>NC_081288.1:58681665-59306665 GCF_030490865.1 Poecile atricapillus
TTTCTCTCAGGAGAGTGAGAAAGGACAGGTTCTTTATTTTATTTTTCTCCTTAGCCATTGGCTTACTGGTTTCAGTCCATCTCAAGGTCACAGTATAGGTTGCCACTATTTGACAGTGAATTATCCTAAATGAAATCAATTGGTGACCTCAATATAACCCCTGCTGTGTATATCCTCATCACAATTCAGCAGAGTGAAGCGACACTAAATGGACCCAGAATTTGAACTCAAGAGATGTTTCCTGCAAGCCTCAGTTAAGACAGAAAGCACATTAACACAATTAAGCTTCTTTATGATTATTTTCTTTATTACTATTATTTTCCCATCATCAACATGAAAAATAATTTCTAACATGTAATAGAAGAAGAATTTTTTGAAATAATAGCTCTTCATGAGGGTACCTATTTAGTTTTCAATTAATCATATTCTTCTTTAAGGACTTCAGGTGAAATAACAAATGTAGCAAATATACAATTTTCTGAGGGATAATGGGTTACTTGTCCTTATTCAGATGGTTTTATTTGGAATAAAGACATTATATATATTTATGTGTTGTGTTTAATCCAGTGAAGTCCATTTCTTCACTGTGGTTAATAACTTCTACTACAATGAAAAGAGGTGAAGTAATTTCAAAAACATCAGTTTTTAAGAATTTTTCTTCCTGCTTTGTTGTGTCAATTCAAATCTTATCTACAAAAAAATCAATCTCAGATAACAGACGTTCTGCAGAGATCTAAAAATAATTAGGAATATTAACCAGTTTATACCAGTACAAATAATGGCATAAACCTTGGGACTCATTTACTATGCTAGTCTAATCAATGCTGTATTGTCCATGTTTCCTTTGGGATAGAGTTAATTTTACTCCTAGTAGCATGTACAGTGTTGTATTTTCGATTTAGTACAAGAATAATCTTGATAACACTTTGATAGTTTAGTTGGTGCTAAGAAGTTCTGACCATCAGTCAGTGATCAGGTGTACAAGAAGCAGGGAGGCAGCAGGGCCAAGACAACTGATTCAAAATGTCCAGTGGAATCTATACTGGGGGACTTGGCTGAAGAGACACCACTCATTGCTGGGGTATGGGCTGGGCGTTGTCATTAAGTGGTGAACAATTTTATTTTGTATAACTTGTTTCTTTTGGGCGTTATTTCTATTTTTTTTATTATTATCTCCTTTTTCTTTTTCTTTTTCTTTTTCTTTTTCTTTTTCTTTTTCTTTTTCTTTTTCTTTTTCTTTTTCTTTTTCTTTTTCTTTTTCTTTTTCTTTTTCTTTTTCTTTTTCTTTTTCTTTTTCTTTTTCTTTTTCTTTTTCTTTTTCTTTTTCTTTTTCTTTTTCTTTCTTTTTCTTTTTCTTTTTCTTTTTCTTTTTCTTTTTCTTCTTCTTCCTCTTCCTCTTCCTCTTCCTCTTCCTCTTCCTCTTCCTCTTCTTCTTCTTCTTCTTCTTCTTCTTCTTCTTCTTCTTCTTCTTCTTCTTCTTCTTCTTCTTCTTCTTCTTCTTCTTCTTCTTCTTCCTCTTCCTCTTCCTCTTCCTCTTCCTCTTCTTCTTCCTCTTTTTCCTCTTCCTTCTTCCTTCTTCCTTCTTCCTTCTTCCTTCTTCCTTCTTCCTTCTTCCTTCTTCCTTCTTCCTTCTTCCTTCTTCCTTCTTCCTTCTTCCTTCTTTCTTCCTTCTTTCTTCCTTCTTCCTTCTTCCTTCTTCCTTCTTCCTTCTATTTTATTTCAATTATTAAACTGTTCTTATCTCAATGCACAGGTTTTACCTTTCTCATTCTCCTCCCCATCTCACCATGGAGGGGATGGTGGTGAGCAAGCAGCTGTGCTGTACTTAGTTGCCAGCTGGAGTTAAACCACAACACTTACATATGTATAAAATTCAAAAAGTTAATCACCAGACTAATTTAAAACTAGGAAATGTTATTGATGGCACTACTCTGTGAAAATACATAGTTTATGCAACAGATCATGTTCTAAAACTATAGCCTACAATTTCTGAGACCAATAATATCACATTGAAACAACTTCTTCCAGTGCTGGCAAATAAAACTATTATACTGCAGTTTTTCCTCGATGACAATTTTCCCCTCATTCTTACATAATAATTTGACAGTCATACATACACCCTACATGTGTATAAATACAGATAGAGCCCTGTACATTTCACATACATAATAGCTCAGCTGAGCAACTAGAGAAATTTCAAGTGTTATGTTGACATTTTTTGAAACATTGAACAGAATAGAAGTTCTATGCTAATTTCTTTGGTTATATTATTTTCAACATCTTTTCTTCAGATTTATCCCTCATCCTTTTTCCCATTTTCTAGAACATAAAAATGTATATTAGTTATTCTTAAATATATGTTAATGAATTTTATAGGCATGCTGGATGGAACTTGTATGAGCAGGCCAGAAAATCTGAAGCCAGAGCCAAGGCAAACTCATGCCAAAACATTTGTCGATCCATTGGAACTGATTATACACGTACAAAAGGGAGAGTGCGTGAAGTGATATATAAGGTCACTGTGACAGCCAGAAGGTAATGCCAAAATATTCCTACTATCTTGGCTCATTCAGATGTATGGGCACAGAGCTGATTCAGAGCCAAACACTCTGCATGAGCCAAACTTAACTTCCTTGGCTTGCCCACCTTCAAAGCACAGCTGTCGTGGCAAAAACAACCCATCAGACACGAATTCATTTTGCTAGTTTTCATCTGCCATGACTTTGTAAGATGCAGCCACCAAGGGCAGAGTGCTTTTCTGCTGCTGCTGCTGCTGTTCTGAGAGTAGTCTGCACTACTGAAAGAACCTGTTGGACTCACATTACCTATTGCAATGAGGTGTCTGTTTCTGAATAATAAACACGCTCTTAATGAGGTCTAGGCACCTCTAACCATGATTTTGAGAATGTGAGTAGTGATTTTGATTGTACAACATGCTGGGACCCATCTGGAAGCACCTGAGTGGTCTGATTTGAAAAAAACCACAGTCATCTTTGTGAACGATCAATTAAATACAGTCTTGAATGGGACCTTCCAAAGCCAGGGTTGTCAAAATCATTAGTAGATTTTTAACTATCTTAGTCTAATTAAATTGAATAAGGGGGACTAGAAACACATTGACAAAAGGTATTCCAAAGTCATAATACTTATTTTATACTTAATATTGTGGAAAGGATAACATTTGGCTTTGCTTAACATCCAGAAACAGCTTCCACCCCATTCCACCCCCACGTCCCAACCAGCCACAAAATGTTTTCTTGAGTTTCTTCTCATCTCTGATGTGATCCTAAATTACATAAGTTCAGCTGAGGTCAGTTCACATGTGAAATAAATGGTGTTTCCAGGGTAGAAAATTCATCTATCTGCCCTGGATTTTTGTTCATTGCATGAATTTTATGTTTGTATTAATATAGAAATGAAGTGAAAAGCAGAGTTTAGCATTAGCTTACTGTAAAATATAGATATAGACATCTTCCTTGTCACTTCCACACCCTTGATAAAATATTAATAATTTTATGAAAATTTGTATTATGACTGTATGTAGAGAACACCTTTTCAAGCCAGATAAATATAAAGGAAAAAAAGCTGATATCCAAGCAAAATATTCTTAAGTTGGTCTGGGTTTTCTCATCTTTGTCCTCCCACGCTATTTTCATGGCGGTCTCTATAAGGGTTCTGAGAAAATTTTCTGGATAGGAAGAAGAGGCACATAACTTTTCTTAATATATCATATAGTTTTCTCTCAAATACTGAGAGAAATACTTAATTTTACTGCCTTTAATTAATCCCTGATTTATAATTAATTGATTAATAAATTTCTTATTTATGCAAGACTCCTGAAATATTAACATATACTCTACAAACAATCCATTTTCGGATTCCTGAAGTAAAATCTCCAATAGTGATTGAAGTTAACACTTCACTGCCTCAGGATTTTTTTATTGAGATCAAAGCATAAACTCTGGTAAAGACTATGTGAAAAAAATTGTTAGATATAATGATATTCAGATAGTTTATCATCAATTTTTTTTGGACCAATTTGCCTTAAAACTGCTGCCTTATTTTAACATCACATCAAAATTTATGAGGCTTAAATTTAGAAATATTTTTTTAAATTATATTTTCACATATTCCAAATGTAGTTTTATTGATATCTATGGAAACAATTCAAGAGAAAATCATAACATCATAGAATGGTTTTAGTTGGAAGGAACTTTTAAAGTTTGTCAACTCCATGCACAGGGACATTTTTCAATAGACATTGAAAAATGTCTATTGAAAGACTCAAGGTCCCATCTACCTTGACCTTGAACACTTCCAGGGATCGAGTATTCACAGGGCAACCTGTTTGAGTGCCTCAGCACCTCACAGTGAAGTAATTTACCGGGGTTTAACTGTGTATGAAACTATGGCTTTTGTCAGCATTCCAAGGAAGCTCATCCCTGCTAGATGGAAATGGTGTTGTCATGGTACCTGAAAACTCCTAAAAGAGAACATTCACTGAACTTGCAATAGAACACATTCTCATGCTGTTATGTAGTGAACTTTTACTGTTCATTTTACTAATGGACTTTTCTAGAAAATTTTCACCTTGAAATTTTCCTACTTGAGACACAAGTGGAAAAATAATGATTCAACATTAGACAAAGTTTTAATAAGGAAAACTTTGAACCACTTTAAGCCACACCCATATTTTCCCCCTGTATACTGTCACAAAAGAACTCAGAAGAATTTTTAAAGCTTTTTTTTTAGAAAAAAGACCTGATTTCTTGAAGGTGATTCCTAAACTGAAAATGTATCTTAATAAAAAATTGCTATTACTGTAGAGGGGCTTAGCCAATGGATTTGACCATTTGCTTAAGGTGAAACAATGTGATGTGGTTTATTAAGGCCTCATCAAAGAAGAGAAAGAGGAGTTTTCAATGTGACTGTATCCAGGCTTAGACATTTTGGTCACTGGCTTTGCTAAACTAGAACACACTCCTTTAGCACATTTCCTTCTTTCCTCCACTTGGAGGCAATGGTGTCCGTGTTGTCCTAGGGTTCAGACTGTGACAGATCCGTCATTTTGACATACTATATACTGGTAAAAGGAGGCAGTAAGGCTTCAAATACGAATCTTTCACTGTAGGTAATTATGAAGAAATTATGCTTCAGAAACTAATTTAGTTTCCGAAAAAGGAACTGTACTTCTTTGTTAGTTAAGCTCCAGACAAAAATCCTAAACAATTCCAAAGCTTTTTCCCAGTGAGTGAAAGGTTGAAAAAGGTTTTTATGTGAAATATTTTAATCATCAGTGATCAGCAGTAGCCCCATAGCAATTAATGTTTAAATTAGCAGAGAAGTAATTTGAAGATACTGAGGATGGCTAACTATGCTTTTGAACTTTCTCCTTTAAACAGTTTTTTTTGAATAAGAGTATTTGGAAACTTGGCTAAATAAAAACTGAATAGCTGTTGTACTGTATATATTGAATAAATGCATCTTTTATAAGGTGAAATTTTATCCCGTGTCTTGATATCAAATGCTGTTTTCTGTTTCTCAATAACAAGTGAAGACTGAAAATACACACAAGCAGACATTTAAGTCTGGTGGGATTTTAGTAGGTGATGAAAGATCTGGCATTAAATTTTACTTTCTACTGTGACTGTACACCCTCTATGAATGTTTTCACTAGGCTTTCACCAAGGGCCAAAATGGAACTTTTGGATTATTGCTACTATTATTATTATTATTGTTTTTACGTCCATCTGCTGTAATCTCTAATGATTAATCTCCATCTCTAATGTAATCTCAATGTAATCTACATTCCAGCTGCTATCATTGTACTGTCCAACTAGTCCAATCAAATCAAGAATGAATTTTCATCAAAGGATCAACCCTTTACATGACAACATTTTAGTGTATTCAAAATTATGGGGAAAATAGGTTTACTTTTGGATGTACCAAGTCAAGAGATCAAACTGCTAGCCAGTTTCTAACTTCCTCACACTAACAATGTTTGCAGATTTCTCTCTGAAAAACAACTTGTCTTGCTAATTTCTTAAAGTTATCAACTTAAGTAAAGGCAATTTTTGCAAAGAATTAATCACTTGAAAATCACAATAAACTACTCCCATGACATGCATTGTGAGGTATGTTTAAGAAAAATGGAGAAAATACTGACGCTTTCTCATGAGAAAATAGGATATATTATGTACAGGCTCTTGAAGTGACAAAGGTACACTCAATAAGTATTTGAAATAATTACATTCAGTTAATTAAGACTGGTACAAGAATTACTGATCAACATGGGTGTTCTTGGTCCTAATCTAAGACTGACATGAATATGCTTGAGGCAATCCCACTTGAGCCCTGCCTTGTCAATTTTTAGAACCTTTCTGTTCACACAGCCCCTGTTCACCACTTTCTTATTTGCTTTTGGATCATCATCTTCCTTTCTCTCTGAATTCTCTTTGCTAAGTGGGAAACCTCCCTAGATGACAGGTCAGGAAAACAGACAGGAACCTTCATCCTCTGCAGCAAGAAGGCACTCTCTGCCATAATTGACTGTTTTTTGTTCGCTTCTGGATTTCAGACTCAATCGGCACAGCTCAGCTGCTTCATTTGACAGCATACCCTCACAACTTCAGTCTTGTTGCAGAGCTGCTCCCTCTTCCTAAGCACCCCTGGGTCAAGGGCACCAAAACTGCAGGGACAGTTCTAACAACTACCAGAAGCTGCTCTGTGCTACATCACTGCCATTCATGACGATGCAAAAACCAATCTGAGCAGACCTGCTAACTGCCCACATTTGTAATTTTCTTTTTTTCCCAAACTGATGTACAAACAGATCACAAACCTGTTAGCTATGCTAAAGGTGCCTGATTTTCCCTGATCAAGGGTTAGAAGAAGCAAAAACTTCAAGCATTTTGTGATCAAGGACAGCTGGGATCTTCTTAAATACTACTAGAGGCTGCTACAAAGGTTGTCAGATGTTAGGGCTGCTGTGGCTATCCTTACCTGGGAGCAGTGATACCTCCAGATTCCTCAGAGGATTCCTGAGAGCCTCTCAAGAATCTTCAATAAAATCAGGAAAGTAAAGAAAATCTCAAATCAGAGCCCAGAAAATCTTGTCAAACAGTTGTATCTCCTTTGTGCAGTAAACCTTAACTCTCTTCTATGGAATAAGTATAAAATACAATAAAATGTAGATTGCACTCAAAAGAAATCAAGACAAGTTGATTTATCTTCTCAGCTCTTCTTTCTCAGGGAAATGTTGCAAATCTAGGCAATACAATAGAATTGGATTTCTAATTAATTTTTTATTCTGATTATGTTTTATTTTCAGCATATTGTCAAAACACTGGTTTTATATGAAATTATGGTTTTGGATTTTATTTTCTTTTTGATTGATATGAAAAAGGGAGTTTGGAAACATCTTGTGATGTGATAGTATATAAGCATTTACATAGAGAAGCAGTTTTACCTTTATTTTGCCAAATTTTGATCAGAATGAAATGTTCTAATGCATTTGCTAGAAACCACATGTACTGGTTTACTGAAAATGAAATAATCAGTATTTTCTATTTGCATATTAAGCTATTTATCTTGGCATTCATTGTTGTCAGAGCAGAAAAGCAACAAAAGACAAAGAGAATAGCCGGAGAAGATGGGGGAGGGGTTGTAGTGGTCATTATTTTGAGGGAATGAATCTGATGATTGTCCTAGAGGAATGAGCAAATAGTGTCCTGCCAAAAAATTCTCTTAACAGATTTCCAGCAGATTTCTGGAGTCAGAAGAACCACTCTGCTACATACAGAATTCCTCTCCTTGGGCAGAGAATGAGAGCATGGATTATATATGACAGGTACACAGATGCATTGCTTAATCTTCTTGAGAGTGCTCAGGTACAGCAATGAGAAAAATGAACACAGGAGCTTCCATTGCATTGCCTTTCCTCACAGTCTGATATCAGAATAGTTAATGACTACCAGAGAAAGGAGGGAAGTCTGTATACTAGGAATCTGGTTTCCAAGAAGATAAATGAAACTGTGATGAAGAAAAATTGGAAAGCAGAGTTGTTTGTAATTATTACATATCTACCATAAAGAAACTACAGAAAATGAAAGTAGACACATTAGAAATATAAAATAGAATTTGTATAGAATTTACAGCTGTGCAAACAAACTGAGATAGGCATGACCATTATGGATGCTAGCTCTGAAGCAGGCAGCAAAGTGCCTGTGAAACTGCAGGCCTGAGAGCTAGCCTGAGAAATTCATGGGAGGATTTAAAAACAATCCTCAGAGACAGTAAACAGCCGTGCCAGGTGCTGTTTGTCTGTCCCTTGTTTTCTTTGCAGGAGAAAATCAGGGGGGTGGTGAGCCCCACTGACCAATGATGGTGATGTAGTGATTTACTAACCAATAAGAGTTTCCTTTCTGTACTTTCTACGTATCAGTCTATAAAACAGAGCTGAAGCAATAAACTAGAGAAATTCTCCTGCTCTGACTCCATGAGAGTCTGTGTCGTCTCTTCCCAGCCGTTCCTTAATAGAGCGACAGACCATTCTTTCCCTTCCAATATATTTTCCATGTAATCAAAACACAGTATGTGATTAAAAGCAAGTTTACACTCATTTTTAAAATATTTATTGTCATTGTACTCCCACAACAAATATATGACTTACAACAAATATACAAATATAAAATGTGAATATAGAGAGAAAGTTAAACTTTTGTAATGAGCTTCCATTATGTATATGACAGTAAAAGAAATTAATTTAAATTGAACATATTAGAAGCCTTGAATGAAAAAAAAAAAATCGTGTCAGTGTTTTCTGACAGGAAATGGTGTTTAAATTAAACTGTGTTTAATTTATGGGAAAGAGTACACAAACTCTGTTAGCAGTTAAAGGTGTTTTTTTAAATTATGACATCAAGTGTTATTGAGATCTGAAAGGTCACCTATTGAAAATGTTAGCATATTTCAACAAAAATTTTTGTAAAACTGAATTATTTTCCTAATGAATTAAAATTACACATGGCTCAAGGCTGAGCCTAAAGGGTAATGTAGAAACTACAATTAAACAAACAGAAAGAAGATGGTATGTGAGGAAAGTGTAGAAAACAAAATTCAGTTGCCTATTTATGTTTATTTACACTGGATGGGTAGAAGAAGATATATAAAACTCAGTTCACAACATCCTGAATCCTGCAGATAGAAATGCCTAAAATCGTCATGGTACAAGAATAGAAGTATGGCTAAAATCTTGTTTCCCAGTTTTTGGACCTCACATGTGGCTGCAAACTGATGTTTGGGATTCAAAGAGTAAAACTTCTTTTACATCTACAAACTTAAGCTACCCTTTAGAAAAAAGTTCATTCTTAAATTCAGAACATTTGTGGGAAAAGAAGATGTAAGCTTTCATATAAAACTACAGAAAGGAGCAAACTACATTTGCTTCCTTCTTGGAACAAAAGATGACTACCTCTCCTGCAGAATGCTCAGAAAATATCTGGAACTACTATAGTCAGGTTTTGTGCAATTTGTGCATCCTTCCCAAAAAACACGTTACTCTGCAAACAATTAATGAGAAGAACTTAATAAAGCAGAACTAGTGATTTATTCTTTATAGTCTAATAGCCAAGATGCATTGCTAACAAAAAAGAGAGATTATGGTTATGGACAACATTTCTGTAGAATATATCTGATTTTATTTTGCAGCCTTAAAAATAATCAGAACAAAGAGCAGGCAACTTTCTGATCATCAGGAATCGGATCCCATGTTTTCTTTCACTCCATAACAGATGGCATTTTGTTTTATATATATATTTGAATAAAATTCATAATCCACCATCATGACTTTGAAATATTCTATTATCTGCTGCTTCATAACCAGGGTCTTCAGTGAAGTGATGACTATTATTTTAAATCCATGCTACCAGTTCTCTTCACTAGAGATTTGCCTTCCAAATCCATTCTTGAGCATTAGTTAATTTTCTTTATCAATAATTAAACAATTATTTCTTCACACAATTTCTTTCATAGTTAATCTGTTTTTCATTTCCCATCATGCTCGAAGTCCAGCCTCGGTGTGTTTATCTTAGGAATATAGATGTCTATCATTCTGCCCCTACAGTGTCCTTTTATGTCCACCAAGACATCAGTAATTTGTCTATCCAGGAAATACTTCTAAAATTTAACATCTCTTAAGTCTCAGACTTTAAAAAAACCTGAAATAGTTTATTAATTTTGGCTTGCTGTGAAGAAAATTAATTCAGTAACAAACAAGAACAAGGATAGAAATCCAAGGTGGTCTGATTGCAGTATATCAATAAATTTCCACAAGTAATTGTTTTTAGCTGTCCACCCCTTTTTCCTAATTATGGAGCAAATTGACATCATATAAATAACCCCAAATCATGGAATCACAGAGCTGTTAGGGTTGGAAAGGTCCTCTGAAGATCATCCAGTCCAACCCCAACCAAGGGAGGGTCACCTGGTGCAGGTTACACAGGAACACATCTATAAGAGACGCTTTGGGGTGTGGACGGTCCGAGACATGGCAGAGACCTCTATAGTCGAGTTAGATGTTAGTAGTTTATTTCAGGGCGTGGGAGGGAGGGAGAGAGAGAGAGCCTGCTATGAGCCAGCAGATAGACCTCAAAGCAGGCTCGGAGGGAACAATACAAAAGGGGATAAAATATGAATATATGAGTTCAGGACTTAAGATAGCTAAGAAAGAGAGTAACAGAACAGAAGTGAGAGAGCCGGGAAAGAGAGGCAGAAGAAGAGCAGGAAAAAGAGCAGCAAGAGCATAGCAAGAGTGAAGCAAGAGCATAGAAAGAGCGAGGCAAGAGAAACAAAGAGCGAGCTCTCCTTTACAATTACTTATATAACCTATACATTTGAATATTCTATTCCTTCACTAACCAATCTTTCTAAGTATACCAATACAGTAACATTTGTGTGTGACCTATAGAAATCGCTGCTTTTGCATATTTTTAGTTATCTCAGAGTCCTTCAGACCTTTTCTTATAGGGCTGGGAAGAGGGGTCTCAGCTTAGTTTTATTGGGGGAAAGAATGTGTTCTGGCATACCAGACCGGTTTCTTTGAATTATTAAAACCATGCCTTCATTTGTATTTCTTCCTTAGCCTTTCTGACCAAGGAGTCATATTTATAATTTTTTTCTAATTCTACCTTCCCAACACACATCCAGGTGGATTTGTAATGTCTCCATAGATGGAGACTTCACAACATCCTGTGCAGGTGACAGAGTTCTCTGTCACCTGCAATGTAAAGAAGTTCTGTCTTGTGTTGAGGAAAAACGTCTTATATTTCAGTTTATGGACATTACTACTTATCCTGTGACTGGGTTGCACCAAAAAGAATCTGGCACCATCCTTTTGGCACCTGCTTTTGTGATATTTACGTGCGTTAATATCCCCTCTCAGTCTTCCCTAGACCAAATCCTTGTTATCAAACAAGATAACTGTGAGCATGGCTTAAAATCAACATGTTTTAATTTACTGGAGAGAACGAACCAAGAGGTTGCACTCAGTCAGCTTATGGTTCAATGACAGAATGATTTCATTAACCATAGCAACTCAAAGTTTTTCTGGTTTGTGATACTGTGCCTGCTGCTCAAAAATATTGACTTCAAAAAGAACACACTGTAACATTAGCTCTACAAAAACTAGTCTTCAAATATTTAAAGCATTTTATTAGAACCAGGTCTTCTATCTTCAGAAATGATGGATGCTCAGCAGTTAGGTTTCTGAGGAAAGATGAGGTATGATTATACTGCTGTTTGGCTTTCAGGAAAATAATATCAGACATCATGAAAGAATCATTACACTTGAGAGCAAATGTATGAACATTACATTTAATAGTTAGCTCAGGGCATAATGTTTTCAGTCCTAGTTGCTTTGAAAGCAGTTCTTGATGCAACCTGACTCACAAGATATGCTCTGTCTTGTGGTGTATTTCCATGACAATATATAAAGAAATCACAACCAATTTTTCCTTGAGGCTTTGTGATCTGAGAGGGTAAGTGACAATGCCTTTTGTCTGCAAATCAGTACCTAGTTACAGGACTGTAAGGTCATGTTTTAAAAAGACATGTACATGAAAAGTTTTTTCAAAATCTGGTGTGTAGTGTTCAAACACTAAAGAAACATCAAAGCACAGAGTAGGTCTGGGAGGTTATTCGATATTCAGATTACTATTGCAGACATCAGAGATTTCAGATGAGAATCTGCTGTTTTCTTATTACACTGAAATTAACAAAATTGCACAGCTTTCAGGTGGTAAATATTAAGTGATGACATCTTTAAGACATCAAAGACATGTATGGAAAAATGAGAAGTTTGCTGGAAGAGGATAACAAAGAACATTTACTTAAACAATTATATTCTAACCTGTATTGCTTCAAAAGGTATAATAACTGTGTAAATAGTAAGATGATACAATTGGTGTGTTTGTTTTCAATATGTTTTTAAGAATGATACTCAACTTTTCTAATTATTTTAAAAATCACGTTATGCTAGAATTGAAATACTGTTCTTTACTGTGATGGAGAGTAAAAGAAAAAAAATTCCAATAGTACAATAAATATGGAACAAACAAACAAACAAACGTGGAAAAAAAGACATCTAAAATTATATTCTTGAAAATAAGTTACAAAATTGTGATATTTTTAACAGGGAACAAAAAATTCTGAATTCAAATGTGTTCAGTAGTGTTTCTTTTTACCTCTCAAATTCTATATGCAAATTTATTCCTTCTGCAATTAACCTTGACAACAAACTGATTGATTTCTAAATCACATATTTTTTATATGTAATCTTGATTTCAATATTATATAAAGAAGATGAACATTGTAAGCTAATTGTCTAGAAGTTTTTGTAGAATCCTTTTAAACACTTAAAAGTCTCCATAAAAATCCCAGTTAAAATTTCTTTAGCAGAAGCTGTTGATTCCTATATCCTCCCATTCAAAAATCTGTTTTACAAGTCACTAACATTGGCTGTCAGAGTGCAGTGCCTGGTCCTGAGGATGACTGCTCAGCAACAATTGCCGAACGCACCTGCTGTGAGAGACTGCAGACACTCCTGAGCTGCTTACAGGAGCTGGCTTCTGGCTCAGAAATGAACATTTTACAATGGCTCTAAGAAGAAAATTCAGTCCATCCTGGATCCTTGAATCTTAACTCATCTTTTAAAACCCAGCTTCTCACAACTTTTTGCCATTCTATGAGTTCATATATACTAATTATGATTATATACAGTGTCACATGGGGATATTTATCCACTGAAAGAATTTACGATTTACATTAGATTATTTTCTGTAAAGTATAAATTTTAATAAGACCTTCATAATTGTTAGGCTATGAGCCTGATAAACACTGCTACTACTGCTACTACTACTACTGCTGCTGCTGCTACTACCACTGCTATTAAAGTAGCCTACAAAATTTCTTTATAATGACTTTTAAAAGACTATAAAATTTTCTTCAGTTAGGCTGACATTGGAAATTATTAATGTATAGGTACTTACTACTATTTTATTATATTTAATTCAGCAGTGTATCAGAGTATACAAAGCTTTCTAAAAGTGAAATTTTGCTATTGCTTTTTCTGCGAAATAATCAGGCTCAGCCTGCAAATACCTAATCACATCCTAAAGTAAAATAAAATTCTTATTGGCATTTCAAAAATATATTGGAAACTGCTTATGATTCACTTTGGTACATTTAAATCACAAAACTTTACCTTACGGAAGTCAAAAAATAATTTCTTCATAATCACTATAACCAAAGCACTTAAAACATAAACAGATTGTATTTTTTGCAATCCAAGTTTAATTGCAATGTTGTGTATTATAATACTGTGGCTTTAAAGATACTGGTAATGTAATTGGCACAGTCTTTCCACAATATATTTTTTCAGTTTCTTTTGTAAACTCACACCTTGAGAATTCTAAAACTGGAAACCTCAAAAAGAAAAATGGGAAAGCAAAAAACATGTTCAATGCATCTATAACTTACTTAACTAATCATCTCCTTTGTAGAAGTTTCATCATGCTTAATTATTTTGAATCTTGTTCAAAACCCATTAGAACAAGTGAGAAGAATCTCCATGTTTAATATAATGTTTTCTACATAATATACTAGATTTTGATTAAAAAAAAAATGTTTACACAAATACAATTTAGGTGCTAGTATACTTTAGTTTAATCTTTACTCTTAAACTTCAGATGAAAGTGAAGATATTTTACTACTTTGGTTATTGTATTTGTTTTATTGTGGTATGTTCTTGAACCACCAAATGGTTGCATTTCATATTTATTTACAGAAATATAAATGAATATATTGGCTTCAAGACAATGGAGAATAATAAATCTTTATAGTGAAAATTGCAAGAATAAAGTGTTAGTTTCTATGTTAGAAGCCTGGCTAGAGTCCCAGGTGTGGAGAGAATGACAGTGTAAGTGCCTAGGTAGTTATGTTCAGCATTTTGTACTCACTAGAATTCACAAAGTGGAACTGAGATCAATAAAGCTCCTTTTTCCATCACCGTGAGCACAATTAATTGCCTAAATCCACATATTTCACAACAGTATAAAAAAAGACAAAACAAAACGTATTTACTGCTGAAGAGACAGATGAAAAAATCTTATCCCACAAAAGAGGATGTGCTATTCCTTCTTTCGTCCATTGAAATGCTTTTTTTGGCAATAGGAAGCACAGTACAGGAGCCTCTCTGCTTGCAGAACCATGATGCAAGTACAAACTAGAATGTGTGTATTAGCATATTTTTGACACCTCAGGGGTTCTACAATTTTTTATGATTGAATAGATATTAAATGGAGTTTTCTGCTCAGTTTGAAAAGCAGCATCCCACACCTCTGGTTATCAATTATCTCGTGCTTCTCATGCATCCATCACTTCAGTAGCTCTGTACCAGTCAGAGCAAACTTCTTTCTGACATAATGATCATGGTTGTTTTATTGAATTCTATTGTGCACTCTAGTTTTCTTAGTCATCAACATAGAAGAATAATGTTGTTTGATGGCTTCAAGGACATATTTAGAATGATTTTTCATTGGTCTGACAGTGTTTGAGTATGGAAATACCCAGAATTTGAAGCATTCTGGCAATGGCATCTATACAAACATTGAAAGGAAAATGATCTTGACATTTTCAAGGCGTGTAGACTCTCATATTTTGTTTGCTTGAAAGCTAAATCAGTTATCCCGAGGAAAAATACATACAGTTGGTATTTACATTTTGTCTCTTAAAGATATCTGTTCCTGAAACAAAGTGGGGGCTGTTGGGTGGGGGGGTGGGAGTGAGGTGGAGAAGAATATCACAGTAATGTCATATTGAAACATTAGCCTTTTTTGAGTAAACTCTACTAATATGCAGAATTTTGCCTCCAAATTATAATGTGGACTTTTTTTACTACAAGTAAAGAAACCAGCAAAACCTTCCAGATCACTCTAACTTATTGAATAGTCCCTTCAAAAGAGTACATTAGAACAAATTTTGTCTGTCTGCCACAGTTCATATCTCCAGAGCAACCTAATGTACCAGTCACTACAATATTCTGTACAATTCCTGCAGGTTCATTTTACAGATATTCAAGGAGAATAGCTAAAAGCATGAAAAATATAATGTGTAATCCAGAGATAACTCAGTGATGAATGAGCACAGCGGTATGCTTGGCTACAAGGGTCATACCCGAAATATGTAAATGACTGACACGGAGAAATCAAAGATCTTGCAAGCTTACATTATTTGACTTATTTTGGGGGAATTTGACTTATGAGAATTTTGAATAAAATCAATGTCTCTATATTCCAGTGGGCTGTCCCTAGGCTTCCTTTCAATAATTCATTCGTTCTAGAGTTTTTGGCTGACGGACCTCTTCTTTGTCCTACATGTTTGACTGTACTGAATAAATCACTGCTGCCACAGCATCTGGGACTTGGCAAAAATTGTCAGATATACAGTAAGGATACAACTTTGTTCTGGATAACTCATTAGAGCTGTCCTGACCCTCCTTGAATGCCCAGATTTCACTAGATTAAAGAAAGAAATAATTTGGTGTACAGATTTGGAGTTGCACCAACTCCCACAAGATATCAAAGTTTGTCTGTAAAAAGAAAGAAGCAAGAGAAAAAAAAATTCAAAAGGTGTTATTTTAATAATTCATACATTTCAATCTGACCATTTCAAAATTTATTTCTTCCCTTTAGTTAAAGAAAAAAATAAAATCTCTTTGTATATGTTTTTTAATGTCTCTGGTGTTATGCTGCTTTGTGAATTTGTTCTCCCTCATTTCAATCTGCCCATGACCAAGACCCATTTCTGTCAGTAAGCAAGTTTTTACCTGAGACAAAAAGCTGGATTTTAGTTCGATAACCTAATGTTTGCCCTTTACCATAGCTAAGATAATATCTTAAATTGCTTAAGAAGAGATCAGTAGAATTCTGGCTGCACCCATCTCTGTTTCTATCCCAACAGCTCACAAGGACTTGAGCTCTGTCTGCAAAGTACTTTTATTATAACTCCACAATTTTAGAAAGCTGCATGCCAAAGCCACTGAAATGTACCAGATTAAACTGTTTTATTAAAATCCTCTTATTTTCCCCATATTAGCTGCACTGCAGAAGATTTTGAAATTTTGCTGAACTTCATTCAACATGAATGATGGTGGTTCCATTGCAAACAAATGTGTGTTCAGTCTCAGTTGCATCCTTTGAGCATCACAGTGATGGATATTTTTCTTGTATGAATAATTGCATAGGAATGGATGATATCAATGAAGTAATGCATCCAAAAGTTTCAGCAAAACAAGTTGATTTTAAAAGGCAAGCCTCCCCATAATCTTTTCAGTAGGGAAACATTAACCAAAAATGGATTTCAGCTCTCTTTTGCAAGACTTTCACATGGTGTTTGCCCATTCATGTTCAAATTGCATATCTTCAAAGAAATATTTTTTAAGAATAGTTGTGGTGTTTCATGGACAGTGAAATTATTACATTATTACAAAAGTCAATATACACCTAAAAATACTTATCTATCTATCTATCTATCTATCTATCTATCTATCTATCTATCTATCTATCATCTATCTATCTATCTATCTATCTATCTATCTATCTATCTATCTATCTATCTATCATCTATCATCTATCATCTATCTATCTATCTATCTATCTATCTATCTATCTATCTATCTATCTATCTATCTATCTATCTATCTATCTATCTATCTATCTCTATAGCTAATCTATATCTGTATCTATTTTGCAGTAGCTGATCTTTGAAATTTAGTAGGAGGTTTTACAGTTAGTCAAAAGCAGTCCTAGGGCCCTTTAAATTTTGAAAGCCTGGAATTTGATCTAATGGGTGAGAGGGAATGAGAAATTTCAAATGAACAGATGGAAAAGTGCAAAAAATCTAATTTCATAATAAGCCAGAGAAATAACACAGGCACTGTGAAGAAAGAAAGCCAAAGCAATAAAACTCCTACAAGAAACCCAATAAGAACTTTTCAAATAAATGCACATAAATGATAACATTTTCCAAAAAGATAATGTGTTTGGTATTTCCACAACAATTGATAAGTTAAGAAAACCTGGGTATTTTTTTGTTCTCTTTCGTGGCTATAAACTAACCATTTCAGCCAAGTTTACAGGTTTGGCTATCAAAATTGACATCTATAAGCTGGAAAATACTTAAACAGGATCTTCAAATGCTTTATTGTCATAATAGGAATGATTTTTTAAAACTATATTTGAATATTATGGCGGTGCTTCTGCTACTCATTTATCTTTAAACTAAACAAGAATGAAAAAGGTGCAAACTCCACTTGGCTCTATTCTCTTCAATGGATTTATTTGCAAGTTCTGTTTTTTAACGATTGTAATAGGCTTCCCTGGTTCAGTCCTCTTTGGGGGAAAAAAAAACAGGGGAAAAAATGTCATCAGCAAAAAGAAGCAAAAACATAATTTCTTCTTTTGACAGAAAGTACAAGTTATGAGTCCTGGAGCTGCTTAAGCTCAGCAGAGACTCTCAAGAGAAAATAGGAGTTTCAATCTCCCAGCTTTTTGCACATTTCACTAAAGGCTCACAGATGGTAGCTCAGGGACTATGATGCAGAAGGCAGGGTATTACTTTGATGGAAAGGTGTAACCTTGTGAATGATTTATGTGAGTGCTGCTATATGCTCTACATTGTATTCTGTTGGTAAGGATGTCAAAATATGATTTCCACCTTCCTAGAATGGTGAGAGTTCAAAGAGTTAATGTGGAGACCATCAGTGGTCAATTTGTCATAGGATTTTATGAGCTGGATAGGGGTAGAAGAAGTATCTCTCTCTACAGCCTAGTTTAATCTCACACCATCTATATTCTTCAAGCAGAGTTTTGGTGAGATCCTGAAGGGATGAGACATCTTTTCCATTATCTGGATGATCTGAAGAAATGCACTAGAGAGGATCACAGTGTCAGATAAATTGATTTGTTTATGAGACACTTTTTAAATTATATAATTTGGGGGAAGAAGAAAGGAGACTAATAGAGCAATGGAGGAGAAGGGAGTGTTTCATCCTCCTGCTTCAAGGAAGTCTTAGTGTTTTTAAAATTCTCTATAACTACCAAAGGTTAAAAAGTACAAGAAGTAAAGCAAGTTAGAACAGCACTCTCAGAGGAGTTATTAAATTATCACAGTGGTGACACTTGTAGAAATCTTTGGGTTAGTTTGATCCATTTTGTAAAATGTTATTTTCTTTAGTCAAAAGAAATGCTAAGTCTTCAAGGACACTCCTGATTATATTGGGATTGCAGTAAATTGTCTTGAAGGCAGGCAACTTTTAGTTCATTTTCTTTTTTTCACTTAGCATATCTCCTTCCTTTTTTCAATGTTCAGTGACCTTAAGCAGTCAACTAGGCTTTTAAACCTTCCACTGCTTTTTAATCACATACATGAAGTTTCTGGCAGCCAGTAACACTGTTTTGAATTCCCTCCCTTTCAACACTGTATATTTTCCTTTCAGTTCTTTAGAAATCTATGATGATTTAATGCTGAGAGAAATGCTATGATAGAAGAATTATTTAATGCATTTTTAATTAAAATAATGTGGTTCAATTAAATGAATTTAATGAATGCCATATTTTCAAATGAAACTAAATTTTCACCAACATATAAAAGAGGAGCAAACAATTAACAGACAATAAATATGAATACTTAAAATTATGATCTCGTCTTAAACAGTAGAATATGAAGTCATCAACAGCTTTTTAAGATTCCTTTCCCATCCAGCCATGGCTTTGGAGTTTCAGTGAAATATATTTCAATCTTTTACTATGAATATAAGGACACATATGAGACATTCAAACTAACATTATGAAGCACTTTCCAAACATTTATTTTCAGCAATTGTGTGTGTTTTGCTTCATTTTATACATATTTTAAATAAATTTACAAAATAATTTTAAACAGGTTTCTAAAAATTGCATACTCTATTTTTTAGGGGACAGTTTTTATATTTTAATAGCTTCCTTAGAAATGTCTAAATATCTAGAAAATTAGCATCTCTGACTTGGACAAAGTTCTGATTTCTATTACATTTAAGTTATATGATACATGCAAGACTTTGCTAACATTACAGAAAAAATCAAAGCTTTTTACAGTGTAAATGTAATGGATACTGACCATAGATCCAGTGTGTGGACTATAAATTTTGGTGATTTTGATTATTTTTCAGTGAAGTCATTAATTAATTTCTGATAGCTGGACTATGTTGTTTCAGGATTTCTGATTAATATGGTATACTATTCAGTTCTGAGCATAAGAGAATGATGTTTCTTCTCCTTTACTGAAACTCCTGGCCTGAAACTTGCTCCCTTCAATACCTATATTTAATGTTGTGTCTCTATTTGCTTCACTAGAATTACTTTAAGAAATCTAAGTACTGGTAGGGATGTTTTCTGAATCAAGGGCTGATAGAATTGAAGCTTTTACTCATTAGAGACTAAGATAGCTCTTTTTTATTTTGACAGAAAAGTCATGAAGGTACTGAGAGCAACCATTGGTTCTGAACTCAGGGAAACAGGCATTTTTGTTTGTACCCTGTAGTGTTAATGCTGAACACATCAGAAACTACTTTTTTAGAGGTGTTAATACAAGCAAAAGGAGTAGGTCTGGAACAGATAAATCTTAACAGTAGAGAAGCATCACTCAAAAGAAATACAATATGCATGAGCAAAAGGGTAATTATAATCTAAGTTAAAATATTTGTTTATGCTTAAGCTTAATAAAGTATCTGTGGTAAATTAGAGACTCATACTCTCTTTAATTCTGATTAGTAAAAACAACAGGATACAGTTTTATCCTGGAGGAATCTCCTCTTAATTACTGAAAGTAATGATCCTTCATGTTTTAGAATAAGTGTATGGGTTTTTTTTTCTGACAGCTGTTGAATTCATTACATGTATTCAAAGGGATTTTAAAACCAATTGCTCAACTAGCTCATCTTAAAAAAACTAAACAGTGTGAAGACTTTGTAAAAAATACGAATGTTTGCCATGAACAAGTTTGAACAATCCAGAAGTTAGGCTTATCAGGCTGTTAAATTCTCATTTTTTTTACATAACCACTTTTATTATGATTGAGATCATTCAGTGATTATTTTATTTCTTTGTTTTGTATTTCAGAGTATCTAGATAATATCTGAAACTTTCTCTGATGTATTTTATTGATCCAGAGTTTTATCTAGGTCTTTCTAAAGGACATATGTTACAGTCCTGTTGCAGTGTGTTTCTTGTTAATGGTATATTCTGTTATTGCCCAGGTTGATGGTTTGGTCCAAATGAGATCCTCCCACCCCACACTGTCAATCTACCCTGAGTCTCCTGTCAATCTGTCTTAGGCCCACTGCATGCTTGGAATTCCACTTGGGAAATCCCTTAAACTTCAACGCTTGATTAGTCCGTGTGACCCAACCTTCCCCCTCTACCTCCGTCACTGGAGGATGATTTTGTGAACCCTGCCTTTTATCCTCCCCAGGATATCTCTGATTAGCTGATGCTTTGTACCCTCCCTTTGAACCGCCTCCCTATTTCAGCTGTTGCACACTCTCATTTTCTGTCTTTTGCCCCCTAGATTCTCCAGAGCAATAAATCCTCTATTATCCCATGCAAAAGACCTCCCTCTCGTCCTTGTCTCCTCAGAGCACAGACTGACAGCCAAAAAGCTGTAGAGCAAGTGCTCTAGTCACACCTCGGGTCATCCTGCTCCTGGGGTGTGACCCACTCCTGGCGCAGGCCAAAGTGATAGATCAGCTCTGGCCCATGCAATACAGACCAGATTAAAGACAGTTAGTTACACAAAGGAAGGTGATAAGACACTCAATATTTCCAAATATGTGTAAAATTGTGACCCATGTGGGAGCTAACACATTGTTTAAGTACAATGTCTTGCTGCTCAGATTCGCAAGACTTCCATATGTATTTTTCTTTCGCTTTGAAGATTGTCTATTGAAATTGGTTATTCTATTTAAAATAAACAAGGATGAAATTAACTTTTCTCTGGTTGCATTTTGTAGTGAAGACTTCCATCTCTTGAAGAATTGTGTATTTTCAAAAGAAAGATCCTTTGAATGGAATTGCAAATTTATCAGACAAATGTTGAGGTGTTTGGGATTTTATTCTTTTATGTATGAGCATATGCCATTAAAGATACGAGCAGGGATTTTTCAATGGACTCAATGTCCTTGTTGAATGTGGAAGAACAGACACTGTGTTTGCTGGGTTTGTTGTCATCTCTGTAATGAAGACAACAGGTTGTAGAAGTTTCTAGAGGTTGCCAGCTCTGTGAGAGTTGGATTGGATTGTTGTAGACAAAATGTGATGAAAAAATGAGTTATTAATACAAAATCCCTGTCCATCAGGATAGAACAGGATTGCTAATCACTACAACTCGTCTGACACAGTCTAAACAAGCCCTCCTGACTTGTTTAGATTTTTGATGATTTTGTGCAGGTGTACCATTTGCAAGGTAACCTTAAGGGAACTCAGATGACAGTGAATTGTTGTACATCTATTACAATAAAGCAAAAAATGCCTATAGAGACAAAAGGAATATTTTGTGAGAATGAATTTCTGCTATAGTTTTCCACTAAGCATAGGTTCCCACAGTAGCTAGAGACTGATAGAGTAATGAATAAAGTATTGCAAGTTGTTCAGTCACAAAATGAAGAATTTTTAAAATTTACTTCACTAGTTATGATTTCTGAAGTGAAGAAAACTTCAGCTCATTATTATCTATTAACTGGTGCTGATTTGTTTACTAAGTCCTTTTAACATTTTCTTGTGAACTGCAGAACTCAATTCTTGTAAACATGAGCATAGAAATCAAACTCAGGACATTTTTTTTTTTTTTTTCTTTTTAATCAGTCCTACTCACAAACAATGACATCAGACAAAAGGATGTAAGTTAAGGTAACTGTAAACCTATTTTTTATTATGCCACTCACAGTTTATATCAGGGTCTGGAAGACACTAGGCATAGTGAAGAGACAATCACCAGATTGCATTACAAATGATATTGCTGCCTGGATATTTTAAAGCTCTGTACCAGATGATTGTCTCCTCTCCAGACCTACTTGGAGTTCATTTTCTAAACTATTGGCTTATCAGAAAGCTTTTTTTTTCTGGTGGGTAGTGAAGAGAAGGGCAAAATTCTGAGAAAATTCTTTGATGATTACTTTTTCTTTGGTGGCATCATCAAACTCTTTGCCTTCATATACAAAATCCAGAAGGCTATTTTTTTATTTCTTTCAGATTCCATAGTTTTAATATTAAAATGCGTGTCCAAATCCTCATTGCATTTTCACTAATGGTAAAAGGGACACAACAAGGCTACCTTTAGACTTTATGAGGGTAAAAAAGAAAAACTTATTCAAAGGATGACTCTTAGTGATGATTAAGCTCCTGCTCTCAACAACTCTCTAAAGGATTAGGGCAAGTAGATTATAGACACCTTTGTAACATACACTCTTATCAGGGAGTTATAAAGAATAAGTCTAGCAAAAAATTCCCCATGTGGGAGATTACACAGGATTTTAACTACCTAGCTTTTTATCATAAAGTTAAGTAGTTAAGTAAGACTTGGCAATATATATTTCTAAAAACCCTGTGTGGATGAGAGAATTGCTGATATGAGGTCTTTTTGAGCTAGAAAATATCTATTTTATCTTACCTAAACCTTGACAGCATTCTATTTCTTCCTAAACTTCTTTTGTTGGCTAGTGCTATCTTTGATGTGAGAATAAATCATGCCGTTTTCCCCCTACACAACACAAATTTACGTGGAAATAAGACAGTGAACAAATAGTTATTATGTGTAGATATCGTCCCAAAAGTCCAATGTAAGTGCCAAACAATTCATTGCACTAAAAACATGTTTTTGAAAACAACATGTCAAGAAATCTCAGGTGAGACACAGGTCAGTTTTGGTGTACAGCAGATAACCACAGGGGTGAAAGGGCACTCAGATAACTAAAGAATTGTGGAATTGTTAGTCAAGAATAACTGCATTTAAGATGTAATATTATAGAGGCAGAACTGGAAAGATGTGGTGGTTTTGGCTGGGTTAGAATTATCTTTCTTCCCAATGGCTGGTATGGGTCTGTGTTTTAAATTTGTGCTGAACACAGAGTTGATAACATAGAGACATTTTTATGATTGCAGAGCAGGGCTTACACAGAGCCAAGGCCTTTTCTACTTTTTGCACTGACACACTGGTGAAGAAGTTGTGTGTGTGTGTAGAGGCTGGGAGGAGACAGAGGGACAGTTAACCCAAACTGACCAGAGGGAAATTACAGACCATATGTCATCATACTCAGTAAATAAAATGGGAAGAAAGAGGAAGGGACATTTGGAGTGACGGTGTCTGTCTTCCCAAGTCACTCTCATGTATGTTGGAGCCCTGCTCTCCTGGAAATGGCTGAACACATCTGCCTGTCCATGGCAGTGGTGGGAAATAGTGAATGAATTCCTTGTTTTGCTTTGCTTCTTTGTGACTTTTACTTTTTCTACGAAACTGTTTTTATCCTTACCCTCAATTTTTTCTAGCTTTTACCCTTCCAATTCTCTCCCTCATCCCAGTTGTGGGGGAATGAGTGAGCAGCTGTGTGGGGCTTAGTTGCTGGGTGTGAGAAAACCATATCAAAAGAACATAAACACTTTGGAGTTTTGGAGGAGGAAAAGAATGCTAAAGTTGATTCCTTCCCAAGAATTAATTGCAGTCTAAAACGTGAAAGACAAAATGGAGTTGCCAAATTACTGTTTTCTTGAAAGAGCAAGAAAGCTGCTTTATCTCATCCTCTGCTCTAGGTAAATTTTTAAGATGCAATATGGAAAGTAATTGATGCAGTATATTGTGTATATTCACAATTCTTGGGTGTCAGTGTGTCTGGTTTTTTGTTGTTTAATATACAGCAGTCACATAAAAAAAAAAAAAATACTTCCAAAAAAACATAGTTATTGCTGCCTTTGAAAACATGAGGAGAAAATGAGGCAGCTACTTTGCATTTAGAAGCATTAATAGTATTTGTTTTGAAAGTGTTGAGCACTGACTATTCTCTGGGAGCTGGTCATTCCTAGAACCAATAAACCCTCAAATATAGATGTCCTTACAATGTATACCACAGAATCTAATAGAATTGTTCCTAATTAATTACTTCCTAGGCTTTTTTGACTTTTGTCCTGTTTTAACAAAGCTGAACTTGATTATGTTTAGTGGAAGTCATCTTTAAAAATCCCTGCTGTTTGTGGGGGGCAGTTAATGAACAGACAACACCGTACTCATTTAGTAATTTTATGACTCATCTTTACGGTTAAGTTAATCAAATGATTGGATTTAAGTGATATAGTAATATTGTAGTATAAAACTCCTATTGATTATACAGGGACTTCCTTGTGTATATGATGTTAAAATATAAATCCATTATATATCTATTACTAAATGAAAATTCAAAACATCTTCTAAATCATGTAATATTTTAAATGACATTACAAGATTTAGTCTAAATGAAATTTGTATTGGTAGTTCAATGTATTCTTACTTAAGTCCACAAGCCAGGAAATTGCTCTAATTCCTCCTTGGCCATAATTATTCAATGCCTAATTTAAGAGGACTTTTTCTATATAGTTTTTCCCTGGCAGCTTATAGCTTCCATTTAGCTCTTTCAGTCAGTCATTATTAATGGGAAAATTTTGGCTGAGACATATGAAAGCTAGCCATTATATTCTCTGAAAATATATTTCATAGATCTTCAGTGAAAATATCCCTATGTCTCAGTCTTACAGATTTTATTGACTATAATGCTTACTACCTTCAGTTTTTTCCCCAATGTTTTTTAATAATGAAATGCTTAATTAGATTTTTGAGCTAGAAAAACTATTTATAATTAATTGCTTTGTTCTGTAATTTTTTTCAAATTCTCTATGAATTCTTTCTGAGAATGGAGCAAAAATTTAAAAACCTGATCTGAAAACTCTTTTTTACCTTTAATGAGAAATGTTGCAAAGCTTGGTTATGATTTTAACAGAAAAAATCAGAACAAAAGTTCCTGCCAGACAAGCCTATTAGAAATGTAGCACTAATTAGAGAGAGAGAGATGACTGTATAGCCCTCAAATACTTTTGTGTGTGGCTGTGTGTGCAAAAGAAGTTCAAAATATTAAGACATATGTCCTGGTGAGCAAATAGATGTTCAGTGAGTTGCCAAAATGAGTCAGATGATATTTAGGTGTTCCTGCCCCGGTGAGGCAGTAACACAGATAATAATTGAAGCCTTTTTAAAAATCCACAGTAGATTGCCATTTCCCATCTACTGCCATCAGTCATAATTGAGGTGTCGATTGACATAATTGTTTCCACATTTGCAAAATTATGAGTAAAGTAATGCAATTGGCAATTTCTCTGCTGAGTGAGGGCCATGCACCTTCCCATCTATGTTAAAGGCACAGCCATGGTACATCAAACAATCTCTTGTTGCCTGACACAGTGTTATTTTGAAATAGATTGGGAAAGCACTATGGAATGCACTATACTTTTTTACTGAGCAAGGTTCAAGGAAAGTGGAATAACTTTTTCTGTTCACCATTTATGATTCTGTTACTTTGCAAACAAAAGAAACCACCTATAAATTGTCTGACAAAGGAGCTAAATGGATACTTTTTTTCACCATAACTTCCACATCTATCATCCTGTCATGTTTCCAGTTGTGTTCTGTCGTAAATTACATAGATTACACAGTAATCTTGACAAATTTTAACAAATAGAGCTATGTCTCATAATAAGAACACACTGGTTTAAAAAAAAAATAAAAATCCTTCTATTCTTATGAAAAAATCCAGTGATGCTCCAGAATACATGAAATCTTTGTTAACAAATATGAACTGAACCAAAGGTCATGGTTTAACCTCAGACAGGAACAAAGCCCCTTCAGCCTCTCTCACCAGTGGGATCAAGGAAAGAACTGGAAGAGTAAAAGTGAGAAAACTTGAAGTTTTGGATAAAGACAGTTTAATAGGTAAAGCGAAGGCTGGACACACAAACAAAGGAAAATAAGGAATTAATTCACTGCCTCCCATGGGCAGATAGGTGCTCAGCCATCAGGAAGGCAGGGCTCCATCATGCATAATGGTGACTTGAGAAGGTGTGGTGGTTTTCAACATGAATTTGGGGTTTTTTATAATTTCTATTTATATGTCTACGACATGATGAGCAGTGGAGGTCTATGAATTAACTGTGCACTGTATGGACAAATTCTATTCTGGTAACTTTACTGTTTTCATTTCTGTATATTATAAGAAATAGTAAAAATTAGTAAAACAGTGTTGCAAAGACAGAGGCACCTTTGCAGTTTCTGAAAATTGAGAAACTCCAAACAAGCTGCTGCTAGCTTTCATTAGTCTCTTGTACACTCAAATAATTTAATCACTCTCATCTTTGACTATTTTATCTGTGTTTAGCTGTGTCAGTGTGGCTTGATCTGGAGCAATGGGTGGTGACTGTCATTGATAAAAATATCAATATCAAACAAATTTTCAATCAATTATTGAAAAGAGAGGAGTGGTACACAGTAAAGAACAAGCATTTGTTCAACACATATACAAGAACTACTCAATATGAATTAGTTTATAACAAGTCACAGTAGTTTTCTATAATGCGGTTTGAAAATTATTATTTTTATAAGATTGAAACTATTTATTACATGGAAAAAACTACATTTAAATTATGCCTGTAACATCCAGCGAGAGGTCTGTTCTGACAAAGTGCTTGCCTTCATTTTCCAATCTCGGTAAAATTTATTGTAAAGTCAAATGTTTCTGATGTCTTCATGTGAGAGGAAATGAGTGTCAAGGTTACAAAGAGCCACAGTAGTTCAGTATTCAGAGGTTTTCTTTTACCTAAGATGAAACAATATGACTCAAACAGTACAACAAAGTGGCATGGAAATGTGCAATACATTGCAAAGAAGTAGCAAATATGTTTGAAATTATACTTAGAACAGTTAACTTTTCCTTTCATTTTATCATTTAGTCTTTATTTTATGGTCCTAGAAAGACCAGTCATGACCCTACTTGGCTGCCCTGCCCTCCTTTTTCTTCCTCCCTTTCCTTGCCACACCATCTGGTTTCATTTAAACTTATCTGGATGGTGTTTTTTCTGTCTGGAACAGATTCTCTTTGTCAGTCTAATACACCTTCCCCAGTTTCTCAAGTTCCTTATTAAATTACTTTTTAAAATAAGATTCCTTTCAGCTCTCTCACAGTCTCCCTTAGTAACATCAGCAGGGAGATAGCTCAAACTCATTAGTGTTAAAACATAAACTGATAAGACTCATAAGGACTCTCGTCTATTGAATGCAGCTGTCTCATAATACCATGAAGATTTTTGTGAATTTTATCTAAAGGAAAGTCCTCATCAATGTGATATGAAATACAATTCTCTTCAAAACAATTCAGTAAATTGTTGTTCAGTGGAAAGGTGTGATGGGTTTGATTCCTCACATAAGAAGTTCAGTGGAGCAGAGTGCAGATGTCAATTCCCTGCCATCATTCAGTCATGAATTCAATGAAATTCTTGATTCAAAGGACTCTTTGCCAGAGAGTCAGGGGCCAAGTTTATTTGTCTAAGGGATCAGGAAGATTGTCTTCATATATATATCGAAGAAGAAACATTCTACTCAAATGTTGCATATAATGGAGCTTTCCTGGAGAGACAATTGTGTAAAAGTTCTTAAAATTTAAATAAAACTAATTATCTCTTCATAAAGTAGATAACCAGATATTTAATATACTATTGCAGAAGACATAATTATGTATTTAACTTGTGTACTGTAGTCCTTAGACCAATCCAATATTAGATCAAATTAAGCAGTTAGTTAAACATTTAGATTAATAAGACATATCCATGATGAAGTACTTCTGTGGTCTGGGCCTGTAGTTTTTAGATATATTTTTATTTACTATATTCTGCTATTTAGTATATTTTAATAAAATATGTAGTTTATAATTTCATTTTATTTAAGTAGTGGTTCTTCATGATACCACCCAAGATATATTTTTTGTGGAACAAGATGTGTATTTCATGTCATTTTTCTGTTACTTAAATGAAACTTCATAGAGACATGACTCTACAACAAATTCTTTTGTGTTTGCCAACTGAAACACAATAACTACATTGCTCAGAAGTTTGCCTTTAAGAGCATGGATCATCCACTGGGGTTTTATTGAACTACTTATACATTTAGAATATGAACACAGAATTGTGAATGTAGGAAAATACAGTTCATGTATGGAATGTTATTTCCATTGCAAGAATACAAAATATGAAGCAAAATGCTTATCCTATAGTTTAAATGTTTAGATGAGCTTCTCTTTGTATATTCAGATGCCCAAATTAATTCAAGCAAGATCAGTTTGGAAAAATCACTCTGTTGCACTTTCTGAATTTTCTTTACCCAAAATACAGATTTTTAAAAAAGGTTTTTCTCAAAGCCTCAGAAACTAGATATTGATTTTCTTTATTTACAGCGAAATTGCAGGCTTGTACTTCCCACTTATTTTTGTACTTCAATCCATTGTAGTACATATTAACAAGGCTTTTACTTTCTTGCTGATTATTTGAGATTTTGAAATACCTCTGCTTTTTTTTTTTTTTTTCCTTTTAGCTTTAATAAAACAAAAAATTCTTAGTTCATCAAATTGAAATATCTTCAAGTAGTTTAAACTGAGCCCAAGAATGTTTGATCTTATGAAAGGGAATTCTTTGATCAAATATACATTTTAATGCTGTTTGGGTTCTGATTTCAAAAAATATTTAAATACAACAAAATGAAGTTAAACTTCAATGACAGCTGCATAAACTATATGTATTCCAAACCTCAACAGTTTACAGTATATGTAAAAATTAATGGATTGTTATCAAGGAAAGGCAAAGATGGAAGAGAGAAACTAATAAGAACAACATATGTTACGCTCCTAAGATTATTTCTGTAAAATGGCAATAGATATACGAAGAAAAAGTTGTTCTAGAAGAAAAATGGAACAGCTGTAGTTTCTTTAAAAGTAATTTTTTGGGATTTAAGTACATTTCTACAGTGAAAATTACTTTGGAGCTATCAGAGTAATACTGGAGCCTATGTTAGGGGATAATTGACAGGAATCTCAATTGTTATTCTGATAAAGCTGGATCCAAGATCCTAATTTGCTATATATGAAGGTAATTTTTCCTAGGGCTGGCGAGGGAATTTTGTTCTTTGTGAGAAAGGTACAAATGGATCTAGTACATCAACAGCCTTTGGGGTCATGGACATAGTTTATACAATTTCAAGTTTTGAAAGAAAATATAGCAGGTTCAAAAGCAGTAGCTATCTTTGAAGTTTGAGAGCAATGTCTTCCCATAGGAGTATGAAAAATACGTCAAGTAATTAATATTGTATGATATAAAAGCATAACACAACTATAAAAATAATTCTGCTGTATTTAACACATTATGGCACAATCATTTATTTTTCACAGATTCTGTATAATTATTTAAAGGGATTAAATATTTTAATATTTTCTACAGTTTTTAAGAAACTTCTATAACAACATGCTGCAGAGGTGTGCTGAGATCTGAGTTGCTCAATGACCTTAGTATTTATATGACTTCTCCAAATTACTTAATAGTCACAAAATTAGCATATTTGATAGAACAGATTAAGAAAGGAGCACTCTTCAACACTGTACACACTGATGATTAGAGATTCCTACAAAACTGCAGGTGATCTGTGATTAAAGCTTTCATTTAGGCAAAGATTTTGTGTCTCAGCTCTGAAAGTTTTATCTGCCTTGCAAATAATTGGCTAGGATTAGGGCAATAAACAAAGAAGAATCATGGCTCAATTCTGCATGGGGAGTATGGAATTTTCTAGACCACAATGTAAACCTAAGTACATTAGAAAAATAAGGAGTGGGTCTTATACTTGAATCATCATTTCCAAATTTGTGGTTTAGGGAGATATCTGTTCTAGGTGTGGAACTGTGATATAGAGGCCCTTTCTAGGTGCCTTGAACATGGTGCTCCCTTCCAGGTAGTTTTCCTGATGGCCTTTTCGCTGTTCCACCTGAGGGTCAAACATTGGGATGCCCATGGGTGAAATCAGACTGTCATTGGAAGCTCTAGTACATTTCTTTAATCATGGCTGGTTTTTTTGAGTGAGAGAAAAAGATTGACATCTATATAATTTTAGAACTGAATAATTACTGATAGTATTTCCTCCTCTCTGTCCTTTCACTAAAAGCGTAATATTTTGGGTCTCTGTGAAGTACAATATAATTAGTTTCTGCTGGTTAATTTAACATTTATTTTTTATTTAAAAAATACACTACATAATAACATTCAGGGAAACATTACCCTCATTTCAATTATTACTTCAAAGAAGAAACTAGGAACTTTACATTTTTCACCTAAGATGAATTCTGAAATTCATCTTAGCTGTTGAAAGAAAATTACACAAGCATTTCACCACAATGCATGCTAAGTGATATTTAAAAGACACATGCAATTGCATTACTATAGGTATGCAACTAGTGCAAAAGAGACATGGTTAAGATTAAATTTATATACAAATTCCAGTTTATAAATTTCAAGTTATAATCAGAGTTTAAATTTAGATTGGATATTAGGTAGTCATTCTTGACTGTGAGGATGGTGAGACAGTGGAATGGATTGCCCAGAGATCTTGATACCCAACCCATGTCACAGTTCAAAGCCAGGTTAGATGGGATTCTGAGGAACCTTGTCTAGTTAAATGTGTTCCTGCCCATGGCAGGGAGATTTGAACTAGAAGAATTTTAAGATCCCTTCCAACATAAACCATTCTGTGATTCTGAGGTTCTGTGATTCTGTGATTCTGTGATTCTGTGTTCTTAGTTTATATCTGAGTTCAAGCTCTTGATTATCTTAAACACTGTTTCATCAGCTGGCAAAGAATAAAAAATTCCATGATATTTCCCATTCAGCTTCATTATCTTGACAAAGCTTCTATGGACCGTTTTTAAATATGACCAAAACATTACACATCAGTTTTGGGTATAATACCAGTCATTATACAGCTTCGCTCTAGCTTTCAGGCTTTGGGCAAATGAACAATAAGACGGATTTTTCTTCAATATTTACACCTAATCCTCATTTGGACAAAAAAATAAAAAATTACTACTGTTCTTACCATTGAAATATTGGTTATTTAGTGAATGTGCATAATCTCCAGAGCTTTCTTTGCAGCTGTCAAAATGGAAAAGCCCTGATTTTCCATTGTTCAAGCTGACAGTCTGAAAGATGAATACTGCTCATCCGGATTCATAAAATACACTTCATTCTTTCTTTTAATAGTACTCAACATGAAAAGTATAGAAGAATGTCTTCCACCAGTAGTAAATTTAGGGAGAAGACAAGTAACTAAAACTTATTGGTTAGATTCAATCAGATGAAAGAAGCTTAAGAATTGTAGAAGATTATGATGGTTTTCTTTTAATGTAAATGAAAAGTCAAGTTTTATTTGGAACAGGATTCTGGTATTTTTATTTCAGAACTACTACCCTTTGGTGATTTAAAGTAATTTAGAGTGTGACATATTCCTATTGTAATTGTGGCAACTGCATTATGTTACATGGATCTTTTAGGATACATGAAGTTTTTGGGTTTCCCATTAAAAAAAAAAAAAAATCAGATATTTTTCAAATGTCATTTTCAAATTTCCTGAAAATTAGATAGAGAAGGTGCTTCCCCATTCTGCCATCTGTGACAGAAAAGCAAAATTGCTGTTCAATCCAGCAATTCCTCAAAACCCAATGATATTTTCTATCTATATCTGCCTGTCCCACAAACTGTCCTTTTGTTGTAAATGTAATAATTTCTGGTTCACATGTTTGATGAAAATTGATGTGCATTTAAGGCATGTAAAGGGAAAACATAAGTTTTTTCTTATTATTTCAATATTTTATAGCAATGTACAAATGGGCTACCATTCACTTGAAAAAATAGATAACCATTTTGCCTCAGACAAAACAGATTTCTGTGACCTTTTATCTGCTAGAAAATACAAGTAATAATTCATTATAGATGTCATCTTGTCCTAATTTTTCTTAAACACCCCTTTATGATGGGCTCAACTTTCACAGAGAAATCTCTTGTTTTCATGGATGACATACTCTGTAGCTACATTTGCCACAGGTTATTGATTTATGTCATGTGGCATGGACAATATGGGACACTATTATGTAGTTAGGACAATAGATCTAATTCTTTGGGACTTACTAACCTGGCCAGTCTATACCAATATTACATTTAATATTGAAACAGTTGCTTTGGTGTCTTACTCATGAATTTTGAAGAGGTTCTTTTAGGGTCTTTAATGCTTGTGAAAATACCATTACTTCACTTGGAAGAAGGGCTAAGAGGCAGAAAAGTGTGCCCAGCTCTTGCAGGGGAATCAATGTCATTTTGAACACACATATTTGAAAGAGGCAGTGTTAATATTTTGACTTCTTTTAAGTTTTAGACAGCTGTACTTCATCTTTGTAACTGGCAATGATTAGCTCAGAATCTGTATTTTCTTTTCCTTTTGTAACCATATTTATAGAAACCATCACAAAGGGTGGAGAAATCAGGTAAATGACCTCAAGATCAGCTGCCAGACTACAGTTTTGCTTTGAGGACTTAGTTTATGCAAACATCAGAGTTGCTCCCATGTTTACTGAAGCTTGGTATCATCCACATCAAAAGACTCTCTTTAAAAGTAAAGTGATAGTTCACTAATTGCCTGTTCTATTAATTTGTGTGTGGTTTGACAGTGAACCCAAGATGCTTCTTGTTTATATAACCATTGACAACAAAGCTGAATTTATGCCCAAGGCATCACCTATGCAACTTCATAGCTTTCATATTTTGACTTTAGTGACATTTCTGAAGCACCTTTTCCCCTGTACTAAATAAACAATCCTTTTGGAATATGAAATAAAATCACTTGCTCTTAGCAGCTTGTCATGAAGAAATGTCAAAAATATTAATGTCTTATGATGCCCCAAGTTAAGCACTACTCAAAAAAATTAATTCATATTTTATAATCTGAATGAGAGAGACATAATGAATTCACCTGATTTAAAAAATGTCAAATGCACTTTTACTGTTAAAATGAGCAGTTAAGAGGCTGAATACAAGTTATGAATGAGGAGGTTCTGTTTTTTATGAAACTGAATATAAGGACACAAATATATTTTTACTCTAATATTGTGGACAAGTGTGTGGGCAGAACAAATTCATAGTTTCCCTGTAAGTCAAGATGAGAAAGTAAACTATATTTTTCCCCTGTTCAGATAAGATTAGGAGTAATGGCTTTTACAGCTGACTACTTCTCCAAGTTCATAGACCTGACATTTGAATTTCATATTGACAATAAGTTACAGAACAATAAAAACCATTATATAGTGTGATACATATCAAATGGCTTATGAGATTTTGATTCAATAAAACAATTCCATGAAGGCAAGTAAACACAGAACATATTAACCTGTATTTTCAATATATGGATGGTAGACTCAATATTTGTCTGAACATTTAAATGTTAAAATAATGGATTTATTTATTTTTCTTTTATGAAATAGAAATCTATGTAGCACTGACTGAAGATTCAGCTTAGATAATAGGAAAAAGTTTTATATAATGCAAGACTGATTTACTAAAAGATTTCTTATTTGTGACTATAGGTACCATTAAACATGTACTGCATGTAGGAAATAAAATTTCTATCATATCCTAAAACAAAAAAATGGGAAAAAAATTTAGCTGTTAGAAGTCATGGAAGAAAAGACTGAGAAAGGTCAAAAAAAGATTTAAAACTCACACTGGCTTTTGTATGGCTTTTGTGAAACTGGTTTCCCTCAGATATTAGAGTAACACTTATAACATTGGTAGAAAATGTTGAGACCTTTTCAGAGGTGAGGTGAAGCACATCAATTTGATTGAAGTTCAGTGTTTGGAGACAATGAAGAATTATCAACCCTAACATGCAAAAACCCAGTCTTTTTGAAAGCAGGTACACTGTGTGCTGAGAATTGCAGCTTATTCTGCTTGTGATAGTCTCAAAATTACACAGTCCTAGGGAAAAATTGAAGCAGTTTTGACAGTTCCCTACTGAGAACAAAAACCAAATGAAACCAAATGAAGCCAAATGAATCCAAAACAAACTGAACCAAACCACACCAAATCAAGTAACAACAACAAAACCCCCCAAAACCCACACAATCCCCAGAAACCTAAACCATATAATTTTACCAAAGCCGTTGCACTACTCTGTATTACAGAGTCCTTTCAAAACCATTTCTGCTTGACTCTCATTCATTTATTTTCATTGCTGATATTTCTCTAGGGTTATTTAAGTCCTTACTGCATACAGAGATGAAGAATGTGATTGGAAAAAAATGACAGTAGAATGTGGGATTTGGGTCTAGTTTTTCTGGTTTAATCAAGCACAGTTCTGAAGTAATTATTAGCATAGACAAAATAAATTTGAAGATAACATATCTTCCATCAAATGAAGGCTTAAAAAGTGTATATTTTCAAGTACTACTACTGTGCAAAGCTAGAGTTTATGACACCAAAAATGCAAGATATTCCCTTTCATCATCAGTTACAAATTCTGCTGTCAATTCAAACCACAGGAAATTAATGGTGGTAGAAAAAAGACCAAAAGTTGTTGGTTTAGAATTATCTGTTTCTGCTTAATGAAGCATGATGGTTAATGAAGGCAAGAATGATAGTATTAAAATTTTGTATAAAATACCTATGAGTAATGCTAATCTGGTTGCTGAAACCAAGCTAAAGAATCTTGATTCTTACTTTGATTATTATCTCGCAATTTCACAGGTGAATTGCTGAAAACTAAATTAGGAAAAATACATGCTTCAATTTGTCGTTGTGGATATTTTTTACTGATTTACTTCACTTTGGCCCCTTGGTGGGAAATCCAAGAATGACAAAGTAAATAATTCTTATTGGTCACTTTTCTAGGCTAAATCTCTGTATTAATTAATCATCCTAAAAGCCAGATTTTATTCCTGGTTCATCTTAATCATAGTACTAATTTTTTGAATGGTATGATATACTTTGGTTTCAGTGTAATTTTTACTTTGGACCTAAGCAGCAAACACCAAAGAAAATAATCTTGAACATCAATAAAAAACCCCAAATCCCCTTTGCTCTTGATAGAACAAGACACATGTGCCTAATCTCACTTGTATTTATAACTCTATTAAATATAAATTTAGACATATTGAATAAATGGGAAAATTTACTGAATTATGATCTCTGCATATTTAGAAGGGGACGAAAACAATAAGAGAGCTGTGTTATGTGCAGCAGTAAGAAATATTTCAAAGCTTTTGGGCTCTTGAAAACAGAAAAGAACACATCTTTATAGTCCACAACCACTTCAGTATTTCTGTCCATAACACTGAAATTGAGGAGACTGAAAGTCTTTGTAAAGCCCAGAAGTTATGGAGATTGACTGAGTGGAAATCCTAGGTGTTTGTATCATGCTAGAAAACTTCAGTGAGTCTGTGGAGGTGTTTGACAGAGTCCTGCTTGATAGGTATTTAAGAACGAGACATTACCAGACTCCTCTTCCTTGTTTACTCAGAAGTGACACAGAGTGAGGATAGCACTCCCTTTTTCTGGGGGTATTTTTAACTAGTTGTGGTTTTACTCGAGAATATGTTTTATTTTCCAAATATTATCTTCAGCAAGCTATTCCAAAATATTCACATGCAGAAGTCACCAAAAAGTATTAAAAGTAAACAACATGTATTATAATGCATACATTATTCTTCTAACTCAGTTTTTTATTCTTAGTGTGTTACAGCTGGGCATAAATGCATAAAATATGCACAGTTATGCAGTATACTTTGATATTAGAAAGTTATTTGCTAACTGCTATGTTGTCTCAGATTTTAAAAGTCACTATCAGGATCTTTTTCAAGTGTGACACAAGGATACTGTGAAGTTAATTGGCAATAGAAAGAAATCTTACAAAATCCAAGTATCATTTTATCATTGAAACAAAAATGACTTCAGCATGACCCTCTAAAGGAGTGTATTGATTTTCAACTTCTATTATTATTGTGCTTTACCTACCTATGATTTCAGGTCAGCTCAATTTTCAGAAAGGTCTGAAGTCAAATACAGATTTACTCTTCCCACAATAGCAAAAAGAGAAGGCTTAGGTGTGTACACATAAAGACATAATGCACGGAAGAAATTATTATGACACCATTTCTACTTTCTCTTTTCTGCTTTTGGTATAATTTTATTGATTATTATAGAAGAAGACTAGAGGTATAGGAGAAGAAGCAGGGAAAAACACATGATCCATCGATCTGTACAGCATTGTAACTTTGTAGAGCATCCTTTAACCTCCACAGGTGCTTGAGGATATCAGCAGAAGTATGAGAAGTGGTATTTAATGAAGGAGAAGTGGAAAATAGAGATTTTATCAATTCCCAGAAACTTATGATTGTATTGCCATCTTGGTGTTTATTTTCTAATTCTGTTTATACTGAAGATATTACTGTGCTACATTAGAACCTAGATGCCTTAATTAAGGTCAGCTTCCCACCAGGCTAAATTCAAATATACATACTTGAAGACATTAACAGAGGATAGGACAAATAACATATCAATATTTGTAATTTGCATAGTTGAAGTTACTGGAAATTTGGAAAAAATGAAAGGTAGACCTGAAAAAACTTCAACAGTCAACAGAGAACGTGAAAAACACAACAGGTTCTGTAGACTTTATTAATAAATAAGAAGTCTAGTTTATGTAAAAAATTCTTTGTTTCACGTAAACATAGCCAGGTGAATCTATAATGCTGGAAATTGCTAAACATTCTTTTCACTCTCTCCTAAATTCAAAGTATACCAATTAAGTTTTCCTGCATCCAGAAATATAGGATTATGCTAAGACTGAGGCTATATACAATTAATTTTAATCCTAAAAATAAAGAGTTTACAAAATTTGAAGATATGAAAATTATTGTCCTTTTAAAGTTCTTATTTTGTTGTAGTAACCATATGGGTAATCTAAACAAAGGATTACTGTCAGGGTTGAACATGTGTGAACAATTATCAGTGATGCCAACAAGGGATTTATGATGTAGCTGTAAATTAGTATTTCATATGCCTCATTGCATATGAGTAAAGGTGGTAAGAAGATTCCCCCATGGAATAATCACAAAGTCAGTCTTCTTGTGTCCATGGATGGGGATTGCACACATGCTGTGTTCTCCTTCTCTTGTCAGAATAAAATATAACCTATAAGGAAGTTCTGTCACAAGCCAGTAAGCATATTGAATCCTTTAGGATTTGCACATAGGTAAAAAGAGGTGCTGTGGTAGCTCTAAGCAAATACATTTCACTGTTCCGGATATTCCCCTAGAGCAGAGGATGCACGTGCTTCTCTATGGTTCCTTTATTCACATCACTTCCCTAATATACTTGTAGAAAGTTCTGTGTGATTTTCAGCTGACTATCATGAGCCCAGTTTTACATCTGTAATTGGTGTTCCACACAGGCAAGTTCAGTTTAGAGGCGTGCAAGGGTCTGGCTCAGGGCTGAGTCATCCCGAGGTGTCGGCTGCTGCGTCACTTGTGCCACTGCATGCGAAGGTGAAACAGCCCTCTGGCACTGACCTTTCTTCCATTTGTGAGATGTAACAGCCAGAGCTGGCAGCACTGCTATCCACATTAGAAAATGTCAATACATATCTTGCTGTTGGATTCAGAGTCTATTTGTACAACCTTTAATCAGTATTAGACATGACATAGGTCAATGCAGTATCTTTGGCACACAGATTCAAAAGCTTTACTTCAAAAACATTACAACACAAATCATACGCCTAGATGTTTATCATTCCAAACATGAGGCAACCATACTTTGAAAATGTCAGAAGGATCTATACAGTGTTTGCTTTCTTTCTATCTCTGTGAAAGTTGTAGCTGCGATGATTTCTCATGGACGACTTCTTGGTTATCAAACACAGCTATTACGCTGTAAGAAATAATCTTTGTATGTTGGTCTGTTACTTACATCCTTATAAAACTCATAAAATAAAAATACATTAGTTCCTGAAAGAGGCTGTTTTTTCTGATGGGTCTATTATTTTACTTATTTGGAGAGTCAGATACATATTTCAGGTTTTATAGACATATTAAAAATATCATGACATTGTCTATAGAGGAATAGTTCTGCTTCAAATATGCACTGAGTACTGAAATTTAGGTACTTATATTTCAGGCCGCATACAGATTTTTTTCAAGTGTTTAGGAGATGAAATGCCCCTTAATTAGAAGGTACAATCATTACAATAAGAAAGAGAATGTTGTGTTAACAAGCCTCTACCGAAGGTCATTACTTATTATTGTTTTTTTCATTTGTCTGTCCATATAATAAGGGACATTTATGAGTACAATTTTCTTGAGAAACTGTTGTTGAGGGTTAGGTGGGAATTTTTACCCATTATGTGCTGGGAAACCTAACTACCGGTACTTAAGGGTGCTCACAAAAGACAAAGAGTAGCCGGGCCCAGGGTGGCGGGGAAGGGGACAGAAAAAGGAGGGTGGGGACAGTTTTTAGCTGTTTTTTTCCTCGGCTTCGGGGAAGAAGGACGTTCGTGCGCTGGGTCGCGGAGCTGCTTCTTCTCCTTCTCCCCTCTTGGTTGGTGGCCTCGCACTCCCTGTCCTGCCAGGCATCGCCGTGGAGCTGCTGATACACCTCATCCACCAGCCCAGGATCTCAGCTCATCCCTGCTGATCCACCTCATCCACCAGCCCAGGATCGCAGCTCGTCCCTGCTGTTCCAGCTGACTGTTTCCTCAGAGCCCTTCAGGAGCACCGGGACTGACTGCCCGAGGGGTTTGTGAAAACAAAGCCTCTCCTCCATCCCATCTCAGCCGAGAAAGCTGTCCCGGGGTCCCTGGTTCTGTTTTCTTGTTATTGCTGTAGTTATTGTTTGTTTGTTTACCTGGTTATACTAGTAAAGAACTGTTATTCCTATCCCCAGATCTCTGCCTGAAAACCCCTTGATTTCAAAATTATAATAATTCGGAGGGAGGGGGTCTACATTCTTTCATCCCAAGGGAGGCTCCTGCTCTCCCTAGCAGACACCTGTCTTCTAGAACCAAGACAACTGTTCATGTGATGAAGTGCATTGTAAAATAAAAAAAAAAAAAAATTACTTCTGTTTATTAAAACAGAAAAATGTTTGAGTCAATGTCATAATTAAAAAGATTCCTTGTTCAGGACTCTAGAACCTAGCTGTAGTTATTGTGCCAGTCAGAAATAGAAGAGGAATTTGTGGGTCTGGCACTGATCTCATGTATGTTCCATGTTAAATATTCAGTTATTCAATGATGTGTATGGTGTTTAGGGAGTATAATGAATATCAAAGCCACTGTGAACACTGCAGTATTAAGGAAGGAATTTCAAATATCTGTTTAGAACATTTTCCTAAGGTTTAGGTACTGAGATTTGCTATAAATTGTTTCATTTGTAATGCTTGTTGCATCTGTTTCTTTACTGGTCGTACTGCACAAGTAAAGGAGAGTTGTGCTCCTTTGAGGAAGGAGTACTGGCAAAAAAGACATGGGAAAGCTGTGGAGAGAAATGATGTGATTAATCTCTTCTGACTAGGCATCTGCAATGTGGTTGTCTCCTTTTGAGCTTTTAGTCAGTGGAGAAAAAGAGGTACTCTCAGGATGTAGCTCATCTGATTTATTTATAGGTATATGTTTTAGGATAAAATAGATTGCTCCTCAGAAGAGCCTGTGTCTCCCTACCAGCTGTGAAAGAGAGCTAGATAGTTATTTGAAAAACATAAATCTATATTATAGATGCTTATGTTTTGTCAGATGAATCCTACTGATTGCCAGTACTGAATGAAAAGAATGAGAAATTTATTTTATTCTAATAAAACAGTACTCACTGTTAGAGCAAAATTGTTATGGTAATTCGGATTGAATTTTTTTGCAGTGTTAAACATAATGGAAGAAAAACAGTGTAACACTAAATTGGAAGAAATGCTGGTGTAATATTAAGCATTCAATTGGCCCTACACGAAACAACAATGCAATCAATGGCATGTGTCTGGGAGGATTTTTTATGTGCCACCTGCACAGGAGTTTTCACAGTTGCATAAATGAGATGTCTTCAAAAGGGAGGCGGGGGGATCTGTTAGGGATGACAGAGCAGTGTGTATCACACAGCTCACACACTGCAGCTGTGTGGGAGAGGGCCTTGCTTCAGAGTGCAATGCAGCTTGGTCCAGAGATTCCTGGGATAGCTGTGCTCAGTCCAGCCAGGTGACAGGCAACACGTGCCACATGAGGCAGTGGCTGGTTCACACAGCTCTGACTATAGCAAGTCGAGCCAGCACTGACCAGGCACCTGCCCGTCCCAGTGTGGTTAGGGCAGGTATCTACAAGCTCAATGAATATAGTCAGAAAGTAGCAAAAAATGGCTGTGATGCCCCATCTCTCTGCAGTGGTACAAGGATGATTGGCCAAAGTGCTGGACATCAATGGCATAGCCAGACACAAATGCTGAAAATACCCGGATTTATGTAAAACTCTATAAAAGCTGTTTCATAATTCTTTATTTCTAGTATAAATGCATGCCAGTATTAAGAAACCAAATTCTGAAGACTGGAAGACTTTAGGCAGTAAAATTATATAACACCCTTCAAGTCAAGATATATGTGAGAAAATTAGACATGATTCAAAGTTCATTCTTATATGTTTCTGCATTTTGGGTGAATCTTGTTAACTCAAAACAGTTCCAAATCATTTGCACAAAAGGAAGAACAGAAGGTATTTTCTACATACTTAGTGATATAGAGATCTTTATCACTGCATATACTATATACATATAGATATAAAAGGTATACTATAACTGTTTATATATACATAGGTATCTGAATGTATCGCTTTGGAGATATTCAAAATCCAGCTGGATGTAGTCCTTCACAACTTGTTCTAGCTAACCCTGTCTGAGCAGGAAGGTTGCTGCTGATGATCTTGAGAGGACTTTTCCAACATAAACAATTCTGTAATTATATTAATGGGTTGAAGGAGATTTTAAACGAAAGAGAAGAAAATCTGACTTAACATTTTATTGGTTTTCCTTTTTTTTTCCCCCTCAGAAATATTATTCAGAATCAATTATAGTAGAAGCAAAGTCATGCAAAATATCTGCAAGCAGACTTCAATCAAAAGTCCAGATTTCATTATAAATCACAGATTTCCAAAGTGAGACTTTGGATCAAGCTTGCATTTAATTTGAATTATAAACTCAATTCGGAACTTTTTTTTACATGACAGCTATGATGCATTCTCTTCTGAATCTCTGTGATCTTTCTCAACCTTGGCAGCACTGAGTTGTCATATTCTAATTAATTTTATTTGCTAGATCAAGGAAAAACATTTGCAAAGATTACTGGAAAAACAAAATGATTGTATAAAATCATTCAGAAAATCTCACAGGTTCTTAGAACGACAGCAGCAATTAATTCTCAGTTCTAATGGCAGTTCTCTTGTAAAATTCACTAATATTGGTAGCTAATGACCTTATCAGGCCCTACTCTTCTGATGAAACCTTCTCGTTACTTCCCTGCTAGAGCTGTGTGTCACTCTGCTGTGAGACTGTGTGTGATCATATGGAAATTACTTCTCCTTCTTGATCTTGAATTCTAATAGGAAAGGGAATCAGGTGAGTCACTTATGGCTCATTATGGATGCCACAGAGAATGGAAACCACAGAATTTCACAGTTTAAAAGTAGTCAGGTTCAGACTCAGCTTGATACCATGGGTAAACAGAGATAAGAAGGCAGGGGAATTGTCTCCTTGCAAACTCGTACAGTATGTCCATGCTAGAACTGCTATCAGATCTGTGGCTGATGTAAATTGACACAGTAGGAGAAATTCACTAGTTTCACTTACAGATATCAGATAGGGATGGATTCCAAAGGAGAACAGCATGCTGGAAGGCGGCACCACCAACAGTCCTTGGTGTTGCAAAAGTTAACAAAAGTCAATTCCAGACTGAGACATAATATTGCAATTTGTTACTGAATCTTGGCTATGGATTTAAAAAAATAAATCAAAACACAATTTATTTTTCTTTAAATAATTTTCATATGTTCATATACTGTCACCCCTTCCTGGCACATTACCTTACTATTTATAGGCACTTCCCTTATCATGGCTCCAATTTATTGCAGTTCACATTATAATGTTATTTTTCAAGTCACAGCTGAAGCTGTGAATGGTTATTGAAATCTGTATGTGGGTTTTACATATGTAAGCCCTGATGTAAAGTCCCACAACAACCCTCACTATATGTGCTTTAAAAAAATCAAACTCGAACCATGACATTAACTACAGAAACCTGGGTATATATGTCTATTGCTGTCTATATCTTTCCTTTGCAGTCATATTTTTTTCTGTTTTCACACTGTTTGGGGATTTTTGGTTGTTTGGTTTACTGATTTTTTAAAACATTTTCCTGTTTGTTTGCTTTTTTCTGTTAGATATAGTTAACAAATGAATGCAATTATTAAACATATAAAATCTCCATTTAACTGATCAGATTTGCTAGCATTTTATAATGACTTCTATATTCATGTAACAATAAGTTTGAAGAAGGGTTGTGATTAATTTTACAAATTTCTGTATTATTTTGATAGTGAATATGTCCTTAAAAGAATGTGCTATATTATTCATGCCTTACTTGGTTGTCACAAACTAACATTTAATATCACAATTAAGATTTAGTTGAACATTAACACTCCTGGAGAAAGTCCTTCTATAAACTGTAAAGCTTATTATTTGTTGTATTTTCCAGACAACAATTATTTTTAAGGATCATGTTTTATTATTTTAAATGCATTCTCCTCCAAAACTAGTAATCCTAGGTGTCATATTTAGCTTCTAGTGTTTTTTAAGTAGCCCATACAGCCCTTGTCTGGCTCCTGGCTGAGTTAGGCAAAAAGAAATCTCATACACACAATTACTGGAAAATATAATCCTTCTAAATCTCACTAGAGAGCCAAAATAATGGGGCAAAAGTCCCATTGGTCAAGCATCTTCTGGGAGGAAAAAAATGTGTTGGTAGTGGCAGAGGCCCTTATTCTGTGTTTCTAATGTAGATCCCTAATGTAAGCACTTGTAAATCTATAGAAGATACTTTTCCTAGGAATGAGATCTGGTCTTAAAATTAACACCAGCAGACAAAGCCAAAGCTGTGAAATTAATAGGTCTCCCTGCAAACCTTTCTAGTCTAGTCTTCCAGCAGGAATCTGGGACTGCAAAAGATAGCTGACTTTATCTTCATGCTGGAAAGCCTTAAAAAGCCCCGAAACCTGCTCACAACACTGTTATAAAAAGCTCTCCTAAAAAGAGATGCAGGTGAGTTACCATTGCTGATCACTGACAGCAGAGCTTTCAGGGATGCAAGGCTTTGGGATGTGATTGTGATCTCCCTTACGTCTGTAGAACACAGTATATCCAGGAAATTGTACCTGACATTGAGATATATAAGACAGTAAGTCAATACTGCCAAGCTTATTTCTTTCCATGCAACATTTTTGTTGTTGTTGTTATTTGTTTTGTTATTTCATTTAATATGTTTTCACAACTGTTATGGTTTAAGGGAAATTTAGAAGGAAACAATCAACAAGGCTTTTTTTCTCTCTGCCACTCATATGTTTTTCTTTACCACTTGCTTTCTAAAAGAGCGCTTTCAAGAAAGGAGATTTTTTTAAATGCATGTAACTGTGTGTGCTAGCACAGGCAGGACTCAGAAATAATCACAAAACCACAACTGAAATGCAAAAACCAGAATTTATTTTCATTACATCACCAATGAGATGATCCTGCCAGCAGCACTCAGGCAGAGGTGCTCAAGTGGGGACACAGGGACTCAGTCCATGCTAGAGAGTGACCTGCTCCTTTTGCCTGTCAGAGACCCACACCACTACAGAACACCACTGTGTTCTGGTCTTTTGTGCATCAGGGCAGGAATCTCAAGCACAAGAGGGTGTCTCTAAATCTGTCACAAGCCTGTGTTATCTAAACACATATGTTCTATTTGTCTGACACACAGGACTAAACAGTGATTAGAATGATATGTGTCCTTTCCTACACAAGTCAATTGAGCACGTTCACAGTCCTCTTTGTCAGTCTTCCACTACAAAATATGAAAAAATACTTATTGTGAAATAAATATTTTATTTTCAAATAGTTTGCATATTTGTCCATTATGTATATATGAAGACCACAAGTAATGCTCATATAGAAACATATTCCAGTTGTGGCCTTTGCCAGACGTTCTATGAATTTCTTCTTTGCTCTGTCTGCCCTTTCTTAGGATGAAAAAATAGCACTCAGCAAAATTTTGCAGCTTACAAAAATATTTTTGAAAGTGTTTTTCAAGGTTAATATATCTAGATGACAGTGAAAAAGATTTTCTCTTTCCTATCTCCTGTTTGTCCATTCCTGTCCACTCTAAAGATATTTTTTATCAACAAAAGGCAAAGATATTTTCTGAAGAGATATTCTGAATTAAAGACTCTGAACTATGACATTTACAGGTATTACTTGGGCTGGTATGAGACATCGTTGATACAGACCTTATCTACCATACTCAAGCAAACAACAGCAAAAGGTAAGTTTTATTTTGGAAGCAGATTTTAAGTTCTTATTCAATTTTTTAACATTACAATCATTGCTAAGTCATAACTTCCTGACCTTATTTTGTTCTCTCATTGAAGTGGACTGCTTACCACCAGGTGGTCCTCTGAGACAAATCATAAAGGAAATTTTATGTCCTTGAAACTAGAGAGAATTCTGACAATTACTTTAGTAGTACCCCAGTATGTCCCCAGTTATCAGCCGAGTTATGCTCAGGACCTTATGGACTTCAGGACTTCAAGGAGGTGTGCTGCCCAGCCCCTACAAACTCTGCAAAATCTATGAGGCTTTGCTTGTGAGTGCCTTTGCCAACACAGTTCCAGACACTGCGTTAGGGACTGGAAGGAAAACCAAACCAAAGAAGGAACACTGAGAAGCAAATTTGCAGGATGAGAAGTAGAGAGTGTTCTAAAGGCAGGGAATCCATGAAAGCCGTCTATACAGCATTTCTGAAGTAGATGTCAATCAGGAACAAGATAATTGGAAAGTAGCTAAGTGTCACTCTCCTGGCCATTCTCACTAGGATTTTCTGCATAATCCTTTGTTCCAGGGAAAGGTGACAACTCTGTTTCACACTGCAGAAACTATGCAGCCTGCCCTGAATATCCCCTATGTAACATCAGGTCATCCTACTTTTGTCCAATCAAGGCAAATTCAAAACTTTTAGTCAGCTTGGTATATACTTGGTACAGTCCATTATTGAAAGTTTTATTTTTCTACTTTTAAGAAAAGTTATATAAAGAAGATAGGTGGTTCATAGAAAACTGATTCCTTCATGAGATATTTTGAAGCTGCTCAGAGGTTTACAGTGTTAGAAATTGTTTGCAGAATGATAAATTAATGGGCAAACTGTAAGTGAAAAAGGTCACAGATCTATTACGTGCAGATAGAAATATCAACATAATTTCTGCTCAGTCTTACAAAGATAAATTGTGCTGTTGACAAAATCAAAATATGTGAGTGTCAACCCAAATATTTAATCTTCAGAATAAAAATTAAAACCAAACCACACAGTTTTTGATGGAAAGCTATAGGAAAAATTACTTTAAAATGTCCTTATTAAATAACATGATCAGTTTTTACATTACTATTTTGAGTTCTCTTTGAAAAGAATTTGGACCAAGATACTTATGAATCAATTGGGCATCAGCAGATCATCATATAAATGAAGACACCAGGAGAATGTATAGGAGATATAGTCTGTAAACAGAATTGGATTCATACATCTACTATAAGGAAATTCTGACATTCTACTTGAAAAACTTCTTAAACTTACTTAAGCGTAACAAAAACTAATGCATAAAAAACCCAGAAGGCAAACTAACGTGTGCACTTTCCTTCAGAAACTGCATTACTTTACACAGAAATTACTGTTATTTATATGTTTTCATGTATTTTTTAATGTCAGGAAACAACATGAAAATCGGAAAACTTCCCTCTTTTTTTTTTCTTTTTCCTCTTGTACCAGAAAAAAAAAAAAAAAATACAAGAGAAAATTTACCAAAGGCATATATAAAAATAAAATATTTGGCTAGAAGGGAAGATATATTTCAGGAGGATATGGATCCCATATGCTGTTTAATCCTGGTATTCTGAAACTGCTGTACAACCAATAAAATTTGATATTTGGCTTCTCACATTAAAGAAATTAACCATGAAGAGATATGAACATGAAGTTTGTAATAAAGCAATTTTTTTCCAGTCTTTTAAGATGAACAATATTTTTTATGCTCAGCGAGTACATTCCCAGCACTGTAGTTTCCCTAAGGTCAATAAGACGCTGTAGTGTGGTAACAGCAATCAGAAATGACCTTTAACAGTTTTAATTTTCCTTTCCACTGTAATTTGAGGAAAAAACATTTGAGAAAATCATTATACTTTTCTTGCCTTTCTTGAATCAGCCTATTTTATCTAAGACAGCAGCAAACTCACTAGACAATGTATTTAACAGGTTCCCTCTCAGGCTGGAAGTGGTGGGATTGCAATTTTCTAAGGAATTTGCTGTGCTAATTTACTGTGCTTTCTGCTTATGAAGACAGGAATAAAGTTGAGGCACATACAGATTCTCAGAGATTAAGGGAACAAAGGGGATGGAGAAGCTTCAAAGCTTGGGAATGTGAAACGAGGATTTAGTGCAATGTAGTTTTCTTACCTGTTCCATAAGCTATGCTCTAAAATGTAGGGAGGAACATAGTACAAAACAGTTTATGGTTCTTCTGAGAAGTTCCTTGCACAACTTGAACTCTTTTTGTGCTGTCCATATTAATGAACCAAGCAGCTGCACTGCTAGGATATTTATTCCCAAAAGAAGTTTAGAACATAACAATAACTGTGTTTGAGTCAAATAAGTACTAGTGATTTCCCTCAGAAGGGAAATATTTCTTTCTTAAAGAAAGTGTTCAACCCACCAGCACTGCAGGAACTGGGATCTATAACCACTGAGACCAGGCTGCAAGCTCATATAGCACTGTGAGAAAGAATATAATAGCTTTAATGCTAAATTAGTTTCTGCTTGTTTTACAAAGAAAACAAGCTTGCAAATGTGCTCATGTGTAAGTTCAATATATACTAAAAACTACAATATAGATTCAAACACAGCTGAGAAACAATAAGTTAATTTAAGAAAAAGCATTGACTTGGGATGAAATGGCCTTAGATTTTAATTCATCATTTTAAAACACGTTAGCTGCTTATTTTGCTATAGATAATATAAGTATTGATATTGATAATATTAACTGGGCCAGTTGATTCTCAGTTTGGAATCATGTTGCTATATCTATCATATGACTCATTTCTTTCAACCTTGTCTTTTGAAGAAGGAACAATGATAATCAGAACCCAGCTTTATTTTGACAAAATCTTTCTCATTCTGTTCAGGAAGAGAAAGAAATTGAAGTATATTTCACATGAGGATACTGATGTCAGGAAAATTCAACTATTAGATGGAACATACAGAAAATTTTTCTCTGAATGCTCATTCACTCAATGTCAGGTGGGAAATTAGGGTAAAATATTCAGTCTGAATAGGGAACTTGAAAGACAGGAGCATAGTAAAGTTAAAAAAAAAATAGTGACTACGTATCTAGAACTGAATAGTGGTGAATTTCCTCAAATCCATTTGGGAACGGGTCTTGGCTTTCAGTTGTTTGCTTACTTGGTAGGTTTTTCAGAGGCTGTAAAATTAGCTAGATTTTGGGATTTGGTCTAGCAGCTGGGTTCACTTAGGAGGACATAATTAGGAGTCAATGTGCATCCTTTTTTTTCCCCCAGAGTCTTATAGGGGAGGAATATTATGAGGGAATCAAACCACCTTCTTTGAATTTTCTTGTCCTATTTTTCCCAAGAAACCGTTTAGGTTCTATGTGGTGTTTATACACAAACTGGGCATCTGTTTTTCATGTTGAGTGGCCTTCAGAAGTGTCAGATAATGATGAGATCATTACCTATTATTTTGCACTTTAATTGGAAGACATCCAAAACCTTGAAAATACATCCATTAGCTGCATTTTCTTGCTTGTCAGCTCTAAGAATCAAAAACTGAAGTTTACCTGTGTTTCTTCTTCTTTTTTATGGGATATAACAGGCATTTAATCCTGCGAGCCTGTATAAAGTTAGCTGAAAACTGGAATATTAAATTTGCCTGATATACAATAGTTACTGTGGATCCTGGCTACATCATCAGGGTCCCGGCTTGATTGAATTGAATATATCAACTCTAATTTTGGCCTGAAGTATATCAGTCTCATTCCTCCAGCTGCTGTGCTTTTAGTATGTGCACTCTGAACCCTGCAAATTATTGGTTGGCATTAAAAATGTCAAAGTCCTTATCCCTCTGTCCAGTTTTTGGCTATGATCACAGAGTTCATGCCAGCTTCCTGCTCAGTGCCTCGGTTTTCTCTGTGGTATAGGTCTTCCAGATGCAGTGCCAAGCTCCAGCTAATCCACAGCCAGAGAATAAATACTTCTTGAAACCAAATTCCTGGAATTTGAAATAAATAAAGATTAGATGTCAGTTACTGAAAACCAGGTGTTGGAATATTTTAAGCCCCTACATTTGAAGCATTAATACTTGAAAATATTGTCTGTTATTTGCCAAGATTAGTTAAGCTTTTATTGTTTTCTTTCAATATTTATTTTTTCCAGATGGGTTTGCAGGTGTGGTGGTGGTTACTTGCTGAAAGACACACAGACCTGTGGTGTCAAGACCTGAAATACAACCTGGGTATTCAGTAACGTGTTCTCTAAGCTTTAGGATTCCTTGTAGTACACTCAGAAACTGCATTTTAATTTAGCCATTGGCAAAAACATTTGCAGATGTGGAAATTGCATTTTAATTAGTTTGTATGACTACACAAGGTAGGTTTGTAGCAGGAGCTACCATAATTACTAGCAGCAAAATTGATCTAATAAGGGCCATATGGACATTTTTCTGCAATTATCATTATTATCTAATCAGCTTCCAAACACTGCCACAGCTTCTGAATGGTCAAAGAGGACTTCTGGGGCCAGATTATTCTCTTGTTGAGAGATAAATGAATGGAAGTGCACTGATATATTCTTCCCTGGACCATTTTGATCAACAGCAGATACTGGCCTCATTAGTGCTTTGAGAAATTTCTAGCTGGAAAAAAAACATTTCCCAACTTCTTCCATTGCTGATAGACCTTTTTCTTACTCAGAATAGCAGCAACAGCTGCCTCTTTCAGAGAGGGGCAGTTTCTCTGAGCTGCACTACACAGAGCTCAGGGCGATGTGGGACAAAAGTCATGTTAGAATCCGGGTTCTCAGGTGAGCTGAGAGTCCTTGATGTGGGCCAGGAAGGAAAAGGATGCTGCAGAGGGGGCTCAGTGCACAGCATGCCACCTCTCCACTTATAATTCCAGGAGATGATTCAGATCCATGAAACTACCTGGCAGCTGCCAATATAGTTAGGATGATCCTTTAAGGTTCTACTTCACTCTTTCCACCTGTCAGCTTTTTATTCACATGATATGCCTGTAATAAGAAATGTACCATCTCCCCAGAAACCAAATTAATACACAGCTTCTTTTGCCTTTGATGTCAAGATGTCACTATTGCTTCAGAAAGTGCTATTTTCTAAATTTAGTTTCAAATAAATATTAATTTTTTTATTAACAAAAACATCCTTTTGACATAAGACATGTAAAAAACATATTATTTTCCCCTGATATTTGCTTATACTTAAAATCCATCCTTTCTGAATTCAGTTTTATTCATTATATCTTAATGAAATAAACTCTGTCTGTTTAAGCAAAATGTCTTCTTTATTAGAATCCTTGTATGGGTCTGAGATTTTCTTTGCTTCATTGAGATATGTTACTTAGCTTTCCACAAATACTTGCAGGTTTTAGATTAATATTAAAAGGCCCGCTATGGAGACAGCATTCCATACTGCTCCATAAACATGCAAAGAATTGTACTCTTTTATACTTTTCCTAAACTACAGTAGCTTACAAGACAAGAGACTGATTTCTTTTTCCACACCTGCAATATCTGCTCATCATTGAACATCTGTGTAAGAACACTTTTTTTTTTTTTACTTGACAGTGTACCAGTGTACTTACCTGAGAAATCAAGTGAAAATACATCTGGCATTTTTTAAACTGGTCTTGATATGTTTTCAATGTTTCCAATAAACAGGGCCAGAATACTCGCTAAAAAGCTGCTACCAGCTTAAAAAAAGTAAAAAGAAAAAAAAATATTTTTGTTACAAAGGAATTTGCTTTTAGTTTGGTTTCTTTTTTTTTTTCCTTTTCAATTCATTTTATATGCAACAATTCTGTTTTCTTTTCATCCATACTGATGATAGCTATTTTACTTCATTTCTTTTCTCAAAACCAAACAACCTCATTCAATGTGCCTGCTTAAAATTTTTAAGTCACAGGCTATAAGCATTGTTTTTTTGAAAACAGAAATATCATCAATGTGATTTATAGAATATAATCTTTTAATTTAGTTTTTGCAAGATTGTAATTCAAATTCAAATGCAGATTGTAAATTCATCATCTTAATTATAAAGAGTTGTTTGAGATGGGCTGATATATTTTTCATTCTCATTTACACAGTTCATATGAAGAATCAAAGCTACAGGCCTTATGTTAGTAGCTCCCATGATAAACTGGGAGAGCTGGATCATATAAAGTCAGGGTCATCTAGCTGCCACTATTTTGCTTTAAAAGTCATAAAAGTTTTCTGCTGTGCTGAGGCTTAGTAACTTTAACAGAATTTTACAAGCTAAAAGAGTATTCTAAGTGTGACAGATGTGTTGAAAGATAAATTAAGGTAACACACTCAAGTTCTAATGCTGCAAAATTCTACATACATACTGTGAATAGTTTTATCCATATTTTTGAGAATAAGTAGCTCACTGAGTTACTACAGGAAATGTCTTGCAGACCTGGTGCTACAACTCTACCTTCTAGATGCTCATTTACATTGATAAAATTTAATATAATTTAAAATAATTTAAATACTATACTACTGTGACTTTAGCCTGGCCTATGCACAGTTCTTTTTGTATTTAACCAAATAACTTGTAATTGTAAAATTAATATAGATGTCCTTAAGTGTCATTATGTGTCACTATCCTCCGGTGTAATAGATCATGGAATTTTCAGAGTTACAATTCTTCCAATAATGAGAAAAAATCATAAATAAAAACTTAATCACTTCATATAAGCAGCTGGATCTTGAATTAATAAAAGAGAGAAGAACACATAGGCATCTATTAAAACTGAAAGACATGAGAAAAGAAACTTGATTTTAAATATTTACTCTGTATATGCTTACAATAATTTATATTTTGAGGTGATATTTTGGCAAATGAAGAAGCCATGTTAAATGCAGGCAATTAACAGATTATCTTCTTTCAAGAGGACCACTTTACCAGAGACAATGGAAATTACAAATGATAATAAGAAGTCATCCAGCTACGTAATTATTAAATAAGTTCTTGTCTTCCACTGAAGAGTAATTACAGCGTACCTATAAGAGTTTATGGAGCAGGAATTATAACAAAGCATAAGCTAGAAAGAAATCCCAAATTCTCCATGATATCCTGGTACATTGCTATTATCTTTAAAATAAAAACTTTTAAAACAAACTTGGAAAAAGTGCTACAGAGCTGCCTGAGGGCCACAATTAAGTATCCATTAGTAGTTTTCTCAAAGAAAATAAAAAAAATTGAAAAAAACAATATAAAACTATCTAAGGCTTTTTTTATGGGTGGAACTGGCACTTAGACTGATGAAAAGCTATAGGTAGACCTACAGGTGCTTGGTAAAAGAGTGGCACATACAGCATTACAAAAGACATTGAAATTCTCCTATTTAGTGCTTTTTTTTTTTTTTTTGGCATAAATATGTTTACAATCATCAACTTCTTAAGCAGTATATAGACGAAATCCAATGATACGATCTCCTATTATCAAAGATCATAGAGTCATACAAGCTACTATGAAAAAAATTAACTCTCTTCTATCCAAAACCATCCCACACTTCTGCAGGCAGAGCTTAGCATCTCATCTCCCTTACACAGAAATTCCACAAAAATGGTTATAGGGACAGGACTTTCAGAAACCTTACCAAAGAAAATGCAGTGCCTTATGAAATGAATAGGTGGTATGTATCCAGACCTAGTCCAGAGTAGGAGTACCATTCTCAAAACAGATCAGATGTGCCTGGCTTTTAATAATTCTTATGCTAATAAGACAGGTTTTCAAAATATCATGATCCTTTATAAAATCTTTGCTGCTGAACACAAACCTCTCACTTTGATGCTCAAACCTAATTCTGGAATGCGAATGAAAAGGTCAGCTTCTAGTCTCTTCTCACATTTAAACTCTACAAAATTATGTGTGCATTCATCCTTGTAAATCACCTGGTTCACAGTCATACCTTCCCTGGAGTTCACAGGATATCTAGCATGTCAAAATGTTGGGAGCTGCTGGTGCAGGCAATCTCAGCACTTCTAAATTATATTGGGTGAATAGTATCTGTTATTGAAAATGTTCTACCTGTAAAACATTTTTTCACCTCAGGAAGAAATCCTGAAATCCTGAGGCTTCATTCAAATTCCGGAAGAAAACATCCTGGGTGGCTGCCTCAGGTAACTGATGGGAACACTCCCAGCTTAGCAAAGAGCAGGTTTTATTTTTGCAGCACAAGATTCTTCAACATGTCTTCCAGCTGTTGCAGTGACCTGGTGAATTTCTTTTCATCAGTAATAAAAAAAAGGTGCAGCATCTACTTATGCTATGAATAAAATGGTGATCACATTGTTTTCTAAAAGGTGTTTATTCCTCTATTTTTGAGCTTGTTATACATAGAAATTTCTGTTGCATAAAACATAATGAAGAGGCCTCTAGGAATCCTGTGTATTAGAAAGTTGTGTGGTGAAATAATTGGGCAAGAAAGTTTGTGTGTGCCTTCCCATGTTTATGCAGAGATTGACACAGCACATTTAAACATTTAAAACCATATAAAAAAGCCCACAATGCCAAAGTATAATATCTAATTATTAAGTGTAGATATAGAGATGTAAAAACAAATGTGTAGAAGGCTCTCTTGAGTTTTATAGAAGCTATGTTTCACAGAGTGTTTCACTGGTAAAGGACTAGTTAAATTAATAAGTTTGAAAACTTTTAAAACATGGCTTTCTATCAGTAGGTTTTTCAGACACAGGACATCCAGATGGCACTCAGAAGACAAAATGATGAATCAAGCCTTTAGGATGCAATATTCATCACATTATCAGATACAGCAAGTTTTGCCAACACCTGGTAATCAAGGAATTAATCTTGCAGTATAGCCATTAAATGGACTAAATAGAAACTGTGGGATACCTGTTAACAAGATCTTCAGCTGCAGACAGTGTCTAGTTTTCTTTCCTTCCAAGGTTTGTAAATCACAACACACAAATCCACCTGAATAATAATTTTGAAAGAAAATATTTCATAAGGATTATTTAACAGAATAATCTACTGAAGAAAACGTTTCAGGGGGAAAAATTGTTTTTTGCAGGAGCACGTTTCAGATGAATATTTCTGAACACAAATAGGAAGCAAGTAAGTATTTAGTTCTGGCTTATATTTATGCTTCTTAAAAAATGTCCCTTTGACTTTAAAATTTCCTTATTAATTTCTCAATTGTGATCTATATGAGCACAATAGTTAATGAGAGTATTTCTATCAAATGCAAAAGAGTAAATGAGTTTTTGTACTCATAGGAAAAGGATTTTTACCCTTGCCAACTCTTGTGTCATATAGTTTAAATTCATGTTTTAATCTAATGTCTTTATAATTTTGCTTAAAAAATTAACATTGAATATGATTTAGATCTCTTTTTGTGGATTTTTTTAACCCCTTTGGTTAAAAATAGCTTTTTTCATCTCAGATTGATCTGTTTATTATAGTCACACAGTGTATAGAATACTTGTGGACAAAACTACTAGATGTTGTGGATTTTCTCACTGTCTCATAATTGGATGTGAATTTCAGCTCTCAGAACTTTATCAAGATATCAGTTTTCCATTACAGAAAAATAATTGCTGCTGTCAAGTACTAAATTGCACCTCAGTTTGTAGACAAAGTACAGATAGCAATTTTATTTCCATCATATGAGGTTACACAGACCCCATTTTGAGACCATCTGGGCAGGGTGTCCTCCCATCAGAGTAGACACAACCTGAAGAATCCAGTATATATGTGTCGGAATGCAAATGTCTCCATGCAAGTCCTTCATAGTGTCCCCAAATCTAGTATATCCTCTGCACAGAGCAAATCTAACAGAAATATGATAAGAGGTAAAGAAGGAAGACTCAGCAATGTGGACAGAAAAAAGCAAACCAAAAACAACCCAGAGCTCTAAAAGCCCGGCTAGGCCTTACCAAGAAGATAAACATGTGGTTTCCTTTCAGTGTCCTGGAGGAGTAAACACAGTCTGCATATTCTTTTAACAGCTTCCCACTACTTGAAATTTATTTATTTGGGGGAGACAAATAACTATTATTTTTTCTTCTTAAACCAGATTTTACTAACACTTCTACATTGTTTTCTTCCCTTTATGTCCAGGTATCCTTCCCTCCTTCTTAGACACAGATATCTCAATGAGGTGGAGACCGTACATTTTGTCAAATTTTTTCCAGCTACAGCTTTTTGTGCAAACTGTAGGTTATGAATACACAGAAATCTTGAGTCTGAAAGAGGATAAGTTTGGCCCACATGAAAAACAAGTACTATGGTTTGACATAGTACTGTGGCTGTTGATTTCTGGTTTTCTTTCTAGTTGGAGATTACAGAAAAAAGAATACCTTATTATGCATGAGTTATTCCACAACTCACTGTTAATCTGAGGTATTCTTCATTTGCTTTTTAAATTAACAGACTTTTAGGGGACTGCTTTGTTCTCCACAAAAGAAATATCCATTCCTTTAATATGTCAGAAGCCATTAGGTTTTTATTTCTTTTACTTTCAACTAACTATGCTGTAACTAAAATCAGTTGAATAATTCCCATAATTAAATGTAATTCTACCTATAAGTTGATTGAGTTTAAGACAAGAACTATTTATAGACAATCAATACATTTGATCTTTGAAAAAAAGAATGAATCTATAAATTTCACTTTTCTCAACTGATTATAAAAGGAATTTAGGTGTAAAATTAAGGAAAAATATCTAAACTTCTAAGGTTTACCACTGCATAGATTGCATCCAACCATAAATCTTTGGGATAGAGATTGAGCTAAAAAAGAAATAACAGAGTTAAAAATATACTAAGAAAGAGTATAATCAAATACTGCCAAATAATACAATCATAATGTACCCTCACATACCTTATTTCAGTTATTTAATTCAACTTTTTAAATTCAACTCAAGTTAGCATATTAGAAACAGAATGCATCTGTTTGCTTTCTAGCCCATTGCTATTATGATTAGAACATTAGGCAAGCAGAATTTTTCTTCTTGACAGGAGACTTATGCATGATTATTTTAAACAGTCTGGAAGCAGTATTTCCCTTTACAGAAGAGTAAGAAAAATTATGGTGGATATAATTAACATACAAAGAGATGTAGAATTCCAGGTATGTGCTTCTAGTTCTCTTCTGCTAATTGAAGTAACAAAAAAAAATTATCTTGAATCAGATACAGTGACAAATATTTGCCACCAACTTCAAATGAACTAGGTAACACATCCATAGGAATGACATAATATTTCCATTCATGTAGATGCTGAGGAAGTCTATGCAGATTATTAATTCTCAAACTGTTAATTTATACTTTTCAAGGTTAGGAATTGCCCACTTCTCTCATATTATACTGTTGCTCAACTGGAATAATTTCATCTTCCTCTGTAGCATCTGGTGCTAACTGCTGCTAGACAGTTGGACTGGTAAGGCATTGGTTTATTCTGCTGTAGCCACCAGTATGTTGAGATACCATGGGCTAAAATATACAAGCAATCAAGTCAAGAAAACAGCTTAAGAAAAGAATTTCTGCATTTCTAACTGAAATAGACTTACTGGAAAAATACATTCAAAATAAATGTTTATATGCTCTGTTGCCTGCTAGTCCCTAATCTGACTGAGAAGTGAGAACGGCCCAATGTATAATTTAAATAAAGAGAGGAGGTATGGTAACAAACAATATTGCAGCATGTTTAATTTATATCTTTGAATCATTAAAAACACAATATTGCACCTGGTGTTTATTTCAACTAAGACTGAAAATCCTCCACCTACTTTCTTTGCTGTTTGAGTTATACAGCTCACCGATTCTTAAATTTCAGAAGATCAATCATTGGGGTATTGATTTAAAAGAGGTATAAAAATCAAAGCTGAATGAACATATCTGACTTGTTCATAATGCATGGTCAGTGTTGGAGAAGAAAAATTGTGAAATAACGTGGTGGTGGAGAAACACTTGGACTGTGACTTGAATAAAAGAGATTACTTTGGCAACAAATCAATGATAGAGCGCCGCATTCCATTTCATGCCTTTTGCAATAGACAGATGCAGAAAGGTAGTGTGCATGATCCAATCCCATCAACATTCCATTTTCTAAGCTGGGCAGGGGAATAAAATGCATGCAGGCTCTGAAAGAAAATTACATGTTTCGATATGGAACTGCAAAACCAAGTTTTGTTTGGAATTGTACACCGCTGCCCACTACATTTGATGAAGATGTATTTTCACAGCCGAAAGACTGTACAATAGCAAAATACTTGCCAGAATTAATTACCTGCAGAAAACAAGAAATGGCCTGCTTCACTAGCAGGCTACATTTCTTTATTAAATAGGAAAAAAGTCAGGCCACTTTTTCTTTGTAATATTCCTTTGCTTTTGTTACTGTCACTCTGCCTCTTTAAAATTTTGTACCAAGACAAGCTTTGGGCAGGATTTTGAGCAATGAGTAAGAGATGAGTTAGAAATGAGGCAATAAACCATGAACATCTAACATAGCTTAGAACACATGACCAATTCCTGCCCTAAAGACATCTTCACCCACTGTGGATCCACAAGTGTTGAAATGAGAGTAAGAAGAATCTGAGAGACAGAAAGAAGAAAAGGAGATGGATTTGGTTTCGATTAAGTTTGTTGCTGTCCCTATAAAAGGCCTGCAGTAAATAAAAATGTAAGAATATGACTGAGAGCATATCTGCCATAAGTTACATAAATTTACTATTTCAAGCATAATATTTTGAATAGAGACAAGAAATTCAGCAAATTGACTTTTCTCTCTTTGATAGAAGAAGCTTTCTTACACAGCTTACAGCATTGCAGAGAAATTGGCAAATAATATATTATTTATAATATAATTTTATTATATAATAATATATTAAGATAAATAAGACATACCAAATAGTTTGAGAAATGTTCAACAGTATTTAAAAAGAGGAGCTGACATATATTTCTTTTTCTTTGCTTTGGCAAATGAGCAAAGGTGTCTAGACCTCTTATGAAATAAAATTATTTTCCATCTCAAAGAAAGAAAACAGTCTCCTGAAATCCTGTGTACTCCAAAGATTTCCTTAAAGCAGAGTGGTAAGCATATGGGAAGTCTTTACTGCAAAAATGAATCTGAGATGAGCTTGCAGAATCTATGTTAAAATGTGCTTTAGAGACAAATTGAGGAGTTACAAAAATATATAAATATACCTTTCAAGAAAAGTCCGTTTTGTGTTTTTTAGAGTTATGTGATTTGTTTGGTTTAGTTTGGTTTTCAGTTTAGTTTAGTTTTGGTATTTAGTTTTGTTTGGGAGTTTTGAATTTCTTTTTGTGTGTGTACTTTTCCTTTTTTTCCTCAAGCAAGAGGAAAAGAAGGGAAATTTCTCAACTAGTAGAAATAATAGCTTGCAGTGAAGAGCATGGCACACAACCTAATTTCATTCTGACCCAAAGGCAGAAACATCTGGAGAATACCTTTTCTGTCAGAGATATTTCCTCTCAGAGACTTATAATCTTGAATGGTAAAGGAACAAATCTGCCGTGAAGCTGCAGTTCAGCTAAAATGGTGGGAATAAAGCTTGTAATATTCATTGTCTGCTTTCCAAAGAAGAGACATCAGTATTGGTCCCTGATTCTAGGAAATACCACAGTGATGTCTTTGAGAAAATACAAACCAAGAGGTTTAAAACTTTGCTACATTTTTCTACTTCTGATTTACACTGTCTATAACAAGAATAAAATAAGAACTCCTATAAAATTACAAGCATTTTTACTTAACACATTTTTACATAATGTGGAGAAAAAAGATGATTTCTAAGCAGCGCATATATTAAATACAATAACATAAAATTCTTGAAGTCCAATAGTTTCAGCTGTATCACTCTAAACTGAACTTTCTCAAAGGGAAAGCATGAGAGTCCTCCTGTGAAATTGAGGCTTTTCAATTCAGGAAGAGAAATCCCAAAGTCAAAAACTTTCCTTGACTTTTCTATTTTTTAATGATGTGGACATCTCAACTAGAGAAAGAACAACTTCAGATACCACACATTGCTGGATGAGCTTCCAAGTGGCTACATGCCAGGTACAGGAAGAAGCTTGCAAAATAATAAAAAGTAAATAATAAAGAAGCCTAGGCAGCTCATATGCTTGACGCTTGGCCAAACTAGAAGGAACTGCAAACACAGACTTGTAATGGAAAATGTCAGACAAACCTAACTACAGGAATCACCACCTGTGTCGAAAAGAATAAGAACATAAATGAAAGCTGCAACAACCAGAAATCATTCACTATTGAATAACATTATATAACACTGCTTATTATTTCTTCTTCACATGGAACTCAGTATAACAATTTGGCTGACATTTTCTGTGTTATTAAATTTGACAGTTTGCAGGGACTGTCAATGAGTAAAGCCTATACTTGCTCACAGCTCCATGCTGGGATCTGAAACAGGATTGGCAGCCTTATCCTGAAAAGTAGGGGCTACACGATGATGAAGTGCTGATCATACTTTGGTAGCAATTGGGAAAATCTGCCATTCTTCAGGAAGTCCTTGTGCTACAATGTCTTTTTCCCCCCCTCCATCCATAAATCAAGTCCTCACAGAACTACTCAACGCAGAGAAACCTCTAGACCTGCTTTGCTATGAACTGTGTAAACCCATGTGATACAGGAACAGAGGGAAAAAGTTTCCTCTTGGCCCTGAAAGATCTTTGAAAAGTTGTGACACTGGCACTATAAAAAAGGACTCTTGCCATACTTTTTAAATAAGAAATATGACCACTCTGGATTTTTGATATGCTAACTATATAAAAATAACATTAGAGAATTCATAATTATAGTCTTATTATAACTGTTGTGAAACTCTTATAATTTTCATCTTATTCCTCCAGGTGGCTCTTTCCCTGTCATTGCAACAACTTCCACCCTACTTACACACTGCATCTTTTTATTTTCTGTTTTTTTTTTCATTTATGGTACATGCTAATTTAATCACTTTTCTGGTTTATATCCTATTAAGTGTTAGACATACACAAAGCATATATAAAAATTAAGATGAACTGCTTTTTTATTATTTAGTCTTCTTGTTATTAATATAGCGATTTATTACAAGTAGAAAAAGTTATAAATACTTAAATATCTTTAAGTGATATTTCAATGTAGTTAATTTAGGAAATATACATACACAGGGTTTTTTCCACTTTTCTAATTTATCTGTTATTCTATTTGTGTATTCTCTAATTTATATTTGATTGCATTTACTTTTACTGTTGTGAAATACTATCCGACATTCAGGGGAACACAGGAAAAGGATAAACAAGTTCTGTTCATAAGGGCTTTAGCCATTAACTAATGGCTTCCCCCTGCTCTTCTGCTGACAGAAGTAACAATGCCAACAGTAGAGAAAAGAGTGCTAAGAATAGAACTGAAGTTCTTGCAAGTTACACTTCTCAAACTTGTAAGTGAAAAATGGATTGACTATATTGGAATTCAATGCAGTACCTAAATAACACGTAACTACTTTGCATTTCAAGGATGTCTCTGTTGAGGGCATGAAGGTGCATGCAAGCATTTATCACATGGACAAGAAGAGTAAACCTTTGGAAGAAAAAACCAGCCAAATCCTTTCAAAGAGCTCATATTTTTAAATGAGGTATACTAACCACTCTGAGTGAGAGAGAGTGCAAAAGAAAGAGGGAAATGCACTTGGAAGTCAGGGACAGACTGAGTGAGACTAGAAGAGAATGCAAAAGTAAGACTTTGTTTAAGAACACGAAAGTCCACTGCCAGTGACACAGAAATAGCTAAGGTTTCAGATAAGGCCATGTGCAATATCTCTGCATCACATTTACTGAACTCTTACGTTCCTGATTACCGCAGCTGAATCTGAGCAAACAAAAGATAAGGGAGTGAGGAACAGATCTGCAGAAGTCCACAAAGACTGGGGCATCAACTGAATTTTGATTCAAACCACCTTGAATCGTTCCCTGAAGAAAAGGGGCTTAGTCCTTTCTTCCATAAGATAGATTTCATTTCCACAAAAAAACAGCTGAATGGGAGGTTGCTCTGTACGACCACAGCACTGAGAACATTCAGCCTTCAAAGATTACTGTTCCACACAGCGCTGAACAATCCAGCCACTCTCTGCTCCGTATTGAAAGGACCTCATCAAAAGAATATATTCAGTCCCATGTCTATGCTGAATGTCAAGTGGTTGGAGATTCACAAGATGTGGGAGTCTAGAAAACTATGACTTCTGACAACAGAAGTCCTTTGCTGATTTGCATCACAGAAACAGATACACACTGGGACTGAGAGAAAGCAGTGGGTAGGAGGGGTTGGGATCTCCTGCTGAGGGGAAGGAAGAATGGCAGCAGCCTCAGTTCTGGGGGAATAGTGACTAGAGGCTGAAGTTGGGGTAGGGAAGACAGTAAAACTGTGTATGGAATAACAAACTGTGTGATGACCACTGCTCACAGACCTCCCCTTCTGAAAGCAGCAAGACTGGGTCTAGACAATGCAGCCCAGAGAGCAAACAGAAATTAGAAGCTGTGCATAGTGGTAGACCTTTAATCTTATGTGGTTTACAGAGACAGGTAGATGCTGCCATGGACAGATAGAAGGACAGGTCCTGGCCAGCAAGGTCACACTCTTAGCTCTGGCTCCCTGTCCCTTAAGGAGTAACACCTCTCTTGGTGGTGCTCTGACATTGGAGATAACATGATGCAGAGTAAAAGATGCAAAAAAGAGAAGGATGAGGAAGTGCAGAATGACGAAGCAAGAAGTGTTAGTATGGAGGGAGTCTAGAGAAAAAAATGTAAGAGTGAAAAGAGTAAGATTTCAGAAAAGGACAAAAGGAGATAATAGAAGTTTTGATTAGTTAATTTAGCACGTTATGAATGCAAGATGCAGTATCTAATGATATAGCGGCAAGGCTGAAAGCTGAAGATATGGCAGGTAACAAACACCTCATTTTAATCCTTAAACATGTCACCAAATGGAAGAGTCAATTTATGCACTCTTAAATATAATTTCTCATATAAATAAAAATAACTTTTGAGTTTATGTCTGAATATTTTACTCTTGACTTATGCTCAAACTTCATTTTCAGTCTCAGCCGTGACCATATACTTTACCTCTCATGTGGGAGCAAGTTGTATTATAAGAAGGTTATGATTTTTTTAGGTCCTGTCTAAATATAAAGAGGTTTTTAAAACAGTTCCATGGCTTCTATTTGTAAGATAAATAAACTAAACACATATCCAGGACGTCAAATTATTATACACAGACTAACAGCAATATTTGGTTATTAATCTTTGCCACAACAAATAAAATTTCTCTACAGATAGCCATGTGTGTAGTTGCAAATGTATATTCTGGCTTGACTTAATAATCACAGGTGCATTATTTCTTTATCCAGAATTTCAAGTTGTGTATATTTATTCTGAAAAGGCAAAAACTGTACAAGGCATTTAGCTTAGACTATTTGAAAGGTATCAACTGTTTAAATGACATTTTCACCTTCAGCAAATACATCTTTGCCTGCTAGAAGAGTGACGCTATCAGACTGCAGGCAATCTATGATACAGTCATGTCACAAATAGTTGTCAACTCTTATTACATTCTCAAGTATAAATTCCACCTATCGGTTCCCACATAGTTGCAGATGTTTTAACAATTCCATTTTACCATGATTGCACCAAGGCTTAACCTCAAATGCTTTATGATATATTTGTAGGAGCCACTGTAGATTACCAGATTTGGGAGCAATATGTGTACTTTGTAGCCACCTGGAAATTTTTATTTCCAAAAAAATATTGAATTTACTAGCAATATATTGTCCAACTACCTGGATAAATGAGAGTAATAATTTGTTATATTTCTTTAGATTCTGGTTTACTTCATTACAAAGAAATAACTTGTTATTTGAAATTCAGATCTGACTTTTCCTTTTCTGAAATATTTTTTTCAGGAAAATTTTTCAGTCAACTCATGCTATGATGATTAGGATGCAGTCTGCTTGACCCTTTCCTGAACAAACTCTATAGTAGTTGTTATTTATTGCTTAATAATCTAATAGTGGTGGCACATGAAACAACCTAGAATTTTATTATTTTGAGGTGACTGGATGCTTTTGCTCAGAGTAGACAAATAATAAAAAAATAAAACAAAATAAACACCTTCATCACCCACCCAACAACAAAACAAACACAAAAGAAAAAACAGGTGCCTTTGGTCAGTGAGTCCTCTTCTGAACCACAGCGTATGTGGTTCATACCAAACAAGAATCTTAGTTTAAAGGACCAGCAGATAAAAAAGTTTGGTTTGTTTGGAGTTCTTTTAAAATATTTTTTGCAGAGAAAACCTCTCATCTGACAGGTGATAGGTCCAGCTAAATCTCTAGGCATTTCATATTTTGACTGAATGAAAAGTACTATTTGGAATAAGAAGCAGAACCCCTGCTTGGCCTGAAGGGACTGTTCATCTCCTCATGTCTTTCTGCCTTGCCTTTTTATTGCCCCTGACCCAGTACAGGCATACAGTCACACAAAACAGCACAAAATTACATTAATCCCTTTCACTATCTACAAGAAACAGAGGGAAAAAGGTCACTTTAATAGTATCACTCTTCATAGGCAGTAAAGTAGCTTGAGTGTAGTAAAAGGTGTGTCATCTCTTTCAAGACATTCAGTGTCACCTCCAGGATAATTCCAGGTCATGGCTGTTTGAGGAGAGTGAGAAAACTCGGTTATTGCTGAACCAATACCTCAGCATTGTCTACCATCAAATGAGAGTATTAAAGAAATTACATTTTTGCAGTATATCCAGATCCTGTCAGTAGAATTCAGTGTTTCACAAAAGAAAAATGAGCTCTATGCTTCCAAAGCTGAAGAGCAATATATAACGTTGCTATAATGCACCATGATTATCATTGATACTTTATTACTGCAACATTGCAGTTTTGAGTCCTTGAAAAAAATTCCCTCAATTTAGATAATTTTAAAAGTACTCAGCATTGCATGTTTGAACAAAACATTGATCACCTGCATCTAAGTTTTAAAGAGTTCTATGATTAATAGTATCAAATGTGATGAATGTGATTAGCATTAACAGGTATCATTTGCTCATATAATAGGTAGTAAAACTACTGTGCACTAAATCAGACTTCTTTAGTGATCAGACAAGCTAAATTTATACTAGAACTCAGCACTGAAGTTTTAGATAAGATCTGAGTTTGAAATTAATAGCAGTGAAATCTCAGATTGTCTCTAATTATTTTCATAAGGCTTCTTGCTCAAAAAAAAAGAAGGCTACAATTATTAGCATATAATGCTAATTTTTCCTTGTTTCCCTGAGTGAATTGAAAAATTCCTGAGAGATCAGGACACACCTGCAGTGGAACAGAAAAATAGTCTCTATTACTTTACAGCAACAGCTTAGATTATAGTTTTAATTCATTCTTCCAAAACCAAAAAACCTTCATAAGGCACAAGCCTAAAGTTTCAATATATAGTTTTACTAATTTTTATAATTAACATATTTTCTCATAATTTAATTTTCCTGCACATAAATATAAAATTATCAATCTTGAAAAAAAAAATGATGTGAAATGTTGATAGAAAAAATATAAAAAACAGGGACATAAAGCTGATAGAAAAAAAAAACAAAACAAACAGAAAAAAAGCCAATAAAATATCCAAGCTGTGATTCTCTTTTTTTTTTTATTATTCAGAAATTCACTAGAAATCTCTTGGTGCTTTAAGGAGATGAGTTAAATGTACATGCAACTCCCAGAGAGAATAATCCTTTTTTCAGGCAGATTTCTTAATGAAGTTCCAGATTTCCTAATGAAGTAATGAACGATTTCAGGATGTGACTTGCTTCATGAGCTGCATATGTTTATGTGAGGGGAAGGAAATGTTTCCCCCTTCACAGGGCCTGTGCAGAGGTAAGAGCCTTACATTGCACAAGAGCAGGGAGAATGCATCTCCTCCTCCCTAGAAGGAGAATGAACTTTTACAATAATAGGTACTGGAGGCTTATAAAAGACACTGGAGGCTTGTGATTTCTGACAACAGAGTTCCCCTCTGCATGTGTTTATTTGTAGATAAGCTTCAGACGTGGCAACAGATGATTTGACAAAGTCTGTCGGGGAGCCTGTCTACCTGGGCAACTTGTGTCTAATCCCTGTCTGAGGCAGTGGAGAAAGCAAGGGACAATGGTACTCAGATGTCTCCTCCTGAAGGGAAATAATGCTCCCTAATTCTTCTGTTTTGCAACTTGCCAAAGATTAACAGAGAAATATCACATGGCCATATAAGGAAAAATTAAGCTTGCCAAAAGGGTGTAAAGAACAAAAAGAAGGACATAAACAGGTATGTCATTTATAAAAATGAAGTCAAATAAAATAATTGTCCAATTAAGTCAAATGAAATCAAATAATAAATTTTACTGCTTTCAAGAGAGGTGGTGAACTAGTGCCAAAGGATATAGAAAATACAGAGATATTTAGGATGCTGTTTACCAGAATTTTTAATTGCAAAGTGTGCTCAGAGTGTCAGTCAGACACTCTGAGCACACTCCAGGCTTAACACAGACCTCCATGGTTAGGAACATTTGGGTGAGGAAAGTACGGCCCCCAGTAAAAATGACCAAACTAAGGGCTACTCATAATGGACACACACACACTCATCAGACTGGGCAGGGTGTGGTAACAAATGCAGAGTGGTTAACAAAGCTTTGATGCCACTTCTCTAACCTTTGAGAACAGGCTAATGGATAGATTGAGGACTAATGTCCTTTGCCCAGCAAATTAAAAAGAGACAATAGTGCAAGATGCAGCAGGGGAAATTACAAAGTGCATTTCATAAAAGTAAAATCTTCATTATTGGAATGGCAAGCCCTGAGAGCTTGTGAAATCTCTAACCTTGGGGAGGACAAGTAACCTGGTCTAACTTTGAAGCTAGCTCTGTTTTGAGCAGGAGGCTAGACAAAATGACCCTCAGAAATCCTTTTCAATCTCTCTGTTCTATGATTCTAGTACAGATTGATTTCAATTAGTTTTCTGGCAAACATTTATTTTATAACTTTTTTATTCCAGCACAATAACCGAGACTGAGATAAAAAAATACTTTTGAAAATTGGCTATCTGATTTCTTCATATATTTATTCAAAAGTGCAAATCAAATACTAATCTATAATTTTAATTCAGTTGAGCACACCCAAATCTTGTCAGAAATGAGCAATAGTGCAGTACAGAGTAAGAAAATACTATTGTTCAGTATTTAAATACTTGAACTGGAACAAATATTTCAAAGTTCAAATAAAAATTGTGCAGTTAAATAAAGTGCTTTTTGCATCTGTAAGGTCTCCACAATTAGTCTTACTATTTTGGTCCTGAAGTTCTGTTTTAACAGATATTCTAATATAAAATAAAAAACTTTTGAATTTAGTGTCTGTAGGAAGGTGAAGTATGAATAGACCAATCTCCATTTAGAAAGATTTAAAATATCTTTTACGCTTTTTGTTTTTAGTTTTTGTTTCTTTGGGGTTTTTTTTTGTTTTGGTTTTCATTCATAAAACAGAAAAGGAATTATTCAGATTCATGCATTCTTCTTCATAATCACTTCATGATTTCAACTCTTACTGAAAGTTTTCAGAAACTTTTCTTCTAATTCTGTGTGCCTAAATATATTCTAGGAATTTTAGTAGGAAACACAATCTGAAATCCTTAGATTTTTCCATCACTCTGTGTTTTCTTATCTCTAAGTTGTCTTCCCAGATACTGCACTTTGAGATAGACACTACATTGGCTAATAAACACTAATGTTTCGGCAAAATTCTGTATTGACTTCTAGAAAATTTAAGGTTAATGGGATTTTTGAAATGTCTATAAATATCTCATTAATAAACTCTTTGTGCAGGTATTGCTATCAGAACATTGACAGGACCAGAAGGTAAATGTGAAAAGAACAATATTTTTTTATATTTCTTGCTGAAGAAGAAAACAGTTGAATAAAATTTTTAGGTTCATCCAAATAATGGTGTATTTTTTTTTCTTACTTGATTTTGATCCATGGCTGATGGTGGGTTGTTTAATACATCACTTAGAAACAACTTTCAGATATGTAGAGATTTTCAGAATAATATCTGTCTTCCTTACATGCTCTTTTCAAGAGCAATTCTGAATTGACAAAGATTGATAGGTTTCTTTGTTAGCTTTTTTTTTCTTTTAAATCAATCATATGACACTTGAGGAAAATAAAACTACAATGGAAAATTGTTTAAAAATTAAATACTATACAAAGAGATGAATTACTGAATGTATTTGCTAATTTTAAAAATACATATCTATGATTGACCCATGATCATATGTCATTTTTGTATTCTATCCCATTTATATTTTGATTTGAATATATGAAAATATTTAATATATATAAAATATATATGTCAAAAATATCTTCATAATTCAGAAAGTAGGAAAACCTCACAAGAAAAATGTATAAACTCATAGAGAAATACATTTTATATTAACCTATTGTATTCATAATTGCTGAAAAGAAGCTGTTCTAATTTCATAGAAAGATATATAAAATTAATATAAAATATTAGTGGAAAAATATTCTCTGCAGAGCAAGCAAATCTTATTTTCAAAAAGTCAGATCAAGATAGGTAGATTCCTTACACTGGGTTAACTATATAATGATAATTAACTCTCTACTTAGCAAATTTCCTGGAAAATATATTTTAACCTATTCAGCCTTACATAATTTAGACTTTTTTATCTGTTTTGGAAGATATAGAAAATGACCATACTGTTTTAAATTAACATAAGGAAGTTTACTAGTGTATTAGGTATGGACACACAACAACTTTTTTTTTCTTAGAAAAGGTCTGAATCAGCAAGTTGTCTTATAATGAATGCATTGCTGAGGCCAATATGGAAATACATTCAACATGGATATTTAGAGACCAATAAATATTTCAACTGTCCTCACTCTGTCATGACTGTAACAGCTTCTGCAGCAAAACTTTTTTCTGACCTGCAATGAAAATGCAGTTTTACCAGATTTCACCCGATTGATTTATGTAGAATACACCCCCAGACATCGTTGTACATTAGAGTACATCAAACACTGTGCCAAAAAAAGGGGAATAAAATTTCTTATAGAATAATTCTCAACACTTCTTTCTGTGTAGAAATGTACTTCTTGTTAATGTGCTATATTTTGTAGTGATGTTTAAGTTAATATAAGGGGACAGAAATATATTTTCCTTGCATACAAATCTGAGATGTCAGAAGTATGAGCCTTTAGCTGATCCAGCATACTGGAGCATATTGTGAGAATCAATCACAATAATGTCTCTACAATCTCCCTTCTACTGTAAACATTGGTCCCAGCCAAATACACTTCCCTCTTGCCTATTCAGCAATGTAACTGAAAACACCATTCCTCCCATAGCCAGAATAATGATAATTTTACTCCTTTAGTGAAATTTTCCATCTGTGTTATAGCTTGTCTTTTTAGTTATTCATCAGACACATTTTGTTTCATTTACAGTTCCATAGTTGCCATCATCTAGTTTCAAACTTCAGAGCCCCATGGTCAATTCATGAGAAATATATTTTTGTCAAATCACTCCTCAGTAGCTGGAAGTGCTGCAGAAAGGAAGAAACTCTGAGAATTATTTTTTTGTGCTTGAACATTCATGTTGTACTGGATTGTTTTTAATGTTTTGGGGATTGTGTGTTTCTGATTTAATATGAGCCAAAAAGATAAGCACTGTTGAGCTTGCTAAATTTTGAATTTGAAGTTATGTTTTCTAATCACTTTGCCATCTGTAAATATCCTGGGTGAACTAAGTTTCAATCTTCTTCCTTTGTTGGCTTCTCCATACTATTGATCCAATTTTCTAAACATGTTTTTTGTTCCATGGCTGAATCAGGATAATTTTGAAAAATTCTAAGACAGAGAAATCTTTCCTAATTCCTCTTTTTTTTTTTTTTTTATTTTACCTCAAATTTGCCTTAAATGTATTCTCTTATTTTCTAAGAATTCTACTCCCTGTAGTCCTATAAACAAGGGTGCAACAGACACATCAGTTTAAAATCACCTCCAGCTCTCAAAACTGAGTTACCTTCTCTAATGGATTTAGCATGGATTTTTTTCCTTAAAATGGCAATTTTAATGGAAGCATTTTTTCTTTAGGCTTCTTCTCCCAAGGTCATTAATGAATATAGCTTTGCCTGAATGAGTCTGCTTCTCTGTTTATTTTTCACTTTTTTTTAGGCAGCTAGGTTAAAGGTTACACATTCAACATTTTGCCCAAAGCATTAGATTCAATGACATGAACACATAAAGAACAAGCAGGAGCAACTTTTGTTACTAATCTTATTGAATATACATTAAGTATTTTGCAACTTGGGAAACAATGGAATATTTCAGAAATTAAATGCCACTTTTAAGAATGGTTGTATGAAATAAGAACAAATATCCACCTAGACAAGCACCCTGTGCTTACTGTGGCAAGTGGAAACATAGTCAGAAAATTAATATAAAATGGGTTGCCTACAGAGTAATCTTTTCCCCAGCATACTCTCTCTCAGCTTCCAACAGCTTGTAGTATTGGCATCTACTTAGTTAAAATTCCTATTTATAACTTGGCATTTAAAAGGTCTGTAAGGACTTTTAAGCCATAGATATCTCTAATTGCTTTTTGATTTAATTTGTACTTTTGACTTTCGTCCTGTGGCAATTTAATTCTGTGGTTTAATTTAGATAATAATAGCAGGATTGGCTTCAGCAAAATATTCCCTAAATCCCAGTCTGAGATCTCCCTCAGCATGTTTTACTCACCTATAAAGAGATGGTAGATGTCCTGTGATGACACAATGAATTTCCTTTTTCCAAAAGATTTGGTACATCAAAAGCCTTTAAATTTAACCCATTTATATAAAATATTTTGTGTCTGAATATACTCAGGACTAGATGAAAATATTTATAAATATTTAAATTTAAATGATCAAAAAATTTCATAGTAGGGAATTTTAACTCTAGAATGGAATCATTGATTTTGATCCAGAAAGGGAAAGAAGGAAACTGTAACAAAATACTGAGAACACACACTTGAAACAAGAATGACTGTCTAATACCTTTTATCCAATAAATTTAAAGATTGAAGGAAAATCTCAGCCCAGGTAAGTATAATAACTGTAAATAAATTTATTTTTAATGTATTTACTAACTTATTTTTTAATAGATTTTCAAAGGTCTTAGGTCAGTCCTTGATTATACTTTAGATATTCAGATATAATCTTGCCTTTCCACTGGTTTCAAGAATTTGAAGATTAAGCACTATATTGACAGCTTGCTACTGAAAAATATAGACTGAAAATGTTACCTACTAAAGACTTCTTAACAATCAAATTTTAATCCTTAATGCTTTTGTAGTTGTGGTGGTGGTTGTTGTCAAGTATTTACTAAAGAGTGTGCTAGAGAATTAGTGTTAAAGGTGTAATTTTTAAGTGGGAAATAGAAAATAAAACAGAAAAATTACTACATGTAATGCTTGCTCTTCCAAATATTTTTTTTTTTAAAAAAGCAGAAAGTAGTGAGACAGTGTATGAAACTTAATAATGAAACAGATTTTCTTATTTTTTAGGTCCAATATCATAGATTTAATCACAAAACTAACTGTTGGAGCATGCTGGTGATCTTTTCTTGTGCTTCCCATATTTTTTATGTTGTTCCTTTTGCTTTAAAATAACTTCCAAAGTCAAATTATTTTCTCACTAGTTTTCACTCTAAGTTCTCTGGTGTTTCTCTGACATATCAATCACTTTTAAGGAAAGAAGACATATTTTATGAGAATTTTCACTAGATTGAGAATATTTATTTTTCTGTGACAAAAAGAAAATTCAACATAAAATTACTTCACCTCAGTAACTGCTTATATAAAAGAAAAGCTTGAGATTTTATTTACAGCTTGGTTTTGCTGGGTTCATAGCTGGAATACATTAGTATACATTTCTAATGTATATCAGAAAGAGGAAGATTTTTTTGTTCCTGTTTTCTAAAGTCTATGTAGAGCCCAGTAGCAGTGACTTTCCCTCCTAGACCAGGGCTCTGAGGAGCGCCAGTCTCAGGGTTGGCCTAGGCTCACCTCAGCCAAAGCTGGGCTTTTGCCAGCTCCACGCTCAGGACCAAATACCTGCTGTGTCCTGGGCCTGAGACTGAGCTCTGCGGAGCCTCCATGGGAAGGTCCAGCAGAGCCAGGGTGTCACTGCCTAAATACTGACCACACTGCCCTGATACTGACCACACTGCCCTGATACTGACCACAGTGCACAAATACTGACCACACTGCCCTGATACTGACCACACTGCACAAATACTGACCACACTGCCCAAATACTGACCACACTGCCCAAATACTGACCACACTGCCCAAATACTGACCACACTGCCCTGATACTGACCACACTGCCCTGATACTGACCACACTGCCCTGATACTGACCACACTGCCCTGATAATGACCACACTGCCCAAATAATGACCACACTGCCCAAATAATGACCACACTGCCCAAATAATGACCACACTGCTCTGTGGCTGAGTCTGGGGAGGCCGCAGGGCCACTCTCACACTCAGCTGGGAGCTGCCAGAAGGAAGGATTTCCTCACTGGATGGTGAGGAAATACAGAAATGAACCCAAGCACATCCAAAGACTGAGGATGATTGGACCCTGACCAGCAACACTGCATTTCTCCCAGGAGGGGACTCGGGATGTTAATGACTCGCCATCACAGCACATCACCACTTGGCTGAGGAAACTGCAGGGACATTGGGAAGGTGAGTATAGTATCAGCAAAAAATATTTAAATATTTAATATTTTAAAAAAGGGTGTTTTTTTAAAGATTCTAAGAGAAATAACATACATTTTTACCTGTACTGATTTATACTATAATTATTGCTATCATTGAAGCTGGACTGTTGCTTTTAATTTGCTTTTTTTTTTTTTATTAGGCTGACAATACATTCTTGGCTCTATACCTTTTTCTTTTCTCCTGCTTTGAATGTAAACCAACTCCTTAAAAAAATGGGGAACAACTAGGGAAACCAGACCAAGAGCTCAGAAGTATCAGAGAATTCAATAAAATAGACAGAGCTTTTGACAGTATACTCTTAATATAATTAAAGCTAATTCTGTTGTGGTTTACCATATTTCTAGTACTGTAGACCTCAAAATAATTGAATCTCAAAGAAGGTGATCTCTACTTCAAAATGAGGAAAATGTCTCTAAACATGGAATTAATTTTCTCTCTTCTCACTTCTTTGAGAACTTAAAATACTTACTTAGATGTGGAAGATGTTTGGAGGGTATTGGTATTTTTGGAATGGAATTTATTGCACTTTTAGCTCCCAGAGACTTTGAGATGATCTCTCTGCAAGAAAGGAATTCTCACTTATGGAAAAAAAGAAGGCATGAAATCTGATCAATTTTTATTTTTGTTTCACCTTCTGGTGTCTAGAAAGACACAGAAAGAAGGGCAGTAAACACTGGAAAATGTTTATCTTTTAATAGTAATTTGAAGAAGCATACCCTAATGGTAATGAAAACTGTGAAAGATCTTTATCTGCTATGGCATTTCAGGATGTCAATAATAAATGAATGAACAACAGTTGCCGCTTTAAAAATATGGAATTTTATAAACCACAGCACTGTGTCTTATCAGAAAATACATCTGATGAAAACTACAGCATGCCTCTCAAAGTTTCTATTTGTTGAAAATACTTTTTATTGTAATAGAAAACAATCCTGAGCTGTCTGCATAAGCTGCTGACTGCTACATCAATTTCTGAATGGAAACCAGGAAATATTTCCAGTAGGAATTTGCTAGGCAGTGTCACACAGAAAAAATTATAAGTGGCTTATTATGGCAATTAGTACAGGTACTAATCATGAAGAATAATATGCCATCAAAATATTAATGAGCACATGAATTCAATGAGCTGATTATTTTACAGATCATACAAACCTCAAAACTAGGTAGAATGTTGACCCATCTAATTTTTACTTTAGAAATTTTTTTAAAAATTTTTCTTCTACAGAATAGAGTATTAGAAATCTTAGATATCAATTTTCCTTTCCTTTGAAGAATTTTTCTGCTAAAACAGTCTCCAGCCTTAGCAAAATACACAGCATTCTGACAGTATTAGCCCACAACATGCTATTCTGTTTGGGTCTGGGAAAAGAATTTTCAAAATAATTTCAAAATAATTTCAAAATAATTCTTGAAATTTATTCAAAATAATGTTTGTTTCAAAAATTATTCCATGATTCAAAATGGAAAAATAACTTAGGAGAACATTAATACAGTCTAACAGACTGGGATGGACATTTTTAATTTAAATATGTCAAAAAGCTTCGGCTTGCTCACCTTACTGAACATTGAATGTGTGCTTTCTCCTCACTAAGGTGACTACATGAGACAGTACTGTGAGTCCATTTCTTTTTTAGTCTCAGATAATTTTATTCTGCTCCTTTTGTTACCTCAAAGTTCAAAACTTTGAGAAGACATTGTCCTGCATACAGGGAAGTCTCATGAAAAAAAATATCTTTGTCTAGAGAACGAAAGTCAGGAATGTGATCATTATCCTAGAACTCAGTCATGTGATGTGCTCCTGAGGTTGTATCTCACTCTTTTCTTGCATTAACTGGTTGAATTGCTTGCATAAATCCAAATAACTTTGTACATAGCTGTAGTCTACACAGTAAGAAATAGGGGACTTAATTTCACCCAAGAGACTTTATAAAGTAACTGGTGTCAGAAAGGGCATTTAACAATAGTTTGATTGTGAATTGGAAGATGGAGGTATTTTAATAAAGAGAGATGGCAACTGATGGAATCAGTACATCAACAAGTACTAGTCTGCTTTTTTTAAATGCTGTCTCAATCTTCAGACTCTGTCTTCCAATTCTTACAGTGTTCTCTTCATTTTTTTAATCCTATATGCTTATGAGGAAGATAACCATCAGGCAATTCAACTCTGTTCTTATAAACAGTTTCAGGTTCAAGAGATAATGCTCCAGAAAAAAATGCATATCAAGATTTAGTTTTCTACCAAGGATGGATTCCAAAAATTTCTCCCTCATATATAATCTGTTTTTAAAATACCCAATTGGCATGTTTTTCTTTCTCTTTCATTAAACTTTAGAGCCTGACAATGACTAGTCTAAATCCAGTAAATCTTCTGATTATGAATTTTCTTCTGCAAGAAGAAAATATAAAAGATAACTGTTAACTATCAGTTACAAGTATTTACTTATTTTCAGGGACTCAAAAAAATCCAAGATCTGGTCTGTCTATATATATAAATATTATAAAAAGTTATTACTAGTCTAGTCACAATATAGACCAAGATGAACAGAAATGTGTAGCTTTTTTGTTTTCTATCTTCTGAATGTAAAGGAATATATATATTCCATTTTTTATTTTTTTTTTAATAATGTACAACAGTCTGCCAACCTCAGAAGAAGAAAAAAAGAGTCACTGAACAAGACATTAAGAATCATTAGCATAGTTCACTGTCACAAATCTGAAGTTGCTTTAAACATACAAATTATTTTCAGGAACAATCCAAGGAGACCCCTAAAACTAGGGCAAAATGAATGATGTTACACAGAAAGGCAGTAGTAATTATGTCCAATGGCTCAGCATGATTACAGTTCCTGAGTGCCTTCACAGCTTTACACAAATTATATAGTAACACTTGGCAGTGGAGAACATATAGTAGCACATCTTAGAAGTCTGTTTAAAAGTAATTAGCAACACTGATTCATGTGCAGGCTCTGAAAATTACTGTATATTTCAAAGAAATAAAAGCTAGCTAATGTTGGTTTTACCCAACCTGCAGAATATTTTTTTAGGTTTAGCCCTGAAGAAAAAGAAGTTTATGTAATTTTGATATCCATCCTACCTCTTAAAATCTGAGGGACTATATTTAGGAGTAGACTTGCCATAGTGTAGCATTAGGAAGTAGACTACCTTAGTGATGAACACTGAGACTCAGAAATTAAATTTATTTCTTAAACTTGCTTAGAAAGTCATTAGTTTGTCTGCTAATATCCCCTTGAGTACCACAGGTACCAAACAACTTTAGTTTTCCTTCCTCATGATCCCACACTGTCAGTTATCATCACTGTTTCACCTTCGGCCCCAAAATACACGCCTGCATAATTACTCCCAGGGATACTTCCTGGAAGACTTCTCTTCTAGGATATATATAATAATCTAACACATTGTCTAAATATCTCAGGCCTTTGTGGCAACATGCCTCAAACTATACACTGGACTAACAGGACATTTGCAAGAATTAGTTGGTGCTTGTGGTAGTGATTCAAAACTCCAGGATTCCTTTCTTGCAGGTCATAGCCTACATCATTGTGTTAGAACAGAGACACATGTGATTTTTTGGTTTTCCTTTCCAGCTTCATTATTTTCACACTTCTACTTGCACAAAAAATAGTTAATGTGTTTAGTCAGATTAAATTGTGGTTTTATGGTTACAGAATTCTCCCAGAAAAGAGAAAACCATATTTGGTATCCTTCAGGTTGAAAATAAAATAAAATATTATTATTGCATGCAGCTATGTAAGAAGTGAATATTTAACCTTCTCCTGTGTACCTGAAAAAAAATTTTGTCCATGCACTTCATGTCTGAAATGTAATTATTCAATATGCCTGATCAATCAAAGTCATAAAGACATTTTAGGGCAGAGTTTTAACAGAGACTCTGTTTTTGGCAGTTTTATCCCCCAGTTCCTTTTCACCCCTGAACACCCCCATCAACACTGTGAGTTCATTCTTCTGGTGCTATATGATGATCTATATAGGACAATTTGCCTGGATTAAAAATTGTGTGGATGGCAGTGTTTTATTTGATCCAATTCTAAACCAGAGCAGTACAGTAGTACAGCAGTACTGCGTGCCTATTCCTACAGATTTAGGAATGAATGATCAATTTTGCTGAAAAATAATTAACAAAACATCCCTTCTGTCCCAGTTTAGATGGTATTTAGGTACTTCTCACCTTCCTTATAGCTCTTGTGTTACAAAATGAGGAAAAGGAAACCACCTTTGCATATTATCCTTATTTAAATAGAAGTTCATGTGAGCAACTAAAATTAAATATTGCTCTTTGTCAATATGAAAATACAATGTCCCTTATTAATATATATGTTGACCAGATCATGAAACAAATGGACTCATTCACAGTCAACAAGGACGAATTCCTAAAGGAAATCAATGATTTTTAATTTGAAAGAGTAAACAAACATGTTCCCATACTTTGGCCTGTGAACCTGAAGGGACACTATAAAGTAATTTACTGTGGAGTTTATTAAATTAACAAATTAAAACTCTGCATTTCCTTCACTGCACTATGTTGTTTGAAATAAGTTCCAAGAGCAATCATGACAGCTTTGAAATTCAGTTTTTCTGTTGTCATCTTTCACTTATGTTACTATCTTTAAGGTAAAATTATCACAGTTCTGCAGAGTATTTTAGCCTTAGAAAAATATATTCTAAGACAAAGCACCATCATGATCATTGGTCCTAAGTGAGATTTGGATCCACACTCACATAATCTAAACACAACATGAATTACTGCATTCTGTATTTCCATTCATGTTGTCGTGGTTTTAAACCAGTAATTAACAAAAAGGGGAAAAAAAGGAATTATTTATTTCTTGCTGTGAGATATGGATTAAAATAAGAGCAAACCAGGCATAAAACTTAAAAGGAATAAAGAAGAGTTTATTGACAAACTACAAGAATAAGAACACCAGAATAAACTTTTAGAAAAACTTTTTCATTTCTCACTGCTCACTATTCTTTTGTTTACATGACAACAGAGACAAAAACTGTATAATTTTGATGGTTTAAACAGTTCTAATTCTTTCTATAGTCTTTTCTTCAGTTTCTGTAGAGAAACAGAAGTTCTTTTCTGTTAATTTATGGAGTTTGTCACAAGAAAACTATTTTTGTTATAGTTTCTCGTTTCTCTGATATCAGCTGCTCAGAGCTACTGTTATTAAAGCTCACCCCTCCCATTCTACATCACTGAAAATGTGTTATGGGTCATGAGTTTGAAGATAGCATTTTTAAGGATAAGTTAGTCAAAGGCAAAAAAAGTATTCTTCATCTGCTTCTGTGAGCTTCACTAAGAAACAGTTTTTCTCATTGCCTCTCAAGGCTTTAAATTTCTCAGCACTTCACTATACCACAATTACTTCACTTATTACTTAAATTTACACTTTGAACACCTTATTCCTCTCCATACTCTATTATGAATTAAAGGGGTTTTTCTCAAGACTTCATTGTCCATTTCCATAGTTTTAACAGAAAGATATTTCAGCTTAATTAAAGCATCTCCTTAATTCTCTACCTTTCTTGACGTCTCTTTTCTTTCTTGCCGCTAGTAGTTTATAAAGTCTCTTTTCATGTTGATCACTCTCTTTTTCTCTCTCTGGATGAAAAGATTAATCCGCAAGTCTCATCTGGATAAGAAAGAGTTAAAATCTTGCCCAAGCTTTTGTAGATGGTTCGGTGATCTCTGCTGAACAGGAGCTAGAGCCGTCTGCGCTGGAAAGTTCTTCATAGCTGCTTTTAGAGAGCGTGGTCTCTGTCTTTGCTTGCTGCAAGCTCAGAGTTCCTTTCCTCTTTCACTCAGCAGTTTTCTAGTGAATGTAGTTACAGCAAAACTTCCAGCTGAACCAGAGATCGGGCCGAGCCCGGCCCAGCCCGACCTAGCTCGGAGCAAGCCTCATCTCCCGGCCGAGAGACGAGAGACGCGGCGGGCCCGGCTCGGCCCCGGCCCGGCCCCTGCCCGGCCACATGGCTTGGGCAGGGAACCGGAGGCCAGCCCGAGCTCCGCCACGCTTCACAGTCAGGAAAACAAAAGAGCCCCACAGACTTCTGGGTGTACACTTTAAGGTGGGGTTCACGAGTTGATTCTACTTTTCAATGGCTAAAACTGCTGTCAATTCTCAGCAATGACCGATAATTGGTCAAGAGAAAAGACTCCCAGGAGACCCCAGCAACTTTAACTTTCTTAAAGGTAAAGGAACTTTATGACACATGTTCAGTAGAATTGTAGAATCACAGAATGGTATGGGTTGGAAGGAAAATTAAAGATCTAGTTCCAACTTTCCTGCAATGGCAAGGATGCCTTTCCCTAGACCAGGTTGTTCAGAGGTCCATCCAACCTGGCACTGAATTCTTTCGGTGATGGAGCATCTACAGTCTCTCTAGGCAATGTGTTCTAGTGTAATAGAGGTAATAAAATAAGAGGTAATAGAATTCAATGAAAATTGTGGCAGCAAATTATATGAGTGGTGGAACCAAAGAGGGTCACAATCTCGGTCTTCCTACGCTAGGTGGCTGCTGCAAAAGCCCTTGAGGAGATTTCCCATCTGGGGTGCTGGCTTGCAAAGCAGGCCAACCTCACATTGGTAGCCTTAAGTGATCTCGTGGCCGATGAAGAGACCACCAGGCATACCACCCTGCAAAAGAGGGTGGACATTGACTACCTCCTGCTGACCCATGGACATGGTTGTGAAGAGTTTGATGGACTGTGCTGCCTGAATTTATCTTCACACAGTGAGAGCATCCACACAAAAATCCCCAAACCAAAGACTTGGTACAGGAACTGAAAGAACAAACTCCTAAATTGTGGCAGGACTTACTTAGACATTGGGGCGTCCCAAGATGGTCCTACAGACCATTTTTTGGATCTTTGTAATTGTGTTTGTTGTTGTTATGATCTTGGATTGTTTCAAACATTTGTTTTTCAGGGTCATGGGAGACGCCTTTTTAATAAATGAAAAAGGGGGAGATTTGTGACCCCCCTGACCCAGAGAGTAGTAAATCCCCTTGGAGGGATGCCACTATAATTTAAGGGTTAAGGCGTCCCCTATAGTCCATCCCTGTTGATGGTGCCTGTACCCCAGTTCTACCCTTCCCCCTGGCCTGTCGGCCAGCCCCTTTTCCTTCCCCCTGTGTGGTTCCTTCCCTGCATCCTTTCCTCAGACCCCCCCTTATCCCTAGAACCTTCCCTCGTCCTTGGTCCCCTATTAGCCTGAGTTCTCTGATCCCTCCCCTACCTCAGACTGGTTGGTTCTGGCACCCTGGACCCTCCTCTGTACCACCCTCCAGCCCTAAGTTCATTGGTCCCAGTTGCTCTCCACCCCTAGTTCAAACAATGTTGCACAGCCTCGCCTTGAGCCCTTTGTTCCTGGACTCTTCACGAGCTAGGGGGAATAAACTCTCCTCGTGGAACCCATACAAATACCCCTCTCTCCCTTGCTGCTGACTCCAACATGAGTGTCTGTGTGGGTGTGTGGCGCTGACCAAAGCGGCTTTCCTGGAGATGCTTCTGGGAAGGTTGTGGCACCCTACCATCGACCCCACTCCGCAACATCTCACCACCCTTACAGTAAAAACATTTCTTGTTATTATCTAATCTAAACCTACTCTTTCTCAATTTAAAGACATTACCCTTGTCCTATCACTACAGATCCTGATGGAAGTGTCCTCCAGCTTCCTTGTAAGCCTTCTTCAGATACTAGAAGGCTTCTACGAGGTCTCCACAAAACCTTTACCTTTCCAAGCTGAACAGTTCCAACTTTCTCGACCAGTCTTCTAACTATTGATGCTCAGTGTCAGAAACCAAAAAAGCTAAATGCATGCAGACTTCAGCAGCTTCAGAAAATACTTGGGGGTCAGTCCTTAGAGACTGCAAGATGGCAGAACCAGTGCAATCTGTCATTTCTGAGTATAATCAAAAACATTTTTGTTTTTGAAATTTACAGTGCAAACAAGTCCTCTATGGGCTGCTGTGTTGTGCTCAGAACAACAGTAGTTTGCAAGGAGGCACATGGAGCAGCACAAATAAAATTCCTAATAAAAATGTAGGGGATATAAAACAAGTCTCTCTGAGGTCATGACAAGCTCAAATGACAGAGCATTGTAAGAGCTGAGAGCTGTTAAATAATTCTGTCAGAAAACCAAAATCACCCCAGTGTTCCATTTTACACCTTATCTGATTTCAGCATGACTAGAAGTCGTGTACTTTCTGGGTACTTTTCTAATGCTTTTTAATCAGATTTGGATTGCGCTTACAAACAAATGTGAAGCTTCACAGAGAAAACTCATGTTTATTTGTGTCCATTTTTTCTTTAAAACTATATGCAAAATAGTGTTTTCATATTTCAAGATTATGATGAAATGTATAACTAATTAATTAACGTGGGAAGAACTCTTTATGAATAAACTTTCCATAGGTGCTCAGTGAAAACATGTTCATAGCTTCTTTTGAAACCCGGTAACAGTATTTAATTTGTCATTATATATTCATGAAGTAACAGATTGTTCTGACAAACTAATTTCTTTAATGAGAAAAGAGCATTTCACAAGACAGGTATATAATAAGTGGTGTAACAGATGCTGCTCTATGTAGAGTTTCCATAGATATAAAGGATTGTTGCTTTATTTTGTTAAAGCTACCAAATTGCTTTGCTAAAAACAAACTAGAGCAAGCATTACAGAGTTTCCTTTTCCATTTGCTGACTGCATGAAAATGTGTTACAGCAAAATCACCTTATGTGCGTGTGCATACAATTTTATCATCTGATTTACAGTATATCTCAGAAACACACAGGTCAATATACATTCAAGTAATGATCTATTTTTACAGGCACTTCAGATCCTAAAGAATTTTTAAGTGTCTCTCTTTAGTAAGGTTTGCACTTATTGGAAAGTAATGCCTTTAAAATTATATAGTCAGAAATATTTTTGTGAAGAAAAATCACAATAAAATATAACTTTTCCATAAAAACAGAAAACCATACAAATAAACATATGTGGATAGAATGTGATTTTACAATTTAAGTAGAAACATTTCAAACATTGGACTGACCACAGTTCTCTTAACATTTATATGCAAAATTGTATGTATAAAAATACCACAAAGATAAAGCCATGTAAAATATATTATTGCATTCTTTCTGGACATATTTCTTAAGGATGTGAATTTTGATTTATGTGTTTCTCATGTTTGTATTTTTAAAGTTATTAGATTTTTGATTATTGTAAATATGAACAGAACCTTAGCTTTCCATAGTAACCCTAGATAACAGAGAAAACTATAATTTATGTAATTCCATTTTGTTAATTTAATGACTGATTGAATTCCTAGAAAACAATGATACAGAAAAATTTTGTTTTTGAAGCTAAACTGCAATTATCAAACTATTATGTTTTTCTTCACAGTATTTACAAGGAGTCTGGTAAGATTCCAATCCTTCAGAAATTTATGCGATTTCAGTTCCAACCTTTGATATATACCTATACATGTAAAATTTCAGAATGATAAGGTGTAAAAAATGCTTAATAAATGAAGACTCCATAACATATTTCTGCATTTTATTCAACACAATAAACAACTATTTAAGAGGGAACTATTTTTTTTTTTGAGAATGTGTAGTTCATATATTAGCAGATAATTCATTAAAAATAAACAGAAAGAAGAATCAGTCATGAGGGGTATGCTTTTGGATGTATATTTATTTTGTTTTTAAAAGCAACAGACCAAGCTGAACTTTTTTTTATTTAAGCTTTTAAGTATGCAATGAACTTTAGATCAAGCATACTGCTATAAATTAATTCTCTTAGCTTCAAGATATGTACTCTTTTTACTTGTTTAAATGAGATCCTATACAACTGGCACCTGGAAGCTCTGTGTGAACTTTTGTCAGAATTTATAGTTGTAAAATTATAAAACTTACAAATGGTAAAATAATTTGTATAATTTTTTTTTTCCTTTCAAGAATAATAAACTTCCTTGAATATATTATGTTGCAGAAAAAATTGTTCGGAAAAGAATTAAAAATTTCCCCAAATAGACAGTGAATATATTAGGAGTTTCCATACAAAATCCAGATGTATGAAGTTGTCAGAGCTGAATCGTCTCAGCTGCTGTTCCAGAGGCATTAAGATCTGATAATAGCTTGGTTGGGTTTTTGGCAAGACACTTTTTACACGATATAGCATATTCATTTTTTATTTTTTTTTTTTACATTTTCAGTATTTGTCACTAAAAAAGATTATTTCTGATTTGTAAATGTATTGTTTATTGCTACTTAAAGAAATTTAATCTCCATTATTTTAAAACTCTTAAACTTTTCAGCTTGCCAACAAATCTCAAATAAAAAAACATAATATATTACCATCAAATTATACAGAAGAGAATATTCAAGTTCAAATGATGGAGGCTGCAAAACATTACAATTATGCTTGCCCACTTTTAAATAAAACATTACAGTTTAAGAAGTATAACATCACAAGTGAGAGGTCATTGTGGCCAAGTTTTGGCAACCTGGTGACCAAAAGTTAGTGGTGAATTTAGGTACTGTACTGTACCAAATACTAAAAAAACCAAAACAGTCTCCATAGTGGCCAGAGAGCTGCAACTTCTCTTTAGTTCATAGCATCTGCAAAAGTTTGTCACTGTGAATATTTGTTCCGCAGCTGAACACTGATTTCCTTTCTATAGAAACCTTATTTTGCCGAGTTGGAAATGAAGAACACGGTTCTGCCGGGAGTGCTGGAACCAAGCCTACAAGATTCCAGCTAAGATCACCCTCATAAGAGAGAAATAAACCTGGATATTGAAGAACCCAATACATGCTCTGACTGGGTCTTTTTCCCTTTTCAAGATGACTTTCAGTAGACTCCATATCCAAAGAATTAATCAGAGTTTTTTTCAAATTTCGAATGCTTTTGAAATCTGCTTATCCATATTAAAAGCCAGGGTTTTATTGGATGTATTTACATCAAGATGAGAGTTGAACATTTTCCTAAAGTTTTTGAAATCACAGTCGCTCGTTCTGTGTACACATCTTTCAGACAGCAAATTTCCTTCAGGAAAATTGCTTTAGAATGCTTTTTATTTTTTTTTCCTTCTCCTTTTTTTTGTTTTAAACATAAGTACATGAGCCTTCAGCATGTCTTTTTTCTCTATCAAAAAATGCTAATAAAATCCCTCATCATGCCAGAGTCTTACAATGCAGATAATTTGTATTATCTTCATCTATCAATATTTTAAAATATTTTTACTATCAATTGTTTGGCAAAAAATAAGTATGTCTCCATGCTGTGTTTCTGCTTATGTGTTTCTTCAACTTAATATTTTCTTTCCCTTTGGCTTGTAGGGAAAAAAAAAGCCTTTGGAGGAAAATAATAAAAAGAAGGTAAAGCTATTAGGAATAACATTTTAATTTCTGGCAGAGCAAAACATCATTTACATGAATATTAGTATTTTATCTTTTAAGATGTTTTTGAGATACTTAAATAATTCCTTTGTAAATATGTATTTTTCCTCTTAACTCTGTCAGTATTTAAAATATCCCAGCACTACTGCTGATCCAGAATTTACACACATAAATAAGAAAATTTAAATACTTTAAACAGATTTACATATTTTAACACCACTAGACTATTGATATCAATTATTAATACCCTAACAAACTCATAAAGACAACTGAAGCTGACCTGACAAAACAGACAGGGCTCATTTTTCAAGTCCTGGATGTTTAGCAATGCCTTCTTCCTTCTCATGCTGGGGCAGTTTAGTTCCATGACATCTCATGTTAAAAACAATCACCTGTGGACTGTTTAGCGGCAGCTCTGTAACCTTTCTGTGAAGCTGCTGAGGCAGCATGTTTCAGTGTCTCTAGCAGTATTTCCCTTGTTCTTCCCAGCCTGTTTTGGTCTCGTTGTCATTCTCACAGCCTGATAGCTGCAAACCCCTGATACTGCTGTTTTCTGTGGGGTTACATGGGAGACTATATTAGGGATGGGAGTATTATCTTGTCCACCTCTCTTTAACTCTTGCTTTGCAGTTTTTAGTTTAAATTAGAGAAAATAAAGATGGGGAATAACAAAATATTCATATAAATACTTGACAAATATTGCTCAACACTTTATGGGCAGAGATGCTAAAAAAACCAAATATGCAACATTTGCTCTTGTTTGCATAGTTCTGCTGGCACCAAAAAGATCAAAAACAAGAGCAACCAAGGGCAGGGAAGAGAGTGAGGACAGTCCCAATGAAAAGTACATAGTACTAGCAGAAAGCATGACAAGCCCTCATGACTGGTGGCACTGGAGAAAGTGCTGTCACTCTTCCTCACAGATGATCAGAAGTCAGTTTTCCTTTCCTTGTTCTGTTTCTCTCTTTCTTTTTTCCCCATATTTTTTTTTTCCAGAAGTAGCTCAGACTGTTCAAGTCTGTGTATTTTATGAGCTAGAGAACCCAACACCCAGCCTTTAGTGTGTTTAAACCTGCCTCAGCATTCCTCATGAATCCCCATCATTCAGAAACTGCCTCGTAAGTGACTGGCTGATCAATTTTAGAAGTGATGTCAGCAAGCACTATTTATCTTCTTGACACCAAGCTGGGACACTGGAATAGCCTTCCTTGAGGAAGTAGCCATATTCATTAGGTATCCTTATCACAACATAAATGAAGAGGCCAAGATAAGAGACATGGCTGCATGCCCACTAGCAAGAAAAATCAAAAAAGGTGATAGGGAGGAAAATTTCTAATTACATTCAATATGTTACAAATATCCAGAAATATATGGCAATCATGAAATTAATAGTTCTAAATCTAGTGTGATCCTTGTTCAATGAGAATATTTTATAATGTACTATTGCATGATGTCATAACACCTTTGAAAATGCTTTAAACTGCACAGCTGCCACCAACTGAAAAAAAAGCATAATAATGAAGGTAAAGGATAGAAATAGAAATAGAAATTCAGACAAACCCAGAAGGAGCAGGAACAAATTCAGTCACGGGATGTGAGCAAGTAGAGGGTAAAAAGGAAGAAGATTCTCAGCTATAAAGCGCAGAAAAGATAAAAAACCCACAGAAATTATCACAACTATATTTTATATAGATTCAGAGTCTGGATTTATTTTAGAAAAGAACAGGGAGAGAAGTAAGAATAAAGGCAGAGGAAAGAGGAGGAGTTTCACATGAAGAAAGAGAGAGGATGTGTTATGAAAACCTTCAGAGTTGGGCAGAAGCGAAGGGGAAGGAACGAGAGCTTTTGGAGAGAGATGAAAGACAGAAACAGCTAAAGATTAACGCAGAAGTTCTTTCCTGGAATTGGGTTTTAAAATTTTCTTTTGCAACTGTATTTCTGTACTTCTGATCAAGACCCTGCCCTTTAATTCAATTCACATTTTACTGTGTGAGGTGTTTTTTTTTTTTTTAAATTTGCTCAGAAATATGAGAATCCCAGAGGCTGAAAAATAATAAACACTCATCTACAGAAAGTTCAGGAAAGTAGCCAAACATTTTCCACAAATACTGAGGTAGAAGTGTAGGAAATCTGAGCCTTTGCTTTTTACAAAAAAAGATGGGAAAAAAGGGTTCCTAAGTAACAAAGGGATACCATCTGCAACAGCCCCCTATAAAACAGGCCTAACTGTCTGAGTAGCAAGAAATTTGTATGTCTTGACATAGACCTCTGTTTCTTATTTCATATTTGTGACTGCACACATTACTGCTAAGAATATTGAATGCCAGTGTTCAGGAGGGTTATGCAACCATCATGTGTAAGCAACATTCAAATACAAATCCAGTTCTGAAGACAAACTAGAAGAGCAGACATAGAAGTGTAGTATTCATGTAAATCAGATCCTGGTTTAAAGTGGGAAATTAGGGAATTTCTTTCTAGTGTCTTACTGATGAAGCTGTATATCTCATTTACAAATGCCAGCACAACATGAAGCTACTCATAATGGTGATGAAACAATGTGAAGGCAGGGGCATGGAAGTCTGTATTACCTGTGGACATGTAGATAACACAGAGTTACCTATCGAATCAAGATATGCAACTTGACTTCTGTTAAACAGCACATGAGAACTCAGTTTCCTGGAAATGACCACTATTTTATCAGATAATTCTCCTCAGCTAGACTGCATTCCCTCCAGCACAAATATACATGCAAGGAGAATGAGAAGATCCTTCTGCTTTGGAACAAAAAAACCATGGAGCTACTACAATACATTCAGCAAGATCACATATAAAATAGTGGTCTTTAATAAGTGGTGGGTTTTGCATTTCTAATGCAGCTGATAAAATTACAGCAATTTACATTTGGGTTTTTGATCTGTTGTCCATAACTTCATCAAAGTCAGTCAGGGAATAGTAAACTTTTACTTTTGTTTCATCTATACTCATGTATGTGTTGTCTCTCCCAGTTTAATTTGGCATTTTTTGGAAAAGTAAAAAAGATTAAAGTCTAGTCCAGGGCTGAACACCGTTGGCTTAGATTAAATAGCTAACATTGGTTATTGTCTAAATATGAAAAATTAACACATTGCAGCCATGACGTATTTATAAAATTTGCCATAAAAAATTTTACCTCACCATGAAACTGAAATGCCAGATTAGTGGAAGAAATCTTGATGTGTACTGGCCTACATCTGTCTGTTCACAGAGTCAGCTGCAAGAATATATTAAAAAACTAGCATTGTGTCAGTAGAGAGTAGAATGCTTTCATGACTCTGGCAAAGATCACTGCAGGGACCGCTTTGGTATACCAAGCTGGAGAGAGGCTGCTGTGATAAAACATCATAGCTGGAATTAAAGAGGACCATCAGAGAAAAAAAGTTAATATGAATATGACATGAAACTATTTAAGGAGAGAGAAAAGAACAGAACGGGTGCACACAGAGCTGTCATATCAAGGACTTAATTACCTAACTATTCAGAAACTTTCTCTCCAAAGTGCTGTGCCCTACAGCAAAAGGAATTATAAAAGGAAGTGAGATAAGGGATAGAAATGAGATTGCCATTGTCTAAAACTTCAAATATTTCCATTAAACAATGTCAAAGAAGACCTTAAGAGCCCAAGATAGAGGGAAACTTGCCAAATATTACAGGAGAACTTGCAAAATGAAATTATGAGAATATTTTGGCCCTTCCAGCATAAAGGCTGGAATAAGGAAACATGACGTTAGGGCAGTGTATGAGTGAAAATAGTAAAGATTCATCATTGTAAAAAATAATAATATGCACAGCTGCATCAGCAGTAAGGCCCCATGATCTGGAGAATGTGATCCACAGCTTTACTCGGATGAAATGCTTTGGGTTACCTCTGTTCTACAAACGGACATAAGAGTCCTGAATAAAATCATACTTTTATTCTTCATTTGCAACTTTGATTTTCTCTGATTCTTTAATGTCTTGAAATCCTATAAAACATCTACAAGACAAAATGATTTCAGGATTTCTAATAATTCGACATTAAGCTTGCTCCCTCCTCATTCTGCAAAACCTAAATGGCGCTTCAGCATAACATTTGTCTTTTCCCAGTCAGCTGTTTCTGCCCAGTGGCAGGTCCTACACTCTTACAGGAGTTTGGCTGCTGGAACTGAGGCACCAGGTGAGAGGCTCAAAGATGCCATGGGCAGCCATGTCCAGGGTTGACCCCTGACCCAGGTGAGACACTTTCAGCTGAGGCTCTTGCCTTGGCCCCACCTGATCTGCAGCTCCTGCTGCCCTGCAGATGAGTGCCTGCCCACAGGTGCTGTTAGGCGCAGATGCAGGACAACATCCTGGGTCTTGACCGTTCTCAGAGAGGCCTCATAATCTGCCTCAGATCTTCCACCATGGACTGGCCAAGTGGTCTAAACTGTCAATTGATCCTGGTGGCCATCCTCACCCTTTCCTGTTTCCTCTGAAGCCACAGTTGTTTTATTAAAACCTGTTTAATTCTTTAACCTTGATTGTTCTCTAAATATTCCTGAAATTTGACTTCTGCAGCACCTTCCCTGTATGCCAGGGGAAAAAAAATGCAGTCCTATGTCTGCTAAATTTAAGTATACATTCCTCTACTGATACGCCCTTTTCTTCTCATTTTTAAGTCTATATGCTAATAATGCCTAATGGATCTAAAAAAATGCTTAGAAACCTGTATGAAAGAAATGGTATTTTGGAATCTAGATTTAGCTTTGAACATATACTACTTGGTCAAGTGAGCTATTAGTGCAAGATGAATTGCCTGTGGGGAATGCTCACTTATTTTGTCTTGACTATGTGAAAATCAGTGAGACAATCTTCAGCACAAATATCTAAATGTAACAATTCCCTGGTTTTGGAGTACCACAACCGCAATTCTAATCCTTCATATATAGCAGATCTGTGATCTGCATGGGGTCACTGGTGGTGTCCCCCAGAGATCACTGTTGGGTCCAGTCCTGTTTAACATCTTTATCAATGATCTGTATGAGGGGATTAAACCTACCATAAACAATTTTGTGGATGACACCAGGTTGGGTCGGAACGTTGATCTACTGTTGTTCTGTTGATCCAGAAAGACCTGGATGGATCAATGGGCCAAATCTAACAATATGAGGTTTAACAGGATTGAGTGCTGGGTCCTGCACTTTGGGCACAACAACCCCCTGCAGAGCTGGGGACAGAGTGACTGGAGAGAGGCCCAGTGGGAAAGGACTCGGGGGTGCTGGATGAACATGAACGAGCAGTGAGCCCAGGGCGCCAAGAAGGCTAATGGCATCCTGGGCCATATCAGGAATAGTGTGGCCAGCAGGAGCAGGCCCTGATTATCCCCATTGTACTCAGCACTGGTGAGACCACACCTCTACTGCTGTGTCCAGTTCTGAGCCCCTCAGTTCAGGGAGGATATTTAGGTACTGGAATGAGTCCAGGGAAGGGTAAAAACCATGGTGAAGGGTCTGCAGCATAGGTCCTGTGAGGAGTGGCTGATAGAACCTGTTTGTTTAGCCAGGAAAAGAGATTTGGGGATAATCTTATCACTCTTCACAACTGCCTTAAAGGAGGTTGTACCTACATGGGGGCTGGCCTTTTCTCCGGGATAACAAATGATAGGACAAGAGGAAATTACCTCATCCTGCTTCAGGGCAGGTTTAAGTTGGACATTAGAAAGAATTTCTTCATGGAAAGGGTGATTAAATACTGGAATGAGCTTCCCAGGGAGAGGGTGGAGTCACCATCCCTGAAGGGATTTAACAGGATCATGATGTAACAAAAAATGTAAGGTCTTTCTGTTGTGTGTAATCCAGATCCAGTTAACATGTCCAATATTTTTTCACAGTAATATGTTTTTGTGTCTGGAATACAGTGTTCAGCATCCCAGGAGGTAGCACTTACTTGATCTAGTTGACATGGTGGTGTTTGGTCATAGACTGAACTTTATGATGTAAGAGGTCTTTTCCAGTCTAATCGATTCTGTAATCTTTTCTACTTTGATAGTATCTAGAACCTAATTCTAGATATCAGCTGACTTCAATGAATAATATTAACTAGTAATTTAATTCAATCATATTTTGACAAGACTGCCTTTTCAACATACTTAACAAAAAAATTACTATCAAAAGATATTTCTCCATGGAATAATTGTGATAATTTTGTCTTTTTAAATAAAAGCTGTTATTTTTTGATTGTTTATTCAGGTTTTTTTCTTCCCTGATTAATTTTCAATTTTTTCTAATTGATTTTATTTTTTATTTCACCAGTAACTGCCACTGAAATTTTCTAAGAGCCTAAAAAGAAACGAACAATTTTTAAATGTACACTAATTCTTCAAATGGCTGTTTAATGTTATAAATCCATTTCACTTTATACTATATTGTAAACTGCCTGGGCTTGCTGATCATTACATGCAGCAAGTGCCATGAAAGCTTCAGTCTATTTATGAATCCATCTGGCAATCAGAACATTCAGACAAACAAAAAAAAACCAAAAAGCAAATATCTCTCAAAAATTGCTTCCTTTCTTCCTTGTTCTACAATCTTTTTTTTTTTCTTCCCAGGGAGATGACACTGTCTCCATACATGTGTTGCAGACAACTGTCATTTGACATCTTCACACCTTAAGGTCTAATCAGCTTTGAGTTATTACAATCTTTGCATAATAGATAAAATATTCTAAAAATGCAAACTAAAACACTTTTTTCTGTATAATTACAATGGCTGTAATGAATGAACACAAATGATAAGAAAAAGAGAAACAGGATCTCATTCACAATAGGCTAGTTCCTAGGGAATATTAGTGATTTAAGAAGAAAGAAAACAATGCCCTTGAATTCTTATCCACTGAGCGCAATTATGCATTCTATTTTCTTTGCCAGAAGATTGCTTAGAATTGACTGTACAAAATTCCTCTGAAGACTAGCACAACGAACACAAATAGAGCATTTTAGCAAATTCCATACTGTCAACCTTTGTGTAAGCTGAAAAAAAAACCTAAAACAACCACAAAGAAGAATTTATCATCATGCTTAACTAATAGTAAAGTAAATAAGAATGCATCCTTTACAAGTATAGAGAGAACCATACGATGTAAATTATTTAAAGTTTAGAGGAAAAATATAAGCTTGAATAATCCTAGCTTTAGCACATTTTTATTCAGACTGGGTAGAAAATCACCACCAAGACATGAAGAAAGTTTTTCAGTAGTTCAGTGGGTTATGCTCAATTTCTAACTGTTTCAGGAGAAAAAAACCCTGCTTTGTAGAAATAAGAGTACAATAGATTTAGTCTGTATAAGGCAGTGATTAAGTACTGAAAATATATATTAGTGAGAGTGGGAGAACATACCCAACTCTTCCTTTAAATGGTGCTAGGCTTCAACGCAGATTTCATACAGTACAAATAAAAATTCTGAATTTCTGTCTTCCACATTGTTGCTTAGGTTTTTAAATTTTGTCCATGTAAAGACTGTATCAAGATATGTCTTTAGCAAAGGAGGTCAGAAAAGGCTCTATTTCTTTCGCTTAATTCTGAAGCAGTAAAATTACAGACAAAGGACTCTCTAACTATTTGAAGTTAGGGAGGGTGTGTTTATTACAGCCAGGAAGCATGCAGAGTCACCTCTCAAAGACGTGCACACTTCACCACTGCCCCTCATTCCCTGTTTACTCCCTAAATTATTACATATGCATTGATTACACAATGTGCCTAATACATATTCATTGCCTGACTCCGCCTGCTCTCGCCTCACATCTTCCTCTTCCGCGGGCTTGAACTTTTCAACTGTGTCCTGTTGGCAGCTCTCCTGGTTCATTTGGACACAGTTCAGATGCCTTGCTTGCAGGTGTAGACTCGGTTCTCTCCTTTCCATAATTGTCTATTCTTGTCTCCCTCTGCAAACACAACTTAAGAAAAGTTAATGATATATAGTCTTATTCTAAGCATTAAGACAAACGGAATGATATATATCCTTGGCTAGTCATTTCATCTTGGCAATCATTGACTACTTTACATTTTCTCTACAAGCAAAAGGTATGTAGCCTACTCCTTACTAACTACACCTAGTAATCATTAACTAGTTACACTGCTCCAACCTTAGGTTTCATGTTTCTTTTACCTTGAATTTTCTTAAGCTGCTCTTATTCTAGTTAAAATCTTAATTTCCTAATTTTCTTTACTCAATTCCATGTCTCAGAACTCTTCTTCAGCTAGAAATCCTGTACTCAGATGTGACTGCTGAAAGTACTGTTACCATGCTGGCACATAAATATTTGGCAATGGCATACAACGAAGAAAATTAGCAGCAATCCATTTTTATATCAGATGGGAGAATGTGCCAATCATGTGGTCCTAAAAATAATATAATTCCCCCATTACTACTGCATCAGACATTTCAGAGAAGAACTGAGACTCTGAGGTTTAATCTTTAAAAATATCCTTAAGATATTTTTAAGAGCAGTTTGTGCACTGTTCACTTGCTGTAAAGGAATGTATAAAAACTGTACACATTAGACCACTTTTGAGAAAGCAAAAATAGGCTGGAGGCTGTAGTAAAATCTTTAAAAGGAGAGAGAATCTTTTTAACTCCACAATGGAGGGAACTAATAATTAAAAAAGGGGGAAATCAATTAAAAAAATTTAATTTAACCACAAAAAATATGTTGTTTATGTAATAAAATTGTACAAACTCTACATTTTTAAAAAGGAGTAGAAATGAATATAACAAATTAATATCCAGTCTTTTTACTTTTTTTTTCTGAAACATTTAGATCTGGATGAATAATAATTATATTGTTAAGATTTCAATTATACTAACATTAATTTCTTGGTTTTGCACATCTATGTATAGAGCTTTTTATACATAATCTTTGCTTTACATGCCTATATAGATACTTCTGTCTGTCCATATGGTATGCTTTCTTTTTGCCCATAAACAAGATTTTGACCATAAAAAATACAGAAGTTCATTTGCAATTAGATATTGCTGAAGTATAATTAAAAATTTGTGCCAGCTGGAGACATCAGTTGCTTTGATTTTTAATAGTGTCTGGTAGCAAAGAATTTTCTTATTTGCTCCAGCTTTGTAATCTGTGTAGTCCACACTTAGTTTATAGCCAAGTAACTATGATGTGGCTATTGAGCAATACTTTCAATTCTTTTTCCCAAGAGAATTCACAAGACAAAGCAGGAGATGGATTCAGGGGTGCAGGAAATCACGAGAGTACCAGGCTAACAATGGCAGTACTGGTCAGTAAGACAAAAAATATCTTGCTGGGGATGCTTAACAGAATATCTAACTGATACCTTAGGAAAGTGATATTTGGTGTAGTATGCTGGATAGCTGCCTTAGAAACACAATCTACTTTTCAGTGTTGGGGAAAAAGTTTCTTGATTCCAAATATAAACTGCTTGAGAGCCTAGATTCTTCTTTGTGCAAGATTACCTGCCAAAACTCTGTGTTAGTAAGGTCACAGACAAAAAGAGATAAGATTTAGACAAAATTGCAGCAAAGAAAGGTGAAAATGACACCTTGCTTATTGACTGAACTATTAGATAGCTCGGTGCTTTTTTCACACCAAGAAAAAGACAGGATGGAGAAATTATTTCTAAACATACTGGGCTTTGGTTACATCTGAATGTTTACATTCTTTTTCTCTACACTTTTTCTATATGTGGACTTATCGCAGAGTGACAAAATCATTTCTGTTGCAGCTTGAAAGGAGTGAGACAGTTTGACTATTGAATTTTACATATGTTTGAATGTTTTTTACAATATTTTGCCAAGTCCTTGTTTGGTTTGTAATGTTTAAGAAGCAGATGATACTGTTTGCAATTAAATGTCTGAAAACCATAAATGTCTTGACTTTTGCTCCTTTCATAAAGAGTAATGTGAACATGAAGAATCAGAAAGCAAATATTCTCTCAACAATTTCTGTGGCAAGATCCCAAAGTGTACATAAGCACTTTAAACTTCTCAAAACCCATAATCTGAAAATTTATAATAGGTTATGTATTATGTATTTTTTTTATTCTAAAGTGGAAGGTAGAAAATGTCAGAGAAGGTCCTTCTTGATTCATATACCTGGAAAAGTTAAAGGACTGATTCATAATTCAGACAATGTTATCATAGATTTGTATGAAATCTAGAAAATCTCTAGAAATTAATTTATTTCCCTAGCAAAAAAGAGTATTTGACACAACAGATTGTTTCCGGTGTCAGATATCCGATCCATTCACTCTTCAGACTGAAACCTGAATAAAAACATCCAGTTAGTGGTTAAGGGTTCTTGTTTATATTAAGGTTTGTTCTAAGTACCTCAGGTGGTAATTGCTTTCCTGTTAAAGATATTAAACATCTCTCACAGTAGTTACACAACATCAAAGATACAAACATTTTAACAATACAGTACAAATTTTGAAAAGGAAACTCTTATAGGAGATGAATATACACTGCAGAATTAATTTCTGGGAAAAAAATGAAAGTGAGTGGAACACCATCCCACTGGAAAAAGGTAAAACACTCATGTACTTGATATAATTTTTCTGCCTTCAGATAAGAGCATACAACTCTGGATCTGATCCATTCATTCAGATGAAAAATATTAAATCCTATAAAATATATATATAGGGGATAGAAAATGCTATTTTAAAAGGCTAGAAAAGAAGAATGTAAGGTAGGAGAGTACAGGACAGATGAACACTACTGTATGCTTTCAGATGTTAATAGACCACAATACCAGGAACAGGCAAGTCTTAAAAAGAAAAAAATCTTCCTAAAAATGGTTTCCAGTTTTTCCTTCATAAGACTTTTCCCCCGCCCTGATTTCGTACTTCTGGATAGTATAGATGTACTCTGCATCAAAAAATGGTTGAAGAGTAAAGATTTCTTAATTTTAAAGTCTAAACTCTATCTTTTGGTTGAGTTTATTTGTTTTGTCTTCTTTCTGTTGATTATCCAGGAAAAAAATCTACTCTATTTACTTTAAATTGCTGTCATTAAAACTAGTTTTCAGCACCTCCCACAGTACTTTATAATGGAAAGACAATTCAGTGAATGGTGAAAATGATGCATTTTTTCAGGGCAAGCTTTAGAGCTCATCTACAAAATAGTCTCCTAATCTCTACCACAAACATTTCCAAACATCTACTGAGATATGGAGACAAAATCAAACAGAACAGAAAGGCCAAGAGAGTTGAAAAAATAAAAACACTACAAAGAGAATTATAAAAATCCATAGAACTTCTTTTATTCATTTTAGTGTTTTAAAAGTACATTAAGACATTTGAAAAGGAGATTAAAAAAAGGATTTATAGAGGGAAATTTAGAGAATTAAAATAACTTAATACTTGGGAATTTCTTCTCAGGAGATAAGAATTAAACTTGAAATATATAATTAGAAATAGAAAGCAGAAAATGCAAAAGAAAGCAGCACTTCTGAAAGTCAATAAGAGAACAGATATACCAATAGCTTTGTGGGCAGAATGAGATAAATACAACTGAGAAAAAAAGAAAAGATAAAAAGACAGCAGTGTGCCTGCAGGTAGAGCAAGAATTAATATAGTGTTCTTTTAGTGAAAGAATTTGTTACTCTTCCATCAAAATTCTTAAAGTAAATGAAATTAAATCACACTCACAGAACTTCATGAACCCATGAAAGGTGGGCCAGCATTCCACAGGAAACATTCTGTGATAAACAATTTCTTTAATCTAGATTTGTCTGACAGGTCTGCATCTACTGATACTTTACTCTCATCCAATAAAAACTAACTACATTTCACCTTACAACCTTTACTTGTAGAGAAATAAATAACAAAAGAAATTTAGGGCTATTGCTGTATTTTTTGTCATTGAGATAAACAGCACCAAAAGCTAGAAAGGAGCCTAAAATAGTGAGTATGCAGACATTCATCAAGCTTTTGTATCAATTTTAATATTACTATTAAAACTCAACGTATTCAACTAGTCCTAAGTGCTATTAAAAGGCCTCTCATAGTACAAAACGGGCAGTCAAAAGGAAATGGGAAGAAAAACCTGATAATAAAAGGTGGTTTTGTTGGCTTTATTTATTTTTTTTCACATAATTCATCACTATTCAATGCAACTTAGATAAGCACTGCCAGCTGGAAGCTAATTACATTCAGCTGAACCTAATTATTCAAAATTTCTTAATAAGTGAGGACGGAATTGCTGTTAAGAACAGACAAGTGGATTGGGCTGAAAAGAGGATGAGAGATTTTAAATCTATGTAGGTGTTAACCTACAGGTTTGATGTTTGTTGCTATTTTTCCTCCTGTTTGTGCTATTAAAACCATGTTATGCTTATTAATTTCACAAACAAAAGAAATAGTCATAAGATTTCCTTTATTGACTCAGATTTAACTAGTGATTTAACTTGTGACGTGGAATAAGGTTGTTAAAAGCAGCCTCCTAATACAGCAGTTCTGGGCCTCCCTCCTGCCCAGGTGCTGGAGCCCAGCTTGGGGACCAAGGGTCTTTTCAAAGGTTCAGGGATGTTTCTGTCACTTTCCTGTGGACAGGTTCAACCAGAAGTGAAGCTGAGCATGTATCCCAGAGATGTAGATATACATGGATACAGAGCGGGTAAGGTGGGAAATTACCATACTGGTGTCATGTACTCCAACCTCCCTGCTCAGTGGGGGAATGAAGGAGTATGAATGAGTCTAGGAAAAAGAGGGTGAGTAGGAGAAAAGACTTTGTCCATTTTTTTTTGTTTGTTTGTTTGTTTTTTTTGTTACTCAGTTTGCATTGCCTGTGAAGGTATTTGATAATTAAACTCTTTGTCATTCCATTTACCTATGAGCTTTTTCCATCTTGTTTTCTGCCTCTATCTCATTGAGGAAAAGGAGAGAGGGAATAGGTGGGTGGGCATAGGGCAGCCAGACAAGGTCACCCATCACAGTCATTAGGGCACTCCAGGCCTGGAACAGAATTTATGCACTCTCTGTCCACCCTCAGATGTTTTTGAAAACAAATAGGATAGAGCACTGCACACCTTGCATGACCTCTTAGCTGAGATTTCTGCAGGAAGCTCAATTAGGGCACTTATTTCAGTCCTTTCAACTTGGGTTACTCCATAATTCTGTGAAAATCCAAATGCTTTTTGTTGCAAACAAGCATCTAGTCAGAAAACTTTTAAGAATAAAAGCAGAGCTTACCTAAAGTTAAAGGAATGTTCTGAAATCATTCAGTCATCTATAAAATTTGACTGGTGATAAGATTTTGTAAGAGAAATGTTTAAAGCTTTGAATTTAATTAAAATCTGAGTTACAAGTTGTTGCTGTAATACAATATTGTAAAAAGGTGTCAAAAATAGATTTGTAGTAGGAACCTGTGACTGGAGTGGCTCATCGTGTCCGCCTGCCAGTTTTATGAATAGGATAGGTATAATCTGGAAAGAACACAAAGACAAATGTGTTACACCCAAGTGTAACACAAGCCACAGAAAATTTGCACACCCTCTAACAAAAGTAAGACTTTTGATGTCACTTGACATCTGCCAGGATGTTTGTAGATAAAAACTGACAGAGTATCTAAAGTCTTTTTGTGAAAGTTAGTTGCTGTAAAAGGGAGAAAGTAACTAAATGAATATCACAACAGCCTCAAGATCTTTGCTAGTCCAGTATGTGAGAAAAATTGTTCTTGATTTAAGGTCTGAGGGTCTAGGAAGATTTTAGGGTTAAGCCTCTACACAAGCACGGTCTCACACAATTTTGAAACGGTTACCTATTACTGTCTTCAGTGACCCTTCTCAAATGGTGTGTGCTAGCTCTGCTGTATCATGTTTCCAAGCCTTCCTGCCATCAGCTGTGCAGTGTGTTCTGTACTGCAATCCCATAACGCATTAATGTTCCTACGTTCCTTTATGCCAAGAAGTATAAGGCTGCATTTTTAGAATCCTGTAAGAAAACCATTGTTCTCCAAGAACTTAGTTTCAGGATAGAGGTATGTTTGGAGATAACAAAATCCAAGAAAGGTGATCTGATGGCTGGTAGTATCCAGGCTTTGTAATTATTTTTCATGTCTGGAAACCAGAGCTCACTTGATATCGGAATGCTGACTTCACAGTTCAGCAAAAAAGGATATGCAAATTCTGGTAATAACAGTTGCAGTAGAGAATTGCCACATTCTCCTTGACTGTTAAAATCTTTTGGAATAGAAGGGGAGGAAAAATCAATGCAGACTGCACAAAGAACAGAAGGTTTATCTTAAATTGTTCTGAAATTGAAAAAGTAAGTATTCACAGCAATAGTCATCTATGAGACATTTATTATTAAAAACCATAAAAGATGGAAAGGTAATTGTAGTATTAATTCAGTTATATGTTTTTACAATTTTAAATTATTTTATGAAGACTTTTAATTAAAAGTAGAGTTAAGCCTGCACTGAGACATGTCTGAATTGCCAACAATGAAAGAGTTTGCTTCAGCAGCAGCCAGTTATGTTGGACCACACAGCCTTTTTACAGAGCTAAGGAAAGTGAGGAGCAACTTGGCTTGAGGAAGCAGAGCCAGGCCTGGGAAAAGCAGTCTTAATTAAATTTCAAATATTTTATTGCAGCACCATAAGCTCTGAATATATTTGGTAGTGCTAAGACAGCCAGAGGCTGATTACTTGAGGAAGGACAGTGGAGCTGCTTTCTCTGTTACCTTGAAGATCTGTCTTCATCATAGAGGACAAGAGCAGTATGTGGTCCATCACATTCTCTCCTTGGATAGATTATAAATGTCCATACTATTTTGTTGCTATTAAAAATTTAGAAATTGGGGTCTATAAGCATGTGATAAGGTGTGGAATATTTTTGTCAGATATATTCATCAGGAGTACTTAAACAGAACAGATCAAAGTAATATTTAGAAAACAGAAGGGGAAAGAAAATAAATATAATCTCTTTTGCAAGAATTTTTACATTGATAATATTGCAGCCTTATAAAATAAAACAGATTTTTCTTACCCTCCCTCTCTTCTTCACATAAAAAAAAAAAAGGATTTCCTATTTTCATTCAGAAGTATCCTTGAGAATATGCAAAACAAAATGAATGGTACTTCCTATCTGGGAGTCATTCCTTTGTGTTACCAGTAAGCTGTTTTCAGTGTCATTCAGTGTGACAGGTAATAATCATCCATGTATCTGAAGTCAGTAAATAAAGGCACAAAATATGAAACTGCCTTTAAATATGCAAATTTTCTCAAAAGTCAAAAATTTCAGGACCAATGATTCTTCAGTGTAATGTTTCTGTTACGGCCTCTGCAGTTTTGAGTATTAGTATTCATCAAGGATGTTAAATAGTAATAATATTTTGTTGAATCTGTAAAATTGCCTGTTGCTGAAGTTAGGCATCTGAAATTTTACATACAGAAAACAAATAGTAGAATATTTAAAGCTTTCCAGAGTCTCCAAAACTAAAATATATATTTCTTAAAAAAGAAGTGGGGAATTTTGTATTTAAAAGTAAAAAGAAGATTTTTGAAGTCTGGTAAATAGAGAACATAAAGCTGATTCCCTGTGTATTTCACCACAACATTGTCCTTCAGTCACTGAAGGGAATCCTTCAAGCTCCCATAGTTTTGTCTTTGTATTTTTGGATTTACTGTGGAGACATCACCTGTATGACTGACAGAAAAGCCACAAAGCTTTCTGAGATATCTGATTTTTTGACTATTTTTCATATTAATAATTTTAACATAAATCTGTGCTAAAAGGTTGATGACTTATACTTTGGACTCCAGGTAGCAAAAGAGAATCTCTCTTTACTGAAGTTTTGTGATAGCTCACTGAGAGATTCACACTAGAAAGTTAAATTCAGTAAAAGTTGTATGGCACTTCCTATCTCCCAAGCAGACCTCCGCTCTAGTACACTAGGCTACTGTTTGTGCAATAGGCAAAGATGTTTTTATGAATATTTCAAATCTGCATGTTTCAGAAAAGAAAGGATTTGGTATTCTTTCTCCACCTTCAGATCTAGAGAAAGAGTTCAGCATATACTCAGTACAGGCTGGTGAGCTGTTTGCTGTCCATCTTCCAATCTACTTTTAGAGGAGAACTTAATACTGACCTTCTTAAAAGAAACAACCAGAAAGATAGGAAAAGAAACAATGTGAGAATGAGACGGAAAGATCTCTCTGTCATCCAGGTCTGAATTTTACACCACCTCTTCTTTGCTATTCTCCTTTAAAAATGCTTCAGTCACTCTACTCTCACAGCCAGAAACATGGTGGCTTAGTCAACATCATAGCTGAGTGATTGCATAGAAGCAAAGACTTTCATAATGGATTGACAAATGAACTAGTTTTTAACTATTAGCATACAAATAATAATTCTTCATTTCCACTACATTTCTTTTTAAAAAAAAAAAAAAGCATGACAAAAACATCAGTTCCATTATTTTAAATGAATCTTTTATCTTTCAAACAGTGAAAATAGAGAGAAAAAGCAAAGACAGAAGAGATTCAGTCTAGTTGTTGCCATGTTCTACAAAACACTGCATGGGGTGACTCTATAGAGAGCAGGTTCCCCATGGCATTACTAGATCAACTTTTTGGAGCAGAAAACGTTTCTTCTCAGTCAAACTTTTCCAAGCTCCTCCAAATCTGATTCCTTCTTAAAGCTTCCCTTTTAATCATGTCTTTCCTTTATACATTGCTGACTTCATGAGTGTGGAAGTGGCGGTCGTGACATGCATAGCACAGTGGGTTTCAGCAAACTGTGAGCAGCCGTGTCCATACTCTGCAGTCTCGTATCTCCTTTGCTAGTGAAATAAAAGCATCTGGAGTAAAACCAGAGGGATTTTCATTTCAAATTACTTTGGTAAGACAATATTTTTTCAAAAAGTATTTAGTATTCTGCAGTTGTACTACCACCTCTGAAAAACATAACACTATTTCAAATAACCTCCAGGCTAAATAAAGTTTAGTCAAGGTCACGGCCTTTAATGAGTTCCCTGGATATCCTACAAAAGTTATTGAATATATTGAAATGTATGCCTTACCTAAAAACATAAATTCGTCACTATAAAGTAGAATCTATTTTCTTAAATTGTAAGAAAGGAAATTAATTGAGATCACCTTAAAATTTAAATTGAAATTTAAGGTCCTCTTAATTAATTTCTGTGGTGCAGCACTCAATTTTTTTTAGATTATACCATCTTATCTATGATATTAAAGCTCAAAAAACAAAGACATACACCTGGGTATGCAGATAATCTTTTTTAATGAAAGGGTGATGCTCGAGGTGAAGAAATAAATCTATACAGTAAACCATGAATTTTATATTTTCTTAAATATTTGAAAAGAAGGAAACTTATTCTATAAAGTGAAATACTTTTTAGTGAGACATTAAAATCTTTATAATACATCATGAAATGCAGCAGGATTTCCATAGTTTATGCTTCATAAATATTTTTTTAAGTTCTTGAAATGTGGAATATTAATTAAAATGAATGTCTCAAATGAATGCCTGAAAACTAAAATTCTATCTTGACAGTTAAGTGCTTTATAGAAAAGCTATTTATGTTGCCAACAATCCTGAGGTCTCGAGGAAACTCCTAGATTTAATTTCCAGCTGTTGGATAGTAAGCAGTAAATAAATTTATAATTCTAAGAATTGGTTTTCTGTAAATTAATGTTTCATGTCTTAACAAACATCAAAAGTTCTGAATATCAGTCAGTACAAAATAGATGATCAAATGAAAATTACATTAATTAATATGTAGAAGTTACTTATTAATAATGCCAAAAATAATAAATGGTCACATCTGAAGAAAATATATTGAACCAAGAGGTACATGAGAGCTTCAATGATTGATGTCCCAGGCAGATTTTAATTTTTCTACTAGAAAAATATATTTTACTCTCCTTTTACTTAAGTTTCATTTTGTGGGATTCTTTGTGTCTGAATTTTCTTGCAGTGGCCAAGGGGCTTGGAGTTTAGAGCTGTCTGGTGGTGTCTGTATTACTGCTCTATACCTTGTGTATCACTGCTGGGGGATGTGGCTTTGGTGGAGAGAAAAGGCAAACACATTTTGTTTTTGTCTTGGTGGTCACATAGAGCTTGGTTGGGATGGTGACCACCTTTTCATGTGTGAATCACCCTCTCTTCTGTATACATCTATCACTAATATTGTTTATGCTACTGTTTGTTTCTTGACTCATTGCTGTTTTCAAGCAATGTTTTCTTAACTCAGAAACTCTGCTTTTTTCTCGCTCTCACCAGAGGCGATAGGAGGAGGGAAGTGGCTGAGTGGGATTTAATTTCCAACTGAGTTTAAACCACAACGCTGATATTTGAAATTTTTTCTACTAACAATTAGCAGTAATCCAAATGTGTCTTGTTAAACATATACTATAAAATGTTGTATTCCACTTCATTGTCAAGTGCCCTAAGCAGAATATTTTAGCCTGTAACTTTAAAACATGCATTACTTCCAAATTTTCTGTTACCAGTATATACAGGACAAATTATCATCGTCACTTCTTCTTCCAAGGATGCTGACCATGTCCAAAAAAATCAATTTTCTGAGCATTATTGTTTTCAGTGAGATGTGTCATTAAAATCGGCAGTGGAGATGTACCACAGCGGTATCTTCCTTTACTTTATCAGGTTATAAAGTTGTATTTAAAATAATACCTATATTAAGTTTTAGAAATTGTAGAATTAGAAATGGTCACCATTCTGTTACTTCCTCTATATTCTTTCCAGGTGGTTTGCCAATTAATTATGATATTTCTGAGTAGTTTCTCTGGCTGAGGAGGCAATGCTAATTTTCTCTTCTGTGATAAAGGTAAGTAAAACTGAAAAAAAAGAAAAATAAATACTCTTAAAGGATCTGGGAAAATGGGAATTCTGTTCATGTCCACTTCTGCAGGCAATAAACATTGGGGATGTGAGGTTTATAAGCCCCAGAAGAAATATACTATTTTATCTTTGTCTTTTTTTCTGTGAAGTTTTGCTATATCATGCAGGAAAAATAATGGAAAACATGCAATGAGGAGGTGTGTATTACTATGATCTGGGTGGGGGATTTTTAGCTCATATCCAAATGTTAAAAATTGTGTTCAATTCAGCATTTTTATTTAGACTTGTTTTAAAAACAACATAAAAAAAAAAAAAAAAACAACAAAAAAAAACCCACAAAAAAACCCTCAGGATTACTTCTTTGATTGGAAAAACCAAGAAGCAAAGTTCTTCCCATTCCTGACTCTATTGAAAAGAACTGCTCAGCCTCTTACTTTTAAATTTATTTTCTCTATAGCTAGCTTTTGGATAGAGAGAACTCATATATGGTACCTGTCAAATAACATACAGAGAAGACTGTGAAAATCTTTATTTGTGTTTATTTGTGTACTATGCTTCCTGATTTATCTAAAGGTCTTCCAAAAAGAAAATGAAAACGAGCCATGGATATTGTATATATTTTCTACTGTAATTTTCTATGTGACCTACCTTTCTGAAAGCTTCCTGTCTGTTTCAGTTACCAGTTTCCAAACCAGAGGAAGGTCAGATTTCAGATTTATCTGACATTTAGACAGTTAACTCACTTCATGTATGTTTATTTGTTAAAGGATTCATTTTTTTAAGCTTTCAGAGGCAAAATTGATTCCTTAGATAAATGCTTTTCTACATCTGCTTTTTGAAAAATGTTTAGAACTCTAAATGATATTACCAATACTTTCTATATTTTTTTTATTTATTTATTTTTAGCAGCATTCCCAATGCAATATGTTTTTTCAAGCTTCACAACTTGGTCCTACATTAGATTAACACCTTAATACAAAACCTCAGAGTAATGTAAATATAAGTCCTTCTTTCTTACTTTCTAGCTTTCTAGCTTTACAGGAATGAAAATGCCATAACAATGGCCTTGATGTGTTCAGTTAATTCTTTGTCCATAATTTGGATCTGGCAGTCACTGAAGTGTGTCATCACAGTAAAAATGAAAACAGGGAAATTACATATATGCGTGAAGGATCTCTTCCTGATGGACATTTTTTTTCTCATTTGTGAGAGCATTTGGAGGATAAGGAAAGTCAGAATGTTGTCAGTTTTTTTACTGGAATTTCCTAAGGAACGTCCCTCACAGGAAAGTGTTCATAGGTATTATGGCTAGGAACAGGTTTCAGAAATGATCTTTCAAGTTATAGACGATTGAAATTGCTGGTGACATTTATTCCTTGTTATTATTAATAAAGAGTTATTTACAACTCCATGAGCAGATGAGTACAAGAGAAAAAAAAGCCTTAAGGAGAGATTCTAAGCACATGTAAATTAGTGTATTTCTGGTGTCTTTAAAGAGATTGGACTAATTTACACCAGTTAAGGAGTTATGTCAACTGACAAATATTACATTTACAAGTTTAGTAAGGCTAATAATGCTTCAGAGTTAATTTTTCTTCTTGAACACTGGCATGTTTCTTATATTCTCTAAGAGATAAGAATTTTTGTTCTAATTTACAAATTTTTTTAATACCAGAGCATATTTTACAATAGATGTATTTTTAGAATGATATTGAGGCTGAGGGGCTTAATTTAATTATATTATCATGTGCTAGGTCACTGTCTTTTTCTGTTAGGGTACTGATATTTTCATAACTGATTCACACTAGCAGCTGTGAAGCTGCATACATTTTAAAAACAGACTGTTTTGTAAGCTAAATTCTTTCTATCTGAAAGACGAAAAGCTGTTAAAGTATAAAACATTAATTTGGCTGATATTTTTGTGTCTACAGGGGCAAGATAATCTCTTTTAAATTGTTTCACAGATCACCATGGAAGTACTGTCTGTGTTTTGGACAGGAGAGTATTGCACAAGAGATTTTTGATGTAGAAGAAAAGCTAATGGATGTATTTAAAAATGGACAGACACAGAAAGAATAGATAAGACTACATCCTTATTCAGAGTGTTATTACGTGTATATTTGTAAACAAAGGCTAGAAACTTTATGTAGATTCACAGATTTAAAGTTTCCTGCAACACTTAAGTCCTAAGTGAGCCTGGGGCCACAACAGTAGTCTTAGTGTTGGAGGAGAACGTGAAACTGATTTTGTACTCTGAGGTTACCAAATAGACTTTACAGCACTTTTTGTAAATTATTGTTTCTTGCATGTGGCTTTCAATCACTGAAATGTTTGGAGAACCACTGAATTGCAATCTAGTTTTGAAAATTTTAGTAATAGATTTAAGATTCAGAATATATGCCCTGTATTTAACTGACTATACCAATTCAGAAATAATGGCTTATAAACATTTTGCCAATGTAAATAAAAAAATACTTAATCAAAATCAATTGTGTTGGGTGGGTAAAAGCATTGCATAACCTTTACTCAAGTTGTATTATAATATTAATGTATAAAAAATGGAGACACTTAAATTTGTGACACACTGCATTCCTACACATCTTCTGTTTGGAAACCTTTGTTCAAACTGAATGCTGTGCAGTTCCTCCAATGCCTCTGTACTCTCAGAAGACTGAACAGGATAAATCAATAGATCAAAAAGGGGGCACACTGCTCTCCAGAGAATTAATGATCGTTTGCATAGTCTATACAACTTAACTATGTAATAATAGCCATGTGTCCCAGCTGAGGGCTGAATTTTGGTCTACCATTTCCCAGAGGAAATGATAGCAAAACAAAATTTAGCAGAAGAAGAGAGAGTCTTATTTTGAACAACTTCACATTTAAAGGAATCACATCTAAAGTCCCGTTTATGCTTGCATTTCAGGGAAATCTGCAGTTTTCCACATTTTGTTAATGACAGACAAGTTTCCATTTGTATCTGTTTTTGATCTTTCCCTTTGTTCTGGGTCAGTATTTTATGACTTTACACATTTTTTGGATAGTGTTATTGTAATCAGCACTGTACTTATACCACTAGAGTTATTGTCACAGTAATCACTATTTCTTGAATTAATCGATGATTAATTTATGGTTAAATGTCTCATTCTCCTGGTTAGTTGTTCTTTTACGTCTCTCTACTTAATTCTTGTCTCTTTTCCCCCATGCATCCCCTCCTTTATTGCTGAAATTTGTCTGCACCACGTTGGCTCCACTGAGCCACTATCTACAGAATGGCACCTGCAAGGGAAGGCATAACCAGGAGTGAGATCACTCCTGGCGCTTGGCTTGTTGACTGGACCACAGATGCTCAGTGTTTGTATTTCCTGATCAAGATCCAATTAAAAGCCTATCAGCTGCCATAAGTCTTTGTATCCATACAGCTTTCAATACAAGTGGCATGCATAAGCATTCAAGCTTTAGCCTGTCTTTTTTTTTTTTGTCAAGTTATCCAAATATTCCTTTACTAGGAGTATTTTCTCAACTCCAACAGTTCTTTTGTCTGGTTTGTGTGTTTGTTTTTGCTATGGTCAGAGGTTCATAGGTTCTTTGAAAAAATTGTTTTGGAATATAACTCAGTTATTATTAAGTAACCTTGATAATTGTTGCAGCCTGCAACCTCAGGATCTCGTCCAGGGAAGCAGCAGGGTTCTGGGGACCAGCATGAAACACCAACGAGACGGGCTCCCGTTCACGAAACCATTTATTCAGCATGAGAACAAAGTCAGGTCCAGAACAGAGAGCCCCGAACAGAGGCACAGCAGGGGTTTTTGAGGGACAGAACCGAGGGTTTACACCTTTGAGGGTGGAGTTCAGGGTCAGGGACCATTACAAACACACCAAGGGAGAACCCCCCAGGGACTCAAACCCAATCAGAACTCCTGGGCCGCCCTTCACAAGGGGTTTGGGGTGGGACAATGTAACTCTTTGTCTCCCTGAGGCCGCTGCACGCTGCAACATCTGCTCCTTTTTTATTTATTTTTTTTTTTTTTTTTTCAAATTTTAATTAGGAGCTTAAAATGTTTCCAAACATACACCTTAAAATCTCACCTCTTCCACAGAGCACCCACTTTGCTTTGTGGGACACCAATAGCTCAATAACAAAACACATTAAGCAAACAGAAAAAACAAAATTGAAAACAAACACTTAAATCTCGGACTACGCCGGGCAAATTAAACGGTGATGGTACTTAATGCAAACATAATTTTTTTTTTTTTTTTTTTTTTTTTGTTCAGTCTCTTCCACTTTAGGATTCTCTGTTAGGAAGGGTGCAGCTCTTAGATCTCCTCTTACGAGGGGCAGAATTATTCGATCTCCAGCTTCGGCTCCGGCTCCCATGTGGGCGTTGCCTCTTTAGATGATCTCGGTGTAACACTGGCTTTCGGAGCTCGGTTACAGTTTCGATTTCCCCAGAGGAGGTGTTGCCCACGATGGAGAAGGCACAGCCCCCAGGGGTGGAGCACTGAACAAAGGGATGGGGCCAAGCAGGAGTTACTGGGAGGTTCGGGAAGGGAAGGTTTGGGACCGGAAAAGAAGGAGCGAGGCGGGAAACAAGGGATCCCAGACCGCGTGGCCGGCGCCATCTTGGGATGGGGGGGGGGTCCGGGACGGACTTTCCCGGACTGGGAACGGGGAATATGGAAAGACAGGGGGTGAAGGAGGACACGGAACGGCGGGCAGACGGCAGCAACCCCGAGCCACCTTGGCTTTTTTCACCCTTTGTCCTGCCCTTAGGAACAGAGGAAGGGGGAAGGTACAGGGAGGTATACACCAAAAAAAAAGGGAACTTCACAGAAGACAGAAACAGTCCACCGGAAGATCCATACCGTCCATAATCGTCCATAATGTTGATATAATCGTCCATAATGTTGATATCGTCCATAATCGTCCATAGTGTTAATAGAATCGTCCATAATGTTGATATCGTCCATAATACGTCTCGTTGGGTGATGTTAGGTGCTTGTCCCAGCGTCTGGTCTCGGCTCCCACACCTCCGTAATCCCTTTTCTTCCCCCATGCCCGAGGCACTCTCAACCCAGTCTCCCTGCCAGGTACTCTCGAGTCCTCCTTTCCAAGGCGGGGGTCTCGCCGGCTCTCAAGCCATCAGCCGGGGACTTACGAGGTGTCCATGGAGCCGGGTCCTGCTGTTCTCCTGGTGCTTCGCTGGATGCCACGCATTCTCTCACCATTTGTTGCAGCCTGCAACCTCAGGATCTCGTCCAGGGAAGCAGCAGGGTTCTGGGGACCAGCATGAAACACCAACGAGACGGGCTCCCGTTCACGAAACCATTTATTCAGCATGAGAACAAAGTCAGGTCCAGAACAGAGAGCCCCGAACAGAGGCACAGCAGGGGTTTTTGAGGGACAGAACCGAGGGTTTACACCTTTGAGGGTGGAGTTCAGGGTCAGGGACCATTAGAAACACACCAAGGGAGAACCCCCCAGGGACTCAAACCCAATCAGAACTCCTGGGCCGCCCTTCACAAGGGGTTTGGGGTGGGACAATGTAACTCTTTGTCTCCCTGAGGCCGCTGCACGCTGCAACAGATAATTGCATTGTAGATTTGTCAGATTTAAGACCAATGAAAATTTAATAGAAAAATACTGACTGAAAAAGATTTTAGAAAATTATCATAAATGAAAATTCTTTGGCTATGAAAACATGAGAAATGTTTCATAAATATTTTAATCCAAAGTGAATCCTTAGAGATGCAAAAAATTTTGACATTTATTTTCTAGAAATAAATTTTAAAAGTTAGGGTATTAGTGCCTTTTCTACAAAGTTTGTTTGTTTGTTTTTTAAGTGAGGATATGAACTTCTATTTGTTTACTGAAGTAGGAACTAGATTTCTTTGGTTAAACCAAAGACAGTATTTATAGGACTGGAAGATATCTCAGAAGATCCCTGGGAATTCAGAACCCTTCTGGGAAGGCAGCTAGAATGAATCAGCTTCCTTTATGACATCTGGATATGCTGACCCATAGAAAACTGAATAATTTTATATGTGATACTCTATGATAATTCCTGCACAGACTGTAGATTCATAAATTGTAACACATAGAATGAATCCACATCATCAGGTATCTTCTTTACTAAACTTGAAAAAAAAGTGCAGTTTTTCTTCTATCCTGGTCAACTTCACAATTTAACAACTTCTTGTAACTGCAGGAAAGGCTTCAATTATTCTTTTGTGTTTTGTAATTTCCTTTCTCTATACCTTCACATTATTTACCTCAAAACAGAGGGATAATGCAGTGTAAGTCAAAGCCATCACTGTAAGAGTACTGAATTGTACAAGTCACTTCTTAAGAACAAAGAGTGTTCCTAGAAAAGTAAAAATTGCAATTTATAGTTGTAAAAATAAAAAGACCAGCATGAATGGAATGACTGAGAAATAAATGTCCACACTGAACCTGAAAATATGTCCATTTTTTAGTATTACTAAATGTACTGAGGCATTTGTTCTGGGCGGTGTGGGAGTTTCAAACAAAGTTTGTTAGAGAAGCCGTGATGTTGAGCTACAAGGTGGAGAGAGGACCCCTTTGCTTTTTAAACTCCTTCTGACCCAGTGTGTGGCCCCAGACTTTGTCAATGATTTAAATAACATTGTCTGACAAGATTGAAGATGGAAAATCAGATTTTTTTTATAAAATTATTTATTATGACAAACTATTAGAAAAAATATCTTAATTTGAATTACTTACTACACAGTATAAAAGCTAAAACAATTAGTAATGTATAGTAAAGGATAGTGAGCTATATCAAAGCAATTATTAACAAAAACAAACAATTATTAAGTAGAGATTGATATAACTCACCATATGTTTTCTCATACTCAGATCTCTCTGTTTTAACCCCAAGGAGTGTCCCTGGGGGGTGTGGGGCATCCTCTGTCCAAGAGAGGAATATTCATCCACTTTAAAGAAGAAAATGTCAGAAGAACCCAACTGTATGAAAGTGGACTTTTATAGTGTAAAATGATATGACTGCCATTTATACGTCTCCAGGTGAACTTAGCAGCTTATCTGCCAAGTCTTTGCCTCCCTATTAAAATGTTCATTCAGGGTTAGTTGCCAGACTGGATTTAACCTAATTCAACACCAAAACCAGCATATGGTTCCCCTCTCAATCCACCAATAATAACTTTGCAAACAGGACATTGTCTGAATTGCTTGACTTCATTCTAGGGCAGAGCATCCAAGGCAGAGCACCCTGACACAGCATCTTAAATATTTCAGAAGAAAATATAAGGATACAGAGGCATAATTTCATACAAAAAGAACTTCGAGTGCTCAAGAGCTCAAGTATACATTATTTAGGCTCCTGGACCATGAAGCAGAATTGTAAATCTGTATTAGCAGTATTACTTCTAATAGCACAGTATTAGTATCAGACGTCTCAAAGAAGATCCCAAATAGTCTTCTGAGAAAGAATGCAGGAGCCTTTTTGCCTTAGCATCGTGAGTATGAAGCAGTGGCATGCCCAGAATAATCCTTCACTTCTTATAAGCATTGCTCATGGAAATCAGCTGAAAGCCTGAGCACCCTCCAATCATCGGTTCCACTGGTCTGATAAAAACCAGCGCACTCTAGGTAATGGCCCTTGTTCCAAGACTGTCATCACAGGTTAAAGTACTATAAAGAGTAATTTTCCACGGCAAAAAAAAAAATGAAGCAATGACTCAACAAGTGTTTCTTGTCTCTAATATATTTAGCTCTACAGTATATGTAGAAAGCACTGCATGAAAGAATTGTTAGGCTGTAACAAATCATTGAGAAGAAAAATGTGAAGGCATCCTCCCATAAGTACTCTTCACTTGTGGATCTTCTGACTTGCTGAGAAACCTTGATATGTATGTCTGCACACATATTCTCCCTATCCCTTACTACTTAATTTCCATACAAGGCAACGAGACTGATTTTTCTGAGGGCAATTCACCTGATTGGCATCTAAAATTCCGGGAATTTTTCTTTTTTAGAAATTTAATTCTGAGCTTGGCTTAAAAAATAAACATGCAAACAGAATTTTTAAAATGTACTTAGGAAAGACTGTTTATGTAGAAATATGGTAGAAGATTATTTTTCATGATTAGTTATTCAGTAGAACAAGTCATGCTTCTTGTCTCCTGAAAGTAGCATGCACAGTGTATCTCCAGGTTTTCTTAATAGGCCCAAATTATAATTTTATAATTATTCACATTAAGATAAAATTTTGGCATGAAGTAATCTTTCTCAACATCCTTTATTAAATTTGATGGCTAAGTATTTTGCCTTCCTCAAGCCTCAAGTATATTCAAACTGACATATGCTTTCTTTCAGTATGTTGCCTGTAGCAGAAACACATATTATTCCCCTGGCCTCAGCAATTTAATTGTTGAAAATCCATTATCTTATTCTGTTGTAGTTTTATTTCCCCTTAATACAAATGTTTATCTGGACTAATGTATGCAACCTTTTCAGTATGCTGTTAAAGTGCCATATTAGTATAATTCACAATAACTCTAGACATTAATGAAATTTAATTCTCAAGGTAATCACCAGTGTTGTGCAACATACATGACACACTAAATAATAAATTTATTTTTATTCTGTTTTTTTCCATATTTTTAAGTGAATTTGCTTATATATTTTAGAAATTTTTATTTGATTTAATTAAACTTACCTGTTCTGTATAAACTTAACCTGTTCTAAGCACTAAAATGTGACTAAGTTGTGTATGCAAAAAGCATCAATACTGTGTCAAAATGGTAGATATACAGATGTTTTTCTTGATTTTTTTCTTAAACAGTAATAATATTGAAATATGAATACTTATATTGCTTGATTTTTGTTCACATGATATTCTTCTGTCCAACTTGAATTTAATTTTTATTTTCACTTAGTGAATGAAATAGAAAATTTTGTGCAAGGGAATTGATAGATAAGAATACACTGTTGAAAGCAAAATAGAGAGATAAATATAACTACAATGTATTTTCAGTTAGTAGCCTTTTTCCTAACATTAAGGGTTTTTTTTTTTCCTGAAGGAAATACTCTTGAAATACCATTCAATAATTATGGTTAGAGTCTAAGAAGTACTTAACATGAATTCTGTGACACTTGATTATTAACACCTTTGAAAATTCTATTTATCATTCTTTACCACTGAGATGAAAACCAGTCTGCAGTGTCCATGTGACAATGACATGTATCTAGAATACCCTGAAACAACAAAAGATTATTGTTTCCTTAATTTGCACATGTTGGGTGGAATCTATAGAAAAACAAAGGTATTCTCCATGAGGAAACCTAGTTTTAAGTTTTCTCTGGAAATACACACATATGAAGTACAAGTGCTTCACATCAACTTAAATATCATGATATTTTGAGTCGTAATTAAACATGAGAATGCAATTTGTGGCAATGCTACACAATGCTGAAAAGTTTTCTTTCCAGCTAAAGGTACTCTGTCATATCCTAAATCTAAAATGTCACCATAAATTAGTTACTGTTGCAACACAGAATATTCTAGCTTCAGGTGTGCCATGAAATATGCATCTTCCAAATTTAAAAAAAAAGATGTTTCAAAATGAAAAATTGTTGGCTGCAACTTTTTCAATTTCTATGTTGTATTAGGTGCCAGAAATGACTTAGAAAATTATAGCCTCTGGATAAAACAGAATATATAAAAACTGCTTCATTTTACATCTCAATAGTCTAAGCTGACTGTACAAATCAAGTGGAGGCAGTCATCGTGGTAATCAAATAGACACCTTTCAGCCAGCCTTGCAGATTTTTGTTACTAATGGGCTTAAGTTTTTCTGAAATTATATTAATGCTCATTAAAAGTGACGCAGGTCATACTGTATAATATTGCACATGGCTAAGTCAGAGGGGGAAGGAAAAAAGCATCTCATATTAAACACCTCTAGGTTTTACTGCAGGCAGGAGACACTCACTGGTATTTTCTGTCTCATCATTTCTAGAATCATCAGACTTTTCCGGTTTATTTCTACTCCACCTCAGAAAACAACACCTGTATCAAAATAAGAAAATATGCACTGTTTTTCCACACTACAGAATAAATGAATGGCATAAAATTAAGATTTCAGGAGGCATTCAGTGGCCTACTGTATATGTTTATATGCTGTTTCCATTGTCAATATGATGAATAAACAATATCCCCCTCATTTTCTTTGCCAAATACACAATTTAAGTACCCTAAATTTCAGGGGGCTGCCTTAAATTTGTGTTTGGTGGATTTTCTCCTGCAGGCATTGTTCTATGTATATATCCATCTTCCATTTCTTTGCCACCCAACCAACCCCTAAATTGTAAGGTTTCATTATTTTCCCTTATATCTTTCTGTTTGCACTGTCTTTTAAAATGTCTTTCTTTTTTTTTAACTTTTTTTTTTTTTTTGGTGTGTGTCACATTTCTTTATTTCCAATCTGCTTCCTTTGACTTTGTAATTCTCTTTCTGTACACCCTTTATTATTGGCTATTTTCCATACATTTTTCTCAATTTTTAACTTTTTTAACTTTTAACTTTTTTAAACCATTTTAACTTAATTTTTAATTTTTTTTATTCCTTTTGTTGCTATATATTCTGCTGTCTTCTTTTTCTTTCTACATACACCCTTTTTGTCTCCCCGATAGTATTTTTTTTTTGTTTTTTTGTTTTTTGAACAGCAGTAAAAAATTGCCATACTTTGTACTATTTCACACAAAATAAAATTACAGTTGCCCAGATTTCACAAAAAGAATGGTGGATACATTAGCAACATTTTGCATTTCTTCAAAAATTACTGGTCAAGGAAAATTATTAGAATTACGCTAAGATACCGTGTGCTTTAGAGAATTTTGTATCCCTTCACTGTCATTGCTGCCAGGAAAACTAATTAAAACCAATAAACTCTAAAGGTTAATATATACTCATAGTTCAGCTAGAGAATTTAAGAGCTGTCCAAGAAACTTTGATAACACCTCAACATATTTAAAGGTGGAAAATGAGCCAGGATTTACTGTCCTTGTCAATCTGCTTCATAACTGTGATGACTTATGTTAAGATACTGCTGTATGAATAATGGGATTTCTTTATTAAGTCATCTGTTTTGATAAGTTTTCTGAAGGACTATTTAATCTCTTTTCCTTATTAGATAATTTGATACTTCATTATGGAACCAAGTTTCAAAAAAGTTTTTTACTTTTGCATTTTTTCTGTAACTTCTATCAACTGCTTTGTTTTTGTTGAGTAGAACCAAAGAGGAACCACTTGTAGAAGTATTCATTCCTTTATTTTATTTTTGGAGATCAATGATGTATAAAACCCTAACTCTATGTGAAGGTGTATGTCTTACCTGTCTGTGAAGTCTTGACTCCCCTAGGATTAGCTTGACCTCAAAGAAGCCAGAATTGTACCCAAGTACTTTGAAGAACATCACTCATTCACTACTGCTGACAGTACTTCCTAATGTATGTTTTCATATACCCACATTGTATTATTATTATTATTATTATTATTATTATTATTATTATTATTTCTTCTAAGATAAAACCCTAAAACACCATCAATTCAATTAAAATAATCTGATTTGGACTGAGAAATAAATCTGATTCATACCTTTGCAGGCATTTCTAAACTGATTTATAGTTTTCATGTATAAATTTTGTTTACATTACCATCACATACCAAAGAGTTTATAATATTTTTTTTGCCTGCTCATTTAAGTGCAGCTTTTGTAAGCTCTTAATTGTAGTCACAGAGGGGAAAGATAAAAAATATTTATTTTTAACCATGTGGATAGTTCTACAGAATCAATTGAAGAAACTGATGCATTAAACTTATATTTATTGTTGTCAGGTTTAGGTTTTTTTTGGTAATTGTATCATGTGAATACATTTAAGTTATAACAGATACATACTTTGTAGTTATCTAAACTTTTTGCTTAAGAAAATGTCAAAAATTTTTGATTTATCCAGGATAATTTTATTTCATTCCTGTGTGAATAGATGAATAGTGCATGGATAATTATCAGAGCTGAGGTTCAATTCAAAAGTATTTAATCCATGGATTCATCCCTCTATGGAAAGAAATTACATTTTGCAGCACCTAGAGTAATTTTCTTGCCATGGTACATCAATTCTGACCTTTTCCCTATACCCACTCCCAAAGTATGTGACAGGATGTATTGCTCCTTCAGGACACACCATAATTTTCTCTGTTAGCTACAAATTCATTTGGTTCCAGCGTATATTCAAAACTTGAAGTCTTAGGTTTCTGCTTTCAAATTTTTACAGCATTTTGTAACTTGCTTCATAAAATGAAGTGAAATTCAATAGTCAAGCAAAAAAGTTCTGCTTTCCATCTGAAATATGGAACCAGCAAACTAAGTCAGTATAAAATATATTATAATTTTGTAGAAACGAGTGTCTGGTTCTAACATACCTGTTTACATGAAAAGAAAATAAGATATTCTGTGATTTCTTTGGTGCTCATTGTTTCATTGGTTTCACCTATCCAGCTTCACCACTATAGCTACAGTTGCATTGTCCCAACTTAAATACTCTGTTACATGAATCCCTCCAGCCTATCAACCTTCTTATTCTTCCTCCACAGCTGCATCTGAAGTCACAACTTCCATTCCTCAAGAAGTTATTTCAACAATGAAGCTAGATCAGACCTGGAGAAGGAATGGAAAAAAAGAGCACTTTTATCTCTCTCAGTAAAATGCTCTTCAGCAAGAGATTCAGAATTCATGGATCCAGTGAGAGACAGATGATGTAATTTCATGGCAAGTGAAAATTTTTCTGTGAAGGAAGGTCATAACAGGCATTTTCTTTCTAAATTATTTCTACTTATTTTTCCAGTTCCTACTTACCCTAAAATTCCCTACCAGTTTCAGGAACAGAACCCAGCAGCCTCTTACTCTGATTGAGCATCATTGACTGTTCTCTCTTCCTCCACACTGGCACCCATCCTTTCCTTTTGCTCAGCTGCACAAGAGCTAAGTCTTGTCAGACTGGGCCTTTCTGAACAGAGAGAAAGGAGGGAAAGCTGATTAACTACCACTTTAGGTAATTTACTTAAAAATTTAATCTGAAGTACAGAAGCTTTTAAAAACAGCTGTATTAGCAAAGCCCCCAGGTGGAGATAGACTTTGAACTGATAGAATCTCTTCTTTCCTTTGATCATTTAATGTTACAAAACACCACCAGAAAGATTAATCAGCTTTAATCGTATCAGCATAGATAGGATTTTTTTTCCGTGTTTGTAACTGTCCATCTTTAACAACGAGTTTTGACAGTGAACACTTCAATAAATTCAGGTTTTAGGCAAAAATTACATATGTATATGATCATATATGAGAGGAAGAGAAAATGAGAAATGACAAAAGTGAGAATCTGGAGGAATAAAGCTTCTTTCCTCAAATAAACAGAATAGATTACATCCTTATTCTACTGCAAACTGATCTATGAAAAAGAGATTTTCACTATAAGAGCCCTCTAATTTAAATACTAAATAAAAAAGAGAGTCTAAGCCTGAAGCAGTTACTTTCAAAACAGTTCCTGGAGATCTGTCAACTGCTTGTATATCTTTGCCTGGTTTATCCACTTGTGATGCAAGAGCCTAAATACTGGTTTTCATTCTTGAAAGTGCTGCCTCTAGGAAGATTTTCTGCAACTTACAAATAACCTCTTCATAATGAACTATTAAACATGTGTACAGCTTATTTGCATTGCAATATATTAGGAACAAGTGTTTCAAATGTTAAATCTTTTACCAGAAAAGCAACAGTTTTGGATGAGAAAGTTTCATGGCTGGTACTAGCTGTCTTCATTTGAAATATTATTATGGCTCTTCTCCATGTGCTTCCCAACACCAGTGCCCCAAGACACAACTTTCACTTGTCAGGTGTGTCAGAAGATGTTTTTCTGCATTATCTCACATAGCTAATTTCTGGCTTCAAGTCTAGCAGTTTTTCACTTTAACATGTGCGATTTGTCATTTTTGTTATTATTTAAGGTTTCCCCTTCCCTCTTCCCTAATTCTGTGCACAGCAGGATGAGAAAATACTTAACTGAGCAACGAGAGATAATTTACCGTCCAAGAATCTATTGAAAAAAATATTTAGACATATTTTTTCTTAGAGAAAACTACTTCAGTGCAAAGTAACAGAAGTCACCTCTATTAAAAGAGTACCATTATTCATCTATGCTCTGTATTCAAGGATTAAGGTAGTAAGATTAGTCCTTATCTGGAAACACCCTCTCCATTTCAGAAATAGTCACACTCTGTTAATAAGTACATTTCAGAATACATCATCTCTAGCCATTGCATTTCCCAATGTGGTGCCACAGAGCATGTTACTCTAGGAGACAGCAGGGACAGACTGTGCTGAAAGGGAAGACAGGAGGGACAAGGGTGGCAGGGCAGTGATCCCACCCACGAGGGACACAATCCACAGTAACTATGCAAAAAGAGCAGAGGTTTCGGTGTCAGAGACCAGAGAATAGCCCTGTGCTTGCCAGTGGTGTCCATGCATGTCCGAGGCTAGGCTAGGAAGCAAATTCAGTGAATCCAGCTCAGGGACAGCAGGGGCAGTGCTGGGAAGAGGTACAGATGGGACAGAACTCACAAAAGGGCATAGAGTTAGGGCCTCAACTTGAATACAGCTCCCAAGAAAAGGGACAGAGACTCTGAAGCTCCTTCTCACAGCTCAGCTGTGCATGGTGGTCTGATCCCAGGTCATACCGCTAAAGAAAATGAAATCTGACCTTGAATATAGGCAGCTGAGCTCCCAGGAGCAGCAGGAAGATGTTACAAGGCATCTTGGTCTATTTTGGGCCCTGACAGTGTTTAATTGTATAATCTCTTCAGTGATGCAGATTATTGCTTTGGAAAAATATATTTTGGTGTCAGGAAGGGTGGTAGCTCAAGCTGAAAAACAGTAAGCTGAAGGTCTGAAAGAGAGCAGAAACCATCAGAACAGAGAGCTGCTTAGCTACAATGAGAAAAGAAATAGATACTGCTGTATTAAGCTCTGATCTTAAAATCAAAGCTTAAAAGTGGGAAAATTATAAATGAAATAAATGAATACATAAACCAAATATAAAGGATTAGATGCTCAAAATATGTCCTACATGTAACAATCTTTCTAGGAGAGGTGGTTTCAATACTGATTTGTCTCATCTCCATCCTAACTGAGTCTCCCAAAAGATGAAAATGCTCCTCCTGACAGCATAACAGTAAAAAAAATCATAGAATAATAGAACCACAGAATGGTTTGTATTAAAAAAGGCCTTTAAGATCAGCTCCAGCCCCACTCCTTCCACCCCTCTGCCATGGCCACGGACACCTTTCACTAAAACAGGTACAAAAATGTTATCAATACATTCTGAATAAAACCAATAAGCATGGGAAGCTCAGTGATGAAAATGAAATTAGGGGTGCAGAGACAGACACAGGCTTGCTTCTCAAGTTTCAGGTACTGTGAGCATAGCAGGACTTCTAGAATTAGCAGCACTGACAATTAACTCACCACACTTTCATCAAAAAATACTCTAAGATTATTAGGAATAAAATAGCATAAGGAAGTAAGTATTCTGTTTCATCAGTTTACTTCCTTCCTGAATTGCTATAGTGCAACTAGAAAATGATTCATCTGATACATACAAAAGTTACCAAGATACCTACATCCTAACCAGGTGTTATTTATGAGTACTACCTGCCACAAGCTATTGATGATGCCCAAAACTGTACATTCCTGTATACTAACTTTGAAGAATCTTTCATGAATGCAGTAAATATGGTGAATATCTCAATTTGTTTCTGTTCCTCTCAGAAAAAGGGTGTAAAAAATTTTTTTGTACTACCATAAAAGCTGCAATTACTTCTCCCAGCACTGTACTTTTAAAACAGCTTACAAAACTTAGCAACCAGATTGTGTGAGGTACTTGGCAAGCTGAGTACTTGGGTTTTATGAAAATACAGATTCTTTTTAATTGCTGAAGCAAGAGATAATTTCTTTTGAAAATCTGGTCTTCAGTTTATGTGCATATTGAATGAGTCATTTTGACCTTGATGTACAAACTTCAGCTGTGGAAATGATTGTTTAAAATGCTATAAAATTATTCTCACTAATTTCATTATTTTAGGGCCAAGAGGGACAGTATATGACCTCCCAATTTTTGCTTCATACATTAGACCAAGAGATTGATCCAATTTTTTTATATTGGACCAATATATTACATTAGGGTTATAGCATGTATTTAGTTATGCTTTAGAGTGCTGCAGCAGTACTAACAATCACAATGTAAAAGTAAAGCAGATAATACTGGAACATGAATCACAGTGACTTAACAGCTTGAGGTACTGACAAAACAGGAAGAGTTCAAAAAACTGTTTTATGTCTAAGACCCAAGTGAGTTAAAGTAATCTTTAACAATTTCTGGACTGAGTATGAAAATTGAAGGAATCTTTAATTATTGGTCTAGAGTTTATTAACATTATGAAGAGGGAGAGAGGATACATTTCACTTACAGGACTGTCACATTTTTTAACAGGATTTGGCCGCTGTGCAAATGAGCAAAGCAATTTTACCCTTTTTACACAATAGGGGCCCAATCCTGATCCATAATTTAATGGTATTTTGCTACTGTGTTCTGGGACACCTAGGGAGGATCTTAATTAAAAATCCTTATAAGCACATATTATACCCCTGGAAAACCGTAGTAATTTATCTGAAAATATTAAACTGTTCAGAGCTCCAGGCTGGAGGAGCTGTCAGAGGGTTACAAAGGTTATTATAATGCAAATGCCACTTGCTGTAACATTTTGAGATTTACAATGAAACTGCTAGTTAACTCAGCTGCAAGAGGAGAGCAGACACCCATTAATGAGTGCAGGGGTCACACTACCATCCTGCAGGGGCACATGTCAGTGATTTACCAATTACAGCAGGAACAGTAGTTCAGACCAGGTGGATAATTTCTATATTAGAAAAGCAGATGGAGTGAGGCATAGCTGAATTTTGGGCTTGGGAAATCTCAGAATTCTTGTAAAGGGAAATGATGCTGAAAATTTTACACTGAATTTTAATGTGAGCTGCTGCCACTTGCAACTTGCAAAGTATTTTTGCTAAGTGGTACAACACAAGGCTGCAATAGTCAGTTAATACTGAAATAGTTCAACAGGAGAATAGTTGGAATATTTTTTTTCCAAATAAAGCCAGTAAGTTCTAAAATATATCCTCACTACATTCACTGCATTCCATTTTTTTACTATTATGGCCTCTACACATATATATATAATAGATATATAAAGTTTCATAAAACATATGGTAGCCATATGTGACAGTTTTGAGGCATCACCACATTTTAAAAAATTAGTCATCCCAGTGGAAAACACCACTAGATCCTAGTGTACTTTGACAGAATGATGACCTACTCCAATCTCACTTCCAAAGCAACTGTTCACATAGGTCCAGAATGCAAATTTGTGAATTTTCACTGACACAAAATAATCCATGTTACATATTTCCCTGAACATTTTGTAACTTCTCTAATTACCTTAACCTCTTCCTCTCACCCTGTTGTTATTGTTGAAGGTGCAAAGCCTTGTATAAGCTAGCTCAAATTACCATTCTAACAATTGTTGCATATGAATGCATAAAATGGCCTCAAAACTAACATTACTCCTATTCTACTCAGATTTAGATCTTGAATGTATAGATCTTCTCCCTATAATATATAGGAATATGAAAAAATGTGCAACTGCAATGCAAATCCTCAAAAAGATGAAAGCAGATATATTGCATAGAAACTAAAGCTGAGTATAAATCCTCGAAATTATCGCACTCAAGTAAAAGAACTGCAGAAGGTTAAATTCAGAAAGAAAAAGACTGAGGAGTTTATGAGATAAAAACTTCAGTTGAAAATTCCAAAGCAAACCCAGTTACTTATTGCAGTCACACTTGCAGCTGTATAATGTATACTGGTAAACAGTAAATCTAATGCAATATTTAAAAAATCTGTTAAAAATGAAGTTTATTAAAGAATAAATAATGTACTTTTCCTATGGTTGCATTCCCTAAAGTTCAGTTCATGTGCAAAATACATAAGAGTGGGTGGGAAGTAACATGCTTTCTTCTGAGAAAAAAAATTCTAGATCTTGATAGCTGTTTTATTCCCTCTGAAACAGAAGTAGAGATCTCAACATCTTTTATCTTAAAAAAATCAATTGCCTTTAATATTGTAGAATAAAGATATCTATGGGGTGTTTAAGACATTTAAGAATTGCAGTTGCATAATGTCTTCCCACTCCTAGTGTGTCTTTTTTAATTACATGTCTAAGGTGAAGAGAATAGATTTTGATATAATGATATACCTAGATATAGAAGATCTGGGTTTTCACCTCTCACACACTTTAAATAAAGAAGGAAATTTAAGGTATGTTTTCTGTATCTCAGCTACAGAGTTAGACTTTCTCACTCAATGAATAATTGCCAACCTCAAGAGATAAAGATCCAAGAGAAAGGTGCTACTCTGGTTGAGTCATAGTGCATAGCTAATATAAATCTCTTCCAAGCTAGCTCACAGTTAGAAAATGACTAAATATTAAAACAAATTTCCATGCTTGCTACTTATCTTAGAACTACCTTTTCAAAAGGTTGGCCTGGTAACATGTTCAGCTGTGTCAATTCTCTGTCAACAAGAAAGAGACTTTCAAAGCTTCCTGCTTTCCAAGAGAAACAGAAATCAAAAATAGCAGAGTCAAATCCAAGGATGTTGAAATATTTCAGAAATAATCTCTCGAAATTACAGTATTGCTTGCAGCTGAGAGAAAAGTAAATAAGAGTATCCATGCATAAACTAAGAGAACAGCTGCTATTACCAGCAAATTAGGATTTTAAAACCCCAAACAATGCAAACATTGATTTAAAGCAAGACTAAAGCAGCGGAATGTGACTCCCAAAACAGGCGTATGGTCATTAGGGATTCACTTTGCTTTACTTTTCTGCTATTAGGGAAATGATATATCAGGTATGAGCAGATAGCTCGTATGCCAGTTAGATATGAAAAGGGTAAGTTCTGCAGGGATGTTTGCCAGCAAGCAGTAAATTAAGCTGAGTATTGTTGAACTGCACAGATGATAAGAACAAGTGTTGCTTATTGGTTTATTTATCTGATTATCGCTGGCAAGGGAGGAATCAATACAATTAGTCAGGGATAAATTGCAGACTTGTTACCTAGTATAACTTGAACAGCTTGTGCAGAGATAATTAGCACAACCTCTCTTAGCTAAATTACTGTTTAAAAGTGAAAGGAAATAGAACCAATTTTCTCAACACTTATTTCATATCATAGTAGCACATGAAGAGAAACCTTGTGAATTTGAATAGGTATTTCAGTTTTTATAAATTTAAAAGGATACACATACCTTAAGTTGTATGTGTACGTGTGCGTATACAAACATTGGAATGCACTGTAAGTAAAAACAGCAGAAAACACAATTAGAAGGAAATCTTTTCTCCATCACTGTTTGTATATTTTCAGCCAAATTTCAAGGTTATTTTGAATTATTTTTCTTTATTAATTGAATGTATTAGAGCGAAATTTTCTTCTAGTTAGAAACTGTATAATATACAAGAAAAATGGGCTTTAGTTCATTCACAGACATGAACAGGAAAGCTGTGGACTAATAGCTTACAAAAAGAGTGTGACAGTTACTGAATGAGAATCAGGGAGAGAGCAGACATTTCATGTGTATTTTCATGAATTAAAATGAATGTTCATGATCAAAGGAATTATCATACTAGAAAAAAGCTCTAAATAGAAGATAATTCATTCTGGGTCTCATGCACAGGAAAAGATAAGATGTCCATCTTAGCAAACTCATAGTGTTTTAATCACATTATGCATCTTTAAACAAAACTTGCTAATACTAAAAGAATTCGTAGAATAATTGTTGTATAAATACAATACAGTGTGATGTAAACAACAGCTAAAAGAAATTTGGGGAATGATGGAGGTTTGTATCTTTCTTGTCTTGAAATTTTTTTCTTGATTGTTTCAATTTTCAGAAAGAAGTATGAAAAACCTCCAGAATTTCTTTCCCATGTTCATATCACAAACAAATCAAGGATAAGAGTCATGAAAATGAAGTCACAAAGGTATCACAGATGTATAAAAAAAGACAGATAAAAAAAAAGACAAAGCATTAAGTACTTTTGAAATAAATCTGGTTGTATATATGTCAATCAATGGTTTTATCTTGTTAGGATTTTTCTCATGTCCTCATAGCTATATTAAGTTTATAAAGTCTAAACTTTTATGCACAAAATGCTGTAAAGGAACTTTCAATACTTTTTTTACATTTTGAGATTATTCTTTTGATATGAGAGCAGCCAACAGTATACTTGTGTTTAAAATAATGGAATTAGATAGAAATTCTCAAGTCTTATATTCTACATGTCCAATATAATTGTCCAATTGAATAAATTCTCTTTTGCAGACTCACTGCTTTTTGATTCAAAAAACCCAGGTAGAGTTCTTACTTGTGTCGCTTTGCACTGTCAGTGTAAGAAACACAAAATGATCCCAGCTGATTACCTAGCTGTGCTAAAGAATGAATAAAATATGGTGTCTATTCATAATATCCAGGTTAGTATCTTTCTTCAGGTCCATCTGTCTGAGAGTAACATAAATGTCATAATTTTGTGTAATTTTTATAATGAGGCTACTTCATAAATGAGCGGTAATGCGTCACTTTCTCATGTTTTCTATTTGAAATGATGCCTGATCTTCCTGTGACAATGTGAAACTTGAATGATGTATGGAAAAGAATGTGTTTATCTCAGTTTATAACTTTAAAATCTTATTATGATCCCTACTATTCTCTTCTTACAGGACCTATGAAAGAATAAGACAAGAAAGATATTCCTTTGAAAATCTTGGTATGAGTATGGAATTTATATGAAGAGGTTGCTTCTCTGAGAAATGATTATATTGAGTTAGGTGTCTGGGAAACAACCAAATACTTTTTTTTTTTTTTTCTGAACAGTGCTAGAGAGATACAGAGGCACCTACAATAAGTCATAATTCTGATGTCAGTGAAATCAGTTACTAGAATTTTGTTCCAGTCAATGGGAACAGGATAGTAAATACAAAATTGGGAAACTTAGATGGTAACATGCCCATAGTGAGTTGTCTCCTTTTATCTTTCCTGGAAAGATGTAAGGGACAGATATTACTCCTATTTACAGGTATATGAAGCATAGGTTTGTAAAAAACAACATGAGCAGAACCATCATCATTTTGTCAAATGCAAAGATCATTTCAACACAAGGGAAGAGCCATATAATATGTTCTGGTTAAAACAAAAACAAACAAACAAAAAGAAGAACAGAAAAACCCAAAATCATGAAACTCCAAAAGCCAACAACAACAAAAATACCACAAACAATCAAATAATCAAACAGGATGCATTCAGAATTCCTTTTTCTCTGACTGCAATTCCATCTGGAAAAAAATGTGATACCAAAAAGCAGGGTCTAATCCTAAAGTAAATCACCACATTAAATGTTATTGGCAGGAAGCACTGTTCATTTTAAGTGGATGAATACACAGATAAGAATGTCTACTATAATTTGACAATGCCTTTTCTAGGGATGGGTATATTTTCTTTTTATAAGCTTACCACTAGAAAAGGTAAGATAACTTTCTTTTTAAAGTTTCAGAAGCTTCTGGCAACAGTCCACCTTAATAAAATAAATATTAATAAAATTAATAAACAGTCCACTTTAATAAAATAAATTTCTACAGTCTGGAATTATAGGATTTAGTGAGTGGAGAAATAGTCCCCAAGTGACAAAATATTTCTTACTTAATTTAACAAGGCTAATTTCTTATTAGCCTTGTTTCCAGATTCAGAATATGAAATGGAATGAATATACTAGATTTAAAAAGAAAAAAGAATAGTCTTCTCTCCTTAGGTTGATCTTTATGAGTATTGTATGTTTTCTACAATTAGTATTTGTATTGAAGTTAATGACCCACTAAAGAATCAGGTGCGGACTGTTGGCAACAGGAGGCAATTATCACAGTTTGGGATGTTTATTCAGTGTGGAGATACTGAAAAGAAGTAAAAGCATGAAATGGAGGGATTATCTCCTGTCAAAATACTAAGTACATAAAATGTGTCAAGCAACAGCATTTACTGATTTACAACAGAGGAAATGTTACATATTTACCTGTTCAAGATGGAAACATAGAAAAAAACCATTTGGATTCTCAGCTGTGGGATGCTGGAAAAGATGATAATTTCAGAACCTGAAGCACTTGCAAGTAATAAAATTCTATAGATACCCTAAACTCTTACCAGAGAGAAAAATTCAGTCTACAGTCTAAATCAACTATGGACAATGATCATAGGATAGCTTTAGTAAAAATACCACTTACCGTATAAATAGCAACTTCTGCCTTTCAAATTGGTACACAAAGAGGAAAGAAACTTCCTGCAGAAATAGGTTTCTTCAGGTAATTTTTTCCCTTGCAGCCGTTGCATTATGCTTATGGGGGGAGAAGTCATTAGCAGTGTTTTCTTTTTTTAAGATTGCATGGTAAAAACTATCCTGTGGCAACTGCAGTGTGAGCTATAAAAGACATTAGCCATGCCTTTAGAAATTTACAGAGTAAATGGACAAAAAGCAAGGGATCAATAAGAAACCCAGAAAGTGGCACTAATTGGTGGTTTGGTTCTAATGGGCTTGTGTCATCTTTCATTGGAATAATTCAGCAATTTTATGCCTCCAGGAAAAGAAAGTATTCAGAAAGATAAACAGCAAAGAACATGCAGAGTTTCCTTGTTTATATTGTTATTTATACAATGTAAGAGGTACAGTGAATTAGATGGAGGTTGCTATGAGATTTTATCCTACAGATCTAAGAAACCGCAGAACTGTGTATGGGGAAGATAGAGTGATTACAAAGAGAAAGAAAGAAAAAGAAAAAGAAAAAGAAAAAGAAAAAGAAAAAGAAAAAGAAAAAGAAAAAGAAAAAGAAAAAGAAAAAGAAAAAGAAAAAAAAGAGAAAGAGAAAGAAAGAAAGAAAAAGAGAAAGAAAAAGAGAAAAAAACATAAGCAGACACCACTATAGAAAATTGAATCTCAGGTGTTTCAAGTTTAAAAGTTTTATAAGAAACTGGAAATAGGGTCATATAACAATACACTTATGAGCACAGATTTTTTTCTGCATTTTCATTTAAGGAAGAAAAATCAGTTCCTGTATGTATTGAAACATTCTGATTCTGTGTGTAATGGGTACTATTCAAGAAAGCATATAGACATGGTGGAGAAGGATAGGAGGCTGCAAACATGACACAAAACTTCTACAACACCACACAAAGCAAGGCATGTCCCTTTTCAGTTCTCAGCAAATCCATACTTGATTTTGAAGCCTCAGTACCATGCATAGAAGTCTTTCTAACATGAACATTATCATAACTCCTAACAAAACACAAATAAACGTGCCCAAATAAAAAAATAATTAAAGAAAGCCCTTACAATGCTTTGAGGCAAAAATATTTTCCACAACTGCGGTCTGATTAAAATGACTACACTTGAAACTCTGTTTCAGCATAGCTTTAAATGTACTTTTCAGCTGGGACAGAATGGATTACATGTTCTTCTACCTCAATGATTTGTGTTTCTCACTTAAATAAGATCTGCTTTGCCCACATTTAATATTTTGGAAAGTGAAGGAGTAACACCACTACTAAGCAAGCTCATGGCTTGCTCCTGAACAAGACAGTTTTCTTCTCTGCCTTGACCTGACTTAATACCAGAATTGATAATATGTGATTTATGTAGAAAACCAATGTATTTTTTTAAAAAATGCTGAGAAGCGAGTTTTAACATAGAAATTTAGGCAATGTCTGATTTTATTTTTGTTTCATGATTCCATTTTATGAAAGCTAAACTGGGCACTGCTAAACATCAATATTTCAAGGAAAAGTGTCCATGGGATATCTCAAATGTTTTGGGGAAGAATGACTTATTTGATCCACTAATACTTAGTGAACAAACTGCTTTTCAAACTTTGAAAATATTTTTAATAATTTATAAATAACTTTTTGCCAGACTTTTAAAATTAAGACCTGAATATAAATATGCTTATTTTACTAATATGAAGAATTTTTATAAAAGACTAAAAGAGTTCAAGCAGACCAGAAGTTTCCAATGCAAATCCCCAAAGTGATTAGACATTATCTGTTGTTGCTAGTTTTCACCGACATCTACATTATCATCAAACAAACAAAGATGAAGAGGCATTAAGACTGTCCATTTGAGTCATCTGGGTATTAGTTTCCAGATTTCTGCATCCTGAGAGTAGTAACTGTTTACTGTTTGTTGACACTTAAGAATAAAAAAAGTCACGCCTGGTTAAAATTTAAAATGCTATTAGAAACAGCTTGTCTTCATTGCTTTGAACTTTCCCAAAGTTTGGCTGAATACCTTATGAACAACATAACAGAATCAGACTTCACAGATCCTCTCCATTCACATGGTATTATTGTCTCCTCCAGAGCAAGAACATTTTTTTTCTAAAAAATACCCCTAGTAATAGTATGTTCTAAATTAAATTTTATTAAAAATTTAGATAAATTAAGAATTTTTATTAAAAAAATCCTGATCTAAGAGAAATAAATTAAGAGTAATCTGATTATGAGAAGTGAAGAAATGTCTTTTACATTACTAAGCAATGTTAAAACTATTTTAATGTTGTGTGATAATTAAAACAGTAGAATATTGACAGTTACATGGGAATTCTTGTATTTTGATGTCCCAAATAATAAAGTTATTATTTAGCTGAAATATTTTCTCATTTAAATAATCTGGATTTTTAAGTTTATTTTAAAGCTGAAATTATTATGAAACGATCATCCAAGAGCTACTCCCAGTGGAAAATTTACTGTCATGATTTCAGCTGGTAAAATAATTATTGTCATAATTGAAATATCTCTGATATTTGAGCTGTGGTCTCTGATCCCTACATATTAAAGCTACTCTAAGAGAAAGATAATTATTGCACAGAAAACTAATTAAAAGGTAAAATGTCCATCTAAGAAATATTTCATGCTGATAAAAATATTTCTTTCATTATTTAATTTTTATAGTTATTTTAAACTAAAAAATTTAATTCATAACTAAGTTTAACAAATGGAAATGCATTAAGATGTAGAATGAATGTGTGCACAGCCACACATCTTTGATGTACTGAACTCTCTGACAAGGCCTTTACTCATTTTGGAAATACTTGCTTTCCACACACAATTTGCATTTCTGACATTCTTTTCAATCATTTTCCATATAATTTGGAAATACAGTATATGACAGATGCCTTCATCTTCTTCTTCCTAGGATCTAGAATGTTATAGCATATAGTAAATTTTTGACTTGTCTGTCTAAAATTATGTCTCAGATAAAAACTGCTCAGTTCACATGGTTTAAACCGAAACATGATTGAAGCAGTTTATTAATTAGCAACACAACTAGCAACCAGTGAATGATATCAATATCGTCAATACAACAAATAGGACCCAATGCTGAGTACCTCCACATTCTGCAATATCCATTTCTAAACAGCCCCCAACACCTGTAGGCGACAGAGACACCCCACTCCCCCCATCCCCTCCTGTAGCCCTGGGGTCCCCACACTGCCCTGGTTGGTCTGTGGTCTCTTCTCCACTATATGTTTTCTTGTTCCTTTCATACTGTTCCTTTATTTCAAATTCACATGTCAACAGCTTGGTAAACATTTAATCCAGATGTTTGTAGTCCCCTGCCTCTTTATCACTTTCATTTCTAGGGCAAGCACCATCTCCTAACAGGCAGTTTGGGTTGCTTCATTCACACATACTGTTTGACTGACAGCATGGTATTTTAACACAGAACATTTCACCAAGATATGTGATTCCCTCACAGGTAATGTGCTGACAAATACTCCTATTTTGAGTAACTGTTGATTAACTCCTCACAAAATGACCATAAGCAGGAAGATATGTCCCCAGCACATTCGGGCAATTGTGTTACTGATTTTCATAACATTCACGGAATGTCTATACATTTGCCCCCTCTCTTGCTGAGTATTTGCCTTTTTGAGTACTGTGGTGGATTGACTGTAACTGATTGCTAGGTGTTAACAAAATTCACTTTGTTACTCCCTCAGCTGAACAGAGGAAAAAAATAGATTAAAAGGGTCATTGAAAGGACATGGAGTAGTCACTCACCAATTACAGCCACAGGCAAAACAGACTCAGCTTGGGGAAATTATTTTAATTTTTTGACAGTCATATCAGAAAATATAATGAGAATTAAAACCAAATCCTAATCCATCTTCAACTCACCCCTCCCTGCTTTCCAAGCTTAACTTTGTTCCCAGTTTTCTCTACCTCCTCCATCTGAGCATCTTAGCAGTAATGGGAACAGGTAATGGGGGCTGTGGTCAGTTCATCACACATTGTCTCTGCCACTTTTTTTCCACAGAGAGAGGACTCCTTACACTCCTCCCCTGCTGTGGCATGATGTCCTCCACAGACTGCAGATGGTTCTCTGCGCCAGAGTGGACCTTCATGGGCTGCAGGGGCACAGGTGCCTCACCGTGGGCTGCACGATGGGCTGCAGGGGAATATCTGTTCCAGCACCTCAAGCACCTTCTGCCCCTCCTTCTTCACTGACCTGGGTGTCTACAGGGCTCTTTTTCTTACATATTCACACTCTTCTTTCTGCCTGCTGTTGTGGTCCAGATTTTGCCCTTTCTGAAATTTGTTATCCCAGAGGTGCTACCACCATCACTGGTGAGATGGCCTCGGCTAGCAGTGAGTGATGTTTGCTCTGTCCGACACAAGGGAAGCTTCTGTCAGCTTCTCAAAGAAGGCCCCCTCCACTCCCCTGAAAAAAACCTGACCCTACAAGCCCAAAACATGTGGTGTCTTTCAAAATTCTTTCTAACAAAGTAAATTCATAGGAAGAAAATATGATTTTCTGCCTCATAAAAAAACCACATCCCTAAACAGAAATTATAATTCAGTGCCATTTGGCTTTCACTCCAAATACTGTGTTCTGCTTGTTATGGAGTCTATCAACCGTATTCATGAAGATCCTCAAGATAACTTTGCTTCAGATTTCTTATGATGTTTCTTATGATGACTGATCTCAAACTCACCATCTGATGTTGGAATGGGATACAATTTGCCTTATCGCTACTTAAAATGGGACATAAAAGCTCAAAGAAATGGCAGTATGGTCAATTTAGGTTTCAATATTTTCAACAGAGTGCAAACATTTTGTGTTAATTTAACAGCCATTTGTCCATTTACTTGCACTTTCAAGACTCAGGACATATGGCAATACTGAAATTGTTAAAAATATTGCAGTACACTCAGAGAAAGTCAGGGGTTTCACTTTAAAAAATCTAGTTTCTCCCAGCATGAGAGTGGTTGTGATTCTACACTGAATGGCATTAAGGGTTTTAACAGCGATGACTTAAAGATATGTAGCATAAGACGAAACTTAAAGTTGGTGTAGGAAGAATTCTGTTCTGCATCTTGTTATGTCTCTAAGTGGTGAAGTGCAGAAGAATCATGGGGTCATTTAGTATAAGCCAGAGAAATTGGGTAAGACCCTCATGGTTGTTAATGTTTTTCATAACCCAACACAACACACTGAGGGACACTTTGAATTGTGAATTCTCTTATTTCTACTATGGATAATGAACTGATATTATATTTGTAGATGTGACAAACAGAGACCCTTTTGTTCAACTAAACATACAGATATGATGCTCTGTAATGCTATGTTCTGTAAAATCAGGATTATATTGAAGGTTGCTACTGACGCTTGCATAATTATTATGGCCTTGCCGAGATTCCTTGAATTCCAGAAAGTTACTGAGCTAAGCCTCTAAAGAGAACAGTGAAGAAAAGTCAAAAAGATAAGACTGAGGAAGACTTCCGATCTTCCTCTTATGACCACTAGAGGCAGAAAAAGACCCCCTAACAAATGGAGAAGCATGCGCAGAGACACCCGAGAAAGGACACGTCATCGGAGAGCCGGACCAATTAAAAGGGGACGCACGGGAAATGGAAGTACGGCAGCGGCGAAGCGGGATCGCTTCCCGGCCGTCCAGCGCTGTACTTTGCTTATTGCTTGCTTGCTACAATTAATAAAATCCTCTTTAATTAAGTCATATCACTCTCTTTGAGTGAATTTATAACAGTAGAAAACATCTTTTTACATTTTGATCTACATTTGCAGAGCAGCACAACCTTCTCTCACTGCCTATTTTATCATGCTATTTGTCACACTGTGCAGCTCATACCAGTTTGATAGTCTGTTCGTATTCCTGCTTTAGCCCTGGAGTGACTCTGATTGCCATTCAGGGACAGAGGTGAAGCTCTAGTCACTTTACAAGGGCATGTGTTTCCCATCTGTCAAATTTCTGGGTATATTTATTGAGCTTTGTTTTGTCTTCTCTGCCCTACGTCTCTTCCTTGCTTTTCCCTTACTATATATGGTGTTTCTATACTCTTCAGCCATACTTTCGTCCTGTGGACCAAATGATGACACTGACATTCAACTAATATTTGAATATTAAATGTACGCTTATCCTGTAATGTATCATTGTTAGCATCACATAAATTTATCTCCAGACATATATGGTACTTATTTTTGTGTAAGCTAAGTGAGAACAGAATTTCCCTAAAAAAAATATTCCTTTAATGTGCAAAACAACTTCCAGTTAAACTCAAATAAATGCTAATAACCAGCACTTAAACAAAGGGAAAAATAGTCTTCTAAAATAAGAAAAGTAGTCTTTATCGTCATTGTGACTACTCAAATGAACCATATTATGGAAAGAGATGTTCAGAAGGGTTAAAGTTGTGGAGCTAGATGTTTTACAAACTATCCTTGTCGTTCTAATTGGGAACGGCAGGAAAGAATGACAAGACTCTCAAAGGAGTCAGAACAGGAGAGAATCTCTAGTTTATTGCTACAGCCGTGTTATATAGACTAGTTTGTGGAAAGTACAGAAAGGAAACTCTTATTGGTTAGTAAAGTGCTACATTACCATCATTGGTCAGTGGGATTCACCACCCCCCTGACCCTCTCCTGCAAGGAAAACACGGGAACAGACAAACAGCACCTACAGGCTGTTTTCTGTCTTTGAGGATTGTTTGGAATCCTCCCATGAAATTCCCAGGCTAGCTTCTCAGGCAGGTCTGGCAGGCCATGGGGCCTTCAGCTTGCTCCAAAGCTAGCATTCATATATCCTCATTCCATCTTAACAGTAAGCTGTGTAACCATGTTTCTTTCGCAGATCTCAGTTGCACTGATTAAATGAGTTGCACAGTATTTGATTACAGAGTATAATCAACATGTTGCAAAACTGAGTGAATAATTCATAATGTGTCATTTATCTGACAATTTTTGCCTCTCTCTGTTTGCTAGTTGTCATTGAGCAGATTATTATGTTCTCAAATGCATCCCTTATTTGAATTTATTTGCTGAATAATTCTCTCAAATGATTCTTATTCTGTGCATCATCCACAGGCAGTTTGTATGAATTTTCAACACTAGAAGATGCAGTTGTTTTTATTTACTTAGCTTATGGATTATGTGTTATTCCTCTGTTTCCTTAATAGTTGGAACCTAGATCAAAATGAAGCTTCAATATCAAAATTCTACATGCATTTACTTCTAGTATACACCTAACATTCTTGGATAAGGGCTGGCATGCCTCACTAGATTTAAAACTCCAGTCTAAGAACAGTTGACTATATCCATTTCTTTTCAGATCACCTAAAGTCATACATGTACTGCCAGGAAGATTTGAGGATGCTGAGCCTATAAGGAGCCAGAATAGTGTGCAAAGAAACTACAGCTATTGGGCATCTCATCCTCTTGTTTCCCTTCTGAAATGAATCTGGGCCAGCATTGCTCCTCAGAAAAGATAATTATTTCTCCTTTTGCAAAATAGCCCTATGGACAGATACCTCTGAACTAGGAGGCTGCATTCCAGGGGAATATGCTAAGAGAGAGGGAATAATATATACCTTATGAAAGCAGACAAAGCACTAGGCCATACAGAAAAAGAGAATAATTTATTTCTTGTCTCTTATTTCTTTTATTCCTGGCTCAGTAATGGCCTAGCTTCTTTCTCCTTACTTCTTCACAGACTGCTTTAAGCACTCTACTAACTTTTCAGGTATCCTTTCAGGATTTACCATATGGATTGCAAAGCAGTTCTTAATAGGATGAGAACATCGCTGTGCCACTGAATATTTCTGAGTGATTATAGCTACCCTGCCAGCAAACACCAGCTCAGTGGGATTGTGTCCAGTGAAGCTGCCCTTCTACTAGGTTAAGAATTCCTGGGGTGCCACACTTAATGTGTGTAAGATTTAATGAGCTTTATTTGGTTCCTTAACTATGTAAGCTATGTATAAGCACATGAAATCTTTAAAGTTTTGTGAGGACTTTTATACTTGCAGCAGCTTACATAAAATATTTACTACAGGAACAAAATTCCTAAGCTATATTTTTCATTAATATTTTCTCTGTACATCTCAGCACATAAGTCCGGTTCTGCACACTATTTATGTTGATAGCACTCATCCCTTGGATTAAATCTAAGATACAAATAACATTCCCCACAATAATAAAATAAAACACAAGTCTTTAAGCCTTTAAGATTAATTATAGCAGAATTGGGCATTGTTGTGATGCATAGAAAATGCTTTTAATATTTTTGTGTAGCATTGCAAGCTTTGTTGACATTCCCCATAGATTGTCAATATCCATGGTCTGGGATCTGATACTGGTCTATAACTTGTGATGGATTCAAGGCTGAAATTTTTATAGTTCTGAAGGATAAACAGAAACTATTTACAATTTTGCATAGAGCAGATTCAGGAAAAAACATTGTCTCAACCTGTTGCTTTCACTTCATTATAGAGATTCACAATTTTCTTTTGTAAAAAATAAATCATTCTTTAAAGAATCAGCAATAGAAGTTTCTGTAGAAATATGCCCCTTCTTACAGAGCTGTGACCTCTGAATTTTCCATTACTGTATCTATAGTTCATCCATAACTGTCCTGTCAGAATCTTCGTCAATCAAATCAATCAATCAGTGAATAAATCTTGTACTTTTCTTTGCATGAACACACTTAATCTTGTTTTGTGTAAGCATTATCAGTGAGCCTCTGGCTCCAAGTGAGGCATATCAGCCATTACTATAAGGCAGATTATGTCACTACTTTATAAATTAATTGCTTTTTCAAACATGTAATGCTTAGCAGAATTTGATTATATTTACCTTTTTATCTATAGGAAGTGAAGTGTTTTTCCTCACCCAAAATCAATCTTTCAACACTATTCAACTTCATAAGACTTCATTCACAGGTCTCTTTGTGAACTTGACCAATTTCATATTACCATATTTGAATTTCCTTTACATTGGAACAGTCTTTCTTTTATTATTGTTTTTTTGCTGATTTGCACCTCAAACAGATGCATCACTGCTTCTCAGATAAAAATCACTGCTTGCCAGTATAAGTCCCAGAAGACCTCCTCTCTGTCATGGTATTGACAGCAGAGTGCAGTTTGAATACAGCAACACAGATACAGATTATCAGCAATAAATTTAAAATACTCTATAATTCCATTTAAATGCATTTAGAATGACATTCTATTTTTGGAAATTTCTCCTCCATCCCCTAAAATTAACAAAATTCTGGAAGACAGTATCCATTGCTAAGATTTAATCTCAGCTCAAAGCAAGCTGAAGGCAGGACAAGAAATGTTCAGAAAGAGCAAGTGTGACTATACTTGTTCACACAATACAATACTGTAGTGGCAATGAAAACTTTGTAGGGGTACACAGTTATCCCATGAGCCTAAGGTGAGTACCAAGACATTTCCTGAAATCTTCAAAGTGCAAATATGGGGACCTGGAATGTTTATTGCCAGTGACAGATCACATGCTTTGTACTGAGGACTGAAGTTTGTAAGGCTTGTCAGGCTCTGAACTTTTCTTGACCTGCCTCTATGTTTTTCTTGGTTTAAAGGTGACAGCCATTTCTCTGACTGATCAGATGTCACAGGTTAATTCGTTTTCCTTGTGCTTATCTTTGTAGTATGACCAGAGTTTTGCACAGATACTAGTAACAAGAAATTATTCCATGTAGAATGAGATATTGCAAACCTAAGTCCCAGTGTGTTGAGGCATACAGTAGCCTCAGGATGGGAGGCACCATATGTGGGGTAGAGTGAGAGAGATGAGATATAGGATGATAAGAGATGGGGCACAGGGTGCATACTGGAGACTCTGCAGCAGTAAACAATAAAGAACTGGAGCAGGAAAAACATTATTCTAGACATAACAAAGAAATAATATGTAACAAGAATAAAAAGTATCACATATGTTAATTTTGAATGCAATATGGATTTTGATACCAAAGAAGAGGACCAAAGGTTTCAAGGAGTGTTAGCAAACATACGAAAACTATTTGGAGTGAATCTCTGGAGGAGAAATTTAAAAACATGGATATGAATATCATATTCATTTTGGTGAAAGACTACAGGTGCTGACAACACTAAAAATACACCATAATCCACCCCTACCCCCACCACCATAACCATCAGATTGAAATAATCTCTTTTTGGATTCTAAAAGATTCTCTCTAAGCTAAAGCTGTAACAAAAGACAGACTTTGAAATTGTTAACTTCTCTAACAAGAGACTTAACTGCTCTTTGTAAGTACTAAAAGTACTAATCTGGAAATGTAAAACTGGAAATTTAAAAATATATCAGTTTATTCTTTGCAATGGTTTCCTAGAAAAAAATAATCTACATTAAATTCCAAGGGTAAAACATGAAATATTTCTCAAAAGTGATAGGCATAAAGATAAACTTGTTTGTGATCACTTAAGGGACTTTTTTAAGCACTGATAGAAATACAGATGATATAAGGGGACTACTTCAAAGATGCAAAATGTGCAGAAGATATTTAAAGTGTTGAATAGTATCACAGTTTTTAGCTTTATGCTATCACACACATTCTCCAGATATCATGTAGGTCCTTTTCTAGTTCCAGAATATGGAACTTAGAGTGGCCAGTAAGTGATAACAGGATAACTGAGGATTAGGTCCATTTTACCTGTAAGACGTGTCATTGACTGCAGAGAGGAGAACAGCACTGTACTTAGTGGGGATCCCCATTTAACTATGGAATTTTAGTATCACTGTAGGGAAAAATAACTCAACACAAGAGCAGCTCGTGCTCGAGTAACTAGTGTATTTTGAATATCACTGTGTAGAGTCTCTCAATAAATTATCACAGACAATTAAGCACAGGTGTTTTGAAAGAATCTTGCTAGTTGTCCAAGATACCATAATTTATGAACAGAATGCTTTCCTCACCCTAGGAGAATTTTCATTAAAAAGAAAAAAAGTCCAATATACTTTCCAACTAATGATAAGTAACTGATATAATAAGAATTGACAGGTCACAACTTGCTCCTTCACCCCTGTTCAAAGCTGTAGATTCATAAAGTTTTAAATATGTTTAAATATGCAAAACCTTAACAGGAAATTCCTGGTTTAAAGCACCTGCTATCATCATCTAAACATTCAAAATATTAAAGAAAATACCTTTAAAAGTGAATCTCTTGAACCATACTAATAACTGATATTTTGAAGAAGTCTAACTAAAGCTTATTTTTACCATGTAGTCATTTTATTTCTTAGATGAGATTTCATGGTACTTCATAATTCAAAAGAATTTTCATAAATATTTTAGCACACAGACATGACCTTCTTAAAATGCGTGCTATCACTGTATTCACAAAAAAATAAATAATGAGATATATAGCTCTTTTTATTTTTTTAAAGAAAGAAGGAACACAAGTACAAAAACATCTCTATATGTACTGCAAAGCTGTTACAAAAATGCATTATATTCTATTGAATAGTCATTTGAATATTCCAGAACATTAAGTAGGCATGATTGAGTACTGCTTGTTTTCTCTAACAATTTTAATTGATGTTACATGGAGTGATGACTAAATATCAAATTTTCATCAGTCTTGAGGAGCACCATACTTTTATTATGACATGACTTTTTAAAGTTTAATTCTCTCCATAATTATTCTTTTAATTATTTTTAATTTTGAACATTAAGAATTGAATATTAAGAAGGACCTCCAAATAATATTTCTTAAGACATGTTTTTTAAAATCCTTACTATATTTTTATATATACATTATAAATAGTTTCACAAAAAATTCACTATCACAGGGAAAAGAATAAATTAACATAAAATAAATTTAGAATTATGGAGTGGTAGAACATTTTGGCTTGGAAGGAACCCTAAAGTTCTTCTTGTTCCAACCATAGGCAGGAGCACTTTCCGCTAAATCAGGTTGCCCAAAGCCCATTAAACCTGACCTGGAACCAGGGAACAGACAGCCACATCTCTGAGCCAACTGTTCCAGTGTCTCACCATCCTCACAATAAAAAATTTCTTCCTAACATCTAACGTAAACTATACCCCCATCCAGTTTGAAGATACTCCTGTTTGTCCTATCAGTGCATACCCTTGTAAAAAAGAGCCCCAGTTTTGAATTTCTTTATATGATAATGATCTAGGTGTTTTAATCCTGCTAGGACAAAATGTTTCCTGACATGTTGTCTTGGGTTTGTAATTCCAGGCTTTGGTAGCAGAGGAGTTACGGGGGTGGCTTCTGGAAGAAGCTTCTGGAAGCTTCCTCCGTTTATGGCAGAGATAATCCTTGGGCTCTCCAAGGATGGATGAGCCTCTGGTCAAGGTGGGCCAATTAGAAATGATGGTAAGTTCTCTGTGATAACATATTTTTAAAAAAAGGACAAAACAAAATAAAACAAATTTAAAAAACCCAAAAACCAAAAACCCAACAAACCCATGAAAGTTTGTGCATAAATAAGAAAGGGGGAAAAAATGTAATCTCCACTCCCCATCAGCCAGAAATGCTCATGCATTTCCTGAGCAGCAAGGCTTCAGCACATGGAGCAGTCACTCCAGAAGGCAAACACTGCAGATAACAAATGTCCCTCCATTCCTCCTCCCTCCCTCAGCTTCTATACCTGAGCTGTCATACGCTATGGAACAGCCCTTTGGTTCCCTTGGGTCAGCTGGCCTGGTTCTGTCCCCTCCCAGCACCTTTCCCACCCCCAGCCCTGCGATGGGGCCGGGATGCTGGGAGACAGCGCTGGTGCTGTGCCAGCCCTGCCCAGCAGCAGCCAAAAAACGGGAGGGTTATCAGCTCCCTTCCAGCTTCCAGGGCAAAGCACAGCACTGGTGTGGGAAAATGAACTCAGCTCAGCCAGACCCAATACACATGTTAAAAACGTTTCAGAAGCTCTTTAATGGATTGAATTTCAAGGGATTTCAGGTATGAACCCTATTTTCTAGGCTGCCTTCTTGAAGGATGACCAGAAGAAGGAGAGAAGGGTTTGGAAGGAAATACAAATTTTGGTGCCTGAAAGATAGATCTCCTAATGTTTCCAAACCTGGAACTCCTGATATCATTCTAGGATCTCTCTAACTATATACTTCCACTGTTCAGAATTTGATTTTGTTTTTCCTGGTGTCAGTTTGAACTTTTTCTTGCATTTACTTTAATATATGACTGACTCCTTAGGGCTACAGGACTTGATGATTGCAGATTTCTAATCATTAAGTGACTGTATTGACTGTAGAGAGCAGTAAGTAGTCATCTTCATTTATGTTTAGACAGAAACTCTTTGAGATAGCAGGAGAAATCCAAGCTTTTGGTGAGAAAGCAGCCTAACTTAAAAGTGGCTGGCTGAAAAAAAGATACTCCAACTCTGCTAAATAGCATGTTAAATTGTATGTTCTTTTGTTCTTAACAATTCTTCACATTTATAACACTTTTATCACTTTTATTTCAGTAGTTGGTGAACACCTGTCACTTAGAAAATAGCTTTTAATGTAGTAAAAATGAGTCTCTTTGATACCTTCTCTTTTCACCAAGCTCCTTTTCTTTCATCATAATCACACTGCCATCAGCAGAATACAGAATTTTGTGTGCTACATTGCATTTCACTGCCCTAAACTGCTCAGACTATTCAAAAACTCTGAAAAAACCTGTGTAAAAACGTAAGTTTCCCTTTTACATGACAAGTTATATTTTCATAAGACATTCAAAACCAACATAAAATGTGTAGGTTTTGATCAACATCTCTGTACAATTTTTCTGGCCAACCTTTTATACAGTTATATCTCTTCATGTTAAATTCTATTTAATTTACTTAAACAGCAAATGGATATGAAAGTTAAAAGACAGTTAAAGAAATCTGAAATAGAGTAGTTTAGAAATGAATATATTGTCTATTTCTGTGTACGTCTGCTGCTATGTGATGCAATAACTTATAATATATTCACTAAGAAACTTTGTGCTTTAGTATCAAACTGACAGAAGGTCTTTGTGTTAAAAAGTTTCAGCATATCCAATCCTCAGCTGAAGCCAGCTCCATTAAAACCTCTCTGAATTAGACATATATGTTCTTTTTACATAACTAAAATTGGGAATAAAATGAAAAACATCAGTCCAAATAGAAACTGCTTTTTTTTACAATTCTTAAAAAATCATGGGGTAAAAAAGAGTGGGGTTAGTCAGGAAAATTAGTCCTGCGTTTTGCTAATGTTTTCCACAGGCACCTTTAAAGCAATATTGGTGCCTATTAGTCAGATCTATTAATGCTTACAACACTCATTAAAGTGGTTCAAAGTATAGTTAAAGTCAGAATTGAGTAAATCTGTGCAGCTTCTGTCTCACAGAAAAGTAAACCATTTCATGCTTTTGAAACAGTAAATAAAAGGAAAACAAGCACTTTCAAGCTAGAAATATTTGGTCAACTTATAATGACAGATCTTGTGCTTGATGATGAACTTATTTCTTTCAAAATAAGTACATGTTCACTCCTGGAACTTATGGGTAGCTATTTAAATTTCACTCTTGAAGAGTTTTGGTTGAAATGTAGATAAAATTTTAATAGGTTGTTGAAGAAACAACTTTTAAAATGGTGAGATTATTCTCATGACTTCTTAAGGTGCATGTTCCTACATGAGTTTTTGTTGTTTGGATTCTGTTCTAATATTGTAACAGTAAATCTAATGGTGTTTTAAAAATGTTTTCATTTTCTTGTGTTAGAAGCTGTTTTTAATGCTTCTTTTGAAAGGCTCAGTCAGTACAATACAAGATAAAGTGGTTTAATAAAGATTTTATTTTATAGTGCTACTTTTAAGTGGAATCTTCATTCACTAAAAGAAACCAGATAATATTTCTCAGTTGAAAAAGACAAGTGATATGAAAAATATCAGTGTGATTTCCTACAGACAGTTCTTTATGGATCAGTAACTTCTTCATAGCCATGTTCCTAATGGACCATCACAGAGGAATATATTTAACAGTTTTACAGTCTAATTAGATGTAGCATCTGTCAAACATGCCTGATTTATCTCTAACAACTGCTAAACTACATATTAGGATACAGTTTGACCAGCTAACAACAAGAAAGTCCAAGAGTACTGTATACTGGCTATAGACAGAAACCATGGAGTCTTTTAATGTCAGAAAACAGACAGCTATTTATAAAAGTATATTTTTTTTATTCTTTTGATAATAAAATTCAGACTATTGGTTAAGTTTTACAGTAATACCATTAGTCTACTCTCTGAAAGGAGGAATACTTCCTCTTGCGTGACTTGCTGAGGGCATATAAACAAGGTGGAGGGAAAGAAAAGTGGGAAGCTAAAGTGAACCGTTCTGTGAGAATCAAACTATCAGTGCCATCACAAAATAATAAGATTACTATTTGGAATGTCGTTTTGTTTTCTATTTTTGTTGTAACTAAAAGTGCACAGAAAAGGACTCAGGGATGAAAAGGCTGGGTGTATCCTTGACTGCAGTGAACATAAGATGGTGGAGTAAGACTTCTACATAGAGAAAAGCAAGGTGAAAAGTAGGATTACAGAGCTGGACTTCAGGAGAGCTATTTTCCCTTCTTCAAGGACTTACTTGGAGGGATCTCACGGCTTAGAGCTTTAGTGATATTACTTAATATTAATGTTAATATTCAAACATCATTTCCACTAGGTGCACATTTCTCCAAAGAAAACCCAGCTCTCTGACTACTGCTTTCTGCCAATAGACCTTAAGACTTACTGTGACTGACCATTTCCAGGGGGATGATATCTCTTTTTAAGTCTTCCAGAGAATTTAGGCATTGGCCTTTCTGCTTGTATTACCACACCAAGGGGCCAGTTAATGTCATTTGCAATGTGGATTTTCAGCCATTAGAACTGAGACTAAGCCCAGTAACTCATTTCACTCAGGGCATTGAAAATCTGTCAGAGGCTAACAATTTCTGTCACAACCGTATCAGATCAGTTGTGGAGAAGTGACCTAGAGGTGTAATGCTCTATCTTGTTGCCAGCTATGTGGGCCATCCAGCCTATATAATTTATATAATTATTTACTTTTTCATTTTATCTTTTTCTCCTTGCTCGGGAAGAAATGCATTTAGTCTTCAGTAATGCTCAAAGAATATTGAACTATTTTATTTTTAAATATAACATTGGGCCTGTATGTTAGGTGAAAGAAAGCTATGTTACTCATTTTTCTTCCTTATATATAAATATAAGGTATTGATTTTCACTTTTATTTTGTGTTTCATTCTGTCACTTTTTTATATTCTTATTCTCCAGATAGTAGAAATCTTTTCAAGTGTCAGAATAAAAACCATATAGTAGCTAAGAGGATGAGACCATTTGTCTGGGGGCATTGTGGTTTAGGATTTTGACTTTATCTGAAGGGAGACCTTGACATCTTTATATTCTAAGAGAACAACAAGAATGTGAATAGTGTGTGTGAATATGTCTGGGATAAAAGGGCTAATTCTCGTCACAGTGCTTTCAAATAATGAGCTCATTCTTCAGCTATTACCATTGTAGCAAGTAATCTTGTGTTTCAGGCTTCTGCATCTCAGAACACATCCTACCCATTTTAAGCATCTACAAAATTGTTTTGTAGTTAAAAATCTACTGAATACTGATTAAAAATCTCAAAGTGAGAGGGATAGAGAAAGAGGGGAGAAAGAAATCTAGAGATAGATTAGGATACAGAAAGGAAAGGGGGAAGAGAATTCTTTAAGAACCAAATCTAACACAAACCCAGTGACATGCATAAGATTTGGAATAGCATAACAGTAATATACATTGAAATGACTACATTAGAATTAGAAAGGGTTAATCTTTATTTTACATAGCAAATATTCCAGAAATACAAACTGAAGGTTGATTTCAAGGAGGTCAGCTCATCAAAGATTGCTTTAGATTGGGTAAAGGAGTTCATCTAAAATTACCTATGACTAAGATCTGCCTACATATATATTTATAATAACTGGTAAACTCTTTCATTTTTCTTATGGTCTTCACTCTTGTTTCTAGAAGACTGAGGAACATACAAAGGCAATATAAATTGCAATTTTGTATTAAGAATTTCAGGGATCCTTGAGTCATCTTAATTTGTACTGACTACAGGTCTTGGAGAAATTCATGCATTCAAACATCTTTTAATTTCTTCAAAGCAAGAATTATTCACTTATCCAAGACCTGAGGAGTCAGGAGCAGGCTTTAGGTCTGCCAACAAGAAGTTGTCATTTTCTCTGGTTAAACACAAACATTAAGAGTTTAGGAATACCTAATCATTTTTTTGTAAAATACTTTTGATACCAATGATATTAATGTAAGATTATAAATGTAATCAATACCTGTAAACAGGTATTCCTTCTGTCAGGTTGTTCATCTTTTCCTTGTGATCAATTTCTGTCGAGCGTTACTTTTGCAAAGTGAAAAAGGACACAAGGGAAACTAGGTTGTACTGATGAAACACTAGTTGTGTCCCCATAATCATGAAGACATCTTTAGAATCTTTGAAAAAACAGCAGACTATAGCAGAATTACAAGTTGGTAATTTGAAACAAAATTCACAGGATGATTACAGAGGTATAAACATAAATTAAAAATGTGCAGTTATTAATCAATACAACTTTAATTGTTGGGTTAAGTCTATTTTAGGGCATAAATTAAATGTATAGAATTGTGGTACAGCTGGTTGTAGATATCTGTTATTGACAGCATAGGTGGAATAATCTTTAGATTGCTTACATGATAATAAAAAAATCCCCAAACTAAATGCAGCTATGCCTCTTCAGAAGAGTGTATGCAAATGTGGTCAATCTGATATGTTATACTGATACTAAGCCATGCCTCTGTTAACATGAAAGGAAAGTATACTTCTCTTTCTTGTACTGATATCAGCATCCCATTTCCGAAGACTGAGTTGTAACTGGCCTGATTCAATTGCATGCCCTTAATGCAGGAATATTTTCATCAGCTTTAGCTCACTGTCTTTGACAATGAAGCAAAGAAAACTAGACAAATAGAGCGTGGCAAAAGTTGTTATTCTGTTTAAGTTTTTTTTCATATGTAGAAGTAATATAATTATGCATCTATATTGCTATGAATTTGCCTAATATAAACAGAAATGCATTGCATTTGCAACAGAAATATAGAACAGAAAAAAACCTCATCAAATATATTCCTGTGGATTAACAAGTTATTCAATCATAAGTCATCGGCTAATGTGCTAGTTGTACTAATAGAAAAGAATGTGACTTTTTTACCAATAAGCCTACTGTTTTTTGATATTTAGTGATGTTCCTTATTTTACATATATGACACACCAGGAAATACAGACAGGTATTCCAACTAATAAGTGGCACTCTATTGAGCAAAATCAATTTTACAGGTATCTGATTCCTATCTTATATTTAGAATGTATAATTAAAATTTACCCTATCAGAAAGAAAGGAAGTTGTAAGCACAAGCATAGTGAAATTTTATTTGTACTCTTTTTCAGGTCAGTTTAGACAGAAACATGGAGAATGTAAACATATCTATTTTGATTCTGTATAAGACACACGTCACTATTTTCATATGTTTGTTTGAGATTTCTACTGAGTTTTATGAGGCCTTTGAATGTCAAAGTATGTCTATGAACTAAAAAAACCTAACAAAAAAGGAATACACTTCCGACAAGTCCTCCAAATTTGGCTTTCTTACAATCTGACCATCTGTTTGTGCTGGACCTGGATTCCTCTGATACTGGCAATGGCCAGTATTGTCTCAGGTGGTGAATGCAAGAGAAGAAATGGTAACATAAGGTAGTAGGATGCTCGATCCAGCTAAGCAAAACCAAAATGTAGTACATAAAAGCAATTACAGTTTATCTTTTATGCACTGAAATTATAGAATGGCATTTTAAAGATTTTAGTAACTAACATTTTTCAAAGACTTAGTAAAAATTAGTTAAAAGTCTTTAGGCTAAAAACAGATAAAAAATAATTTTGCAGCCTGAATTTTGAGTTAGGTGAGTAAGAAAAATGTCTGTGCCATAAATTTAGGTGCTGAACTTAGGTCTAACAAAAAGCACAAAAAATTGCCTCAATAGTCAACAGACATACTTCAGAAAGGAGATTTAGAACATATAAATTAGTTTATGGGTGCCTGCTTTATGTGTTTTAAAATACTCTGCATGTTCTTCAAAGTAGAAAACGAGAAAATTAATGTTAAATATTCTAATCTTCTCACAAGAAGACTCAGTTGCTTTTAAATCTATACAATTTGGCTACCTACACTTTTTGGGTAGAGGATATAGAAACAGGTTTTTCAAGCAACTAAAATGCAGAGCTAGTAGTGAAGTTGTAGAGAAGTAGTTTCACCTCCCACATCCTCTAAAGCTGACAAGTTCTGCATAGCAATGCAGACCAAGAACATCTCTTTGTGGTGAAGCTGTGTGTTTTGTTCTACACAAGACAGAACCTTCGTTGTATAAAATCTTAACTCTGATATGCCATCAGTCAAAACAAACCGTATGCAGAGATGGATGTGGACATTTATTTTTGTATATTCTGCAATCTAAATGATGTGCAGGGAATTTTTGGATCTTTTCAAGATGTAAAAAGAGAGAGAGAGAAAAAAAAATCACGTACAGAGAAAAGCAAAATCTAAACATTCCCTTCCCTACCCCCACATTAAAGCCAGGATAAAAAGGAAAAAAGATCTAACCAGGTTACAATCTCTTCTCCATAGACAAACTCTAAAAAAGGTTAACCTGCTTAATGAATAAATGCCAAAACTAACCCATAATTATGGTTTCCACTTAGTATATTTTGTATACTGCTCCATTCTGAAGAAATGGTCCTATTGATATAATAAATTCCAATACCTACAGCTTTTTAAGAGTAGGGCTTAAGACTCAGTACAATGAACTGAAATGACATTTAATTACTGATGTGCAGCCATTCAGTTCAGCTGATTATGATCCTTGCAGTTTAGTCATCACATGTAATTAACTTTTACTTTCATAAAAGCTTAATGTGCTGAGAAAACACCAATGGCTGTGAATGTTACACTTCAGGATCTCTGACAGAATTCAAAATTAATTCTAAAAGACAATTTTTCTTACTAAGTGTTAATAGAGACATCTGCTCTAAAACAATATAAATTTGTTTTAATAAAAACATATCATTATCTGTGATTTCTTTTTTTTTTTTAATTTTATTAATTTCATGGTCACAGTAACTGCAGTACAAACAAGAAAGCAAATAATTCAGTCCTGGACAAGCAATAATAATCTATTCAAATAAATTAGAAAAAAGACTGATGAGTAATATTTGAAATTCCAGTTGGTTCTTTTTGGGTTCTTGTTTTAACTTAAAAAAAAAAATAAAAAAAAAAATAAAAAAAATAAAAACAACATTTAAACCCACTGCAATTATCAGAACTTAATTTGATTTGTATTTCTGGAGCATCTTAGTAGTAATTAGGAAATATAAAGATCCATATACATATACCTACTTACCAAAAATAATGATTTTTTAGAAAGCAGGTTCACTACTTCATGTGTATTTAGTCAGGCTTTGCTGACCTTTGTTACACAAACAGGTAAGTAGATCAAAGCTCTGAACTAAAATCAGAGATGAACTGTATCCAGAATTGTATTCCCATCAATCAGTTGTGCTTAGCAAGACAATTACAACACAATTAAATCTCTATGGTGCAATGGTGAAGTGAAGGGACATGCCAATTAGCTCTCAGTGAAGCAGTGAAGCACCAAAGCACTGTCACAGTTTGGTGAAACTCTTTAACCAGGCTAAAATAATCCCTCTGCCAATAGATCTTGGTTACCTATTAACAACATGCTATTGTATACACAACAAACATAACCCTTGAGAACCTCAAACATATTTGTGAGGGTTATTGCTCAACAATAAAGTTACTTTAACAATGTTGGTTGCAGTGGCACAGCCCAAGCTCACACAGAGGAGGCAACAGGGATTTGGTTACGTTAGGCTGACACTGAAACCAGCTCAAGCTCAGATTCAGCAAGTGTGAGCCCAGGCCTGCCCTGACACTGCATTCTCAGGTCAGGAGTACATATCATTGTGTACAAGAAAATGGCAACATCATTTTTACAGAGCTGCAATGTAGTAGCTGTATTGCCTTGCTCTGTGAGGAATCGTAGGGTGACAGAAGAGACTGGTTCTAACCAAAGGAAAAAAAAGTATAAAGAACATTGTTATAAGAATAATATACTTTTATGAACTTTTTATAAGCCACAGAGCAACTTTTACAAATGCAAGAGAAGATGAAATAGGCCAAAGACCAGGAGGCATTGCCAATGGCAGTACTATGATGGAAATGATAAAATTTGATACGTTTCTGGAATATTCTGATACCCTTTAAACTTTGACCTAGCGACAGCACAGAAAATCAAGATAATTCAAGAAACCACAGGATAAAAGGGTTAGGCAGAAGTTAGCTCTCACATACCTGAAACTTTTTTCTTTGTGTATTTATACAGTTACCCATTTATCTTAGGAAATATATTTAAATTCTATTAAAAACCCTAAAATTATGATTGCATCTACAAACAGGAATTTCAACATAAGATTCTGCTATGAATATCCATGTGAAAACTTCTAAAGAACTGAACATCACAGTTTTGTGGTACTATGGTAATAAGACAAATACTGAACTGTATTTGTTTTTTCCCTGTTTCAATATCTACCTGTTAAGGCAGTTTCCATATCATATTTATTATCCTTAATGGCTTAGACATTCCACCAATAATATATGTCCTTAGACTTTTTATAATTTTTCCCTGAGCATTATTGATTTCTGCAGGTTTTTTATGAATGCAAATTTTATTTTCTGTATTTTCCCTTATATTTTCCATATAAATGCCTCATAATTTTATTTTTATTTTTTTAATTTCAGGATTAAATCTTAGGTAATTACCAAGACTGTGTTTTGAAAAGAGAAAAAAAATATAAGGCAAAGTCTATTAGAGACAATTTTCTAAACTTCTAGCATTTTAAATGTAAGTATCTTATCTGCCTACCTGCCTGGGCCAGAATTGATCATATTCAGGCCATCAGATATGCTTGCTATCTTTCTGCACCACACTGCTACTGCAATGCATTGTTTGTATGTGTGCAGTCTAGTTTACAGGCTTGTCTTCTGTGTCCCCAGAGGTTTCAAAAGCCTTAAATGACAAAATTTGAGGTCACATTTTATTGAACAGATCCCCATTAATTACTTCCAGAAGACCACTTGAATCAGCAGCCTTCCACAGTCTAATGAGATAAATTGTATTGAAAGGTCCTGCATAAATACAAAGGAGGAAAGTTTGGGATAATTTGTCATCTTTACTAATTAGAAGTAATTGTTTTTCTGAGGTCTCAAATAAAGCAAATATTTTAATACAAAGATATTCTACTTTAACTAAGGTTTGTGATTAGAAAGAATAGTCTATCAGTTTTCACCATAGCATTTTAAATTGAATTTGATGCAAGAACTGCACAGAACTATTTTATCTAACCTGCCTAAAACTGTTAGGTAGCAATTTGAAGTAAGTGAATACTAAAACCAGTACATAAATGATAAAACTTCAAGAGTGACAGTATCATGCAAATTATATTGACACCCCCCCCCCCCCATATTTTTAATTTGTTGAGCACATGTTCAAACCATCATGTTCATGCAATAAAATCTGAAAGAAAGGGAGAGGGATACATTCATTAAGGTGTTTTTCTTCTAAAACCACTACTGTGCATACTGAGGTGCTACTTCCAAGGAATGGCTGGGCTTTGCTTGCTGATAGGAAGTAGAAAATGTACATTTTTGGTTTTCTCTGCTTCCACACAGAGTCTCTGCTTGCCTTTATTTAACTGCCTTTATCTCAGCCCATGAGTTTTTAAATCTTATTTTCTCTCCCATCCCTCTGAGGAAAGGGAGTGAGGGAGCATCTTGATGGGCACCTAGCAGTCTGCCATGGTAAATGCACAACAGAATTCATAAGCACGACCCTCCCTGTTGACCAGCTATTAAACTGATTATATGGATTTTTCTGTATCGGCAATACCATCTGTCCGGTAAGGTTTAAACCAAAATGCATGAGCAAAAGTGATCTTTAGAGATCCAAAGGACATTTCATCGAGAGCAAAATTCTTTATTTTGGCAAAACTCCATCCTAGACAATTATGTCTGGACTGCTTAAGTTCCACCTATAATTTTAACTGGATATAAAATTCTACTTAATTCCCCTCTGCACAGTTATTGTGTATTAAGGGACAAACACTTTATTTTATCCAGTGACAACTGGGATGATAAAAGAACCTACCTTAACATAATACTGTATCTTAGTTAATGAATTTTAAAATCTTGAATAAGTTCAAATGAATAAACTACTAAGATCAAAATATTCTCAAAGGCCCTGAGGAACATTAACCAAAATCTGTTTTTATGAGGATCGCTCTTAATTATTTTTGATCTTTCAATCTCTACTATGCTAAGATGTTCAGAAGTCAAAGAGTAATAGTGGTGGGACCCTGAAAATAAGTTAGGGTTGGAGAAGGGGCTTTCAGTGTCAGACTGGCTCCAGCTCTGTATAGTAAGCTTGTGGGGGCAGCCTCATTAAGTGAAGATCCAGAGTGCACAGCATCCTCTTGTCTTGAGGACTCACAATAAGCACCCTGAAAGGCATCTGTGTATACCCTAAGTGAGTGAAAGGAACAGTAGACCAGTGCAAGGTGTCTCAGAGCAGCACAGGTGTTAGGATAATATACTTATTTCATACCCATTGTTCTTTGCTTGCAAGCACAGATAGGTAAAAACTTCTTAGTCCTACACTTGCCTGTATTCTAACTCTGGCCATAGGCAAAGAGATGCTGCCTTACTAGCAAAGAGAAGAGGATGTTAACCCATTGCTTTGTCTTCCCCAAGAGGTCACATTACAGAATCTGGATGGGTGCCTACTTTGCAAAATAAAGCTGATTGCCTCCGTGAGGTATTTCTAAAACAAAAAAAAGTCTGTGATACTCTGAACTACAGTCCACTACTGGAGCAACAGAAACACCTGATTTCTTACTGAGGAGTAAAAAGATGTGGAAAAATTAAGCATCATCACCTATACATCAACATATATGAATTCTAGCTACATTAAAAAGAACACATGATTGTATTTGCTTTAGGAATCATTTACTTTTCCAACATTTGGTGTATTTGTATTTTATTTATCTTTAGCTCATTTACAGCAAAACCAAGAAGATATAATGATGGTGGCTGAAGACAGGAATACATTTCCCAGAGGTTTTGTGAAGTCTTCTTCCTTAAATGAATTCTAGACTGGACTGGGCAGAGGAAAAGCTTGAGCTTCTATTTAAGCTCTAATTCTTTAATCATTCTTATCCTTTTCTGGACTTGAAGGGGCACTGAAGGGATGAGCACAGCACTAGAAAATATAAAAGGTGTATATTTATCTAAAAGCTATGTAATAGGAAGTTTGTGTAGCAATATTTAAAAAACTGCCAGCAAAACTTTGTCCTGATAAAGTGAGAGGAGAATTCAAGCTGCTGAGGGAGCCAATTAGTAAGGTTTTCTAGGAATGTGCTTTTGTAGGTATTGCTATAAATGAGTGCTGGTCACCTTTTTTGAACCATCTCTAAAGAGAGCAGAAGCGGGCAATTAGATTCTATGATGCTTATGTGCCACTTCCAACTTGAGCTATCCAATGATTCTATAATTAATGAGACTGTTCTGTAGTAGGTAACATGGGCTGTTACAATGTTAAAACACTAATTAACAATAAATTCTTAGTTCCACACAGAAGATGTATTGCCTTTTCCCCATAACAAAATCTGGATTAAAGCACCATAGACACCTATAGCAACTACAGTTTATCCCTGCCAATCCCTTCACCTGGACAGACCTCTCTTAAGTCATGTTATTCCAGGAACAATTATCAGTTATTACTGTTTCAGCTTACTGAAATCAGTCACCCCAATGCTGAGTAATCCTCCACTGGTTTTATTTTTTCATTTTTTTTTCAAAAGAGATTTATCTTCTTTTCCTGTGTGTAATAGTTGCTCCTCCATGTATCCATTCCCACACCTGTTCATTTTCAGCAATGAATTCTATTTTCCCTTGCTCTCCTGTATTGAACAGCCTGTGCACTAGATTACAAGTACAGTGTTGTTTTGTACAGGTATAGGTATTTTTAATCTTATTGGACTTGCTAGATCTTGGTCAAAGTTACTTTCCCATATTGCGTTCATTTATCTGTTTTGCACAGATAAATCTGTATTTGCCTGGTTTACATCACACCAATGTACCAGACATTGAAAATATCCCAATGCCTTGTTCTGTCATACTAATAATAATTTTCTTTTATTGTGTTATTTTAGCTCTCTGTATGCTATTTCCCCAATTATTTAAATGGAGTTAGTTGCTTATATTTAGACCACAGAACAGCATAGTATAAAAATGGGTTTGATAGTATCATTCTCTAGAGCAGATATTTCAAAGTTTTTCTCATTTTGCTCATTGAAACCTCTGTTTCTTCTAGTCTTTCAATGATTCCATATTATCAGTTTTTATTCATTTTTTTTATTTTTTTATTTTCTATTGAGAATTATTTTCATTGCAAGTGCTTCACACCGGGATGTTTTGTGAGACTAATAAGAACCTTCCTCTTATTAACTGAAAAAATATTAACTGAATCAAAATAAAGTTTAAGCTAGAGAAAGATATGGAACCTTATTGAACAAAAATATAATGAAAAGAATATAATTCTTATGGCACAGAGGTATATAGTGCCATTGATAGCAGTCACAGAGAGGCAAGTACAGAAAAACAGATTACGAAATAATGTCACAATTTAGATGGCTTCTAAATGCAAAAATCTACTGAAACATTTAAAGAACTGCTTGTAGGAGGATGTAAACATTTATTCCGGAAGAAATGATGAAAAATGGGTGAAATTCTAAAAAAATTGTATTTGTTGATAAAATGGAAGGAGGCTGACTCATTTTTCCTGTTATCCTCAGAAATATATGAAAAAAATGTGCCCATTCACAGGAAATAAATTCAGTATCCATCAGTATGGATTCATCAGAAACAAACATGTTAATACAATTTCATTTTGTTCTGTGTTAGACTGGCAAGCTTGAGAGTTGAGAGTTAGGAAATATTACATGCTGTATTCATGGAAAAGATTTTGAGAAAGCTGTACTTGATATCTGTAAGAGAAGTAAGTGAAAATTGTAGGATGCACATTCATAAATGGGTGCAAGACTAGCTGGAAAAACATACCATACAGTTATGAAGGGGTCCTTTGCCACCTGAGGATGAATAAGGTAACATTTTCTGCTTGTCTGTATTGGACAACATTTACTAATTATTTTCATTAGTAAACTCAGAAATTAAGTAAGTAGTCCTTTTATTTTGCCTCTCTAATTTTATGAGGCTGAAAACTGCGAAAGATAAGGAAAGGATTAAAAACCATTTTTACAATTTGGAAAGAGTTTAAAAAAATATTCAAATCAATAAATACACTTAAGTATTGTAATTAAGTTCTTAAATGTTATCAAAATTTTGACAGATAATCCCTATGAATTTCCCAAGAGAATATTAGATTATGATGGATTGTCAGCTAGTCTGCTGGAATGGAAACAGACTAATATACTTGACTGTCACTAAAAGGTATTACTCATGACACCACTGTCATCCAGATGGTTAAAGGAAGAGGAAAGTATCCATTCTAATCTTGCAAACTTATAAAAACACCTACAATGTTGAAATGAAGGTGCCATGAAAATATGACTCAGCCACATAACTCATATGAGAGAGAGAATGAGGGGCAGGGAAATGCTCTAATCAAATCAAGAGATCATATCTGAACATTCTGAATATTTCAACAATGAAATATTTCTATCAGATTTCTAAAGATTTCCTATTGTTGATTTTCCTTTAACCTATGCAGACTAGAGGTGAGCAATCATATTAAGGTGCCTTGCTAACCTTCAAATAGCAGTGTCAAAAGATCAGTAAATTCAACATTGAAGAGCTTTTAAAGAGAAAGCATCTGATGCTTTGGAAACAGAAGAAAAAAAAATTAGGTTTGATGCTAAATAAATAAATAAAATGAAGCAAGATGAGTTAAGAAGAAAGAAGGTAACTTGAAGTAACTTTGTGATAAAAGACAAATAATTAAAGTAATGATTGTTGTTATTTCATCCAATGCCATTCTTACTTCAAAATCCGTATGTATTCTGCTTTCAGGAAAAGTGAACAAAAGCCAGATATAATGACTTGCAGGTTCAGTGAATGGTGTGGTAAGTGGACAGTTTCTGGGGAAAACAGTTATTTTCTAAATGTAGATTCGTTTGTTTGAAACTAGTTGTAGAAGAGAGTTCTTATTGTAATTAAAATGAAATATTTTTTTTTTTCAAATTTTAGTGAGAACTTGTGTCCCATTTTTGGCAATCAATTCTGCTTTAAAGAATTGATAATTGGAAAGCAAAGTTGGGTTTCATCCTATCTTACTTTGGCTACCTAAACAGTCACTTTTTTGATTAATTTACTGAATCAGTTTCCAGTGCTCTTGATAACTCTGTATAATACCTGTAGAGCTGGATGTGAAGCACAATGAAACCCTACAGCCAACCTATATCCTTTGGGAGAGACAGCAAGAATATACGTGTACATATAAAAACAATACTATGTGTCTTTAAAATGTGTAACTTTAAAGACACTTTAAAAATGTCTTTACTATGTGTAATTAAAAATCTCAGGTTATGGTTTAATCTGACATGAAGACATTTAGATGCATGTGTCTAGACATCAGTACCCAGAGATATGTCTGAGGTTTAAGCTTTGTTTTACAGTGAATAGAAATCTAGTGGAGGGAGTTTAGTGAGCCTTTTAGCTGGGCACCTGACAGATGCTGAATCTTTGTCTAGACCTATGGAATAGATTGACCAGTGGTAAGGACTTGAACATGTGTAGAAAGCTAAATCTGGAAGATTTAAATCCCTCACTCAGCCTGGCCTAATCTGTAATAAAATTTAATTTATGGAGCTAGGCATGTACTGCGAAACAGTAGCTGTCACAGAAGAGGAAGACATTCTGACAACTAGACATTTACAGGAAAAGAAGCTCAGATGACCAACTTTAAATATACATTGACATCTAAAAGTTTAACTATTGTCGTGGCATCGCTCTATAAGATCCTAGTACAAAACCAGACAAGAATAACTAGCCCAGAACAGAGTAAGTAAAGGGAGAGAAATTAATTTAATCTTCACTGTCATGTTGCCAATGACTGTATTGGAGCAGAACTACATTTTGGCTGAAATGGGACAACTTAAAAAGAAGGCTTGGAAAAGGTGTACCAATTTAATAACAGTCATTCATACATTAGAAATTCAAGGATGTGATTCCTTGGACTGATCTGTCCTCAGGAAAAGAATTCTTGCAATAAGCAACATTTCAGCTGTGCCTTCATCCATTTGTAGTCTTAAACCCCCCCATATTAGCTACACATCTTCTAAAGTTTTAGTGTTTATTCCCAAGATAAGAAAAATAAATTAGAAAAGTATCAGGACAGTTTCATATTTTTAAAGAGAAGTGTTCTTTGTTTTCTTACACTCCTGACAGTGAAAATAGATGAATTTGCCCTAATCCTGAAGTGATTTATTGATGGTAGAAAGTCATGATGATAAGAACATTGGCTTATTCTAATGCTAACAATCTCAATATCTTGACTGCTAGTTAAGGACTAGTTAAGTACATGTCCAGTCAGCTTGGAAGGAGGATATAATTATCAACTGTATATTGCTTTTTAATTTGAAGCTTTTTATACCAAGGATGCATCTGCATAAATATCATTGTTTGGAGATTATTACCACTTTGTCTACCCATTCTTTTGCTTCAGAGATGAGCAGCAGCCAAGGCAGATGGCTGGACTTAATAGATATATTTTTGCAAGAAGCTATATTGGCTTTTCCTAACCCAGTACTATACTTGAGACTCACACCAATGACAGTATTTAACACAGAGCTTAGCTGGGGAACATCTATTTCCAGAGGGTCTCTGGACATGTGCAAAATCACATTAAACTGGAAGCTTAGAGCTCTAATTTCCAGCAAAGTTTATCTCATTTGGAATGTCAAAACAAATTTTGGTGTTTTATTTAACACTGACTATTTTTTGTACATGTTTTATGCAATCTAAAAGTTTCATCTCAGCTTCTCACTTCATCACTCACAGCTTATGCAAGTGCAGACTAATTTTAATAAACATTTAAAATTATTCATCTGAAGTTAGTGAATTTACTCTATAGTTAAATGATGAAGATTTCTAGAATTGTGGTCATTGACAGCAGCTGTCTGGAAGTCATAGAAATAGATAAAAGTCAGCACATTTTTGGTAGATACTTGAAAGTATTCTGCATATACGTGTGTTTTGCCTCACTATCTACAGCCAAGTAGATAATGATAAAACCTCTTTAAATGCAACTTTTAGAATTAAGAACTGTTCATGAAATAATGATTAAAAAAAAATTCTATGGAAATGGGTGGTTTCTACAAAGCTTTATAATAAATTTTGTTTTCTTTACTCTAAAAATAAATTGATGGAATAAATTTGTGTTATTGAAGAGAATACCGAACATTCATTTCCTAGCTTCAATTTCATTCTAAACTAGCAAGCACTTAACACTGTCAGCCCCTTGTGCTTTTAACTGAATAAAGGTCAGATAATCAGACATCTGAAAGGACAGCTCATTTATCATCCTTTGATAAATGTGTCAGTAGCTAATCTTTAGCAGTGGATGATAACACTACACAATGAAAAGTTAATGGATTCAAAGCACTGAATTTACCACAACATGGATGTAATGATGCTGTAGAGCAGAAAGTTCAATTTTATTCCCTATCTTATATGAAATTATATTTTTGTCTGAAAGCATTAATTACCACAATCTAAACATTATTCTGCTAAATTATGTTCCAGAGGACAAGAATGATCTTGATAAGAAATTGTAATTATATAACTGATTGAAGTATTATTTCAAGAATCTAATATAGTATTTCTATCCCATCAAACTAATTGCTGAATCTTCACCAGTTTAAAAATTACTTCTAAATGTCTCTTGCTACAAGTTTATACATACCATTTTAGTAGCACATGTTCTCATTTATATTTCATCTATGATTAATCTCAAATCAAAATTAATATAGTCATCCTAGACCCAAAACTGAGATTGAAAATACGTCTGCTTTAGGCCATATCTTGTCTACTTTAAGTCGTCATCCCTGTACAGGCATTTGAAATATTCCAAGGCATCTCCAATGACCAAACCCATACATTCAGACTGTTGCTGATCTCTTATTTTCTGAAAACTTTATGGGACTTTTTTAAAAATCTAATTTGTAAGTATCATAAAATGTAAGAAAGAATAGTGCTGAAGAAGATGGGTGGTAAAGAAAAATGATACACAGGACTTATTAGACTCATATTCCTTGGATTGATACCAGAAGAAAGATGTCTAACATGTAAGTTTATACTGCTTGATGAACACAACAGGTCTCTGCTTCCCTTTTTCTTTATTTTCTCTATCTCTTTGCAAAAGTTTTTGGCAGAATCACATGAAGACTATTTTTTCTAGATATGGAAAAATAGAAGACTATTTTTCTAGACTTTTTTAGATTACGGCAATTATGGTTAAAACTCTTGAGGCTTATTGGTCTGCTCTTCAGGCTGGAGGGTCTCCAAGGAAGTATATGGCATTCCCTTAGATTCTGCTGAGAGTGAAAAGATTTGGGAAGGTTCCATACAGGGCAAGGATGATGATAGAGACAATATTCTATGTTTCAGTGATAGAAATCACACTGAAAGAAGTCTGGAGACATTTGCCACCTTACAATCACATTTTTCCACAGAAGGGAACCATCTAGAACTAAGTGGTTTATGTTCTGGTTTTTAGTATGAAACAAGAAATTTTAGATTTATTAATTTACTTTAAAAAGGCCAGAGAAAATGCATGTCTTTTTAATTAGCGTATGAATTACCTTTATTTCCTTCATTCTAAAGAACATTAACTATAACTATGACTGTCTTAACTATGTAACTATAGCTGTCTTATAAGGCAGTTTAGTCAGCACAAAGAAGAGAAGAATGTGGCTAGAGTTCATATCTAATGCTTTAAATATCCTAATAACCACTTTTATCCAGTCATCATGTATATTTTGCACTGTAATAATTCATAGGTATATTGTAGAAATTAGAAATATAATTTCTTGTCAGTATTATTTTTCAGATATCATTGTCATAAGAGATGCATAAAGTTTATTGCATGCTGTCACTCTTGCAAACTCTCTGTTATGATATTTGAGTCAAACTGTAGAACAGGAACTTTCTTTAAAAAAAATGATTCAAGAAACATGAAAAGAAAACCCATAGAAACTCTTCTTATTGATCAATATATTTTCTTTCTACCAGGTAGCTTATCTGACATCTTTGGTATATATAGAAAAGAAAGCTCAAGACCATTTACAGTAAATTCAGAAATATGAGTGATTAAAATATATTATTTTACAGTGCCTTTATTATTTGTCATCATTTCAAACAATGTGCCATAATAGCTATTACTAAAAATAATAAATTTCTATAATCATAGAATAAGAATTTCTATGAAAATTTGTACCTAGTGTCTGAGCTACTAATTAAGACCAAGTGGACAACATTGGAGTAGAGAAATAATACAATAAAAGCTAGAAAATAATTGATAATCACATGAATACTCTTCTTCACTAGGCTTCTAAGAGTAAAATAAAATGCTTGCATAAAGGATTTTTTTTCTTTCATGAGTATCTTGTAGTTATACTTATTTTTTTTCTCCCTGTCTCAAATAATTTAGTATTTAGACAATTCTTTTATAAATTGTTCTTTGATAATAAGATTATAATATATAATTCAATTGGGAATAACTTTGTGTTATGATGAGTGAATATTATTTCTGATTATTGCAAGATAACCATATATGAAATGTACAAATATTTTTTTTTCAATAACTGATGGTAAAAATAGGATTTCTATTATCTTACTTAAAGGTTTATCCAAAGGACATTGAATTTGTAACTTATGCAAAATTAACTGAAGCACTTAAAAATGTTGATGTTTAAAATAATAATGAAGTACATAAAAACAAGTGGAAAACACAAAAATTATATTGATGGAAACTTATGTGCTTGCTTCAATCTTCCTATATGGTATTATATGACAATCTACAAACAGCAGTTTTTTCCAGGCTGTGCCTGGAAAACTACTGCAAAATAACTTTTTTAATGCTCAGAGTTGAAACAGGAAGAATAACTGTAGTGGCACTGGCTTGTACAAAGTTAAAGCAATTCAGTAACAACTGCAGACAGAGTATTAAAATTTTGATATTGAATTCTTGGTTAAAATCATTAGATAGGGTATGTTTTAAAGATAAATGTTTCCAAAGTGAAATATAAATTTTCTGTGCCTGTTCACTTTAAAAAAAGAGATAGAAATTGTAGAAAACATATTTCTGGGTTCATACAAACTTCTGGGTATTTCAAAGTTTAATTTCTATTCCACTACACTACAAATTTTATAAAGGTGACTTTTTCTCTTGAAAAATATAGAGATATATTTTTAAAAACTATGTGCATCACATGAAATCCAAGGAAAGGGTCAAATTATTTTTTTATAAGTATAGTCTTAAACCTTTAAAGTATGTGAGTATTGCTGACTCACAAGCAATTGCTGTAATATTGCTTTAGGATACAATTCTGAAACATATCCAGGAGGGCTTTACTAGTGATTGGTCAGATCTGAAATGTCCTTTAAAAGGTTTAAGAGGCTATGCATCCACCCAAGTATAATATTCTATCAGGACAAAGTACATTAAAATCCCAGTCTTTCACTAGATCTATCACTAGAACTATCAATGATCTCCAAATGGAAGATGAAAAAGAAACATAAAAGCAGAGTGGTTTAAAATTATACATTGTATTATATGGGAGACACCCGTTGCAAACTTCTACTTTGTTTTTATGGATTTTATATCACCATAGGGCTCCAGTCTGACTCAGAACCTAAGGATTTTCATAATCATGATGGTTCACATTCACTGAAGAAAACAGATGTTTTCAAAATTCTTTTAAGCAAATAGGTCTGGGATTAGATAATAATAGGAACATTGGGATAATGTGAAAATGAGCAAAGCTGCTCAGAGATGTTTGTGAGAGACTTGGAAAACATACCATGTTTTATGGTTACTTTTTTTTTTTTTTACAATGAGCAAATTATAAAAAGTACATTTATGTTGTCTTGTTTCAGATGGATTCTCCCACACATTATTGCTGTTGCTGTTGCTATTGCTATTGTTATTATTAATATTATTACTCCTGCTATTGTTCTGCAGATAATCTAATGTAAGATGAAAAACCCAAGAGATACGTAGATATGCAAAATAAACTCCCAGACCATATTGTCCTTGAAAATAATATATATCACTTGTGAAACTATGAAATAAATAAATTGCAAAGCCGTAATGAAAGGAGCTAGCCTCCTAGCTCAAATCCAAATTACTCTCTCCATATCTTCCATGAAAATTGATTAAAGGAAAAATAAATAAATTAACTCTGAAGCAAATTTATCTTCAGTTCCAAATATTGAATTACATGTGTGTCTATGCCAATACTTACTATAGACAGCAATTGGAAAATCAGGCCTTTTTTTTACATTTTTTAAACATTACTGCTTTGTCCCAGATTTCCTACCACAATGTAAAAATTATATGTTCCTGTTATCCAGTTTTTCTGCCTTTGCTGATTTTGAATAGTTTTCCTTTCTGTTTTCATTAAGTGAATCCCTGTTTTTCTTAGACCATCTTGGATGATTCTCCGTCCTTTCAAATTCTGAGCAATGGAAGTGACAGTTTAAAGTTTTCAAAGACCTTTCCTGCCTCTTTCCAACTCTTATCTACGTGGCTCTGAATCTAAGAACCATAGAATGGCTGATATTGGGAGGGAACTTTGCAGTTCATATTGTTCAATCCCCCTATTCAAGCAGTCAGAAGCCAACCAGCTTCCCAGGTACTTATGGGAGCATCCCATCAGGACACATGGATTTATGCATGGTCTGTTTTCTCAAGTACTACCTGATTTCGTCCTGTTCTACAAAGAATAAGTCTTCCTTGCCCCAGAATTTCAATTCACCTCCAAGTCCTTGGATTTGGGGAGAAAAAAAATTAGATATAGTGGAATTGAGTGTATCCTCAGAAGGCTATCCTATAACACCCAGCTGAGTGTTTCAGTTTTCTCTTACAGAAAGAGATATTGCCTACAAGTACCTCGACAAGCTTGAGGAGAAGGCTGTGCAAATGCCATGAAGATATAGAAGGCCAAGTTCAAAGCCCGCTGTCTGGGTTGGGGCAGGACACAATATCAATATGGAACGGGGAAAGAATGGATGGAGAGCAATCCCACAAAGAAGGACTTTGGTATACTGTTGAAAGAAAAGTTGGACATAAGCTGACAATGTGGGCTTTCAGCTTTAAAGGGCAATTGTATCCTGGACTGCAGCAAAAGAAGCATGGGCAGCAGGTGGAGGAAGGTGATCCTGACCCTCCTCTCTTGTGACATCCCATCTAGAGTGCTGCATACAACTCTGTAGCCCCCAAAATAAGGATGTGAACCTGTTGGAGGGAGTCCAGAGGAAACCACAAAGATGGTCAGAGGAGTGGAGTACCTCTCCTTTGATGACAAGCTGAGAAAGTTTGGGTTGTTCAGCCTGGAGAAAAGAAGGCTCCGGGTAGACCTTACAGCACATTCCAGTACCTAAATGGGGCCTACAAAAAGAGACTCTTGAAAAGAGGAGGTTACTAGCTACCTACTTACAGGGCAAGGGGGATGAACGGCCTTAAACTGAAAATGGCAGTTTTACATTAGATAGTAGTATGAAATTGTTTACTATGAAGTTTCCCAGAGAGGCTGTGGATGCTCCATGCCTGGAAGTGCTCAAGGCTAGGTTGGGTGTGACTTTGAGCAAGTGGGTCTAGTGAAAGATGCCCTTGTCCATGGCAGGGAATTGGAACTAGACAGTCTTTAAGGTTCCTTCCAACTCAACCATGCCATGACTTTGCCATTATTCTCAGATACACAGGAACTCTACAGAATCCTATATTTCTTGAAAATATTTCTTTATGAAAGGATGTTGCAAGACAAAGTCGAAAAATTTTGATTCCTCACAGGTGCAGGAAAAATAGAATTGAGGTCTCTCTTGGGAACATTGCAGGAGTAAGATGTTGTATGCTGAGAAGGCAACACGTTCTACCACAATGTTTTTTCTTGAGAAGAGCTATGACAGAATTATGCTATTGAGTGTGGGTTTGATGTAGTTTAAGCATGAGTTGGCTTGGCTTTGCACAAAAATGCAAAACCACACAGATGTGATGGAATTAACACATAGCACCTAGATGAATGCAGGTAGCAATCTTTGGCAGGACTTAAAGCCTAAAACCATATACATTGTGATCCAGAAGAAGCTTTACTGATGAAGAAGTTTTACTGGTGAAGGCCAGTCACAATCAGACTTTAACTAAATAATATATTTTCATCCCTTGCACTCCTGGACTTTGATGTTCACATGTACTTTATGTTGTATTTTAAAATTCATTAGTACTTTTGTGAATCTAATTTAATTCTTACTGCTTTACTTTTCTGGGCTGCTAAATGGAAGAAGTTTTTAGCTCGGATTTTTTCATGGCTCCTGCTGCTGTATCTCCATTAGCAAGGATGAAGCAAGAAAGTTTATACAGTAATGATATACATCACTTAAAAAGTGATGACTAAGCATTTCCACTATAATTTTAAGTCACATTTGATACAGCTGTTAAAGATATGATAATTTCATTTGAGGAGCATTTTTTTGCTTCTGGCCTTGACAGCTAGTTTTATCATTGTCATAATTTATATGCACTTTAAGCAGGATGTCATTTGTAGCAAAATTACTTACCTCAAACATTTTATCTGTCACTTTTTGCTGTGCCCAAATATTCTTCATTTCAAAATGCTTTCATTATGCATGTGATTGCTCATACAAAACCCTTCTTGTGTTCCAAATATATGTCTCATACCTTTGCCAATAAACAGAATAATTGCCGTTGTCAGTCTCAAGCAAATGTTTTTTGTTTAGGTATTGGGCTATTAAACTATTTAACAGAACTGGAAAATATTTTGTGGAATATAGAATTCCTTTACAATGCATTTTTGCTTCTAATGTTTAACAAATAGAATCTATTTATTTACACTGTGATGAATTTCATAATGTGATATCCTAATTGAGAACCCAATGTAAGATGGATTAAATCAGAAACTACAGATATCCCTAATTGTCCATGACTAGATCTACACAGATATACTCAGTTATTCCTTAGGTTAATAGCACAGACATTCTGATAATTTATTAATTTAGCCCCCTAATTTATTAGTGATACAAAGTAACTTTTGAACTTTTTCAGCATAAGAGATGCACTTAAAAACTGTAAGACAGAGGCAACTCTAAAACACTAGATCCAGCCAACCCAGAATATGCTAATTACTAGTTGGAAAATTCTAATTGTTACATGTAGTACAATATATAATATAGTCACAACTGATCTGCTAGCCTGTGGAAATGTTGTCACTATTTGCAGAATACACAGGGGTTTCACAAACAGGACTCAGTCATTCAGAGACATTTTTATCAGGAAGAGAACTGCTCTGCCTCCCTTTTTTAACAAAATAGGCACAGAAGTATTTATGACACCGTTGTAGTAGAAATGTTCCATGGACATTTGCTTTCAACTGAAAATTAACAAATTCTTTTCCCCCATAATTTCTTCTACAATATTCCTATTAATTCTTACACACTATTTGGATTATTTTTTCAAATATGAACTTTATAAACCATTACAGACATACCAATAAATGGCTTTTGCATTAAAAGTAACTGTCTGATTAATAATGAAGATAATGCCAAAGAGTATTTAGGGTTCACAATAGAGTGAGAAGTGGCAAAATGAAGAAAAAAATATTTTACTTAGTTCTCTTAGTTGTAGCCAAAAAGAATTTCAAAGCATACCTTGAGGCTGCCATGAACAAAATGAAAAAAATGTAAGCAGCCACCTGTGAACAGTTTCTACAAAATTTGGTGGAGGGCATTTATCATTCTTCAATTAAAATGTCAAATCTAATTAGACTTCCCCTCAACACACTGTATCTTACACAGTGGTACAATGAGAGGAAGACTTTCCCTTGAATTACTAAAAAGCAAAGGGGTTATCTGTGAAAGCTCCAAGAGAAGCAAGGGAGCCTTTCTGCAGCATTTCCAAATGCAAGGGAGTTAATTCATCAACTGTTTACAGCCCATAAAATATCTATGGATTTGATATTTTTACCTGGATGAAGGATATATTCATTCTCAAAGGACTCCAGACCAAATTGCTTTATGATTAGGAGAGATGTGTCCAAGATTCACAGGTTGCTTTGATAGTGACTGGCATCATATATTGGCTGTTTGGCAGAGTAGAGACTTCACTATTCATTTTTTGGTACTTGCTTTTAATCCAGTATGACACATCCTAACAAAGATAAACACCAAATGATTAACAGTATGTTCTTTCAAAAAAGGGTTTCAAGCATCTTTCTTTTTCAAATGAAGGCTGTTCAGTCCAGCCTGCAAGTCTGATTAACAGAAAACACAGTGGAAAACAAAATGTTAAATATTATTAATAGTAACCTAAACAGTTTCAGAGAAACACATGTATTTAAATAAAAATTTGAATATTTAATAGAATCTACCACTGTTAGCTATAAGAAATAAACTAAAAGATATCAAATCAGTAAATATTCTCTTCTTACTGATCTCCTGAAAACCTGCAAGTGTCATGTGCAGACATGCATAATGCATTTCAATTATTTGAAGACACAAATCACCATGCTAGTAATACTTTGTAGGCTGGTCAAATTGTATCTGTACATAAATGGAATTATTCAAATTTCCTTAATTTAAAATTCAAACTTTAACAATAATGCTTTTATTATAATGGACAAGCCAGAGTATTTATAGAGCTAGAGTTGTAGAGTTATAGGGTTATACTCCTCTTTTTTTCTTCCTTTTCCCAACTTCTATTCATGTCAAATACAATAATTGGGTAATTGAGTTTGGGTTCTTGGAGTTTTTTATTTCCTGTTGTCACTGTTAGACATAGTGTTTTAGCTCTGGATTTTTTTTTTTCCAAGATTGACTCTTGTTTTTATATTTATAAAATATTGCTAATCGTCAGAATCCAGTACTAAGTTCTTTTAAATATTCCAAACAAGGAGGTTTTAATTTTTAATTCCAAATTTACTTTCTAGTAAATATTTTATGTTACATGGGACTTTGACTTTGCAGAGCATTACAGCAATATAATGATATCACAAGACAAACAAAATCTAACAATTACAATATATAGTTTGATAGTAACACAGATGTGATTCCTATTACAGGTCTCTGTAAGCTCACCATTATGATACTGGGTGTTCTCAGTCTCCAGAAAGAATATGGGAGTTAAATACAGCTCAAGCCTTTTGCTGTCTTCAGACATAATTTTGCTGTTTTTTAAATTTTTTTGAGAGCCATGAATTCACACCCTCATGCAGGGCTGACTGGCTGGGGAAGACTAGTATTAGGTGTGGTAGGAAAGGCCATTTACACAACTGCTTGACACAATCAACAGATACAGTCAATTACTTGAAGTAAAGGTTCTCCTTTGGTCCCCTTTATGTTGTGTTTCCTTTGCAACAGCTGTGCTCCTGAAGGTCCAGAGGGGAGCAGTGATCCACCCTGAGGTCCATGGAGGGCCCTGGTCACAGCAGGTGGAGATACACTGGAGGAAGCTGCAAACTGTGGGCACACAAGGCAGAAGCAGATGCTGGACAGCTGCAGCCCATGGCAGGTGTCTGCTGTAGCAGTGCATTTCTGGTGGTCTGCACTTCATGGAGAGGGCCCACACTGCAGCAGTCATTGAAGAACTGCTGCCCAAGTGAAGGAGCAGTTCATGAAAGACTGTAACCCTCATGAAGAACCCCACACTGGAGCAGGGGAAGAAATATAAGGAAGGTAAAGTGGCAGGCACAAAGTATTTCTGCAATCCCCATTCCCCTTGTGCCACTAAGAGGGAGGACATAGAAGAATCAGGAAAAAAGGAGTTCAGTGTAAAATATCAACAATGTGAAATTCAACCTGTGAAGAAAGAGAGAGAGAAGGTATTTTTAGTTTTGTCTTTTGTTCTTGCTATCTTATTCTATTTTTGCTGAAAAAAATTTAATCGCTTGTTCTCCAACTTGAGTCTTCTTTGCCTATCATGGTAATTGCACAATGATCTCCTCATCTTTATCTCAACCCACAGGCATTTCCTACGCATTTTCTCCTCCAGTCATGTTGGAGAGGGAGACTGATGGAGTGGCTCAGTGGACATCTGGTAGCAAACAAATCTTAACCTACTGCACCTATCTTCTCTGAGCCTCCTTTTATTGACTGGCCACACAAATAAAGTGGAGATCAACAACCATTCCATGCTCTTCCACATATTATTGTTTGTAACTAGAAAATCATTTGGTAGTGACTGCTCCTCTTCTTTAGAAGAGAAAGCAGTCACTGCTTTTAAACATAAAAAGATGCAGTTTACTGCATCTTTTTATGTTCATTTTTAGAAAAGCTGTTCTTTAGAAAAGAACAGCTTTTCTAAAAATGAACATAAAAAGATGCAGTAGATAACAAAGTATAAACCTTAAATTCTCTCCTGCTCATAAATATTATTTTCTGTCATGGATAAGACATGGATAAGAAGAAAATGTCAAAAATGGAGGAACTGAGAAGAGCACCTTCTATGAGGCAACACAGAAAAATATTTCTTTACTTTCATAATTTTTAGGAGGTGTTGTGACAGCCCCCAGTCACTACAACTATTAACAGTATATCAGAAAGTTAATGGACACTCTTCACTCATTAAGTGTGTACATCAGTTGGAAGCTACAGTGTGCTAATTCAGAAAACAAGAAAATGTATTTGGGAAAATGTAGAAAATGAGAAAAATATCTAAATTCTGAACAAAATTATTCTCCACTATTTCTTCCCCTTTGCCAAAATTAAGATGATCTGAAATTAAATTTCTACTTCTGGTAAAGTATGTTTTTCATTTGCAAGTACATCTATTCTGCTGTTAAATGTTTTTAGCCCCTGCTTCTATTTACATTTGCAACTCAGATGCTTGGCTGGATCTTGATAAATTTTCAATGTGCTTCCTTCACATTAAACCAGCTGTGGTCTTGCTTAGCAATAAATCTTAGAAATTATTAATTTTCGGGGGGTTACTTCTCTGTGTCATGATAATATTTTATGATTACATTTTATAGATGTTATCTACTGTAGGATTCTCAGGTAATTGCTTGGAAGCAACATTAAAGTTTATGTTCTTGATAGCTTTGAAGAGATGAAATACTGATTTCCATTAGTAAGTGCGGATACAACAGATACATAAAAGTACCAACCAATAATTCAGATAATAATCATAGCAATCATCATGGACCAAAAGGCATATGAATTATTTTAAAATATAATCACTTTTAAGATATCTTTGCATTAAAAAAAGAAAGTTATAAAAAAAGTTATAAAACAGGTCAGTTCTGACAAATGTATGCTATTCTAGTTAAATTTATTTGATACTTTGACAGAGTATAAGACTGCTCCAATATGGGTCACATCTAAATGAGTCTGTGATGGTTTCTGATGTATAAATGTGTATTAACTGTGGATTTTTTGCATATGAAATCTATTTGTTTATCTGTTGTCATATTTCTTTGGTTTTTTGTAGTCGTGCAAATACCTCTATGTAGATATAAATAGACCTGATGACTCCACTTCCCTCCAGTCCTCTGTTTAAGTTCTAGAAGTTATTTGATAATTTAGATTTTGATAACAAAATAATGGGCAAATACTTTTGCTAGCATCAATGTGCATGTCTTGGGTTGGGTGATAAAATTCTTTCATCTAAGGTCATCGTGTTTTGTTTTGTTCTTAAAGTTTTTTCTTAAAAATAAAATGAAAAATATTTATGCCCAAACTTCTTTCATGGAAGACTGAAGATTCAGAAATTGTCCCCAGCATAAACCAGCATCAGTTAAATCATATCTGCAAAAGACTTTTGGAAACTAGCTGTAGAGTACCAAGAAGCTACCTTAAAATATCATCCCACAAATGATCTATTGTTCTTGTTCTAGTAAATCTCCTTGTCTTTATGTAGGTATACACCACGTAAATTTATCTGTATTCTATTAGTTTTCATGCAAGCAACTTCCATTTACATTCTTGGCTCTTAATTGTTTATTCTATCAACAGATCTTTTTTTGTGTGTGAGGTGGAACTGGGGTATAGCATAGTAGTTATCCTCTATAACAAAACTTCTGGAAAAAACTCAAACTAAAAACCACTTTACAGGAAAGAAGACTATTAAGAAGGGAAGTGATTGATCAGCCCTCTGGAGAGAAATACAGAGGGGATTCCCAGAGAATCAACTTACCCAGACTAGATTTTTACCAACAAAATGCTTTTATCCTTATAGAAATGTCTTGGGATCTCTTAATGAACATTAGTTACCAGGGCACAGATACCAATTTCTAAAGTAATTTCTGTCTCTCAAACATGTTGTCATCTTGATAAAACATGATACTACTGCTTGCTGGGAAAGCAATTCATTGTGTTTGCAGTGTGCAGACAAATCATTCTGATGTGAAACAAAGAGCTGAAGAGTCTCTGCAGAGAAACTTATACTGATTAAAAATCCTGTCTTCACTAGCTTTTATAGCCAAACTATAGTATATGGAAATGTTGCCACATCCTTTAGAAATTCAGATCAAATTAAGACCAGTGTACTACTACATTAAATTTTACAAGAGGCAAGAAAGGTGTTTAAATGTGATTTTATTGAACTACATGACTATTTTAAAAACAGTTAAAGTAATTAAATATGGTACTAATTACAGCAATTAGGGGTGATAGAATTATTTACAATAAGGTTTCCTTATGTTTGCAAGGATAACACCTTTTTTCTACCTGGCTGATAACATAGCCAAAATTAGCGAAATTCTAATCATCTGAATATTCAGTTTCTGATCATATATGCCTGGTAAAAAAACCATAAGAAAAGTAAAATAAATCAAGCACACAACACTGGACATTTCTCTGAAACAGGCTGAGATTGCATATCTGATGTTTCTACCCATGTTAAAGATATTTAGAAACTTTTTTTAAGGTCTTTTGCCCTATGCTTTAAATTGCAGAGAAGAAATTTTTCAGAAAACGTGTACTTTTGCCAAGTTTGTAAAAAACCCCACAATTAAGCCAAATTACACATCTTTTAAGAAGTTTGCAATGCATATATATTCAATTGGAAAGCAGAATTTTACAGCTCCATTCCCTAACTACTCTCAGTTGAGCATGTTCTGGCCAGGTCTCAGCAGATGTTTGTGTATCATGGAATCTTTGCGTCAGAATTAGAGGCAGCAGCAAAAAGTTTGTTCCCCTTGAACAATAAGTCTGTAACTGTGTCCAGGCTGCACAACAAGTTAGAGAGAGGAGCTGAGGGTGCACACTATCCTACTCAAATTCAATCATGATAAAAGACATTTTTACAGCTAGATGACTAAACAGAGGGGCATAGGAGGTTCAGTTTCAAGGAATACATGTAACATTGTATAAATTGAGACTTATTTTAAAAACCCCCAGGATACTGGTATCTAATTTCAGGAGAGCTGTTCAGGAATTTATGATTAGAAGTGAAAAGGACAGGGAAATACGTATGGATATAATCTAGTAAGAAATTGTAGTAATGTTGCAGAACTGAGGTGGTCTCTGAAAAATAAAAGGATTAATATGTTGTAAAAGAAGAAGCAAGATTAGATGTAGAGCCCAGAAATGAAGCTTTTATTAGAAAGCATTTGAGCACTAATGGAAAGACACAAGTGAAGGTCAGAAGGCTACAAACAAGGCAGAAAAACCTTGAGGAGAGGAAGTGATATTTATTGGGCAGGCTGTTGGCAGGACAGTCTTCAGCAGCATGCAGAGGTTTTATCCAGGAAGAAAAGAGATTCCATGATAGGAGGAAATATGTATGATGTTTAATAGCTTTTGATGACTGGAACTGTATATAAATTTCAGCACAAGCATATCAACAGTAAGCAAAATTACTGCTTAAAAAAACATTCAACTTTGGGACAAAACAGCACATAATATCTGGCAATCATAACAGTAAGGTATGAATGACAGTAGAAAATGTAATCATAGCAGTCTTGTAAAATAAGTAATTAAATTATGTCAATGGTATTATATAAATGCTAAAAATTCAACGTCATGTTATCATTAAAATATTAGCAGGATAGTGTTATGGACATGACATGCAGCCTCAGTGGCAAATCTCTGGGTTCTCCCAAAAAGCTGAAGTTAACAAGTCTCCTCTCTTGTACTTTAGGGTTCACATCCACGACACAGGTGAACCAGCATCTGCTGAAATGTGAAGGTGATTTGGATGATGTCCTCCACAGCAGTTGACTATCAGACATTGATACTTGTGGTGCTGATCCTCTTGACATCGGAAGCTTCAGATCAGTCATTAAAGCTACTTTTTATCCCATCAAATGATTGGTCCCATTATTCTGTTCTTTATGTCTCCATTTTTGTAGTCTGATTGTTACTTTGCTGAGTTTATTTCTCAGTCTGGAAATAACTGCTGTGCCTTGGTCATCACATCTTCTTCCTGAGAATGATCCTCTGGGGAGTCAGGTCTTCAAAACAAATCAGAAATTAACATTTCAATTAATCCATATCTGTGTAATATCAGATATATTTGTATTAGAAAATGCCACATCAAGGCTTTTCTTGACTTCAGTCATCATTTTTCTCCTGCTATGGTGGCCACATGCGATGGTGCTTCGGATCAGCCTTTTCCTGATCATTCAGATCAGCAGTTCCCTGCTTCTGCAATAGCTGCTCATTCATGCCTATTTTTCTATCCAGGATCAGCAACTCCCTTCCCTTACATAAATTTAAAACCTTTTTGACATTCTTCAATTTCTTCTTACATATGCAATAAGGAATTGGGAACAGTAGGAACAAGAGGGAATATTAACGTGGATTCCAAAAGACTGAAACATTTTCTGACTAGTTTAGGAGAATCAATGAAAAAGGTTGGAAGGGTCAACTAGAGGTCTTTTAGTCCAATCTCCCTGATCAAACAAGGTCCCATAGAGCATGTATTTTTAATGACAAAATCTCCTAGCCCATCTCCATGATTCGCGATCACTGTGTGAAACTACTCGTGGCAACAACTGAATTACATTTTAGAAAAAGGAGGAAAAGGTCTTTCAACTGTAAAAAAATCTTATTGCTCATATGACACAAGTCTGTAAACTGACAATATTTAGGATTGATAAAGAGTTTGTAACAAGGTTACTAAAACTCTATTTTGAACAATCTGCAAATAAAATATTATGAAAATATTATTTATAAATACAATTTTTTAAACTCATGAATTTTGGCTAGCTTTTCTCAGAGACAGCTGGTGCCTCTTTAAAATAAAAATGAAATTGATTCATGAGTTTTTAGACCAAGGCACTTTCCTATAATTCTTTGGTAGTATTGCATGTTTTCAGCATCCCATTTTAGATAATGTTTTCTTGTTTGTTTGCATTTTCTCAGTGTCATGCTTAAAGTCCAGCAGAAACTTGGACTCAAAGTCATAACACTTTGTATTCTCCATTACTGTAAAGTTTAATTTAAGTGGTAACTCACACCCCTATGATTTATCATAATGTATTTACAGGCTCTATTCTTGTTACATACCTGCTTATCAGTGATATGTCCTGTTTTGTACTGACTCCAGAATTTCTAATGCTCATCAGAAATCTTAATTTTTACTCCTTTTGACTAGAATTCATATTGACTCTTAGAGAACTGCAAACAGCTATAAAACAATTAATAATGTCCCCCATGTTGGGGTAATGAGTGTAGAACAAAAGGCATTTGGGGTTCAATGATCAATATAATCTGATTCAATGAGAACTTAAATTCTCTGCCTCAGAGAAAAAGAAGCCCCTCAACATATGTGAAAACTGAATTCCAAATTCAAATGGGATAGAGAGTAGCTTACATCCTAGGGTCTAAAATATTCCACCAAGGAAAACCATACAGTAATAACTGGAACACATAGAAACATGTTTACAAGAAATGATTGCATGCATCAAGAGCATATTCTGGTCTTTGATTTTAGAGTCCAGTGGTGGAACTGAATCAAAATGCTTGTATCATGTCCCAGCTGAAAATGAACAGATGGCCTTGATCTCTTGTGTATGAATATTTTTTTGCATATACACTTCATCAGCAAAATTTATCCCCCTAAAAAGAACTGGAGGTGGGGATAGGGAAAAGAGGGCAAGGATTGGGAGAAAAAGACTGTGAAACATGAATGGCAATGAAAGTCTATGAAATCTGTAGGAATCTATTTCTTAGCTGATGGATTGTTTGGCTATAAATCATCAAAGTTTATTATAAATCAGTTTACTAACTGTAGATCACATTTATTGTGAATAATTACTGTAAAATAAACAGGCAGTTGAAATAATATCCCATTCTCAGACACACAGAAAAACACCTTATTGTTGCATATCATTGCAAAATACAACTAAATTATTAGACAACTAAATTATTATTATTATTTATTTATTATTATTATTTATTATTTATTTATTTATTTATTATTATTATTATTATTTATTATTATTATTATTATTTAGGACAAAGATGTGCAATAAATGTTACAGTTATTATTAGACAACTAAATTATTATTATTATTTATTTATTATTATTATTTATTATTTATTTATTTATTTATTATTATTATTATTATTTATTATTATTATTATTATTTAGGACAAAGATGTGCAATAAATGTTACAGTTTTTAACAGTACCAAAGTCAGGCATCATTTCTCCCTATGTTTATGCATTCTGCCTCATCCTTTTTTTACATTTCTTTCCTCTCTTTTCAAGCCTTTAATCTTATTATCATATACAAGAAAATTAATTTTCTCCAACTTTCCTCACTACTTTTCTCATTCTTCTTCTGCTACTTCACCTTTCTCTCACTGTTGCTAAGACTTTTCTAATAAGCGTTTCTTGATTTTCGCCAAGACTTTAATAGCCATTTTAATGTCTTGTACCAAAAAATAGCTTGGTGATGTTCCTCAGAGATTTTTGCTCCCTTTTGCAAATCTAGTGAGAACTAAAATTTTAAAAATATTGAAAAATTTGTAATGAAGTGACTGCTCCATCCCCACAAGAGCCATCCAATCAGAGCAGAAAGGTCTGAAAAAGTATAGACCAAGGTATCTTAACACCAAATTAACATCCCAAACATAGAAGTTATAGTATCACCCTTCCTGCTCTGCATGATCTTCTGGGTGAATGACTACAGATATTAATTAGAATGAAGAAATCTCTTCAATCATATTTTAAAAGAAAAGTCTGAGCTGGAAGTGTCTTGAGGAGAAGAAAACTCCATGAATAGTAAGATTTGCCTTGTATTTTTCTCCAAATAAATCATACTTGTTTATCTTTCAGTTGAGGCAGTTGATGTATAATTAAGGAGATGTCTTCAATATAATAGACTAGTAACCTTCTCTCATTTTATAATTTTTTTAGCATTATATTGGTGACTTAATTTTCATGTATTCTGTGGATTTGTCTGGTACACAATAGGTATATTGTAAATCTGTAATTTCATAGATATTTATGCCAAAAAAGGATACTGGATCATCTATTGTGACCCACTGTGCACTCCAGTCCCAATTATGTGCATTTAACTAAGGCATATCTTTCTCAAAGACATTCAAACTGTGCTACAGATTTTCAAGAGATGAGGATTTCAGTGGTTTTTTTAGTTTCAAAGGAAAAACACATTCTTTATCAACAGATATAACTTCTTTATAATTGGAATATGACTTTTAAACTACGACACACAATGTGTTGGATAGTATAGCCATATCTCACGTATCTTCCAAAAAAACTAAAACTCAAATGAGTAATTTAGTATACTAACTTAAAAAGGGTGGCTGCTATAGCAGATAATGAGTAATTCAGTTTATGTATTCCTCAAAAGAGGATATGAGAAGACAGAAAAATAGTAACTTATGTATGTCATCTCTGTTATTAATTGCTTTCCATTGTTCTGCTATGCTCTCCGTTTTCAGATATCTCAGTCTCCAATATCAATCCAGAATTACTATCCATGTAAAAACCTCCATTCTTTTCATTCATTTATAGAAATGGAACAGTGTACATTTAAATTACTCAATCAGCACTAAATGTTCCTGAGGCTGTAAGAACCTTGCCAGACCATAAGCCATAAGGAAGTCTGTCATCATTTGCTGGTCCATCTTACTGGGCATACTCTAAAAGGTCAAAAGACAGGATAAGATGGAGCTGTACTAATTGCATTGCTTCCATTTTGTGTTTCTTCCTTCTGAGCAACAATGCCTTGTATCTCACAGATTGAATGGATGTGTCAGCTTTTTAAACAAAACTAAAAATTAAACTGTTGTTCTGGTCAGGTGGAGGAAACAAATTGCTCATATTTATCACACCCACTTTAGGGAAAACCTTGGAAAAGAAGCAAAAAAATTTCAAAGTCCAAGCTATTAATATTTTCCTAAAATTTGCAAAGACCTAAGCTGGAAAAAAGGTGATATCTTTTATTACTATACTAATTTTCTACACTCTTAATATTCTTTTTTGTCACAATTTCCACAATGTTTAATCACTGCATTCTGATAAAGAGAAGCTAGAAACAATAATCTGCCATTAGCTGCATATAGTTGTTTCTTTTCTCCTTTTAATTTCAGCAAAAGAATGGTAAAAAAATAAATATTGCAGCAGTTTCAGAAAGAAGAAACTACTCCCTTTGAGCTTTCAGTTCTTTCCTGTTTACTTAAACTCTCACTTTACCCAAGCCAGAAATGTCCAGAATTTTTAAATTAATGGAATCATATTGAGAAAATGCAAAGAGGTGCTTCAGACAACAGAATTTTTTGTCTCAATCGGCTTGGCAGTGCTGACACATGAAGAAAAGGCACAGATTATACAGATTATTGCATTACCTCATTAGAAATGCTCTTATTCATTTAACCTAACCCCAGAACAGGCATCTAAATGACCTGATCAGTGTCCTTTAAGGGCACTAGAGTAAAACAATAATTTTCAGGATGTAATTTGTCTCATTCTAAAGAATGCCAAAAACAGAAGAGAGATATTTTTCTATAGAAGAGTCAACCCATTAATAGGAATGTGGTGATTTATAATCAGCTGGGGATTAAAGTCCAAACTGCTCCACATGCACCCACTCCCTCTGGTGAGAGAGTACAGAGTCCACAGCACTGGCTACCAACAACTTCCCCAAAGAAGGAAAAGATCAAAAGGTGGCCACACCTTGTGTGTGTGCTCCCCTCTCTTCCCTCTGAAGCCACTGTCCCCAGGCATGAATCGTATGGTGTAGAGTAAAAGCACAGACCTGCCCACGGCTCTTGGCTCCACCCTCTTCTTGATACCCACAAGAGAAACTAGTACAAGCGACCAATGAGAAAGATGGAACTGGATCATATTAGATCACACATGGTTGATGTGATGAACATTTGAAAAAATACACCTTGGTAATTATAAATTGGACATGTTTTTCCTTATAAAATCAAGGAACATATTTAAGATTCAAGACTGCCTCAACAGACTTTGAACATTTGAACCTTCTTCCTGAATTAGGCTCCAGGAGCAGTTGCAGTATCATAACAGTGAACTGTCTCTTTTGAAGACTAAAAGAGATTGGTTTTTCTTTTTGGGCAATTTCGCTTTGTTTATAAATTTTTATTTGCCATTTTACCTAAATGTTTTTTGCATATTTTTGACTTTTCTGTTTGAAATTTTGATGACTTTTAAAAGTTCCACTGGACCATTCAGCATGGAAGAAATGACACTGCCAGAAATCCTTTTTATATATAAGTAGGTTTATATAAATATATATGTATTAATTTGTGTAAAACTGATTTTAACAGTCAATAGGGGAGGGAAACAGAGGAGAATTTCACATGCCACTTGAGCCTATTTCTCGACAAAACACAGTAAAAGCAATAGAGATGATGTTTCTTTCCAGGTAATGAGTCATATTTGAGGATTTTTATTCCACAAGTACATTTCTATTTATACCTTATCAAACGTCTGAAAATTATTCATTCTATTGCCCTTTTTGACTGAAAAAATGCACAGATATTTCTCTAGGACAAGATGAACTTTTAGATTTTATAAAGCAAAAAAAATTGTAGCTTTTCATGAAAACATCTATCCATCTGTACTGCAATTAATGAACCAGAATTGGCATTTTTCTCAGTTCTACATTTTCTGCTAATCAGGAATTTGCCTCTGGGAAATACAAGTGCCTGTGCTGAGTAGACACAAGGCTTAAAACATTTAAAAGAAATCTGCATATAACGAAAATAATTCCTGAAAAAATTATTGAATCTCACTGGCAAATAACTAGCATTGTGCAAAAAGAGTTGAGCTCAATGTCCTAACTTGATTTTGCTTTTTCTTCTTTTTCATTTCATTGGATATGAAACAGTTTTTATTGTTAATTTCTGTTTGAAACTATATGAAATTGAGGTCTGATTAAAGATTCTGTTCTTAGAAAAAGAAACATTAAAATTCAAAACAATTTCCATATTAAACATATTTTTTTTTCCAAAAAACATTGCAGCATCTCTCTTTTTACCAATAAAGAAACTAAGAAATAGATGTGTCCCAAATGAAACTGAGTTAATGATGGACTCAGGAGTAAAATGCACCACCTTGCCCCTGTGGAGATATGTCCTCTATCTAAAAGCTATCCTTTTCCCACCTCAGCTGTTCACAGGCAAGAGTGACTATTGGCCGTGCTGTGTGCTTCATTGCTGATGGTCACAGAAGTGCTAGACATGGAAAGAACCACAGGAAGGCAGCAGATGGTATTGTCTAGGGATACAGTTGTAATTTATGCTCTTGCATTTACTACCGTACATACATTTAAATAATAAGAAATATAATGAAAGAGCAGTAGTTTCAGTGATGGCTTTTGGCATAATTCTAAGCCTGTGTTCAGAGTTTTTGAATTAATTATCCTGTCAATCAGAGTCTAAAAGGAAAATCTAAAGATCCAGCTGTAATTTTCAAAAGAATACTCTCAGAAAAACGAAATTTAAAAATGTATTATATACTATTATATAATTCATGCTAGTAAATGAGACTTTAGAACTCAGCACTAGATTGCCTGCAATTTTTTATTTATTCATTTACTTTAAAAAGTTTTCTTATTCTAAATTCTTTATGCCTCAGGCATTTATTTGAAGCCATGATGCTGTGAGCCTTCAGGCTTACCAACAGTAACTGTGATGATGTTTTATAAATGTCTGTATAGTAGTTTAAGGTTTTCTGCTGACTCACAGTCACTACTGAGAAACGCTAATGTATCCTGCCACCTCAGCTCCTCAGACTCATCTGTCATCTCTGGTCTCTTGGCTTGTCCCATACCCCGAGGTGCCTGTTGCCATTCTGTCTGAAGGACTGACTGCAGCAAAGGAGGACTTTCATGAACACTTACGATTGTGTGAATTTTCAAACCCAAACAAGACTTTAGGGAGAATATTTCCCTTAGTTACATATCTAGTAACTCATCAGAACCATCAAGTCCAAAAAGTCCAAAGAATATAATAGCTGTTTAGAAGGATTGCAGCCTACAAAATCTTTATTTCTTTCTTCATACTTTTTTTTTTTTTTTTTTTTTCTTAATTAATTTTTGAAGTCTCAGGTTAGGGACTGAAAACTGTAGATACACACACTAAAAAAGAACAGTTTCTACCACCATCTACAAACCACAGCACTGTATTTAGCACTTTGACCCAAAATGGTCTAGTATATCAGAAGAATAAACCCACAGCAGAAAACACCTATGAACGTGGGAGAAACAGAAAATTAGTGGAGTAACATAAGAGTAATAATTGTTCCATCCTGAAGAATTTTAAATGCACTCCTCAGAAGTAATAAGTATTTACACATCAGATACAATAATAATCATCAGATCTCATTTCTGTTTTCATCTCTCTCATTTTACTTGGCTCCTGAACATTTTCTTATCTTCATATTTTAATTCTACTGTACTTAAATTTTATTGGGTTTTTCATCTGCTTTGATCCTTACAGTTATACCTCAGCTTCTTGTGACTCATAAGAGGTATGCAATTATATGCCTAATTCTATTTCAAATATTATGCCTTTTTGCCTAGAAAAAAATTATGAATTTAATTTGTTTAATGTAAATTAAAATATGTTCAAAATATTCCTGAATTTAGGACTTCAGAAAATTCCTCTCTCTCCCCTAATTTTTTCCATCAAACTGCTGGATTTACACTTATGAGTAGGAAGCAAGATTTTATGCTTTCTGCTCACTTATAAAATGCTGAAATTAGAAAGATATGATTGATTTCCCAAATCTCAAAGAAAAGCCAATTGTTTTTCTTAGTTGCTCTGAGTTAATTTTATTACTTTAGTTTCAATTCTTCTCCCAAATTCCTACACAGTCCTTTCTTAGGAATTGCCTAAGCCTGTAAGGTGTAAGCTATAGGACTCATTCCTTTGTCTTGCAGACTTCCATCCATTATTGATACATCTAACTCATTCCATGATATTGTCTGCTTAGAATTGATTGCTTAGAACATTTGGTAAATTGCAGTATTTTTCCATTAATGATTATAATACTTTGTGAATTCAGATTTTGGTGCCCTTTTTTTTATCTTTTCCTACAAAAGTTCTCATTTTCTCTTTTAGAAATTCTTGACATGAAAATATAGCATTAAACACTTTCAAACTTCTCTGGGGAAAACTTTGGTCTACTTGAGCTTGGCCTTGTTATTTGTCAATCACTCGATCAGCCTTTATTTAATGTACAGTAGCAAAATGGAGAATGAATCTCAGAGTGCCATGAATAATAGCTGTTAGTTAACAAGAGAAAGCTAATCTCAGCTGACGAATTTTCACCTTCGTTTTACATCTACTTAAAGAGTTTCTAATAGCCTCAGGGACTAAGTGTTATTGCTTTAGGGTATATGCTTGAAGTCTTAGTCTCTGTGTTTTCTGCAGCTGCATCCATGATCACTCTGGAATAAAATGAATTTGGCTTTAGACTAAATAATAATACCATTAATGGCTGAATATTTATGCTATGTAGTATAACAGAGACTAATTATATTTTTGTGACTTAACAACTTACTATGGCCACTGGCGAAGCAAACTGTTCTAAATAGATCAAAGCTGTGCTACTGAATCAGTATCCGTACAGAAAAATGAATTGTAGCTAGGGTCTTTGCAACTTGTACACAGATGAGGAATGCACCTGAGGGAGGTCACAAATTTCTTATGCAAAACTAAAATCTCCTGATACCTAGATAATTGTTACATGGCAAAACTTGCCCCCAACTCCATGAAATGTCAAGAGACACCTGGGGGTGCCCCTTGTGAACATTTAATTTGTGTTTTTCCACTAAAAGAAACATTTTGTGTCAATGTGAAGGGTGATACTATGTATGTTCTATACTTAACAACACTGTTAGTAACAGCAATAATTTCTGAAGCCCCATACCTATTTTTTAATCTTTTTAATGCTTAACAGAGAATTTTGAGCTCCCTACATAAAGAATTTGTGATTTTTTCTGTGTAATGTGTAGACAGAACAGAAGACAGTGTATAAAAAATAGTAAATTTTTTTCTCCAGGAAAAGAAAGAGAGAGAGCTTGTGTGAGTTTCAAAAAAAGTGTGTGGATGTTACCCTTTAATAGAATAAAATAAGCAGCAGTAAATAAAAATAAAATCACTATAATGTAAGCAGACTCTCTTGATTCTGCTACTAATTGAGCTTGTTTTTCAGTATAAACAAGTATGTAATATCTATTGTTAATTAGATCCAATTGAGTAAAGTCTGGTATAGGCTCATTTTCCAAACTACATGTGTTGACATCTATACTAATAACATCATTATTAACAGTTAGGAAGAACAGCAGTCATTTTCACAACTCAGATGAAAACATCACAGAATTTTTCTGAATTATTAATTTCTATTTAATCCAATAAATTTTTGTAGAAATATCCAGATTTTAAGGCTTTGTATGTAAGAAGGCCAGATTTATCTCTGGTACATCCTCTCTGGGGAATGAATCAAAGGATCACACAATGATTGGAATTAAAAAGGACCTCTGGAGATTATTTAGTCCAATCCCCCTGCTAGAGAAGGTTCACCTAGAGCAGACTTCACAGGATCATTTCCAAGCAGATTTTAAATATCTCCAGAGAAGAAGTCTCCTCAACACCTCTGGGCAGGCTGTTCCAGTGCTTTCTCACCCACAAAGGAAATAAGTTTTTCCTTATATTCAGATGAAAATTTCTTTTTTTAAATTTGCACCTGTTTCCCCTTGTCCTGACACTAGGCACCACTGAAAAGACTCTGGTCCCATCCTCTTAATGGCCACCCCAAAGATATTAGCATGCATTTATAAGTTCCCCTCTCGGTTGTCTCTTCTCCAGGCAAAACAGTTCCAGCTCCCTCAGCCTTTCCTCATTACAGAGGTGATCCAGTTCCCTAATCATCCTGATAGCCCTTTGCTGGACCCTCTCCAGTAGTTTCTTGTCTTTCTTGCATTGGGGAGCCTAGAACTGGACACAATAAAGGGGCAGGAGCACCTCCCTCGATCTGATGGCCACACTCTTCCTAATGCAGCAACAACTGCTTTCCAGCAGGTCAGGCCCTTGTCTGTACTTGTGCATGGGGTAATTCCTCCATGGGTGCAGGACCTTACACTTGCCCCCACTGAACTTAGGTCCTTCACCCATTTCTCCATCCTGTCCAGGTCTGGCTAAACGGCAACATTACCGTCAGGTATATCAGCCACTCCTCCAACTTTTGTACCTTCAGCAAACTTGCCAAGCATGGGGATCACCACTGGCTGTGGACCTCTAATTAGACTGCACTGCTGACTGCAGCTCTCTGAGCTCTGCCATTTGTCCAGTTCTCAATCCACCTCACTGTCCACTCATCTAACCCATACCCATACCTCATACGTGTGAGGATTGTATGAGAGAAAGTATCAAAAGCCTTGCTGAAGGCAATATCCAGTGCTCTCCCCTTATCTACCCAGCCAGTCATGTCAGCACAGAAGGGTTCCAAATCAGTCAAGTATGATTTCTAACTGAGGAATCCATTCTGGCAATCCTGAGAACATTCTTTTTTGTCCACATGAGTAGAATGAACATCCACAATGAGGGTTCCATCATCTTTCCAGGATTTACGTGAGGCTGCATGACCTGTAGTTCCCTCGGTCCCCCCTTCTTGAAGATTGGAGTAACATTGTCTTTCCTCCAATCCTGAGGCATCTCTCCTGCTCTCCATGACTTCTCAAAGATAATGGAGAGTAGCTTAACAATAACATCAGTCAACTCCAGCTGGTATTTCCTCCATAAGCTTACTGTAAAATTAGAGGGAACAAGCTAAAAGGGCAAAATCTTTATCTTTTGAGTTTTCTTTCAAGTTTTTTGGTTTTTTTTTTAAAGTTTGGTTGGGTTTTTGGGTTGGTTTTTTTTTGTTCTTTTTGGGTTTTTTTAAATTTTTATTGGTCAATTGTTTTGTAGAAAACCTCCAATTTAACAGTATACTTCAGGAAGAGAAAACCTTGAAAATGTTTCCTCAAATATTTCAAGTAACAGAATAAAACTTAAAAAAAAATTTTGAATGCTCAGAGGAAACCAGAATGGAACAGCACAAAGAAGGTTTCTGTCTCAAAAGAGAACTGCAGTACAGAGATAAAGCTGTAGGGGTAATTTGACCTTCAAACTCTGAGTGGGAAGTTTTTTTGAGATAGAAGGTACATCACTGAAGTAGGGGAACCTGAGCTCATTATTGAAAGATAAGAAAAAGCTAGTAATTCTACTCTGGGCAGCAACATGGTGTAAGAGACCTACCTGGAAGTAAGCACACTTTGGAAGATATTTTTATCTCCATATTTGCATATTTTTGCCCCTATGGCAAAAATCAGTACATATTTACTGCAGCAATTTGCTGTGAGATTTAATAAACTTCACTGAGAACTAAATTTGTTTAAAAGCAGTAGGTTTTCATAACATAAGACCTCACAAAGAATCAGTATGTCAGCCCAAATTAATCTCAATCTTTTTTTAAAAGCTTTCTAACATGTCAATTAATAAGCAGAGAGCTTATGATAATTGGCACTTAACACTCTATTATGAATCAGGTTGTTTTCTGCTAATGGAACGTAATGGATTGTAATTCTGTTCTTTAATATGACATGCCAAAGCATGCCTCTCTCACCTCCCTTTCTGTCTTCACAACAAATTACATAATATTTGACAATGATAGGTAGACAAATGATTATACTTAACACATTTAATATGGAGCATTAAATACACTGAATGTAGCCACTATATAAATGATACTTACACAGACATTCCTGACACTTCTAATATGAAAGTTCCAATTTTTTTTTGGTTTGTTTGTTTGTTTGTTTGTTTATTTGTTTGTTTTCCACCTGCTGTTAAAACTTACAAAGTCCAGCGGGTGGTCAGTCACAAGTGGTGTTCCCCAGCACTCAACTTTAAGGCAGTTCTGTTTGATATCTTTGTCAATGATCTGGATGAGAGGATTGAATACAATCTCAGTTTGCAGAGGACACCAGGTTGGGTGGAAGTACTGATCTGCTGGAGGGTAAGAAGGCTCTTCAGAGGGGTCTGGGATTGATGGGCTGAGGACAAGTGTGTGAGGTTCAACAAGGTCAAGTGCTTTGCTCACAACAACTGCCTGCAGCACCACAGGCTGGGTGAGACTGGCTGGAAAGCTGCCTGGTGGAAAAGGACCTGGAGGTGCTGCTCAGCACCTAGATGAACATGATGCAGCAGTGTGCCCAGGTGGCCAAGATGGCCAATGGCATTATGGCTTTTTTCAGCCATAGTGGGGCATTAGGACCCGGTCAGTGACTGTCCTCTTGTAGTCGGCACTGGTGAGGTCACACCTCAAGCTCTTTGTCCAGTTCTGGGCCTCTCACTTTTGAGAAAGACACTGAGGTGCTGGAGCATCTCCAGAGAAGGGCAACAGAGCTGGGAAGTTTCTAGAGAGAAAGTCATATGAGAAGTGGCAGAGGGAGCTGGTTTTCCACTTGGAGAAGAGTAAACTCAGGGGACACACTCCAAAACCACCTGAAAGGTCAGTCCCTTCCCCAAATAATAACAGGACAAGAAGAAATGGTCACAAGTTGAGTCAGGGTAGGTTTAGGTTGGATGTTAAAAAAAAAAAAAAATGGGGGAAAGGGTTGTCAAGCACTGGAATAGGCTGTCCAGGGAACCGGTGGAATTCTCATCCCTGTAGAGATGTGTAGATGTGGACACAGGGACAAGTGGTGGACTTGACAGTGTTAGATTAATGGCTGGTCTTGATGGTCTTAAAGGTCTTTTCCAATCTAAAGTCTTCTATGATTGTATTCTGGTGTAAGTAAACAGTAAACATAAACCTTGAAAGCACTGGAATTGAGACTAAGTGATCTCTGCTAATAATTGTTATTTCTTGTGTGACAGTTCAGGAGAAACACACTTGCTCATAGGAATCTGTATGTGATCCTTAAGTGAGGTGAGTAGGAAATTAACACAAGAGCCTGCTGAGGCATTTTTTTAGTCTTTTTTGCTGGGAATTAACTTAAGTCAGTTCTCTAATGGGGATAAAAAACCAGAAAGATTAAGAAAGGATGTTTACGCTCTTTGTAGTGTAGACTTGCACCATATTTGTTTAACTGCACAGAGAAATAGCAGTGTTTCTTTTCAAGCTAGTGTTAATTACAGTTTGAATCAATCTCTTAGCCACTGCTAGCAGTAAACTTAAAAATATGTTTGCTTGTTTGACTTCACAGCAGCGAATGGATTGGCTTCTTAGACTTTTTTTTTTTTCATTCCTGTTTACTGAATTGCTAATTTATCTATCATCTATCTATCTATCTATCTATCTATCTATCTATCTATCTATCTATCTAGTTTTTAAAAAGCCTTACTGTTTTGCACCACTAATCTAGTTACAGAAAGGGTATGAAAATATTAGTAGCTAAAAAGAAATGAATCTACCTTTCTATAGATAATTTATATGAATTATAAAACAAGAAAAAAACACCAAGGTATTGGAACAGGAGTATATTCACAAAACCAATGCAGTGAAAACTTCCTCTTCCCCATATAATTACTTCCATTGATTTTGCTTGAAATAATAACAATTGATAAGTAAGCGTTATTAGAACTAAGAGGAAAGGAAAAGATATGAAGTGTATGCACTGAATCTTAATGTCACAAGGAATAAAAGCATCTGGGTGATACAACCAGGCTGGTAAGGTTATATTCAGTTTCTTCATCAAACAAAATTGCAATTTCTGAAGATGTTAGTTTAATTATACAACAACATAGAACAAATGTATTGGATATATTATCCAATTGTTTGAATCACTTGTGACTCTTTTTAAGCTTCTTTTGAAGCTCTTTTCCTGGTACACAACCCACTCCCAAAAACAAACAGAAGTATTACCCTAAGAAAATTTCAGATTATTAATATTAGAAGTGTCTATCAAAGAATAAATAGTTTTCTTCTTACCAAACTTTTTAATAGCTGCATTACCATAGTTATTAGTATGGTAAAATTTGTAAGGTTTATTAGTAGCAGAGCACCTGTATTTAACTAACCTTATCTACTCCTAGACTTCTAGAAATATCTGAAACTATCTGAATCTGGTCTATACTCTAGAAAGAATATTCGTGCTGTGGAAATTGCAGAATACATCCCTCTGTAATGGCAAATTGAGAAAATCTTTTAAAGAATTAGAAAGAGTTTGTTGTAACAGCTATCTTTATTCGTAGAGATCCTGGTGCCAACAAACTGATAAAACTCTCAGAAAATGGAGCACTCTTACCTTTTATCCTTTATGTTGAAAATTAAACCCTGTACAACACTGAGATGTAAATTCCTTGATTTATATGGTGATATTTGCATGGTACATACTTACACTCATACAGACTGGATAAATAAAACTAAAGAACACTGGAAACACTATATAATCCTCTTGACACTTAGAATTTTGGTTTGGATGAGTAATTGGGTTTTATTATAACAGAAAAAAGCAAGGAAGGAAATTAAAACCAAACAAAAACAAGAACAAAACCAACCAGCCAACCAAAACCCACAAGCAGATAATGGTGTCCATTTAGTCATTCTGGGGTTGTCTAAATTCAGAACTTCTGGAAAAACTTCATGGATTCAGACCAAGGTGTAAACAGTAGTTAGTACTTGAGTATCTGCCTGAGCTAACCTACAAAATCAACAGCTTAAAAATGACAGTGTTCATTTAAAGTATGGGAACCTTGATCCTTGGAGATCCTACTTACTATGTGATATGGTGTTGAAATTTTTATAATTTACATATATTTAAATTTAAATTATAATTTACAATTTTAAAATTTACTTATATATATATACTTTATATATATAATATACTCTATATATAAAGTATATTATGTATATTATATATATATTATATAAAGTATATAATATATATAAAATTTATATATCTATAAAATATATATATATATAAATATATAAAGACTTGTCAACAAAATGTAAAGGGAGAGAATAAATGTAAGGGGAGAGAGTCAGTCACTATTTTCTCAGTATAGGAAAAGCAAAAGTGCTTAGAATTTTTTGCATGGACCAAGACTGTGCCTTTAAAGTGAGTGATGCCAGTGACTGAAATTGTTTGCATCATAGATCAGTTTCTGGGAATGTATAAGCTGGTTCCTTTCAGATGAAATCCAAACAACAAATAAAGTTGGTAAAAGCACATTGCGTTGTCCAGTCAGTAATTGTAGGGTTTGTTTGGTTGTTTGGTTGTTTTAGTTTTCATTTGACATTGTTTGTTTGGTTTAGTACAGTTTGGTCTTTTTGTTTTTTGTTTTTTGTTTTTGGGATTTTTCTATCATTTTTTATGTACAATCAATGAACCAGACTAGGGATAATTTAAAGTAAAAAAAAAAAAAAAAAATTGAAATAAAACAAATAAACTGTGAGGATAAAAGGTCCTCCACATGAACTATTTTCCTGTACAGATTCACTCATTGAGCTACAGATTTATACAGGTGTAGGGAATGGCATTTGTAAGTCAGTGATCCCACATGTTCCTAAGTATATAGAAATGTAAATCCTGGTTAACATGGTTGTCCACCACATTTCATATCCCTGAAGTATGATGCAGTTGTGCTATTCCTTTTGCATTATGAAATGTGTTTGGAATGCTGTTTCTTGAAACCAGTGAGCTTAATTGAATTATCATGGCTTGATTCCTCTTCATGGTTACTCTTACATCCCCTCATGCTTTTATGGCACAATAGAATAAAAGCCTTCAACAGCACACAGGCATCCTTGGTGTGTGTCATTGTGTGATTGTTGTGGCTTTGGGAGGGGGATGTCATAGCCTTACATTTTCACTTTCTAGCCATCACTCTCTCCCTTTATTTTCCAGAGCACTGTATATATTTTCAAATTTAACAAATTCTCTAATGTAAACATGACCCAATAAACTATTGCATTGAGTGCAACACAAAATAATGTGTGGTGTCTTACTGTGCAGCACAGGTGATTTTTTACCTAACTAAAACCTAATTGAAAATAGTGTTTGTGTGCATTCATGCATGTGTACATATTTAAGTAATGAATTAGAATAAGGTTAAAAACAAAGATCTCAGATATTATTTGTGGTATTTAATGTTGAATATCTACTTATTTAATTACTAGTGTAATTTATATTTTCTACTTGCTTAAAAAAAACCAAAACATTTCAGAGCTTATCAGAAAGCCATATGTAAAACCCAAGTTTGATATTTTTTAATAAATATTGATTTTATTGAAAGAAAGGATTCTGACTTAACTTTCAGAATTTCTCATAAGAAAAAATATCTTTAATTACAGAATACAAAATCACATTTAAAAAATACCTGGGGCTAAAATTAATTCTTTTTAATCCATTCATGTAGCTATAAGTTTCCACTCATGTTTCATCTTTTGTTTATCCTTTGCTTGATATTAGACTATGAAGCTCTGTTATCAAAAATACACCAATTTGTAAATGAATCAATCAATTTCCTTGTAATTAACCTTTTCATTATAGTTAAATTAGGGTCAAATAATGAACAAATCTCCTCTTTCCAAAAGTATTTTGAAAAAAACAAATTTTAGGTCCCTTTTCAGTGACTAAAAATGGAATTATAGATCTCTACATAATGGTGATTCATTTGAAAATAGTAATTACGATCTGTACTTTTCTAGATCTTCTGTGAAAGTGAGAACAGCAATAGGAGATATGCCTAGGGAGCATTAAAATAATTAAATCTTCTAAGTGTAATAGCATGATAGATTGAAAAGTATCAGACACAAAAAAATTGCCTTCCCTAGATACTTTTAAAAATTGATACAAAGCTTGAGGGAACAGAAACACCATCTTACCCAACCATGGAGCATCATGAGAAGGGTTAGGAAATTAACCCATTTTCCTAAAATCTAATTGGAATCTCAAAGGACTATCTAATTGAAGTGCATCAGAGAAACCTGATACATTGACAAGTATTCAACTGAAAACAATTTAAATTTACTTGTCTTTGGATTAGAAAAGAAAAAAAAGCAAAGAGAAATAAAGTTTTCTCAGACCAAATTTTGTACATGGAAACACAGATAGAAGCGTGTCAGGATCTGGGGAATATAAAATAACCAAGAAACAAAGTCCAATGTCTCTTTGCCATGTCTATTCATAAGTCGACAGTTCTGGGAGAGCTGAGCAGACTCAGAAACAATTTTAAAGGAGTGTGGGCAGCATGGCAGTGGGTATCTTACTGCAGTTCTGCTAAGAATTGCATCTCTTACAAGCTCATGCATTCAGGATGTCTTTTCTCCAGAAGTTCCAAATAGACAGATGAAAATAGAAGCTTCTTTTTAAAAGGAAAATAAACCAACCCAATGTTGTGTCAATTTTTGTTTTATTGAATTTTTTTTTTAAGGAAAAGAAAGTTTCTTCATGGCACTGTAGGAATAAAGGAAATTTTCTGGCATTTGTCAGACGAGCTTGAACGAAAAAATGTTCTTCCTCCTAAGATGTCAAAATCAATGAAAAGTTCAGACTTTGTTGAGTCTGGGAGGAAGCAACTGGTGCACAAGGTAAGATACTACACTGCAATTTTTGCCTTCTAGCTGCAGCTCCTAGGTCAGTGCTGGTCAATACTTAAACACAACCTGTCCACCTGTATCCTGTCAAGGAGAGGAAGCTGCTAAAGGTCTCAGGCATGAGACTAGCTCAGGGATTAGTGCCAGAAAGCCCACCCTTCCTAGCTGGTTAAATACTTTGGTGGTTGGGATTCTCCTCTTAATACGCTGAAATTTCACCATAGATGTCTAAGTAGGAGCTTCACTGGAATGAGGGAAACATAATTATTTCATGGTCAAACACTGTTTAATGATAGTATAATGCCTCTCTCTTATCTTTTCCATTCTTTTCCTCCTGTTGCAGTCAGTTTCCAACAGTCCTGCCATTAGTTGTATCATAAACAATGGGTATTCAGGAGAGATTTGGAATACCTGAGATGAGTGATTCTTCTTAGGCTCACTGAAGACCTAAATCTTCCATCAATTGCCTGTTTGGTATCTCTGTATGTGCATACTAGTGTCCAAAAGATTTCCCAAATATGGAAGAAAAAAAAAAAAACAAAGAGGAACAAACCCAACAAAACAATAAATCAAAACCCTAAACCCAAACTTTAGAGAATGTTTTTCACAAATATAAAATTTAAGGGTTTTTTTTTGTTTTTTTTTTTTTTTTTTTGTAAAAACATCTTATCTCTCTTCTTTCTCCAGAAATGAAATGCAGTTTGGCTATTTGTGAGGTATTTTCTATTGAATGCTTCTTGTACTAGTTTAAAAATTCATAGGAGCATGTAAGTACAGAAATGTTATTATTATACTTGTGAGAAGGAGAGAATTTTTTGTTATATCTGTGACAATGGGTGAATTTTTGAAAATATTTCTGAACTTTCCAACATTGAAATATATTTAGAAACAAAATTACTAGAATTACTGAAATGTAAACTAGTTTATTCTGCCCAAAAGTAATTAAAAACCTTGACAGCCATTTTTAATGTGTGGTTTTATTCACATTTTTCAGTGTAAGCAAATTTGAGGAAAAAAGCTGTCTGCTTCTACTGAACTTTATGCAGTTCCTTCTGTTTCAGTTTTCTTGGTTCTATTACACCTCTATGAAAAAGTCATTCATAAAATCCATGTTTTGTACGTTATATCCAAATTTCATAATTATATTTTTTTTCCTTAGCATAATTAAGTTTCTTTCAAAAGCAGTGATTCATCTCAGATTTCAAAACCTAAGAACTTGAAACTGTGAGAAGATATTTTGTATGTCACCATGAATCTAAACAGCACAGGTGGCAGCAATCTGGTGTAGAATACAGTATGTTTGAAAAATAAATCAAGTTCATTTTAGAATCAAAAGCAAAACTCAATTAAAAAATGAATTGACAAAATTTAAAATTAAAAAAGTGAAAGAACTAGTTAAAAGCTTGGTTAACACCAGAATGACTAATGATATACCTTTAGTTCACTCAACAAAGCCAAAGTATCGTACAAGAAAAACATTGCATTTAATTTTTCATCGAAAAGCTAAGTATTAAAATATATCATGCCACCAATTATTGGGTTATGAGTTCTCACATTAATTTAATTTAATGTACTTTTTCATTATTTTCTAGTTACATTTATTATAAATCTCCATTGTTTAGGTAAGGTATTAATGAGCCTGTTTGTAGAACTTATAATGACAATAACTTTCCAAATTATTATGGTTTAATACATTTTCAGACCAATGAAATATAAAATGTTGATAAGTTTTTTGATTAACTATGTTTATACTATGAACCATCCCTGAAGCATCACTCATTTTGCAAGGAATCTAATTTTGTGTATTACAACAGGACATAGTTCCTTTCATTTCAGGGGAACGTGATCATTGCCTTGTTCTGTGTCCATCAATATCCATCTTCCTCTCTCCAAAGTCTTACTGCCACCACCCCTTATCGGACATCTTGACAGTATAATTGGAAACTGGTATCAGTGAGGAGGTTAATGTGTCAGGGAAAGCAGCATTGCACCTGAGTCTTTTTTCACAACCTTTCTGCTAAAAGGTCATACTTGTACAATCAGATGGAACAAGCATGTTCATCTGTTTCAACAACATTGACAGTTTTTTCTTGCCTTTTTTAAAAAAAACTGCAATTTTTCCCCCTACTAATACAACTCTCAGTGATTTGTTTCTTTTTTTCATATCAGTTGTAACATTATATTTTTAATTTAAAACTTGTCTTCATATGACCAAATAGAATGCAAGGATTAGCTTCAGTTTTCAGTTTTTGATCAACAAAAATGTACACAGAAAACCATCTTGAAGGTCAGTGTTCTACGGACTGTACAGTGTGTGATTTATTTTTCTATATCCAAGTTGCTTGAAAGAACGTAAACTCTTTCTTATTTTACAGAAACAAAAAATCTGAATCCAGGAACATTTTGTTGATATTTGTTTCCTTTTAGAATTTTGGTAATAATGATTTGCAGTGACCAAAAACAACTTCCTGTCTGCTTTATCTTTTTTTTTTAAATTTCAGAATTAATATAAAACCTGAATAATTTACCTATCTTTTTCTCCAGTGTTTTTTTTTTTCTCAAGATATGTTATTTTTGAGTGTATTACTATATAAATTTTCATTATTGTAGTAATTTAGTAGTCTTTGCTGCACCTCTCTTCTGCTTAAATTTCTTTTCTGATGTTAGACTTCATATGTGTTGACATTCACAATAACATCTTTGTTTTGATTTGCTATGTCAAGAAATGGTTACTTAACACTATTTGGATTTAAGATATGTTGCCTAATATGCATCTGCTTCCAGCATCATAACTAAAGAAATATTATTAATAGAAACTGAAATATTATCAGCAGTCAGCAACAAACAGTTTTCTCCAGACCAGTGAAAGATGTTGAAATATTTATTTACTCCATGTAGCAAAACAAAAAATGAGGAATATTTACTCTGGACATCCAATCCTGTTTTCCCTTTGATGCTGAAATTCTCTTCAGACTTTTTAGGGTGGTTGATACCTGTGACAAAAACCTGCAAAACTCTATGTTGCACATTTGCCTTTTTCAGGTCATTTATAATTATTAAAATGTTATTGAAGAAAACCAACAGAAAATTATTTCTTGTGCTTCATAATATTTTTTCATACTCCACTTTGTAAATTTACTACTCTATAGGAACACTTGAGACAGAAAGTGAAAACTGATAATGCATTCAAATTAGTATTAAAATTTGGGTGAAGAAAATTTAAGCACAGGTTTGCATTTGTTTAGGCAGCTTGTGTTGAGAGGAGGCCAAAACCTTAGCTTAGGGATACCATTTGTCCCTAATTTCTATTTTCTTTGTTTCCCTTTCCCTTTCTCCTTCCCGTTGTCTTTTTTCCATCTCTTTTAATTATACAGATTCTCAGTGAAAATAAACGTTGATTGACTACTAGAGAAAATCCTACCTGGATTTCCATGGATTCCTTATTAGCTAGCTTACCAGGTAGTATTAATATAAGAATTTTGTCATCCTTTTCTCTTGTACTCTTTTATATATTTTACATTATTGCTGTGGTTTAACCCCAACAACTAAGCCCTGAATAGCCACTCCCTCACTCCCCAACCATCAGGATCATGGCGTGAATTAGAAGTGTAAAAGCTAGAGAACTCATGGGTGGGGATAAAGACAACTTAAGAAAAAGCTGTGAACACAAGCAAAGCAGAATAAGGAATTAATTCCCTCCTTGCCTTGTACAAGCAGAGGTTCAGCCATCTCCAGGAGAGCAGGACCCCGTAACACATAATGGTGACGTGGAAAGAAAAACATCACTCTAAATGTCCCCCCCTTCCTTCTCCTTCCCCCAGACTTACATGCTGCATGTGTCTGAAATATCCCTTTGGTCACTTGTGGTCACCTGTCCTGGCTTTGTCTCTGCCCAGCCACCCCTGCACCTCTCAGTCCCCCACCACTGTGGTTGTATGCAAAGCAGAAAAGACCTTGGCTCAGCAATGACAAAAACATTTCTGTTATCAACTCTGTGTTCAGCTCAAATTCAAAGCATAGCCCCATACTGTGAATAAAATTAACTCTACCAGAGTCAGAATAAGCACAGCTATCTACCAGTTTTCTTCTAGCTATTATTCACCCAGGACAAAAAAAAAACCTGAATTCTGTCGGTGCTTTATTTTTCTCCCAGATTATACAGCAACTTTCTCTGTGCAGTGCACCTCATTATGACTCTTCAATACCCTAAGAGCAGTATGCTTTACTGATGCAGCTGCTTTGCAAAGAAAGGCACTTTCTCTACTTCACTAAGTCTATATATGGCACATTTAACAGTTTTGCCAAACACAGAAGTGAAACATTGTCAGCTTTGGGGAAAAAATCTGTGAGGGCAACAGCAGCAAGTATGTAAGAGATGGATACATGAAATATATGAGGAGGGTGGATATTATTTTTTTTATGCTTCCTACAGCATTTAAAAAATGGAGAATTGCAAGACAGTCATCTATCACATCACATGAAACAGCTATCAGAGGGTATATGGGGAAAGAAGGATCGTGTCAATAATGGGAAAACCGCAGACAACAGTTGAGATTTATAACCGTGAACTAGCAGTGAGCTGCATAGGTGCTGGTTTTTCTGCCTCTCTGACAACTCATAGATCCTTAATGTGTTTTCCATCTAATTGTAGGGATTCAGCTGCTCACGGCTTGTTGCAGGATTAACTCTTGTATTTGGGATGGAAAGAGATAGCAGTAGGGAAGAGAAAGGAAGGTGAGACAAGGGTCTAATTTGGCACTGGTGGGCAATAACAGCCACTACATGGAGTGTGGGGAATGAGACTCATTATCAAACCTCAAGACAGAAAACATATAAAAAGGTAAAAAGAAAACCCTTAGGGAATTACTGAATTTCTGTCTAATCACTGAATTAGGAAATAAATCTCCTATAGTACTTCATATTTTAGGTGATGAAAATGCTTGGTTTTAATTAAAAGAAATTAAAAGCTATTGATTTGCCAAATGAACAAAAAAAGAAAAGATAATGTAAGTGAGATGAAAAACCAACATCTTGTAATGCTAAATTATGTCCCTGGTAAATCACTGAAGAAAATATTGAAAGAAAACAAATATGAGATCATTGACACAGTCATAAATTTATTTGGTGACATTACACATATTTCAGCATGTGAAGAAAGCAGTCATGCCTTCTCTCTGCAAAGGGAGTATGAGCTACAGACACTTCTGTCTGCATTGTCACATGGAGTATTGACATTTCAGCACCAGCTGTCCACTGTTCTTGAAATACGAGACCGTCCGTGAAATATAGTATGCTAAAAGAAACAGGTAAGCATGTCTGAATTCGTATCATCTTGGCCTCCAAATTCATTAAGCCAGGCAATATAAACCCATTTTCCAATCAGAACAGCTCTCTTACACCTATCTCAGCTGTGGCAGGTAAAGTAGAAGAGATGAACCTGTGAATTAAGGAGAAACCAAAGCAACAGTGAGCCTCCACTAAATGAGAAACAGCAGGAGACCGTGGATAAAATGTTGGAGGCCAGAGAATGTAAAGAAATTTTTAATATATATCAGTTTTTTGTTGCCTAGAAGAGCTCTCTTTTTTTAGTAATTTTTTACTGTTCCAGAATGCAAAAGTAATCTGATGTGGCAGAGGAGCTAAAGGATAAACTGTTCCCTATGAAGAGAGGTATCTGCTCACACACAAGACAAAAAATTTCTATCTTTAAAATTGGAAAAACTGTTTGACAAATTGAGTTCAAAGGTAGATTGGCTTTTTGGATGCTTGATAAAGTCTGGTATTGGAATAAAAGGAGTCTTGATTGATTAAAACATTTAAAAATTACTACAGGTAACAGTTCATTTGAGCTTAGAACAAACTTGAGCAGATCAGTTTATCTTTTCACTCCTAACCACTACAATTTTTATATCTTCATATCTGTGGCAACAGTTCTGAAGTTGTTCTTTGTAAAAACCCCTGAATTCTGATCAGAAGTAAACTTAACACTCAGACGTACTTCATGAGACATTGAATTGACTTTAGAGGTCCCACTGCCAAATAAGAAATATTTATTTGAATTAAATGATTACATTAGCCATTCCTTAAAATTTGTTTAGTTCTAACCTGGTAGAATATAGACAGAGTCCCTGGAGAAACAAATCCAGCCATTAGTGTGGTGAGGTTAGAAAATTCTGTTATTTCAGAGGCAGTTTGTCTTGTGAATGTTGTGGTCCTGCGCTGTGTGTCCTGTATTACACAGAAATTCAGAATTTAAAACCAGAAATTGTGGTTTTGGTGATTGAAATATCTTATGATTAGTATTCATGTATGAAACACTTGTCTAGTACATGCAATAAGCATCAAAGCATTCACTGGAAAACTTTCAACCAGTCTCCTGATGATATCCTGAATTATAACATGTGGTCATTCTCATTATGGAGCTTTCACTCTTCAAAATAGCACTGCCATAGCAAAATGAACTATACATAGCTGGTGTGGTCTGGGCTTCCCAGGTATTTGGGGAGATAAAGGTCTTTTTCCCAACCTTTTTTTTCTGATATTTAGGTTAGAATGTTTTCATGATAGTGCTGAAATAACTAGGAATTCTGAGCCATGAAAGATAACAAAATCCATACATCTGTAAAGCTGCAGTCTAATTGTGCTAAGGGATCTTTTACTCCCAGCCTTCTCAATGAGATTTTAAATAGGATAGTCATCACAGTGCACTAAAAATAGAAATTAGCAGTTATTTTTAATTGTTTTTCACCTGGAATATATTAACATTCTTATTTATTTTGTGCATCTCTGCTGTTTCTATTTCATTGCAGGGGTTACAAGCAAGGAGACATCCTGTACTCAGGTTAAGTGTTATAAATTTTTTCCTGCTTCCTGAAAAATTTTCCATTTATTATTTTTTTCTCTTTATCAGTAATTAGCATCTATCCCCTTGAACTTCCCAACAACACTGCTGCTTCACCACACTAAATAATATTTTCAGTGCCTCTGAAAATTTGATAGTAGTAGTTTTTTGGCAACAACTGTAGGGGTATCAAGGTCTTCAGACCTCAAACAAACCTTTCAGTGGTTGGTGTTTTCTAAAGTTCCTGACACTTAGATTTTTCTTTGTGATCAGAAAATCTTCAGATGATAGGAATCAAAGTGTTAATGAAGCATAACTTAAGGGCTTTTCCTCTGTTGTTAATATCTACATATTGTATATGACATGTATATACATATACATATGTATATAACATGCTGTTAATATCTACAAATCAAGAAAACTTAAGAAACTCACTGAAATTATGGACTGATTAATTCATTAATTGAACAAGTCAGTCATTTTTATTCAAATGATAATAGGTGATTTTATTATTTTCTAAAATTATTTTCCATGCCTGAGTAGATTAAATCAATATAATTCCTTACAACAAAGTGCAGTAAGAGTGGTCTTATACCACTCCCACTTTAAATGACTTACAAGAAACAGGAAATTATGACTCAATCATCTGGACATTTCTGTCTAACTAGTGTTTTATTTTCCAAACTTGAACATTTTTATATATAATGAATTATTTATAAGAAATATTTTCAGAGTTGAAAAAGCTTTAGAGTAATGAGTTTTTGTTTCCTGAGGGCTTTTTTTCTATTCTGGTTGAGAAAGCATTCTAGAATAATTTTACCTCTATTTTGTACATATTACAGTATTATTTACTGTATTAATGAGAAAACTGGCAGCATGTCAGAACACAAAAAAATATTTTGAAAAAAATTATTTTCTCCATGACCAGCTTTCATTCACTCTAATAAAGTGACTTAAGTCTTATGACCCTGAAGTCATAAAGAGGTTTTATTCAGGAGCTACTTTATAAGCACACTGGAGTGAGTGTCAATCATTGTGGGGTAATGGAGCACTGCCAAATACCTTAGCTCCTCTCCTGTCTTGATCTCACCAGAACTTAGTTTAGTCCTAAGCCCCAGTTTCTGGTCACCCACATACTTTGTTAACCTTCCCAGGTTTTATTTCCTGTGACAAAAAAACTTTTACAATTTTGGGAATAATTCCATCAGAAAGATTTCCTTATAGTCAAACTGGATAAATCCATTTTAATATTTCCCATACAATTCTTTAGCATAATTCAAGCAACAGTTGTGCACTGGAAAACTCCCAAGCAACCTCAGCCAAGGTTCTCAGGTAGGCAAAAGGAGAGCACTTTGGATATAAAACAATTTTTTGGGATTTGCTGTGGAACTGAATGATCATTCTCTTGGAGGAAATAACTTTGTCCAAGCAAATGTAAACATACAGCACTGATGACAAAGCAATACACAGCTGATCCCAAAGAGTGTATTCTACCACATTTCTCTGTACATATTTTCCAAGTTTCTTCTATATCAAGTTTCCCTCCTTAATTCAGAGTTTTTAAGTGGCTAATTATGTCTTTGATCTCAAAATTCCTTTTAACACTGTTATACATCCTATGTGCTCAGTGCATGCTTTTATCTCTCATATTTGTATAAAAGAGCATTCTATATAGGAATAAAAATGAATTTATAGATAAAATATTATATTTTACATTTTGTAACTATGTAATATCAGAGCCCTATCATGTATACCTTGACTACTCTTATCAAAGCAGTATAGATTTTCAGCTCAGGAATTTGTTATCTAGCTGCCTGTAAATCACAAAGCCCAAATTACTTAAGCTACAGAACTAAAATAATTGCTTTTCATATTTTTCAGACCTATATAACATTCCATAATTTTATCTAAAGTCTAGTAGCAAATAAAAAAAATCATTGAATGACTTCCACAGGCCAGTGTGTGTTTGGCTTGGTTCGTATTTGAAATTTTTATTTCATGTACCAAACTTTGATTTTGACTTTTTTGATACCTTCCTATTTGCATAACATCAAACTTCCATCTAGTTTTGAAAGCTGAAAAGAAACTCCCAGTAGTGCTTACCAGTCAAATAACACATACTCAATTTCATAACCTTTTGGCTTCGTCTTTAAAGTTCACCAACAAACCTTACTGTTTACTCTAAATTCTGCTAGTTCAAATTGTCATTTCTGTGGAATACAATTCAAATAACATGCCCTAGAAAGGTCCAGAGTAATTTTCTCCACTGACACCCCTCAGAAATTGTAATTGTAATAATTATCTCCATATTTGCCGCTGGCTCTTTTTTAATGATTCATTCTTTACAAAGATCAGAGACTCTACACATCTTTTTAAGTTACTGGGTTTTAACACAAATTAACACTTAAGAATTTCATATACACTTTCAAAGTTCCTCCACTGAAGTAAACAGGCTGGACTTATAACTCTACTGTGATATAAACCAAATGCCTTTATACTTTCTTCTCTATTATAAAATCTGTACAAGAAAATGAAGGGTAAGGAGTTCCTGGAGTGGGTCCAGGGCAGGACAACAAAGAGGATTAAGGCAATGGAGCACCCCACAAGGAAAGGCTGAGGAAGTTGGGACTGTTCAGGCTTGGGAAGAGACACCTGAGAGGGAACTTCATCAATGTCTAAAAATATCTGAAGGGAGATGCCAAGAGAATGCAGCCAGGCTCTGCTCAGTGGTGCCAAGCAACAGGACAAGAGGCAATGGGCAGAAACTGATCCACAGGAAATTCCACCTGAATATGAAGAAGAACTTCCTTGCTGTGCAGTGACCAAGCACTGGAAAAGATTTCCCAAGAGGTTGTGGAGTCTCCCTCACTGGAGACATTTCAGAAACATCTGGATATAATCCTGTGCTTTCCGCTCTGGGATGGGATGACCCTGCTGGAGCGAGGGGGGTGGACCAGATGACTCTCTGTGGTCATTCAGGGATATGATGTGTTCAAAACTTATGTCTCAGGAGATGGACAATTAATATAGTGGAAAGTTTAGTACCATGGGAGAAGTTTGTCTTGGGGGCATTGTTCGGAAACATTAGGGAAAGCTTTGAGTTATTACACTGTTTTAATTTTTTTCTCATTGATTTCAGTTATGAGTTGAAAATAGCAAGAAACTTGAAGTGGATATGATTTTTCCTCATATGGACCTCATCTATCTTTTGTGGAAAATGTGGATATCAAAAATGATTTAAGAAAAATTATTCCTGTGTTGCCTCTATCTTATGAGATGGAAGATAAAAAAAAATCTATTTTAATTTTTGTTCAAGAAATTAATGACTTTTTCTGTGATCTCTGGCACCAAAGGTAGTTCAGCAAATCTGATATTTCGAAGACTCAATCCTAATGCTATACATTACCTCAAACTGAAACTGTTCTGAAATGAATGACACTTTGGTTAGAATTGTAAAACTATATATTTTTTACAATGGAACACGTTGCATTTTTCTTTCACAAAAATCTTAGTTGTAATTCTCCCAGCATTCAAATAAATACCTTAGGAAAATTAGTTCTGTTTATCAAAGTGTAGACTTTGTCAGGTTTTCAGAATAAATGCTTTAATTCACTCCTACTTTAGTATATCATAGTAGTGAGCTCCAGGATAAAAATGTTCCAAATATTCTAATTATTCTGTTGAAATATTCTGAAAGTATTTCAGATCGTTGTAGTATGTTGAAAATAATTTCATGATAATATAGCTTTTTTTGTCAGCTTCCACACATGCTACTGGTTCCATGTGTCCACGGTGGAGCAGAAGGATTCCTCTCCCTGAGCACCAGGAGAAACAACGTGTGATGAACTGACCATAACCCCCATTCCCCATCTTCCTGTGCTGCTGGTGGGGGGAGGGAGGGAGAGCTGCAGGAGAAGTAATTTTTAAGGTCTTCTTTTATTTCTCATTATCCTGCTCTGATTTTGTTACTTATAAATTCAATTAATATCTCTAATTTTGGTGTTGCTTGCCTGTGGTGGTATTTGGTGATGGATCTATTTCTGTCTTTGTCTCAACCCATGAATTCTTCCTAGCAATTTCTTCCCCTTTTCAGCTACACAGGGGAGTGAGAGAGCAGCTTTGGTGAATCTGGCATTCAATACATTGTGCTAAACTAGAGATAGGCAAATACACCTTGCAATAACAATTGAGAAACTTCTGATTAATTAAAGAATATTCCAGAACTTGAATATTATGCTTTAAGCATTGTACTGCCCAGGGAATCTAGTATTCGACACTTAGACTATTAAGAAGTGATACACTGAAGTTAGAAGAACAGTAAATTTTTAGTTAGGCATGCAAAATTCTACTTCTCACTCTAATGTCCATTGGCTTCCCTTTTGAGCTAGCATTTGCACATCAGAACAGTTAATTTAGGAACAGATGCAAAAATGTGCATTTGTTTGTTCAGTGATCACTCTAAGAAAAATATAAAAATATTGGATATGAGGGAAGGTACTAACTGGCTAATTGTGATTCTGATGATGGTTTTGGGACATTCAGAATTGTATAAGCAAGCATTTGACTTTGTATTGTATATTATCACTTTTATCATCAGTACATCAAAGAGACCGATAAATTTTCCAGCTGCCTCTATAATATTCAAAGCGTGTCTTTAGTAGGAGAAAACATTCATGTTTTTTATTTTCTTTGATTTTACTAGTTCTTAATCACAATCCTTATCATTTTCATTTAAAACCTCATGATCAAGTGCTCAAAAATTAAAAACAAAAAGTTAAATTCAACAACAACTGTGTAAAATAATGAAGCAGGCAAACTTCTGTTCTGTCTGTTGTACATTCAGTGAATATACTGATGCTGCAATTACTGATGTGGTGAAAACTAAAAACAGAAAAAAAGCACACCTAATTTACCCTATTAATAGCTAATCAAATTCTAATGTGATCAGTCAGAGCTTCAAATCTCCATATGTCCTCCTTTATTTCTGTGATACACACTGTCAGGCTTTAATTTTGTGTTGTTGTACAGGAAATGAACAGGAGTTTAAGAGGAAATTACTTTCCCCATCAGTCCCCATCAGTATTGTATAATTCAGTTCATTGTTAGAAACAGCTTGCATACACAAAATCCTTAGAGCTAACTTGTTATTCAGTGGAGACTTACATGGGCCCTAACTCTTGCTTCAAACAAAAACGTCTGTTATAAATATAATATGTGAAGAACCTTGTACATCAGATCTTCTGCTGCAGAAAGATGGATTATGTTACAGGCTTGTCACAGAGCTGCAAGTAAGCCAGCTCAGGACATACCCAGTAAACTTCCCAACTCTGTATGACTCAAATTTGGAGATTAAAGTGGCAGAGAACATATTTCTTGTTGTGCCTAAATATCCCTTTTCACACAATTCACCTTAAGTAAATTTTATTAGCAGCTGAACATGTTTGTGTTATTCTGTTTTCACGTGTTCTTTTCCATAGGCTAAGGAGCACATCACTGCTGCCATTTTGACTTCACTTCCTTACAACCTCCTAATTGAGGTTATCAGTCTTCTAACCTCCACTCCTAACTCATTTTGGTTGATATGAACTGAGTTATGGACCTTTCATTTAGTAAGTCTGTGTAAAGAAAGATATTTCAAGAGATCAGTTTACCTTTGTTGGTTGAGCCTGGAGCAATAACCAACTGTAGGAAAATATATGGAGAGAATGCTAATTGGCAGAGGGAGAAAAAAATTAAAGATATTTCACTTGGTATGTTGACCTTTTTATCTGGAAAATATAGCCATAAAGTCAGGTAGACAGATTGCCTTTGTAAGGGAGGTCATAGAGTTTAATTCAGTAATTTCTACATCAAGACAATAAGACAATAATGACTATGAGATTTACTACAGTTCCTGCTACTGTCAGAAACAGAGGATTATTTTTGAAAGATTATGTGCACAGATAACAAAACCCCTGTGTTTAAGTAATGTCTGCATTTTAATTAAAACTAATATTCTGAGCTCTGTATGTCACATAATCTGTTACAGATTATACTGTTCCCCATGTTTATCTAGTAATTATTCCTATTTATGAGAATATTTATCTCCAGTCTAGTAATTTTCTTAATAATATAATATTCTTAAATGTAAAAGTGCAGGATTTTCCAGGAACAATGAGACAAATTTCTCAGTCTTCCACAAGAAGATAAGTATCTTGCTTTTTAGTAGTTACAAAATTTAGCAAGAAATCATGACTTTCTGAGTAGAGGCATTTGCCATGCTAATCTATGGACATTGGCCAATGGGGCCTTGAGAGTTATGCATCTGATCTCTGGAAAAGAGAAGTGCCAGCATTGCAACATCTAAAGATGGCTCATTCTCTTATAGCTAAACTACAGACAGTTGTTATCCTCACTGTGTAAGTCAGGGAAATAATCCTGATTTACTATGTTATTGAGAAAGCAGTGTCAGAGGAAATTATTTGTAAGGACATATTTATTATAAAAATATATATCTATTTTTATGGACAAGTAATTTCATTTCTCTTAGCACTCACAGAAACAGTTTTTCTATAACTGATAAGAAGCACTGCATGATCAGAGGAAAGTGTGGAAAAGGAGAGAGAGATCAATTACATAATAATTACACAGAAACTGTAAAATGTCATGGTCTGCACAGGTTTCCCCCATTTCCTGCAGAATCAGTTTTCATTATTTCCCCCCAGCTGTATTGACTAAATCCCCACTGATTGGAATGTTAATGGAGACAAGCAACTTGTACAGAAATCTCATTCCAGACACCTCACAACAGGCAAGGTGTATCCAGACCATACCTTCCCACTTGCTCTGAGTGATATTTGTAAAACTGGTTCTTAACTTCAGAAACCAAATACCCAGATGATCCACTTGCCATAAATTGTTATGCTTTCTCTGTTCTTCAGCACCTAATCTTCTCCCCACCTCTACCTGTACTGATTATAGATGACCAACCTAACCTGGTGAAAAGTTTCTGGGAAAGTCAACAATCTCCTGCACAAAGAAGGGATAGCTCCCTGCAAGGCTGTGAAACAGCCAGGCAGTTCCCAGTCCACACTGATGTGTAGGATATGTCCTTCCTGAGCACAGGACTTCACATTTGTTTCTGTCGAAATTTCTAGATTTCCAGTGACTCATTCCTTCAGTGTTCTGGAATCCCTCTGAATGGAAATCTTCCCTTCCACTAAGAACTACTCTCTATTATGGTGTTGTCCTGTTACTGATGATGATGATGATCTGAAGTGGAATGTCAAGTGTAACTAGACACCTGTTAGATTTCAAAGTGTTTTCCATTAGCCTCTTAAGCTTAATGCGTCACCCTGAAAACTCAGCTTCTGAGTTTGCTAGCATAGTTTTCTAAGGACTTTCCCAGGACAGTAACTGTAAACATAGATATGTGTACATTCATTCTTTACACGTCTTGTGATGGGCATCTCTCATTGCCAGTGCAGTGAGAAAGTGTTATCCTGACCATCCAATCCCTGGCCATGGTCAGAAGCCTATAAATCCTGGGGGGAAAAATAAACTTTCTCTTTCTTTCGCCACACCTCGACCTGTGTCCGCATGATCTGTTAATCTTCAGCGGTAACATAATGGATAAAAACCTTTTTATCTGCCTCGTAATCCACTCAGATTATTCTTATCTCACCACTTTGATTTCCATAGTGCTCTTGTGCATCCTGTGCAAAAATGATACTAGAGTCAAAGGAAACACATAGAGTCATCCACAGGGCCAGTCAGTTCCCTTATCCCATCCTTTCTTGTCTGGGGAGTAGCTTCTAGGAGAACTTGCTCCATAATCTTTCTAGAGAATGATGCAAGCCCAAACAACAATAGTTCCCTGCAACCTTCTTGATTTTTAAAATGGGAATAGCATAAGGTAATAAATTTTTCATTTGTAAAGTAACTACTTTATTCTGTTGCAAGACATTTCTGAACTTAATTGCCCATCAGATGTGAATAATAATTTCCCATATAATTTTCTAGTTTGGTTTGTTTTCTGAAATAGATGTTTTTCTCTAAAATCTAAAATATCCCATGGAAATAAGAGAATTTAAAGGAATTTTCCAGGTATACAAAAAAAACAAATAAAATCTTTTGTTTTGGATGAAATCAACATTAAAGAATGTGCACTACATTTCATCACAAAACTAAAGTTTCTGAAACCATCTTCCTGGTTTTTTGTTGTAACTGCAACGTACCTTAGGATTCTTCTGAAATGAAAAATTTAAGGAGTGTACAATGCAGACTGAAGCTCGGAGAAATACGTAATTCTCTCTCATGTATGAAACAAACCATTGATTCTTATTTCATTTGATAAAATTTTTTACAGATAATTTTTGTTGATTTTTTTTCCCCAGGGTGAAAGGAAAATAATAATTTGGATCATTATTTTTTTATTTACATTATTAAGTAGAGATTTTTCAGCTAACAGAAAGAAAAATATTATTTGTCTTCATTATTTCTAGTGGTTATAGCATATTTTCCTCGTTCAGTCTTCTGCTCTCTGGAAACTGGAGTTTACATGTAAGATACCCTTCTTTTTGTATAAACAAAAATAAATCAGGTAGAGCTTGGGCAGAAGAGAATATGCCCTGTATTTAGAAATACAGAAATGTACAGCCTAAAATTCCTACCATCATAATAACGATGGTGAGCTCATAAAAAATGCATGTAGTGGTCCATGAAGCACTTTTATTAACACTTCTTTTCAGAATACCTGAAAAGACAAAATAATCCGACACTGATGGAAAGAGCTGAAATCTAAAAATTATCTTTATTCTTCCAATGGCATTTTTTTCATTCCAAAAAAACATCAGATTTTAAGGTGTATCTCCATGAAAAAAGACCTTTCACAGAAGTCTGTGGAGCAAGGTAACTCAGTCTCGTATTTTACCAGGCTGTATGGAAAATGAAATCAAATTAAGCCAAAAATGCTCTGATCTTGCAGAGATAATACTTAGTGCAGTTTTGAATTAGCAGTCATTCTGTGACTGAAGTTCCTTGAATATTGAAGAACTATACATGCCTGACACAAGTGCAAGATGTATTTGGCTGCCTAAGTAAGGAAAGGGCTTCTATCCTCCCTAACAGTTTTGCCTGACTTTGATAGAATAGTGAAAGTAGAAAGTAATTAAGCAAAATTTCACCTTCCATTGCCCACAGAAAAGATGCATTAAGTTTCATTCATTCACACTGGTGATTTTCAGAACCTATTAAATTCATAACTAACAGCCCTCAGAAATTAGAGGAGCTTGTGTGGGTACAAAAGAGAGAGGGAGAGAACTAAAAGTCTGAATCAGTAAAATAACAGCTTTTGCCTTTTAGTAGCTTTTGAACAAAGAAAAGCTCTTTTCTGAAGTTCAAAGCTAAAAGACACTGGGAACATATGGAAGGGAAAAGGTATTGGAACATTCCATGTGTCTCACCTGTTTAGAGAGTGATGTTAGGTCTTGTGCTCAGTGACAGGGGATGCACAGTGTGACTCGAAGCAGAGTGGTAGGTGTGTAATAGGTGTGTAACTGCACAGCACAGATGTTACTTCCATTTCTTCTTGGGCTATTTACCACTTTTCTGAAAATAAGCCCAACTGCATCTCAAGCTATACATCTCATTATAATCTTTTAAATATGGTGCCAAGCTCCAAATAACAGCAAAAAGCCTTGTGTCACTCTTGGTGCTGAAGAAATGAGTTGTGCTGTGCACGTGCATGAAGAAAGTATACAGTATAGAGTAAAACTGAAGTGAAAACTGCAAAGATTCTGCTCCAGAGGGAAAATAGCAACTTTTTTGAACTTGACTGAAAAAACTCTCACCTATCTCACAAGCCCTTATGGATCATTAGTACTCCTTGAGACTTATGGACATAGTTTAGAAAAATTTTTATTTTCTCCTCAACCAAACAAGATAAAACAGAAGAATAAGTATGGACATTTGTCACTATTGGACACGAAATGATTCACACAGATACAGCTCAATGTGTGATAGGAAAAAGAGAGTGATTTATTCTGTGGTTTCAGTATTTGTAGATTCTTGACAATGACCAGGGATTGGATGGTTAGGTTACCACCTTCCCAATCACACTGGTAGTGAGAAACGTCCATCAAAAGATGTTTCTTTAATGGAATGTATAAAAATCTATGTTTATATTTACTTTCCTAGAAAAGTGGCTAAAAACTATGAAAATGAGATCAGAAGGCTTAATTCTTAGGGCAACAGACATTACCATGTTTTAAAAGTTAGCTCAATATTATTCATGCAATTGATGAATTACTCATTCTGCTCCCATTCAGGGACTGCTTAGTAACAAATTAAAGTTGATTTTGTGTATGGGGCCTACCAAACACAAGAAGACTGATAAAAAGTAATTTAATGATCAGTCTTCTAAATAGTTGACAAGAATATTATACCTCCTGTGTAGGTTAGGACTGTGTCAGTTACAACAAATCATCTAATTAGCTTTGTTCTTCGCACTTTTACAATATTTGATGTTCCTACCATTAAAAAAGAAACAAGTAAATTTAAATATAAATGTATATGCAATAATTTATTTGGGGATATTCACTGACTCATATAACGTTTCATAGACTATTTTATGGCTGATTATCAAACTAGAATTTTTTTTTTTTCTTGTGGCCACCACATTATATTCAATCATTCACAGCTTTAATTTCAAACAAACAAGACCTTCCCAAACCTCTGGTGAAAAAAATTCTATGGAGAAGACAGGTGATTGCAACTACTTTCACCGTGAGTATGCAGAGAATCTGCAATAAAAGATCTGAAATCCATGAACTGTTATACACTTACAAAGAGGTATTAAAAATAATGTCAGAAAAGTATAAGCAAAATATGAGAGGCTTTCAGGGCAGAAGTAAGGAATTTTAGCCCAGAAAAGAGGCCATGAGATTTTTATTTTATTTATTGTCCAATTATTTGGTTTCCGAGGAGATTTTATTGCTGTAATGGTTTCTTCTCAGGCAGGTTGGACAAGATTGTTGGTGAAATGGATGCAAAGGTCATGAAGCACCGAGTAAATTGTTTTAGAGCTTAATTGTTAATTTTTCCTTATTTATAACTTGGTGGTGAACATGAGCAAAGAGTGTATTTATTTAGCAGCTTGAGACAATGAACAAAATTGATACAGATGGGAATTCTGAAAAAAATTCTAAAGAGGTGAGATATGAGATTTCTTCTTTGGTACAGCTCTATATGCAGTTTTGTGATGATCAGCAATAGAAGAATATTTAAAGCTGGTTAAAGATGTGTTCTTCCATCAGTTTTGGGCTGTCTTGTACAGGAAAGTTGCAAGGCCAGGAGAAGGTCTCCAGGTTAAGAAGATGTCTGTAGCATTATATACTGAGAGAAAATGAGAACTGGATTTGTACAGTTTTAAGTGAGGGCTAAAGGAGAACTTCAAATTGCTGTCTTCAGCAATCTGTTGTGTCATAAAAAAGAAGATACAGAGGAAAGCTTGGCAGGCAGTTTAAGCTTGCCCACAGATGTGAAATTCCATCCTTGGAGACATTCAGAACTCCACCACACAAAGCCTCCAATAACCTGAACAAACTAGAGTCAGATCTGAGCTGGAAAATGGCCTTATTTGGAGCAGGAATTTGAACCACATTATCAACCAAGTTTCTTGCAATTTTAGTTGGCATAAAATTAGATTTTTTATGCCTGAAGATATAACATACATTTTCTTGTGAAGGATATACATGCTTTTGCTCATAGGAAAGATACTTCAGATAGAAGGAATGCATCTAGATGTTGTAGAATGTCTTAGGTGAAAATGAGTCCTGGATAACCAGTCTTCAGTAAATGCTGACAGCTCTGATTCCATGAAGAAAGGAACTACGTAACAAGAGTAAACAATAGAAGCAGTAACTAAAAATTCTAAGAAATCAAAATTCTAACTACAACACTGTGTTCTACCCAACCGGAGATGGGCACAGTGGAATGGACTCTGAGTATTTGGGAAAAAAACACAATAAACCAAAAAAGGATAGGTGTAACTCCAAGACATATACGGTAAGATCACCATAAATCCAGACAATGGTCAAAAAAGGATATTGAACAGCGCTGAAAATGCAGCATACAATCCATGACAAATAAAAAATACCTGTACATTCATGTCCTGTAACTATTGTTACCAAAAAGAAAAAAAAAAAAAATAAAGCCATGTTAAGCTGGTCCTCCAAGTAAATAATACTACATCAATAACACCACATCTTACAAACAGGTCAGATGCTATTTGCATTTTCTGGTGATCAAGTTAATACAGGCTAAGTTACACAGTATGAAGTACCATGACAGACAATGTGCCTTACTATGGAAGTGCATATATGAAAAACCTACCTTGAATTCCCCTTTACCAGTATTTCAATATCCTGTGCTGACTTCAGAGAGCATAGTTTTCATAGTTTTTAACAAAAATTTGAGTATTCACTAGTTATTGAAACACTACTTAAATCTCTGCATCAGTCTGTACTTGTTATGAGTTCAATCTTTTATTTTCATTATTTTTATGGCATATTAAGATTCTGTGGGGATGACAATGACTTCTTGGCGCAAGATAAATTTTACCCCGTGTTATATGAGATATTTTGTATGTCTGCTTCTGAGAAACATTTTCTTTGATTCAGAAGTCTTCATGCAAACAAAATTATACTTGATTTTTTATTGTTCAGGTTGTAGTTATGATCATCAGCCACCCCACACGTTGTAGCTATCATCATGGTAACTTAACCACCCCACACATTTTGTGTCCTAGATGAAGTCCTTGGGCCTGGAACAGAGTTACAATCTGCTTTCTCAAGGCTCTACTGGTTGTATATATATAGTTTATGAAAAAAAAAAAGAATACTAATGTGAAACAGTTTGCATTATTTTGCTATGAATTGCAAAGTCATTTTCACAAAGTATATTGTAATTTATATCACTTACAGAAAGCAGGTATACTTCCCCAAAGGTGACTTGTAATGAGAGAGGAAAAAGCCTTTGGGTAAGGCATTTATAATTTTTTTTTTCTCTTTACCTAGACATTAGCATTCATTTTCATAAAGACAACCTGAGTAAACTGACACTTAAGCAGAACTCAGACTGATGCAGTACTGAAATAAAATTCTATGCAGAATGAAAAGGTTACCTCTAGGGAGATAGGTACATTAAAAGCCTTATTGTAGGTTTTATTTATGAAGCAGTTATTAAAGTATTATTCCATTTATACTAAAAAGTTGACTAAGGCAGTATGCATGAATGTGCTTCAAACAGTAAATTGTAGCTCACTTTTTTTAGCTTATTTTTTAAATCTGCTATTTAAATGTTTGCACAAAGGAGGTTTAGGTTGAATTTCATCCAAATAAATCCTAAATAGTTTAAAATACTTGGGATTGTTTACTCCTCCTTGGTTCTACATGCCAATTTTTATACTGAAAAAAATTATCAAAACCTAGTAATGCTGACAAAATGATCACCTTACAAATGCCAAAATGACTTTGAACAATAGAGAGAAATAATAAGATCACTACTTTATAAAATAAAATTCATATTGTGCAATTAGGAAACTGTTTGGATTCACATGCCAACGTAGCCCTCTCAAGTATGTAACTTAATAAAAATAAAAGTTCATTAAATATGACAAATCCCATGTATCTTTATGAAGATGTTGAACTGCTAACTGAATCTGAAGCACAAAAGATGCTTAGGCTTCCATTCAAATTGTAGTTTTTATGTATATATTCACTAATCCAAAGTCACTGGAAAAGTTCCATCCTGAGAGTTTTTGGTTCCCCAACTGAAAGTATTCAAGCCATAAGCTAAAAACTCACCAATTCCAAAGAAGAAATCTTTCAGTGATTACAAAGTAAACATAATTTCTGATTCAAACACCTGAATTTATAATTAAACAGTACATTTTGTCTTACACCATATGCTTTGGGCTAGCAGGCCAGGGGGCAGAAACCATTATGGTGATTTTTTTCACATGGGGGTAGATAGCAAACAGTGAGAAAATTATTATATCGGAAAAGAAAATTGAGAACAAGCAAATACAAATAGCACATCACTATATAGACTACTAATACCCACAACTTTAGAGGCATCACAAATCTTGTAGAATGTTGTCTTTGTTCACCCCTTGATACTAAGCTCCTTAGGAGGTTTAGAAAAAACACATGATGTTTAGAAGTATTATGATATTGATAAAGTCCAAATTATGGAAGAAAAATTTAAGAAATCTAAACCACAAAGCTTCTTGTACTTTGTTTTAAGAATGTCATATATGTTCCATGAAAGTTTCAGAAAATTTAAATTAAAAAGATATCATCACAGTTATAATTATTACTAGTCTTCTTCCACACTAGTGAATGTACTTGTATGCATGCACATACAGTACATACAGTACATACTAAACCAAATAATGCCTGTCAAACTGCTCAGCAAATACAACAGAAATTAAAACAAAGCATGTCCACTTGCCCTTAACATTAACAATATGCACAAACTGACTTGGAGATGGCTATTAAATCTTAAATTCTCCTCTAAAAAGAAATTTTTCCACCTATTTCAATATCTGATGCTACATATCAAGAAAAAACGTGTTCTTCATACTGCAGTTTCTGTTTGGCAGAAGTTTGTAACAGGTCTTCATTTGAGGTGGGGAATAGTCTTATATTTTGCTGACAGAATAATCTTTACAATGATAATTTCTATGGAAATTCTCTTATCATGGAATGCTTAAAGTTCTCACAGACAACGTGATGATCACAAACCACTTCCTTTTGCCCTTAGAGGGAAAATTTTTATTTTCATCTACTTGGAATGCAAAGTTGGTTCTAATCATGGCAAAATGAAGCATGAAAGAATAAAACCTAATGCACATATTGAATATTGCTTAGAGATAAAAATAGGAGTACACACACAGTCTAAGACACGTAATATTCTTGAAAGCTAGTTTTGTTTTCTCTTATATATATATCTTATCTATAGTTATAGATCTTATATTAGTTATATATAACTAATATAAGTTATATATAACTATCTTATATATAGTTATAAGGCTAGTTATGTTTTCTCTTTTTAATAAGTATCATGTAAGATTATGTGTGTGCTACAATCTCTGGTTTACCTCTGAATGTGCAAACATTCTAAACTGAATGCCTAGATTAATGGTTCTTCTTGATCTTTTAAATGTGTGGCTCTACTATGCAGTCTAAATGACCTGTCTCAGTGCATTTCCTAATGACTGAAATTTCAGTGCTGAAATTTGCCAGACACTGAAGCAGTGATGCCACTTACCAAATATTCATTGTGTACGTAGTGCAAAGAGAAAAAGTCATGGCAATCCTGCTCATCCCTCAGCTACGGCAAAGCCCCTTACGTATGCGTAATGTAAAATTCTCCAGACTGAAAAGATGCAGCTTTCTCAAGAGGCAGTACCGATGAAATAGCCAAAACAATCCATGGTTTTGAAGCTGGCCAGTCAGTTGTAAAGGATTTGTAACATGGTGCAGAATTAACTTCCTTGCAATAGTAGCCTGCCTTTGAGCTTATGCCAAATATTTTTCTGCATCATTTTGTAATAATGTCTGTTCATATAATATTCTTCTTTTGGGTTAAAAAATCACCTACATATATGAAAAGTTGATCTATAATAAATTACAGTGAAGACTAAAAATAATTACAGTCAAAATATCTCTGGGATAATGTTTAAATGGAATTGAAAATTTAAATTGTTCAATCTTGCTATTCAGTTCTCCACTGAGGGACTGGTTTGAAAACAAGTTGTGTTATTAAATTGCATTTCTTCAACTCAAAGAGAAATTAAAAGAAAAAACAAGTTATCCTAACAATAAAAAAATCTGAAAAAAAAAATCCAAATTTTTTTTAAAAATCTTGATAAGTATAAAACTCTCAGAGAGTAATTTCTGTTTCTGATGTTGACAGAAGTTAATGCACGGCTTATATGGATTTTGATCTCGTTCTCCATTCAGCAACGTTTGCATTTCACTAGTTAACTCATACTCTTATCATATCTAACCACAGTTTCAATAAAATTTGCTTTTTTTACTGTCTTTTTCTCACATCTCCAGCTGGCATTTAGCAGATGCACTAGGTTAATTTGTGGAAGATCTTCAGGGACTATTAAACCTGGAAGTTATACCTACAGAGATAAAGGAAGTCTGTTCAGGAAATGAGCTGTGGTCCTCCAAACGAGTAATGCAGAGTACACATATTCACACATCTTGGGATTAGAAATCACTCAAGTGGACGGATAAACCCATTTGGAAAGGGTATCCGAGTATGCAGTCAGTACTCAATAGGCTCCAAGATAACTACTCATTTTTAGACAATTTTTTTCTATCTTCTCCCAGCCTTTGGGGTTCAAGTATCAGAAATGATAAAGCAATGATGAGAGTACTGGCTGAGGATGTGGCATGAAAAAAGAAATAGGGTTTTGTAAGAACACAGTATGCACTGGGACAGTTCCATTACATACTAGAGGAAGGAGAAGATGGTGCAGTTTTGTCTATAAGGACTCTGTGGTATAGTTTCTTGAGTAAATTGTCTCCAGAATATCAACCTATATTTGTCTGAAAAAACCCCAGTCAATCAAAACCCCTGGGAGTGAGAAGTTTCAAGATCTAGGGCCTAAGGAGGATGGTGCTATATGATTTTCCAGGATAAACATCAACTGCCATTTTTTAATCTGGAAATCTCAAAATTATTAATTTTCAGTGGTTGGGAGAGCGTGCTGGGGAAATTATTGGTTTGTCTTTCATAAGGGGAAATTCTTATAGAATTCCCCTTATGAAAGACAGGACACTGTTACAACACCACTTCTCTGTTCAAATTTCACTGTCTTAAAGACTTTTAGCAGCACTGCAGCACAGATCTCAGTACCTGAGACAAAAACTGAATGGAGCACTCAAGGCTTCATAAAATTTAGGCAATAACCAAGGCAATTTTAATGATGTGGCCTCCCAACCCCTTCACTTATAGAGGAAAACCTCTATTATTAAATTCAACGAGAGAATGTATGTGATGCTCAAGACTAAAAATAATTTTGACAAGCATTTTATGGTGCATATTATATGCAATATACTTTCACATACTACCTTTTTTTATTCATTAGAGAAATTATTTCAAGCTATTTAAGGGAATTAAATCCTTAGAGAGAATTGTGAGAAAAGGGGAACAGTGAAAAAAAAGACACCAGTAGGATGAGCTGCATAGCTATTCTTTACCTCAAAGCACCTTCCTTTTTTAGATATCACCTACATCAAATTGCATACACTTAAAAGTAACGATGTCCATAGTCTTTCTTTTCTTCATGGATATGCAATACTTTAGCTAGACGTATTACATTCTTTCATACAGTGATTAATAGCTGTTTGCAAGAGGAAAATCATGACCACTATGATTTTATTTTTATTTTTAAATTTTTAATTGTCTATGTATAATTAAATCTCTTGGAGTTCTCTCTATTGCAGAGTAGTTGGCAGACTTTGAGCTCAGTTATACTTGCTTAAGAATGTTTGACAAATAACAAAGGTGTATTTTTGCTCTCCCTCCCGCTCTGAACTTCTGTAAATTTAATTTGATTTCTGTTTCGAATATGGTTTTCTTACTCCTTGAGTCTCATTTTTGTTGGGGCTAGAGACGGTTTGAATTTTCATGGTTTCTTATGAAACAGACTGTTGTTTTCTACATACAGTTTATCTAAGTTAAAAGAGGAATAACCTTAAAAATTCTTTCCTAGCATCACAGTTCCTTTCAAAAATTCTAACAGATATAATGTTAAGTGCTACTAAGGATCTCAATCTGAATTTAAGGTTTGTTTTTGGAATTAACAGGATGTTTGAACTGGGACAGCCAGAATATCTAATTTTACTGTTTCTGAAGAATTTTTTTGGTTTCTATTGTCCTGTCTGCACACTTATGAAAGATTTTTTATTTTCAGTACAAAATTGCATAAGTGAATCTGATTTTAAATATAAACATTTACCTGAATAAAACATGGGATGAGTTTTAAAAATTAGGTAAAAGCTGTGGTCTGAATTTTATTGGAGGGTAGAGATACACAACTTGTGTCCTGTTTTGTGATACTGAACAAAGGCAGGTCCCATCTAGTAAACACCTCTCTTGCAAAGCTGCAGTTGAGGAAAGGAAGAAAAACCTGTATTCAGTCCCAGATCAAAGCCCAGAAATGTGAAGGAGTTATGTGAGTACAGAGTTGCATAGATAAAGCCAGAAGCTCACACAGCAAGATTTGTATTTATTGGGAAGAACAGTGAATTCACACCAAAGGAATGTATTCATACCTACACTTACCATACAAGTTTTAATGTAATGATGACTAATTACCGTTTTAAAAATTATATTTGTAGCCAACTATAACGTAAATGGAAGCCCTCATCAGAAGACATTCACTATCAGAGGCTTAATCCTTCTATTAAGTGAAAACTACTCTCAGAATTAAGCAATTTTTAATAGGTAAAATATCAATAAAATTTTTTAATTTGTACAACATATTTATATGTAAAATAAATTTCATTTATGCATGTATATATGTTATATATACAAACCATGTATTGTATACATACATACATAAATATGTATATATACACACATTTATATATATATATATATATATAAATGAAATAAATTTATTTTTCATACATGTATCCAACTTCGGTTATATGCTTAGAATATACACATTTGGGTATTGTAATATTATGAAATGCAATTCAAAGCAGAGCTCCACATGTGAATAAGCCAACAGATGGCAAGAATCCTCTAAGGCAGTCTGTATGCCAGAGTATAAATATTGCTGCAGTAAAACTAATCACAAGAGGAAACTAAAGCCTGTAGATGATGTATCGTTAAGCAAAATACAGTTAGAATTCTGGACTCAGCTTGGCTGAATCAGTGAATCTCATCCTGTCACAAGTTATTTTCAAATTTTCTGAAATGGAGAAAAAAATATCCTTAACTTTAATGACTCAGGGTGTGGTGTGGAGAGACATATTTGTGGTTACTAGGTACAAGAGTTATTGAAGCTCTGATCATCTTTGAAAAATATTCAGTGAAAGCATTGGATTAGAAGCTGTGCAAATAAAAGTGTAGATGGTGACTGCAAGACTTATCCCAAAGCAAGGATAGAGTTGCCTCCCAGCACCAATAAATTATTGATTTGGTTTACACCACTTTGTGCTTCTTGGCTTTCAGCCTGAAACTGGATTCTTAATCAGACTTTCCAGTTGATGGTGTAAGTCACAATACATGACATAGTCTTCCAGGAGGATATTTTTGGTCTATTTTCTGCACACTATACCCTGATAACAGACAACTCAGATGTCTAATTGTGCAGTTTAATTCTTGGCCTAAAGTAACTGAAGGAGAGATTGAAATCTTAAGTGTCTCATTCAAGAAGCTTTACCTCTTAGATAACTGTACTAAAGTTCTTACAGAAACAGTAAATAAGACAGGTGCCATGATGCAAGTCCCCAAGACCTGCCTTCTGTAGCACCTTGCCCCCAAAGATGATGAGCTAGGTGGAGCTCAGAGATGCTCAGTACTTGGCCTGCATGGTACAGTGAAATTCTTTACAAATTCAAGTGAAAATTGGTAAGCATTGTGTAAATAAAAATTTCTGATATTCTGAAATATGTGCTTATTAAACAACGAAGACCAAGCTAGGCCACTCATAGAGCATGATACCCTGTTCTATATTACTGGTCCAGGGCTGATAAATCTGACTGAATGAGCATATATTCTTCATGTATAGTTTTAAGCAAAATTTCACTGTATCATCTTAAAGGTGGGATATTTGGTTCTTCTATTTCCTCTACTAACAGGAAGTTTTAAGTGTATTGTGGCCATAACTACAAGTATAGTGCATGTTGAATAATGTGTTACAGTTGTCTCTAACTTTTATTTTAAAAAAAGAAAAAAAGAAATTTGTTAGTGCCTAACTGAAATCAGACTATTAGTCTCTTTTCAGCTTCAAGTAAATCAATAGGTTTTTCCAATTAAGCCAAATGTGGAAACACTTTGTTATGAAGAGATCTACTACTAAAGATGTGACTCCTTAATAAGATGTCTGTAGAAGTCTAGAAAAATTTTTGTGCTACCTTACGTTGAATAATCTGGTATTTTTAACTGTAATGGCACTTTAAGGTTTTGTTCTGTTTTGCTTTTCTTTCAACATACACTCAACACACTGTCACTACTGCTGATGGCACATTTTGTGGAAAAAATGCTTATGTATAATACAAACATTTCAAAAGAATCAAGATAAATAAATGAGTCTTTCTTGGAAATGTACCTATAAACCCCTAGGCAAGGCATATTAAAAATATACTCCCAATGAATGGGACGTGCTAAAATATTCCCTCTCTATGCCTGAAGAATTTTAGGCAATCCCTCTGAAAATTTGATTGCTGGCTGATTTGATAGCAAATACAATCTGCCACACTTTTGTGTGAGTTATGCACAGCTGTGTATATAAGCTTCCATAAAATAACCCATATGCTAATTTTGTTTCATTGGAGAAGGCTGTAGTAGCACAAGAGAGAAAATAAGGCAGCAGTTAAGGTTTTCTCTTTTCTTGACACTTTCCCCTTGCTTTTCTTGTAAAACTGAAGTAAAAATGCTTCAGTCCCTAAAATCTGATGCACTATAAGGAGCCATTGCTTTGTCACTCTTCAATCCCTCTAGTATTCCAGTGGCATGACTGCAGGTTTCCCAGAAATGAGGCTCTTTAACTTCTCAGCGTTCCTCCTTTTTCAAATTTCAGTTCCAAAGATGTACCAAAATGTTGTTACTATGGTTATTCAAAGATAATTTCTGAAAAAAACACAGTTTTTTTTACTCCCTCACCTTTGCAAGAATATCAACCTAAATTTGTCCCTGCCTTCTGACAGAGTACAGTGCAGAAGAAAAGTACCAGCTTTTTTAAGTGCTTGCTTAGAATTTTATAGTGTTGTCCTACTTCTACAGACTGCTACAAAACAGCCTTCTGTAGCGTTCTATCATTCTTGCTTTCCAAATTTAAAGTCTATAAAGATTTAAATGTATACACGGATCTATGATTGGCTATTATCTGTTCCTCTCCATCCAGCCATATGACTGGAAATATGATCCTCATAACCTATTCAAAAGAAAACAGGCCTTTTCCAAAAAAGAAAATTATTAGAAGCATTTTAATTAATCTACAGAAATATATTATTAAGTATTTCCTTTTCTTTTATATATTTGATGCAATCAAAAATAAATTCAGGAAAAAGAGAAGACATCAGAAAAAAAAAAGGGAGATACAAGAGGAAAATTAAATGCTTCTAAGAAACAGAAATGCTGCTCTGGCAGAGACCTAAATGCAAAGATCTTTGGAGAGAGATTTGAAGAGCTGTCTTGTAGCAAAATCAATTGAAACATAGGAGAGAGGCACCTTTGAAAAGGAATAAAGCATTCAAGTCCAGAGCAAAGTAGGCAGAAGAAATTGATTTGATGAAGGATGCTTTCCTGGTTCACATTCACCACTACAAAACATTAAAAGTGAAACCAAATCAAAACACACACAAATTCAAACCAAAATAACCTATCCAGAAGAACCCTGGTAACTATCTTATTGCTACATGAGGTAGTAATGTTTTCCAACAGGTTTCTTTTTACAATGTGTCTTCTGGGAATAGAAAAGTACACTTTCAACATGATTATTCTTAAAATCTATTTGCTGTCATCAAAGCATAATGTCTAACATCTTTTTGTTCCAGTTCAATAAAACAGAGGGAATCCAGAAGAGGGCCCTGAAGATGATCAGAGGGTGGAGCCTATGAGGAGAGGCTGAGGGAATTGTGATTGTCCAGCCTGGAGAAGAGAAGGCTTGGGGGAGCCCTTAGAGCAGCCTTTCAATATATAAAAGGATACATACAAGAAGGATGAAGAAGAAATTTTTACAAGGACATGTAGTGACAGAAAGAGGTCGAATGGGCTCAGATTGAATGAAAGCACATTTAGATAAGATATTAGGCAGGAATTCTTTACTGTGAGGGTGGTGAGACACTGGAAAACAGCTTCCCAGAGAAGCTGTGGCTGTCCCATTCCTGGAACAGTTCAAGGCCAGGTTGGATGGGACTTGGAGCGAACCAATCTAGTGGAAGTTGCCTCTGTCCATATCAGGAATTTGGAACTAGATGATCTTCAAGGTCCCTTCCAACCCAAACCATTCCGTGATTCTATGATTCTGAGCATCAGTCATACATTTATTCAGGTCAGTGTAAACGTTCCCATTGCATTAAGTATTGTCAGGCCAAAAATTAGGTTCATCTAAAAAAGGAAGACAAAAAACTTTGAGTGAATTAAAACAAGGCAGCAGTAGAAATATAATAGCTTAGGTAAGTATTAAATACTAAAACATATTGGTTAGATAGTTAAGCTGGAAATAGGGAATATAATATTAAAAAATTATTAACTTCAATTGAATTCAGTAATAATTAACTTCTGAAAATATCAGATAAAATTGTCACTATTGTAAGCATTTTTTAATGAAATCACACAAACCTATGCACAGCCTCACATACACACACACATAAATATTTAGATAAACAATAAAGAAGATTGAAATTGCCTCTTCAGGTACCCCAAAAATTACTTAAAGTATACAACAGAAGGTGCAGTATGTTCCATAATATCAAAACACCCTCAGAAACACAGGTTTATTTGAAAAAAAATAAAAACAAAAAAACACCTCAGAAAGAAATAAAAATGACAAAACAGATTGACAATCCCAATGAAAATTATCTGATGTTAGAGGAAGCATTTCCAAGTAACTAGACACAGTGAAGTGACTGACTTACATTCTGATTTATGAATGCTCATCTGGGTTGTTTATTCTCTGTATTTCCCACAGATTTAGTTGGGATCAAGCAGAGCAAGAATTTTTCTAATATACAAAAAAATTACAAAAATATATTTGCAGATAAAATCTCAAACTTCAAATGCAATAGTAGAAATTATTGCAGTTATAAAAATCGATTATTATGAATTTTTATGAAAAATTACTTAATTCTATGTGCCCTCCAATGTACAGAATATGGTTTTATCTCCATCATCCTGTTTCCAAATCTGGTTATTTGAGAGCTCTGGAAATCCATTTGGTACCTTATGAAAATGTAAGATTATCATTTGTTCTAGTTTTGCTTATACTCAGATATATTACAACATTAGTTTCCCAGTTGAAATGTAGTAAAAAAATGTAAGTATATTTACAATTTTTTGAAAATAGTGTTTAATTATAAATTTCATACTGAAAATGAATAAAGATCTCTATAGAAAATTAAAATGGCTTAGTGCCAATGTCAAAGTGCTTCTATCCATATTTTATGCAGAGTTTACTTATTTGTGAAAGTTATAATTTTTCCTTTGTACATAAATGGGTTGAGAGGTGTTCACTCAAGTGTGTTCTCCCAAAGAAAGAAATTCTGGGTATTGCATATTTTTCAGGGCTTGGCACATCCTTCAATTTTAAAACTGATTCTTTATGTAAATGACAAGGGTCAGAGAGACCAGAGCTGCAATATCCAAGTCTCAAGAGTACTCATTAAACTGAGACTGTTTATAATCTTGTCCTCGATGTTCACATATGAGAATCATTCTGTTAGATATCTGTCCCTGGAAGCACATCCCTCTTCATAGCACATCCAGGTGCACAAGCTATGCATGCTGCTCGCAGCAATACCTGTAGAATGTGTTGTAGTCAAAGATACCTGAGATTTAGAACTAAAGCCTGAGTTTCTATCACATGCAAACAGCTTTGTGACAGTCAAATTACGAGTTGTTTTGACTTTTCTATTGTATGCAATGATTTTACAAGTTTAATATCTTTCCTAAGCAGAGTGCCACAGAGATAAAACTTACAGTTGAGATGGATTCTTTGGTTTGAGCTTTTTTTTTCTTTTAAGGCTTGCCAATCCAAATAATGCTGCATTGTTCATTTCATGTAATTTAAACCAAGTCAGGATGAAAGTGGTTTTTGATTTCTTAATGACATCTCTGTAATGGCCAATCAGTAATCTATAGGGTCCAAATATATGTCAGCTGATAAACTGCAATACTAGACAGTTGTAAAATATTAAATATTTTAATTGTTTCAAATAGCCTATTTACCTCCTTTCCCATACTGCTAATCACACACACTTTCCCCTCCCTGGTCTTACAGGACACACAGGCTGCAGTCTCCCCATCCCCTCCGAGCCTGCGAGCGTCCCTTTGCATGCCATGTGGCAGATGCAGGACACTGCAGCTCCGGGGTGCCTGTGCCCACCCCTCGTCCTCGGGGCTGCACCCCAGGGTGAGCCGGGCAAGGCAGCATTGCACAGCCCGCACTGAGAGGGAGCACTCACCTGCCTTGCCCATCCTCTTCCCCTCTCCAGGTCTCTCCCCTGTGATGGATCTTCCTGTTTCTCCTGTCTTGACTTTCAAGGTGACCATTTCATTGTTTCAGAGTTTCTTGGCAAAATACCAACAACTGGTTAATGCAGCTGATGGCCACCTTTGTCTTTGACATGACCCATCTGGGGGCAGGTGCCCTTCCAGAGAGCCAGGTGTATTTGATTCATTCGGTGTCTACATCCATATTCTTCTCTGGAAGAATGTCCTCCAGGAGGACTTCTGCCAAAGGTAAGACATGAAAGCAGGCACCAATAATACATACAATATATATAAATACATGTGTGTGAGCATGCCTATACACAGGCATTTTTGCAGAAGATATTTTCTGTTTCTTTATTTATGCACACACATACGTGTATGATATTCTTGTCTTTTCTCAGCATCTTTCCATCCTTCCCCAATATGACTTTTTGTTTTAACCTTCAAACTAGCAAGTAATTCTCTCTAGCTCTTATTCCAGTAATTTTAACTAAACTGTTGGCATTTTCTCTTGTCAGGCTTAGAGCAAAATTGTTCTGATTTAATTACAGCCATAAAATTACCAAAGTTCTGTCATCTAAAACAGAGAATGATGTTAAGGTGTTAAACTAGTTAAGCAGTGAACATGCAAATTTGTGAAGACAGTGGTGCAATACTGTATGAGGATCTATATAAACAATTTCATTAGACATCAATGTAGGGAAAGACCCCATAAAGTTTGCTGGGGATTCATGATGTGATAAAGATGTCTACAAAAATATTTTCTAATTTATATTTTAGCCTACAACATTTAGTTGTTTCAGCAAGGTTGTATAAACTCATTACTGATACAATCTCGGATACACTGCTATTGTTCTGAGCCATAAAATGTCCCTTTTTTCTCCATCGTCCTTTGCTTCTCACAGTGCTTCTTCCATTTCCTGGTTTCAATTTCTTCGTTGGTAGCATCACCTTATCTCCTTTACCATCCCATTCTCGCCTACTCTGCTGTAATATATTAATTAAAAACAAACATAGAAATTGAATATTCACTCCCTACAGAGAATAATGATTTACTTGCACTTTGACAAGCCATTAACTCTCATGATTTAGACCCTGTGCTTTGTCCTTCTACCATCTGTTTTCCGTGGGGTTTTGCACGGTGTGTACAGTGAGACAGAAAGCAGATCTAAGGACTGGTGGAACACTTATATGTAAGGGTTTGTCAGATTTTTGACAAGCAGGTGAGAGACACAAATTCATTATCCTCTTTTCCCCACCAACAGAGCATCTGCAAGGCAAGGCATCGTGACTGCATTATATGCACTGGAAATTGAATAGTTTCAGGTCCTACATTTCTAATTTGAATCTGTGGAAAGAAATACTGTGTGACATTCAATATTAAATGTATCTGGTGCAACACAGATTTTCCAGGCCCAACACAAATTTTTTGGCTACCTGAACTTTGCCTCTGAGTTTAAAACACATAGAAAATTCAATGCTTCCAGACTATCATGCAGTCTGTCAATACTGAGTCACATATGAAAGTAATCTTGCATGCAGTAAATGTCCTGATATTGTGTGATGCATTCCAACACAAATTTTTTTCCTGCTTTGAAATCCAAGTGTTTATTAAAAAGAAGCTATAAGTGAGAAAATACATGACAAACAATTAAAGCCAATTTGTAACGGAAGGTTTTAAAATTAAAGATATAAAAATAGAATTTAAAAAACTGATTAAACTAAAAACTGAAAAGTATCGAAATTTTTTTCTATTCTTTAGATTTGTAATCAGAAAAAATTTAAATTAACATAAATATCCAAGCATTGATTATTAGTATTGGTATTAGTATTAGTATTAGTATTATCTGATTTTTTTTTTTTAATCTTTTTTCTCTCTTTAAGTCTGGGTTACTTGCAGTACCTCACTTCATTTCCTAATAAAATATAGCTCAAGATTGCAAGGATTTATTCTCATTTTGAATTGAAGAAATAAAGAATATGATGCAAAATAATCTGTCAAAGAACTTCTTGATTTATATTACTTATTGTTTTAATAAAGAGCTAAGAAGTATTTTTCAAATCTCTATCAGGGGATGTTGAAAAAACATACAATAATAGCAACTATGTATTTATGTCCTCAGACAAATTGCTTCAATTAGACAAAAGGTAAAAAATCAGAAAATGCCATGGGGGACATGCTGAAATGTAATAATAACTAAAAACAGTGCAAACTACTTTCAAGTTTAATGTTTATTTGAATTTTGAAACCTCAACATATTGACCGTGTTTCAGCAGTTTTACCCCAAACAAAATAATAAAAAAAGGTTTCATATTTTCCTTCCTAGCAGAGCTGGGAGGAAAGAGGTTTTTCCCATGAATCTGATTTCAAGTGTTGCACATTGCACATGGTCACTTAAGATGAAATCAGCTCGATGTACACACAGGATATTGAGATAAAATTTTCACATTCCTTTCCTGAAGTAGTCTTGGAAGAGACTTGAAGTTCTTGAACAGAAAGAACCTGAATTTGTTCTTTCGCTCACTTGCTAGAACCCTTTCCTTTTGAATAATTATGGAATACCTGAAATACCAGAGGATTATTCTCTTTCCTTTTTTGTCTGTCTGCTTGCCTGCTTCTGTTTTTGAAATGAGACATTTTGGTGTGAGGATTTTACTGTAAATATTAAAACAGGCACTGTAATGGGTAGAATAGTAGATGATAGGAAATCCTGCCAACAAAGTGATTAAGAGGAAGAAATGGAGAGGAGACAGATGGAGAAATAGAATGCTGATAGAAGAAGAAAGAGATATTTTATGCTTCAGAACTACAGCAATATATATTAGAGATGACATCAGTAATGAGCTTCCCCAGTTGAACTGTCTCCCACCCTATGTATTTATAACCATATTTTCCATTTTAATGGCTAATATTTTTCATCAAAAAAACTCAACTCCCCTGATAAATGCCCCAGCTGCATGTTTTCTTACACCTGTTCATAGAAGTGTTTTTTCTCGTCCTGGAAGTCTTAGACAAATATGTCAGAAAACAGTTCTGCATTTCCAAACATTATGATCCACAGTCTGCAGTAACTAGGCAAGAGGCTTGCTCTTTATTTTAAAGCATATATTCAATAAAGAATAATCAGAAGACTATTCTCTGATATAAATGTATAAATTAAATAGTTACGGCTTTAAAACTACATATAAGTACACAGACCCAGGATCTAGGGATGTCACTGTATTTTTTTCTGAATGTCTTGGAACTTTCATGGAAAGCTCTGCATTATAGCAATTAAAGAAATAATTATTCATAACCTTTAAATACCTATGATTAGTATTCAAGGTTTATTACTGCTAAATATATTATCTTGGACAAAACAAAAGTTCTTAGAGCTCCTTCAAAATGTAGAGCAAAATAAATCCTTGCACAAATGGATGGTACTTTATCCAAACCCTTCCTCTCCAAAATTTTTCACAGAAGCATTTGGCTATTTTTCAAAATAAATATTGTTTCAACTCCAAACACCTACAGTAGGTTGGAGGGTGTGAAGTTAAAAGAAAGTGAAACAAAAATATGGTCTTTAAGGACATCCAGCTTTCTAGTGGAAATACAATGCAATTATTTTCTTTTAAGCAGCAGTGATAATTTTAATTGACACAATATAAAGCATTTTGATGTAAATCCTAAGCATGTTACACAGCATCATATTGACCTTTTCTTATCTAACTCAAATCCATAATTTACAAAGATAAAAATAAGTATTTGCAACATACAGAGAAATGGTTTAGATCAAGTAAGAGCATGACTATACAAAATGTGTCTAAACAGGTAGATCTGTTTTGTTCTTAAGAACAGAAGGCCTCATATGAGGAAGTTCTTTCAAATTAAATGTTTGCTAAAAAAAGGTTTCGGTTTTCTACTTCTATATTATGTTAACATTCCATTATGGCTAAGATTTTGTCTGCAAATTAATCTGTCTTCACTGGCTGTTGTATTTTCCCCTAAAGCAGAGACTAAATCTGTACCAAAAAAGGACAGATGACATTAAAACAGTTTAACTACCCAAAGAACATCAGATATATAGTGACACACCTGCAGATGGTGCTGTTCCACCACATTTCCGGCACAAAATTGGTTTAAAATTCATTAGTTGGTCTATTCTTTGATCTTTTGTTTTTTATGTATACAGTACATGCAACTTTTACATAAAATGGTTTGCTCTCTGTAAAGGCTAAACTAGATGGAAAATGATACCTAAAGATATAACTTTTTCCAATGCCAAAGATATTTTACTTTATTCCATCTTATTGCTATAATGTTATCAGTTATTCAGCAATATTTCCTTTTCATACTATATAGCATTTTAGCATTGTTGTTTGTGAGACAAAAAAAAAAGTTGCACTTACTCAGAGAGACTATATTTAAAATTGGTTTTCCATCTCAAACATGCTACGGTGTACAAAAAGTTGTTAGTGAATGTTATCCTACAGAAAAATATTTAAGGGCTACAGATATTGAATTATTCACACAAAGACTGTGGGGGCAGTAGAAATAAAATAGTACTGCACAGAGAGGAAAAATTTCAAAGCTGTGTTTTGTGTTTTCTGCTAGAGCAGAAGACTAAGGACAATATGTGTCAACAAGTGAATTATTTCATACTTCTATAAAATTTAATGTGATTTTCATTGTAACTAGTTATATTGTTTAACTATTCCATAGTTTTCAATATTTTAATAATGAATTAAAGTATCATTACTACTCCTCCTCGTTCTCCTACTATTCCTACTACTGCTTCTGCTACTGCAGTTATGACTAGTGGTAGTAGCAGTAGTACTAGTACCACTATTAATTTGTAAAAATCATGGCTTTGTACTCTATGTCCTCTTTATAGGTATTTTAGACACAAAAAAAGAAAAAAAGCTTTTTGACTATATTGAGAATAGTAAATATTCAATTTTAGAAACATTCCCATAATATAATAACACATTTGGTAGAAGATCCTTGAGGTAGTTCAACAGATTTTTTTTTCTCTAAGAATCTATTTCAGAACATGAATATTTGGTAACAGTATGGAAAAAAATTAATTTTACTTCGATGTTCAAAGCTTCAGAGTTTTTAACGGTATATAAATCAAGGAAAATTAAGGACAATTAAAATGTAAAAAGAAAAAATTAACATTATAAGCAGGTATGAAGTTTTAGTTACAGGGTAAGTTGAAGGAATCTGAATAATTTAAATGGGAAATCTTTACCCCCTGGTACTCATGGGAGTATTTTCATTGATTTCAACGGTGCCATAATTTCATATGCTAATCTTCCACCATTAAAGCCATTCATGGATACCAGTAGAAGGTCCAAATATTTCATAAGTATAAACATATTTACTGAGTTTTCTATTGGACTTTCTGGGATATATACTTTGAGGATCTTTGTTTTGCCTTCTTAAAAAAACCTCCAAACCAACAGCAAAAAAACCAGAACAAAAACTAAACCCAGAAATCTGTTACTATTTATTTTCCTATTTTTTACTGGGAGAAGGAATTAATTACATTTTTCACTTATTCTGCAGAGTAATAAGTGAATTTAATAATTAATGGATTATGTGGAGATCCTTTAGATGCCCTGTGCATCTTCAGTATTTCTGATTCTTTGCTTCATTTTCTGTTTTATGATGAACTTGTTCTTTGGGAAGACCAAGACAATGATGTGGAATTTGGCAAATTAATGAATTAATTTAACTATTTAATTACACAGTTATTTCTGCAAATGGAAATTCTTTTTTGAGTACTAAGGATAAATTTTCAAGAAAGGAATATGAAGTAACTCATTTATCTTGTCATAGAATAATCTACTAATGTAAATCTTTTCATCCTGCTTTCAAAGTTGTAGTCACTTGCAGACATAATATGACGACATTCAAATTCATTATTTCCTACTTATACATATTTTTCAAAGGCTGTAGTTGGTGTACAGGGTGCATAATACTCTGGCTGTATTATACAGAGATTAATCTTCACCCCAAGCTGGAAAATATGCTGGAAAAATACTTCCAGGTTCTGATTAATTTTCTCTGCTCTTTATTATAAAAATAAATCTGTTTTCTTCCTTCCTTGGAAGGTTCATGATTGCCTTAACTTACTCCTATCCTTTGAATCTCATGATTTTCTTTTTTCTGTGCAGTTCTAAATTAGCTCAGTAAAAAGCAAAAACCTCTAAGCAGTAAGACTAGCAACTCCCATTTACTCTTAAAAATGAGGTTCATTAAGATGTTTTTTAGTGTCCTAAAACCAAAAACTAGAAAGTAAATTCAAATGTATTCTTATGACATGGGAATGTATTCTGTGGTTCAGGGAAAAGTATCAGAAGAGAAAATTAGATGACACTTGGAGAAAGCTATGCCATATATCATGCAACACGTTTCAGTACAGTTTGGTGAAATGCCAGTGCAGGTTTCTGTCTATGTTGTGCAAATAATAGCCTGGTCTATGCCAAACAAATGACAATTTGTGTGTTTGGCAATATGTGTAACAAGTTCTGATAATTTAAAATTACGTTACTTTAATATATTTCCTTTCTAAAATAAATTTCCTTTTGTATACTCATTTACTGATTTGATCTAATTATTCTACTCCTTATTTCTATAAATAATTAAAATTATGTATTTTATGGTAGTGTTTGAACAAATTGCTACTGCATTTAGAAAAGTTAAAAACTATTTCTCTAAAATATTATTTTGTCCTTGATATAAGTTTGATGTTTCATCCAGAATTTATAAATCTGTTTTACTGATCTCTGCCATACCAGGGAGCACAGCACTGGAGATGGTGGTCCAGCTGTGTTTTACAAGCACCAAGCAAGGTGTCACTTCCCTTGGCTTCCTACTGTATTTTAGCTCAAATCCCAGTCTGGAACATATCAGTGCCTTAGCTTCTTATTGTAGAGTAATTTATTAAATGTTATCAGATTTTAACTTAATTTTCAATCTGTCAGTTAAGTATAGCATGTTGTGAATACTAGTCATACCTTTTCACAATTCTGACTTCAGCAGAAGCCATTATACCTGGAAGATACTGCAGTGTCCAGGATTCAGAATTTAAATTTTTAAAGAAATGGCCTTTTCAAGACAGAAATCACAGTCACTTGATGTCCAGTTATCAAAAGTTTAGTTGGAGTGTTCATGTAGATATTGTTTTCAGTTTGATCCAAGGAGAGAGAAATACATGTACTTTTTGACACCACTTATTTACCAGTTCAGACAGTACTTTATTTCACTTGAATAACACCCTAATTCTCCACCTAATTTTTATAGACAGAAAAAAAATTTAAATTTCACTTCTTCCTTTTCCTTTATAGCATCAAGAAATAAAAACATTATTTGCAAATATTTTTTTACGGTCTTGTGTTCCTGTTAGGCAAACTACTCATGTTGAGTAATTTTACAGCATTGCAACTGAATAGGTCTCTTGGTCATTTCTAATTGCCTTTATAAATAACAACTTCTCATTACTGCCAGATCACAATAACAAAGGCATATGCAACCTCAAAACTGGCAGGAACAACATGTTTACCAATGGGAAAGCAATGGTATGTGGATACCTTATTTAAACAAATACAAAAGATTAAGTCATGCATTTCCTAGGTTCAAAATGGCAGCTAATGTTCCACAACTAGCATTTTCACAGGTCTTCATTATGAATTTAAAAACAAATAAAAGACTGCACTTTAGCAAAGTGAGTGTCGCAGAAAGAGGACAAATAATTATCCTAAGGGTAAGTGCTGAGATTAATTGTTTGGGGTCTGTTTGGGCTTGAGATTTTTGGGACGGAGGATGGGGTTTTTTGTTTATATATTGGGGGTTTGGGTGGTTTATTGTCCCTACTTTCATGTAAGGAAAAAAGTTGAAAATCTTGCTTTCATATGACAGCAGATTTTCCCCTTCCTCTCTTTCTGTGATCACTCCCCTTTCTCTACCTGTCTCTTACACACAAGTATAATTCATGAGATAATAAGCAGCAAGGAAAGAAGGGATATCATATTTTGAAGAATAAAATGAAGAAGATTTTTTAAAGAATCTTTTATACAAGTTGTGAGGTATAATAACTCAGGTGTGTTTCAAATCACAATGGTCTGATGTCTGTTTGCCTGTGATGATGCTTTTTGTTTTTGCAAATGAAAAATAAGACATTTTACAGTAAGTAAAGAATAAGATTCAATATTAATCAAGTGTGCATGTGTAGTGTATGCTTATATCTATTGCTGCTTTGACTTAAGAAATTGATGAAGATAATTCCATTTTAAATTGGTTTTTTTTGTTTTTCTCTGTTTTTTTTTTTTTACAAGCATTTTATTACAAATAATTTATACATCCTTTGAGAGGTACCTTTATTAACTGGTCAGAAAAAGTCAGATTAAAGAAAAGAATAAATTTCTATCATCTAACATCAATAATGTTCAGTTAGTGATAATGTCATTTCACATTTGAACTCATATGATAAATTGCAAAAAATAATGAATTCAAAATAAGTTGAGTCAGTGAAGATAATTATGGCAATTTTATGCATCTCAATTTCTCTTTCAAAAGAACATATAATTGCTCTGGTATTTTGTTTCCAACCCTCTTGTCTCAGAGCAATATAAACTTAAATCAAACTGTTTTACAAGCTCATCTTTTTCCCTTGCAAATCCTTATCTGACTGAGAGATTCAAAGGGCTCAGCCCTCTCCTGGGGTCCTTCTCATAGTATGGGTGTCATCATGAGGGAATATGTCTGAATTAAGGGAACAAGGGAGTTTCAGCTGGGGAGGGAGCAACACCCCACAAGGAATAAATACTTTTGGCTCCTAAGACTGTTTTGAGATGCAGGCAACCTTACCAGGTATGAAGGGTCATCCTTGACATACCTTTTAACATGTTGCAAATGTTCATCCTTTTCATTTCTAATTGCTGCAATGCTAAAACAGAAACTGTGTTTGCAAAATAAGTTTAAATCATTTTCTCCATTTCATTCACAGTGCATTGGTTTAGGACTTGTCCCACGTCTGTCTGAGGAAATCTCCAGGGATGGTTGTACCCATCCAGTTACAATAACAATCTCATTTGAACACCACATTAATGACTAGCATCCATTGCTGCTTAGTTGTAAGCTCTTGACAGTTGGAAATTAGATAAATTCTGGAGGTTTTTTCAACTTTGTTAAAAAGCATTAAACTTTTTTTTCCCCTTCTGAAGTTAATGTGATCAAGTACTATCAGATCAGAAGTGAGTTTTCTCATTTCCTTCACCAGGTCTTTATATTTTCAATTATATTAAGATCTTTTGAAATATAGTTGGCATCCACTGCAGTAGCTTTTAATATCTCCTAAATGGACTTATTTGTACAAAATTATATGTGATATAGAATCTATCTGACTTAGCTAATAGGTGCTAGGTTGATCCTGTCTGAATGCCAGGTGTCTACTAAAAATATTTTATAACTCTTCTTCTTCAGATTGCTAGGGAGAGAAAAACGCTCATGTCTTGAGATTAAGACAGGATTACCATTACGGACAGACCAATGTGACATGGGGAAATTAGTTTAATTTAGTACCAATGCAATCAGAGTAAGATAATGAGATAATGAGAAATCAAATCTTAGAAATGCTTTTCCCTCCTAGTCCTTTCTTCCAACTTCACTCCTGGTTTTCTCTACCTCCTCCCCAGAGAGGGATGGGGAACTGGAACTGCAGTCAGCTCATCATACATGTTGATTTTGTGACTCCTTCCTCCTCCTGGAGTAGACTCCTCACATTCTTACCCTGCTCTAGCATGGGGATCCCTTCCACGGGAGACAATTCTCCACAGACTTCTCCAACATTGGTCAATTGGTCTTTCCCACAGGCTGCAGGTTCTCACAAACTAATCCAGTGTGTGTCTTTCATGCTGTCCTTCAGGAACAGACTGCTCCAGCACAAGACCCCCATGGAGTCACAAGTCCTACCAACAAACCTGCTCTAGCATGGACTCCTCTTTCATGGATCCACAGGTCCTGCCAAGAACCTGCTTCAGTGTAGAGTCACAACCTCCTTTGGATGCATCCTACTGCTCTGGTGCTGGAGCTGCAGGTGGATCTCTGCTTCCCTGTGGTCCTTCATGGGCTGCAGGGTCACAGCTGCCTCACCGTGGGCTGTGCCTCGGGCTGCAGGGGAATCTCAGCTCCGGTGTCTGGAGCACCTCTTCTGCCTCCATCTGTGCTGATGTGTGTGCCCGCAGGGGTGTTTTTCTGACATATTCTTCCTTGTCTCCCTGGATGAACCTGCTATTTCCTCCCTGTCTTAGCTGTGCTATCCCAGAGGTGCCGCAACCATCGCTGATTGTCTCAGCCTTCACCAGCAGCAGATCCATCTTGGAGGTGACTGACATTGGCTCTATCAGACATGTGGGAAGCTTCTAGTATATTCTTACAGAAACAATCGCTGTAGTTCACCCACTACCAGAACCTTGCCATGAAAATCCAAAATAACAATCTAAGTTCCATATTTATACCTCCAGAATGTGAACATTATTGAGCATAATAAACTGTTGGGGAATACCAGTATCTCTTCTGTGGTCACACTCTTCCAATCATATCAACACCTAGTTTGTGCTTCTGTCCAGTCTCATTTTCTACACCTTTCTTTCAAAGGTTTATGCAAAGCCTTATAAACAAACAGTGCTTCTGAAATTTAATGGATTTAGCAGATTTAATAAACATTGGATTTAATTATGTGACTTCTCAGGAACAATAAATGGATATTAAAGTTGATGTGTAAAAATACCAATGTTCTGGGTGATGTCTGCTTGGTTTTGTGCGATACCTCACACAGTGGCATATTAATCTTGAAAACATTGAAATAAATCTATAATACAAATAATTTGGCATAATTTTCTTTTGTATTTTATTTATTAATAAAAATAAAAAAGGTATTGCAAACAGAAGTAGCATAGCTTTACCAATAATGTTGAAGCTGCATTATTATAAAACGTATAATAAACACCTATTTTCTTGTTAGACCATAAAAATATTAACTGAATTAATGTTTATTATCAATGTTTTATTCATGTATTAATTATTTATAAGCTAAGTGAAGTTCCATTTTACATATAAAATGTGACTGTCAATAAATTCACACAGCAACTGGAAGAAATTTAAATGATTCTCCTAGAGAATATAGCCATAAAATGGAAAATGTGGGCCTTTTTAACATGTATCTTCAGAAACAGTGATTTTTCATTGGTGACATGTCTGCTATGCTTTATTTTGGTTTTTTTTCTTCTCAAAATCATAACAATTCTCAGGAGAAAGATGTTTTCTTAATAAGTACTGCTTGACATTTACCATTACATACATGATAGATATTTGAAAATTATCATCTGTCAATGCTGTGGCATTAAATTTAAACTTATTAGCCATGCAAATAACTTGGCCTGCAGATTTCATCAGCACCTTTTCAAATATTCAGACAAACAACATAAAAAAAAAAAAAAACCCAAACAGAACAAGATCAAAGCAGTTCTGTCTCTCGCTAGAATGAGAGTTGCCATTTAGAAGTTTACTTGTCTGTTATTATAGTACTAAACGTAAGCAAAAAAGTATATTTAAAGGTTTTGATAATATTAATTATTTTTTTTTTTACTGAATTTAAGCTTAAAGTTAAATTTAAACTGCTACAAAATAAAAAAAGGGATGTTAGCTGTTAAAGCAGCAACTTGGTCAAAATCTCATGATGCTTAAAGGATAAGGTGAATTAATCTTTATCAAAGTATTTTAATGTTTAATTTTAGGTAACACCTAGAAGAGATGCCTCAAAGAGAGCATTTAATGTGAAGATTGGGATATTTTTGCATGAAATATTTTTTTCATGAATTTCAACAAATCTGAAAGGAAGCAGACAAGACTTCCTTAAAACATTTGTCACTTTTGAGTTCAAGTGGATTCAAACACTAGTTATGATAATCATATTGCTTACATAATCATATTGCTTACATGTCCCAAAGACAATTAATTTATAAATGAGAATGATGTACTTAGCTAAGTAAACACTTGAATAGTATAGAATTCTACAAAAGCTCATTTTACTGTCCTCTTAAGTGATTTAATTTCCCGTAAAATCCAGTTTCACCAGAACTCCCTTTGAGTCAGTTTTCCATTAATTTAATGATGGTAACAGAACCTTTTTTCTTCAGTAGGATCTAAAATGTCTCTATAAGGAATTTCTCAGTTATGGTCAGTCTGGCATGCACCCAAACTATCATGTTCTGGTCACTCTATTTCAAACAATCCACAAATCAACAAACCTGTATTTAGAAAATGAGTGTTTTAAGAAGTGGGACAAGTCAAGTTGCCCCAGCTTGACATTTTGATGACTTCTAAATTAAAGAACTTACATGACCTATAAACCACATCTCCTAAAAGAAGAATTTCCTCCCAATCATTACAACTGTTTTTAGTCGATTGGGCATGTTTAGCAAAAAACACAGAACTTTATGCAACTATTTCTAACAAACCTGTTAGGTATGTTGTCAATATCATTCAGCTGTCCAGCTAAGTATTAAGCTCCCAGAATAGGAATTGTTTCTGTGTTGCATTTAATGAATGTGCTTAATACAGTGGTTCTTTGTTTAAAGTACAGAAGTCTGCCTCTGCAAGCTAGAATGAGCACTCAGAGTCAAATGTCTGAGAGCCACAGACTTCCGATGCTAAAGTAGTAGACGATAAATGGATGCCCTGACTGTGTAAGAAAGTAAAGAATATTAAATATACGAATGTGATGCCATAAAAAAGCTGTATCTTCATCATGAGCTGCAGGAGAATCAGAAAATATGAAGGAATACAGTCTTGCAGAAAAAATTATGAAGGAAAGGCATTTTGAATGTAGGTTTCAGAATTTACTTCCTGGAAGTAGAAGGTTCAATGGTGAAAAAAATGGGCACAGAGATTTCAGATTTTAACTTTTTTGTGGCATTTCTGCATTTTAAGCAGTGGCTGGGAACAGAGAAGACCTTCTTAGCTCACATAGTCAAACCTCTCTGCTCAAAGTGGTGTCCACTACAGCAAGTTCCTCAGAGCAATGTTCCATCAGATTTTGAATATTTCAAATGTGAGACTCCCCAATTTTCCTGGACAACCTTACACTATTTTCCCTCCTTTTTCCTCTTATGTCTAAATCCCATATTTCAGTTTGTGAGTCTTTCTTCTGCAGTAGTTAAATAAACATGATTTTGGCATTGTTAGTGTTATATTATCTGATTAAAATATAATTTTAGCAAATACAATGAGCACCAAATATCAGAAGTCATACAACATGTGACCAAACTCTGGTTACCTTATCAGTGAAAATGAAGGATACCTGAAATGACTACTTTTAATGTTTCACACCAGTTGTGAGGCAACTAAAGGAAGTCTCTTCAGAATGCACTGCAGTATAAAAGGAGCTATTTGCAAAAGAAGTTGGGGATTATATTAAATGGAAATGTAAGACTTAACTATGGACAAAGTTTTCTTCATATCTGTGTGAGTACTTTGTATGATTATGTGGGTTCTTGTGAAGACAATGCTCCGTACTGATCTGTGTGGCTTATCTGTATGTCTTAAGTGTGCGCATGTCGGTATGCACGCACCTATTGCCAGCCAGCACTCAGCGACCTGCTGCAGCCACACCTGGCAGGCAGGGGAGAGGACAAATCCATCAGTGTCATGAAGCCCACCAACTGAAGCTGTCTCTGACAACTGAAGGCTCTGCCCCGTGCTGAGGCGCCGACCTTGACTGCAGCTGGGCTGAGCAGAGCTGGCTTCAGCTCCTCCCTTAGGACCTGTTGCCTCCCCTGCCTGAGCATGAGCTCTGTCAGTGCTTCTGTAGGAAGGCTCAGAAATGTGTTTTTCTGTAGTTCTCTTTCAAAGAGTCTCTGGGGTGGCTGAGCCTGTGAAGTCGGTGGTACCACCCTTGGACTCAGCTGTGAGCAGCCAGAGGGAATCAATCAGTAGTAACAAATTTTAAAAATGCACCCAAACAACTTAAGACTAAGAGGAAGTAGCTTTGACTGAATATTAAGCTGAAGTTCTCAGGATGTTGATGGCTCATGGTGACTGTCACTTCTTGTTCTTCAGGAAGACAGAGACCATAAATCTTAGGACCTGGAGGATCATTACAAGGGTGGAAACAACACTGATTACAATGCACAAGTACCAGAAAGCTTATGTGTAATAATTATGTCTGTATTTTGGTAAGGACTTTAACTATGTTAATGATGTTAACTTTGACTGTTAGGCTGTTACTACATTAGATTAACAATAATTTTTTTCTGCATATATGAATATAGTCTGTTCCCTTTTTTTCCAGGCTAGTATTTTAAATACACTTACACCAACGAGACTTCCATTTAGCACTGTGCTTGGTCCACTGATATGTACATCAAAGATTTGACTAACCTGACCCTATAACTTGTGTTTTTCCTTTTAGAAATTATACTACATTTTAAAGATGCATTATACAAGCAAAAAATCACCCAGCCAAGGAACAAACAAGATAAAGGAAAAAAACTGACACTGATAATCAATGGACGTGTTCTGGATGTGGTTTTTCAACACTTTGCTGTTTCTCACCAGAATATACTGAAAATTACTCTGTGTAGTATCTAAGAAGGTCAAGTGTAACTCGCTAAAGGGTGAAAACACAGCTGCCACTGCAGACCATCAATAAACAGACCCACATCTTCACCCTTACAATATTACCTCATTTCTGGTACTAAGATTAGGAAGTACTACAACCAATAACCAGTGGCAAATGAGACCTCATACTTTATGAGGGAGAAAGAAGCCTAATGCAATGTTTATTTTTCCACAGATTGAGGTAAAATTAATAAATGAAATATCTTTTTGTAAGGCAAAAAATGTCCATCTAGAGAGTTTCATCTTCATTATTCGAGTTTCCATTTGTCATTCTTTTGTCATTTGTTTCCATCACTGTTTTTATTTTCACCTTCTCATTTCCATTTTCTACTCTCTGATGACCATTTTATGCCTCAGTATGTTCTTTCTTGTCCTTTTGTATTCCCATTTTTTCAGCTGGTCTCCTTGTGTCTGTTTAGTTTGACTTTTCTGCTTCATTGTCTTGGAAATCATTGACCAAAGTTTCTACTGTTACCTTAAGAAAGCTGTTTGTGCTTATACAGAAAGCAGGTTTTAAGTATTTCATACTTCTTTTGACTCACATCTCTGCTGTGTTTACACAGGCTTGTTTTAGTAGTGCCAGTGTAAAAAATGTTTGTGCAGCTCAGTTCATAGATCCAAGCAACCTGGACCATGGGGAGGGAAGGTAGGATGCCATTCTTATCTTTCCCTCTTGTGCATCACTTCAGAAGACTTCTTACATTGTAGGTGCTTAAGAGCTAGTTGAAAGATCAGATTTCAACTGTTGAACTCATGGGAGCACCAAAAATCCCGAAGAGAAATTCTAGGGACCTAGCATTCTCTGCGCTGGCATGTTGAGAACTCAACATGTTCTTCCTTTTGTGCAGCCAGGGCAGTTGCTGATTCCTTGCTGTTTTTGAAGAGGTCTTGTGGTGACATTACACCTCACAAAGGGAGGTGTCAGCCCTGAAGGGTTGGTGATTGCCAATTCACATACTCAGCACAAGCACCCATGTCATCCTATGATTAACTACTTTGTGTGGAAATAATATATTTGTATGGACAGTCCACCTTTTCTTGTAGGAGTGGAACTGTTGTTTATTCAATTGAATAAGTAGCATTTGTATGCAGCCTTAATCATGAACATTTTGGAGATTGGCACCCAGCACTAAGTACAATCCTGTCAAATAACTGGCAGTGGATTAACTGTGACACCTAGAAACATGCCAAATTCTGACAGAATAAGAACTTGTTGTGTACCCAATGTCAATCATTCACTGAGTGCCACTCAAAATGCTTATCCTGTTAGTGATGACATCTATCTGCATTAGCATTCAAAATGCTGCTACCCTTTGAATACAGAATTGAAAGCAACAGGCAAAGCCCCAAAGTGCATGCACTTTAGCAACCACCTATCCTTCCTCCTTCCTTAAGAACTGGGGATACCTCCCATGTGGATATACTGTTTTACTAACGGGCCAGTGAATTAATCCAGGTTTTCGGGAAAAAAAAAATAAATATATATATATATTTTATATGGATTGCTCTACAGACAGGCTCACTTGCAAGCACTCAAAAGTATTTTCCATCATGAAAATTTCCAGAGCCACTTAGGTGTAATTCTAGTTTCATCCCAAGTTGTAGAAGTACCCATATTAATAGCAACAATTAATGTACAGCAAGGGTCACACAAACTTTTATGTCTCAATGTGGTTATTAAAGCACTCACTTCCTAAGTGAGAGAAGAAGAGAGACCTGAGTTCAACCTGAGGGGTTTCAGAATTATAACCACCAGATGTTTAGGCTTACATTTCTTTTATCTTCTCCTATCTTCATAAATCCTGCATTTCTGCCTGTACAGTGAGCTAACACAAGAGGAGCATTCCATTTTCTCTTTTTCTTTTCAGTCTGTCTTGTTCTATAATCCACCAGAGTGAGCATGACCTTGTGAAGTAGGAGACGAAGCTGAAAAGGAAATTGAATACATCTCCTATTTCCTGGGCAAGTGTTCTAACTATTCAAAAGAGGAGAAGTTCTGCAGCAGTAATGATGGATAGAAAATGTGAACTGTGTTTTTTAAGTCTCTTAATTTGGGAAAGGAGTCCAGATCATCCTTGGCTAGGGATTGCTAATAAAAAAGTCTAAGGTTCATAAGCTTAAAAAAAAAAAAAAAAAAAAAAGCTAATTATTAGGATAGTTATCTTTCCCTTCATCTTGCAAAGTTACTCACAACTGAAACAACAAAAAATACTCCTAAGCATGACACTCTTAAGCATAGCTGGAAATACACTTTTCCACCATGTTCATCCTATTAGCCATGGATAATCCCTTGTTGAGCACATAGAAACCATAAGTAACTCTTTGGAGACGTCTTTCTCAATAGAAGACCTGGTGTGTGTGATCCCCTGAAAAATGAGTCTCAGACACTGCAATGTTTTTTTTTTCTTGTCTTCGAGATACAGAAATTGGACATTTGTTTCAGAGAGATTATTTGTAGAATTAGATTATCAAATACTCTTATGAAAAAAGCTATCGTAAAATATATACTTGTTTTCTGTTTTGCTTCAGTCACTAGATATGTTTAAAGTAGTGTATTTAGGCAAAGCACACACCAGAACTTCTGTTCAGTTAGAAAGCTCCAAGAGAAAAGGGATTCTTGTTCCTCTATCATGCCAGGAGGTTCTAATTCTTAGGAACTTGTAGGCTCATTTAATGCATCTCAGAAAAACCCCTAGTAATGGCTTAAACTGGACTAGCAAAGTGATTTGGCCATTCGCTGTCACAGGCCAGACATCCTCCAAAGGAAAGTAGATTGTATGTAGACCATTAGTGTCTCTTCTCATCATCAGACTCAACTGCACAAAATTCCTTTCATAAATTTAGTGACCTCCTAATACATTATTAACTTAAGTAACTAACCTAAGTATTAACTAACCTTCTAATACATTATTTACTCTACCTGTCCTTTTAGAAAATTATTTCAGAAAGAAACTAAATCTGAGGAAGGTCTAACAAGGCAGAAGCCATTTTTTCACAAATGCAGGACTGAGGTGTCATGTCTGTATTCCATCATGCTGTGCAAAAATTTTAGCTTGCTTCGAGTTGCCTGAGGTATTGGAACAAAATCAAAACTGCTGTAAGTTTAAGCACCATTCAACTTGATAGTTCCATAAACTGAGCCTATTTTTTTTTTTTAATTTGTCCTTGATAATAGACATAGACAATCTGTTGTTTACAAATCTTGTATTAATCATACAAATCTCATAAGGAGCTTGAGTTTCTAATCTGAATCTGATAATTCCACTGAAAAAAAAAAAAAAGCCCAGAAAAGTTATTGAACAGCCAAAGTAGTTTTAAGGAGCTGAGCATGGTGTGTGCAATACAGCATCAATGTCTCAAAAAGGCATTTTTCTGCTGCTGTCATGTGGAGGTCACTGTTCCCACTCTAGTAAATAGCTGCGATAAAACCTGAAGTATTACTGACTTGCTTAAAATTCAGCCAACGTGGAACAAGTGCAACTGTCAGCAATAGGAGGCCTTGAATAGCTGTAAAGGTTAAATATCAATTTGTTTTAAAAAAGAAGTCAAACTTGCTTCTCTACCATAAACCGCAAATCTGATGGCATTCAACCCATTAACACTCCTGTCAGACATTTGAATGTAAAGCGTTTGACACCCTACAAAGCACAGCACACTTTTATTAAATAAAGATTGCTTTGTATAGGGTTTTGGAATGTTCTCTTTTAATCTGAAAAGCATATCCAAAAATTTTTAAAGGGTGTTTTTTTAAATTTACTTCAGCCTATGTCTAATTTGTATTTTGTTTTCAATGAAAGATTAAATGATGACAACAAAATGGACTTGAAAATAGCAAATTAATTTTAAAAACCACTTCTGGAAGTACAAAATATTTGAATTTTAAAGCTTGCAGTTTAAAATATGATTCCACGAAATCACAATAATTAATATCACTTTATCAGTGACAATAGCAATAATAGCAGATACACCAAGATTTTCTCTACCACTACAAAACTGAAAGATGTTGAGATCTGAAATCAAGCAGAATTTTACTTTTTAATGTTAAAATCAGTGAATGCAACATTTGGCTTTTTTTTGTTTGTTTGTTTCTTCTTTCTAATAAGCATGTGATAAATCTTAATTCATTGATTATAAGAGATATTTCTGATATCTGTGGGGTAGAAAACAGCATTTCTTCAGCTGTTCAACATTTGGAGGTTTTTGTGAAGGCATTTTACCAAAGCTTGCTGGTATCTGCATTCATTGATTTTTCTTCCTTTGAAATCTGGACAGAAGCTGAATGCTTTCTTTGGTGGATGCTTCCATATTGTAAGGTATTTCAAATTGTCTTTTCTTATGGGAGAAACAGAATAATTAAGATTTCTTTTCCAGTTGCTGTAAAAAATCGGGTAGGATTGTTTATGTCATACAATTCCTGGCTTGCTTGGATTATCTTGATTCTTTTTATTATAAATTAATCTATCCTCTTTACTTATGAGTATTAACCTATAACCCAGGCTGCTAGAGGCAGAAGTCTTTGTTGCACAGCTTCTTTGAACTCCTCAGGCATATCAGCATGTAAGTCTATATCTTAGATTAAAACTATAATGTATATAATGCTTGTCAATCCCTTGGTTTAAAGCATATAGATTAGAGCTTTCTCAGGAACAACACCATTATTAATGAACAGAGGTGGAATTAATATTTGAGATCTTCCTGTCTGGACTTTTTGGAGAATTTATGCACTAAAAGCCTCTTCTGTGGGGGCTGTTTCCCATCTGTGCATCCCCACAACCCTCCACGGGTTGGTCCATCCAGCTCCTGTCAGTTCCCTTTTGGACCATGTCCTGGTTTATCCTCGTGTGTTCTGGCACCAGCTCTTCGCTCTGCTCCCCTCTAGGTGGCAACAGAGGAGGGAGAAATACAAAGTCCTACCCTGGCTTGAAAGAAGCAAAAGAATGAGGATCAAGAGAAAGAGAGAAAAGGAAAGATAAAGAAAAATGGGAGGGTGAGGGGAAGAGATTTGAAGAGTTCTTTCCTTGTTCTCCTGTCTTCGAGAAATAGTAATATTTTCCACCAGATGATATTCACCAGCTTTATATTAGCTTTAGTTATCTGATGTTCCTTACAAAAAGGGAAGGTGGAATAGGTTTTTAATCAGATCAGAGTTTTTCTCAGCAGTGGGATGAACTTCCTTATTTCACTTATACAAACCTCAGACCTGACTAACCTTGCCATGCTGGAGAAATGTCAGTGAGAGCTGAGATGTCAGGAAACATGAGGACAGAAGGTGTAATATCTATATTAGTTTAATGGATACATACTTTCTGACAGATTTTAAAGATAGTCTCGATATGGAGCCCATTTTTAAAAGGAACACTGCTGCACATGAACTCTGGAATCTTGCAAGAAAGTACCACTACTTAGTGTTAAATTGTAATTAACTATTTTGGGGGGAGGGGATTTAGCCTTTTCTTACTGATCCAAAACCTCAATGACTCAATACATATTAAACCTATTTCTGTAGATTTTGATGTGTCGTATGAGCAGACAATTTTATACAAAGAAGTAGCAATTATCAATAATTACAGTCTACAGTCACAGGGCTATTGTTAAGGTTCTATCAGTACTCCCAAAATACAATAAAATGTTAGTTTCTTTTAAAAGGTGGTTGGATTTTTGATAAGAACTAAATCCAAAGTAATTCTGCAATGGCCTAGAATTAGATAGTTTTAACTCCTAACTTTTAAGAAAGTAAAACTTCAGAAAATATTATAAATTCATGTAAATAACTGAAAATATACTTACAGCATTTCTTTTTAAATTAATATCCCTTGGTGTTTTCTGATAGGGTTGTGAAGTGTTGTACACTATTACATCAAGTCCATATACAGAAATAAGGCCAGAAGGATGCGTCTGGAGCTTACATAACATTCCTACAGCATCACAACAGCTAGTCCTGTAAACAGCTGTATTGCCAAAATGATTAAAAGGCAGTCTAAGGAATGTGTGCACTTTTAAAGTTCATTTGTAAAGAGAGGCAGAGAAGACTTCAATCGGCCATTGTAGGATGAAACAAGCTATAGAAAGCAAGTTACAACAGTACATTAAGGATAAAGCTAAATCAGGTTTTTCTATAGATTTGAGAAGGTGTTTATACCGGTGTCATTTATGTCTTTTTGGTGACACTTAAAGGGTATCCAGAAGGATATCTAAACAGGACAGTGAGTTAATGTAGAAATCTTGCTGTAAATCTGCTGCAGAAAATGGGCTACCTAGGAGTGTGTGCCTACTGATGTCTCCTAGATCAGTAGGGTCAGAGAATGGTCCCCCAATAGAGGATGTCTGCCCAGGGGTCATGGTTAATGAAAACACTTTCAGAGAGGTAGTTACTGCACACCTTCATTCCTGTAGGCGTGTTGGTGAGGTCAACTAAATATACATGCAAATTTTTCTGATTTTGTGATGATATTGTCATTTGGGTTTGAATATACAGGATTCATACTTGAGAATTAAGATTTGGGACTAAATAATAAACTGAACATAAACAATAGTGGTATAGAAAAGTACTCTGTAGATTTATTCTTTATCAAGAGTCTTTTCCATTTTGTATCACATTCTTCACTTTTACAGAATTGAAATGTTTCAGACAGATTTAGTGTGTGCTTCTTTAAAAGCTTCAGTTTACTGATCTGAGATTCCAGTGTTTAGAGAGATTTCCAGAGGATACCTACTCTGCATAGCCTTCCCAGTTAGGTCCAGCAGAGGTGCAAGAGTTGTGAGCCTAGAACCAAGCTGTGAAGGTACAACATCTCACCTCCCAATTTCATTAAGACTGTCTATAAAAGATTTGTTTATCCTTCAGGGTAGGATCTGACTGTACTAGAGCAGCTGGACAAAATGAAAGATTGGAATAGAAAGTCAGTTACTGTCTGTCTTTCTAACACTAAATGTTATTGTTTTCAAGCCTTATTCGCTTAACTCTACAGCTTTATATGCCCAAGCACCACAGAAAAGTTACACTGTGCCTTTATGAGCGTATTGTTGCCTTTGATGACCCCAAAAGATAAATCAATAAAAAGAACATATCCCGCTGGCTGAAGCAGAACTTTGTTAAATTAGTAAAGAAATGAACTCAAGTTTCTTCAGAAGGACATCACTGTGATTACACAGAAGTTTCAAAGCAAAAAAGTAATGTCTTTCAAAGATAATGTTTTCAGTCTAGTAAGGAAACAGTTATACACAATCCTTACAAACATATGTACCTTGGGAGCATGTACTTTCCAAAACTCTAAGCCTAAGCAGTATGTCCTTGGGAAGTCATTCTGCATGTTATGAAATCCCTACAGAATATGTTTGTATACTTATCTATGACAAGCATCCTAATAGACTTGCATGTGCACATTTATACTTTTAACTGTAAACTAAATGGGATGTAGTGTTGGTGTGGATTGCTTATGCTGTTTAATTCTTAGCTTGCTCTCTGTTATTAGCTTGACCTTGACAAACTTGCTGTGTCCTAAAAATCCCACAGGAAATGTTTGGATTTTGTGAAGATTAGCGATCAACCCTACTAGGTAAATTGAGTGTGGTATTTAGGCCTTTCTCAGTGAGGTAAGAGAATTTTTCTGCAGGACCATGAGTCATACTGTGCCAGATGGCTTTATCTGGCATATGAATGGAGAATCGTATTCAGTCTGTGCACCAATATAACTGAAACTTTTGTCTATTTATTTAAATTGAGATATGTACTGGTCTTGTATTTTTCATTTAGACAAGCAGTCCTTCGCAAGTATTATAGCATTGATTACATAAGCAGATTCAGTTTCTCCTTCAGTTGAGCTTTAAAGTCATTCTTTAAAGCAGAGTAATTATGTGGCCTTTTTTGAGAGCTAGCAAATACCTATTAATTCAGCAGTATGTGTGTATTGATCTTCTGATCTTAACCTATTCTGTTTATTGTCCTTTAACAGAATTCTTCCCCGAACATTAGTGCTCATGAGAAAGTAGAAGAGAGATTTATGTTACCTAAGGAATTTATATGCCTATATTTAAAGATCGAGTCCCTATAAAGATATGACATCATTCCCATGAAAATTCTACTACAATGTGTTTGTGAATTTTATAATAAGATACAAGATAATATAGATGTGCTCACCTAAGCATTTTTTTCTCCTTAAGTAAGAATAATTACAGATACACTGCATTCTTCATATGAATAATTAATGCAACATAAAGTTAGAAAATATTATTTAAATATTTAGATTTATCAATCTAAAATATTATTGGAGTATTTTAGATTTAGATTTATTTAGGTGAAAGTTACCATGCTTTAGAGTAGAAGCTGCTATTGTGTATTTTCTGCAGCATATATTAAAACAATCTCTTTAATTTAGAAAAGTAGATATGAATTATTCTATGCTTTATGAAGTATTTCATGACAGGTGATTGGCAGGTCTAGTTCTGCCCAAAGTGAGCAAGCTGAAGTATTCATTGTAATAGATCTGTGGACCGTATCACTTGAAGGACAGGCAGAGGGATATTTTTCTCACCACATTTTACTGTTTCAAGGCATGCCCTTGGAGGCAGAATGCAGCATTTTTCTGGAAGTGCTAAAAAGTTGTGCATGGAAAGCTTCTTTGTCAAAAACAAAGAAACAAGTGACAAATAACTAGAATCTTGCTCATTATATTCTCTGGGAGTTATTTCTTGTTCAGTCTGATACCAGCTTAATTTCTTACATTAGAAATAGATTTGGAGCATGGCTTTGTTTTCCAAACAAGCCAGTAAATACCTACAGTTCTTAACAATAATATCAACTGTTTTGTCTTTAACTCTTTATATCTTCCTTAGAAACTCATTCAGGCTATGGAAAGTTAAACTTCACCAAGATCCAAGAAGCTAGGAGGTAAAAGGGCTGGGCTGCAAAGGTTAAAAAATGATTGAGAGGATAAGGGCTGAAACAGAAAACAATACAAAAGATTGAAAGAAATCTCCTTTTAATTTTTTTGCTGTCCTTTCTGCCTAATATTTAATATAACCAGCACTGGCCTTAGTGACACGTAGCTCCGGAAAGTATCTTCAAAATTATACTGATTCATCTCACAGGGTATATGTCCAAAATATAAGTCTAGTGAATAACCGTATAAAGTTATTTTAATTAATAAATATAATAAATATTAAATATTAATTATATTAAACCCAGGATTTCTGTTCTGTTGGCTGTTTCAGTGAGATGAGTCAAAACCTAACAATTTTTTTGCTGGGGCTTCTGGCACAATATTGCATATCAGTGTTACATCCGTATGCACTCATGCAGCTAGAGTAGATTTTTAATGCTCTGCAATGTTTTAAGATCACTGCAGTTTCCACTGAAAATTAAAATTATAAACAGTTTTATATTTTGTCTTTTTCCCATCACTTGATATTTTCATATTCTGTTAATATTCTTTATTATATAGCACTATAGAGGTTTCTCATTAAGACTCATGGTTCACAACACATTCCTTCCCAGATGCAGAATTTCGCACACTTCCTTTATGAGAAACTTTGTTGTCCCACTTCTCCAGCTTGTGGTCTCCTGAGTGGCAGCACCACCCTCTGGCAAATCAGCCAGTCTCAGTTTTGCATCCCCAGCACACTCACTAAGGGGACTTTTTTCCATCATTCAGATAATGGTGTCAGAGTCGCATTTCAAGCCAACAGCAATATTATGGATACAGCTCAATTGCTCAGTTGGAGTGAAATGTATAAAAAATCGTACAAAATGTTGGACACCATGGAATCTGCTAAGAGCCGAGTAGCTCCAGTGCTGACAACATGGACCCTTGCACTCATGGAACATTTTTTCTCCATTTATATATATCTCTATATTATAATATAATTTATAATATATAAATTTATATTTATATATTTGTATATATTATAAAAATAATGTTTATACATTAATATTATTTTTAATATTAGTATTTATTTATTTTTATATATAAATATATAAATATATATTTATTTTATAAATAAATATATTAAAAAATATATATTTTTATATATTATCTATAATATAATATATTTATATAATATATTATATGATATATTTATTTATATATATATATATATTTATATTTATCCATTTATAATATATCTCTATATTATATTGTCCTGGGGTGACAATATAGTATTATATTGTATTATATCATATTATGCTATGTTAAGTTATATAATATTTATTATATGTATTTTCTAAGTACATCTAACATTGCTGAAATATGGGCTGCAAGGGCACACTGTCAGCTCATTTTCAACTTGTCATCCACCAATAATCCAAGGTTCTTCCCAGAAGAAGTGCCCTGGAGCAGCTCTGCCCCAGTCTGTACTGGCACTTGGGATTATTCCTCCCCAAGTGCAGGACCTGGCACTTGCCTTTGTATTTTATGTAATAGGTTTGGGTTTGTTTTCTAAAGAGTTTAAATAACAGTTTCATATCATATTATTTATATATATCTGTCCCATATATCATGTATCTTATTCCTTATATCTATTAGTTTTACATAAATATATATATATTTATAATTTATATAATAATTTTAATAGTTTTATGCAATAGATTTTTTATAACAGCTTTTTTTGTGAAGTGAAGCAAAATATTATATTTTATTATTTATAGTTTTGTATGGTAAAAAAATCCATGTTTGTATATTTTTTGTTATCCTCAGCAAAAATGGATTTTAAAAAATGATTACTTCCATTTGCAAAAATATCGTCTATTTACTGTAATTTTGTTAACTCTGTATCTGGCAGTTGAAAACGTGTTCATTAGTAAAAATAGCTGCTTTTCGATTACCTTTATTCATGCTGAGTGGTGCCTTTCTTCAAATGGTGCTATTGACTACATCTGGTCTATTTATAAAGCACTATTCAGCACAAGGGAGAGAGAGGACTCAGATGCCTGATGCTCTGTCCAGGACAGTGAGTCTAAAGATGTGACATGAAATCCTTACTCTATTGCATTCTATAGCAATTTTGTCTTTGACTTCAGTGAAGCCAGAATTTCATCCATTATATATACTTATTTCTCTGACTTCTTTGGAGTCAGACATTTTATTTATTTCTCCAACCTCTTCGTAGTCTTTCATCAAAGTCAAATACTAACTTCATTTACAACACAGTGAAACTCTTCTGAATTTCAGGGAATATTTTCCCAGGCAAAACATCACTCTCAGGCAGAATTTAAGATAAAAAGGTTAGCAGATATTTACTTAGAGCACCACTTTGAGCTAATTACTATGTATTTAGTATTCTTAAATACTTAAACATGTGCTAAAACATACACTGAAATGGAGGTCCTCTGCTGAATTAGGTTTGTGAACAGTAGAAATAAGTAAAAATCAGAATATTTGGAAGGCATGAGTTGACACAGGCAGGCAGCCAGGAAAACAAAAAAACCATAAGTGAAATGCAAAATGCAAATTTATTTCATTACTTCACTAACTGGAGAATCCTGAAGTGGCACCTGGGCGGAGACAGAGAGGGAATGCCAGCACAATCAGGCTCATTCCATCCTGGGAGATGTCAAGGCTGCTATTTTCATGCATTTATTGAAGGCCTGCACATGTAGTTTACCCCATGCTCAGATCTCCCATGTGCTTTTTATGATCCCCAAGACAGGGTGCTTAAGTAAGAGTGCCTCCACAATCACCTGTAATCTCTACAAAGAGATTTTACTTTTCAAAATAGAGGATAAAGAACAGTAGGCATATTGTAGGGGGTTTCCCACATTTATTCTCCAGGCCTTGGCATTCCCAGCTGCAGAGTCAGTTGAGTGAATCTACCATCCTACTTGCTATTCTTTAGCTTTTAATCCTTTCCTTCCAACAGAAGCAGTAAAATTTTGTTTGGTGGCACTATCAGATCAAGCTTCATAGTCAGTGAGTAGGAAGTGTTAGAGCACCCACTGAGTATGTTAGAAAAGGAAAGGTTGTTCTAGAAATGGGACTTGGATCATAGGCTGGTGTATATTCTAGAAAGCTGAAGTCAGAGTTTTTCTTGGAGTAGGCCTTGTTTTTTTCCCCTTCATTGCTTTAAACTTGTGTCCCAGGACTCTATTCTGTAATCCAATTCCTGCACCAATTCCCACGTCTCCTATCCTCTCCTGGAGACTGAAACAGAAGTCTCATGGCATGCACCAGCTACAGGAGGAGGAAAAGATAGAGCCAGTCAAAAGCAGTGGATTCTTGACTGTTCTTGATGCTGTACTCAGAGATGTGAAGAACAACAAGGAATGTTGTATTGTATCACCACCTCCTCTGCCACTGACAAAGCAAAAAGACTACATTGTCTTGTTTACACCTTTGAACCAAAACCAAGGAAATTTCTCGTTAATTACCCCAGCTCTAGCTGAGATTACTTGCCTTGTCTTCATGGAAAAGTCTAGATAAGTGCAATGGTCTTATGCTATATTCATTTTTGTCCTTGACTATATTTCTTTTATTTCTCTTCAATTTTAACCTCTGATTTTGTGGCTAAAATTTCTAAGATTGTATTTAATTAATCAGTAGGAAAAAATCTTGCCAAAAAATATTGCCAAAAACTATAAAAAATTGTCATATCATAAAAGGAAAACTTATAAGCTATTCTAGGAATGCAGGAGTGAGTTTTCTAAGAGATATCCTGATAAAACCAGAAAGCTTTATGCATATTTTATTCTGAAGTTATCTCAATAAATGAACATAACAATTAAATATCAGTAATTTTTGTAGATTTTTATATACACTTTTTACCTAGGCTGCTGCTGAAATAATCTTGTGAAACTTCTTTGAATGTCAGCAATTCTCTCAATCTTTTCAGTTTAATGGATAAAGTTAACATTTATAATTACTTATGTATGAAGGTAATTAGAGGAGTTAAATTAATAATATATGAAAGTCATTTTTTATGAATATATTCCAGAAATGATAATTAGGGGAAGTATCAAAAACGATGTAATAATTTTTACACTGCAATTATTTAGCTATTATAAAGCCCACACATTCTTTAAAACTGGTCCATCTTATAAAAAAAAAATATTAATGTGTAATAGTGAAATTCTTAGGGTTAGGGAGAGTATTATACTTAAATTTAGGAACTGTAAAGTCCATAGATGCTGAAATAGTTGCTAGGTAAACATAGAATATTGAAATAATATAACCTGGGAATGACTTCCAGATAACCAGGTCATCTGGTTCAACTGGCTGTTCAGAGGTCCCTCTGGTCTTTGCTCAGTTGAGTTTCAAGTACCTCTAAGAGTAGAGATTCTACAGCCTTTCTGGGAAATCCTTTCCAAAGTATGACTATACCCACTATAGATTTTTTTTGCCTAATATGAGATCAGAATATCCCCTTTTGAAAATTGCCACATGCTACAGCACAATGGACTGCTGCAGGTGCACTAGCACTGTAAATCTCCCATGCATAAACATTTACATAAAACAGATCATTTGGTCCTTCAAATGCAAGGTTTTGGAGCATAAAGTCTGGAAGTAACTTCTACCTTGAATTGGTCATGTAAGATGGCAATAATTTCCATGTCTTCTTCTATGTCTTGATATAGAAGCTGGCTGGAAAAAGTAATATTTTGAAAGAATTGAAAACTTTGACAATGCCACAAGAAGGTGTTTAAAGTTTTTATTTTCCATGCCCATGCTTTTCTTGCAACAAAAACTTTGTTTGCTGTTCTGGTCATTTGTACACAGATAAGATGAGACTCCTTTAGTTTGTTATGTATGCACAATCTCATATGGTTCTTTTTGTTTTTTTAGCTTTTCTCTTCCTTTTCATAAATAAACATATTTAAATACCTAAAAGCAGAAAATTTTCCTATTTTCCTTTTCCTATTTCCTATTTCCTTTTTCCTTTTTCCTTTTTCCTCTTCCTTTCCCAAGAGTATGTAGTGTGCAAAGAGGACAGAGCCAAGATCTTGTCAGTGGTATCCAGTGCCAGGATCAGAGGCAATGGGCACAAACTGAAATGCAGGAGTTTCTGCTTGAACATCAGGAAACTTTTCCACTGTGAGTGTGACCTAGCACTGGCTCAGGTTGCCCCTGGAGCTTGTGAAGTTTCCACTTAAAAGATGTTTGAACATGGTTATAGGCAACCTGTTCTAGTGAACATTCTTGAGCAGGGGGTTTTGAGGATCATCCCTGGTCCCTGCTAAACTGAATCACTTCGTAATACTGTGGTTCTGTGAAGCTGTCCCTAATTTAATGAGCACACATTTAACCCCTGCAACTAGGCATTTAGTTCAAAATTTCCTAAGTATGAATTGGCTTATTCACACCTGTGTTATTTTCAAATTCAAAACCAAGGCAAATGTCCCAAGTCAGTTTGTTTTAGAGGTTTAATGCAAAAAAAATTGTTTTAAATGTAACATAGAGTCAATAAGAAATAAAAAGGCAGAGGGAAAAGAAGGAAATAATGATTTAGCAGAAGATAAAATAGAATGCAATCGTTCCTAAGCTAAAATTTATACAAGGGCATTTAATGAAATGAAATGAATTACAGAGAGTGTAAGACAGAATTTATTAATTATTAAAGCAAAGATCTAATTCGCTTGATGAATCCTTGTAAATTAACTGTTTGCAGCCAATGTAACTCATAGCTGCCACTATTAATTTTTGCAGCTTGGTTAATATTGGGTATTTGGAATTGTATTTTGCATTATGGGACTATATCAGGGAAGGTTTAGGTTCAATATAAGGAAAAGGTTCTCCAACCAGAGGATTTTTTTAGCATTTAAACAGTGGAAAGTGGTCGCAGGACCAAGGCTGCTGGAATGCAAGAAACAATTGGACAACGCTTCCAGGCATATGGTTGTGATTCTTGAGGCTGTCCTGTACAGGGCCAGGAATTGGACTTAATTATCTTTGTGGGTCCTTTTCAACTCAGGATACTGTATGATGCTATGATGATGTAAAAATTTGGGTCTTTGGGTGAGGTGTACTAACAAAATATCCCCCAGATAACCAGCATAAATTTTCCATTACCATTTTAATATTGTATCTAGAATTGACTTTCCAACCTTGCAATGTTTTATTGTTACACAGGAGTCATCAAAATATTCACTGTGTTTACTGATAGTATGTTAAGTATATTTTCAATTGCTATCGTCCTGAAAAAACATATTAATAGAAGTCAGAAGTCAATTTGTGCCCACATCTCTTTTATTCTGAATAGGCTATTGAAATATGCTAGCAAAGAAGGCATCACCAAATGCAAACAATTACATGAAACCCAATATAAAAACTGGGTATCTTATATCCATTCATTTTGCTCTGAAAGGTCATTGGTGTTCTAAAGATCTTAATTCTTATAAGTTAGGCATTGTCAACCAAGTACAATAGCACAGTGTTATGAATTATATATTCATCTTTTATGAGGCACAGTAGCCACAAGACCTAATTCTGCTCACAGCAAGACTAAGCCACCCAACTGAGCTCAGCATATTTGCACTATTTTCAGGAAATACACTGAAACTTTTGCCTTTGGTTTCTAAACATGTGCCAAAATATTTCTTGACACAAGTATAATAGAAATCACAATTTCTTTTTCCTGTAGGCATGACTGCAGGGTTTTAAATTTCCTTTAACATTCAGCCTAATACAATAGCCATCAGAGCACCTTCCATGTGGGAAATCCCTTTTAAATGCAAAAATGAACGTTTAAGTAGAGATGTGCCTCAATAAAATAGAAGACAACTTAAGGATAATTTTATTTTAAAAGCTGTTTATATAATTTTATTGACATATGAAAGACATGAGTCCAAGTTTCATCAGATTAAGAACTATTTATTCTTTATATTGTTTTTCCTTTGGGAAACTTGTACTGAAAATGGGTGGCTGTAAAATATTCCTCAATAATTTTCTCTTCATATGGTTTTCTGTATATGTGTTTCTGTGTGTATCTTTATCTTCTCTCTCATAGAAGATTCCATCACACTGTTGAAACCAGGAAGAATCCAAGGTTTATATGAGCCCAAAACATGAAGAGATTGCCTCTTTAAAGCTCTGAATTTTCTTCCCATTTTCCTGAGAAAAACATAATCTAAATCTTCTAAATTTTTCAGTGTTATCACACAAGCACTAAGTAAAATTAAAACAATATTTAACATAATATTAGATGTACTATTACAAAAAATTTGTTCTAGAAAAGCACACTGTGGGGATGTACTTTCTTTGAGCAGGTAAAAAATGGTAACATGAAAGAAAAAATAATTTCATACAACTTACATTTTGTTATTATATTCTTTCATTAATGTTCACAAAGTTTTTTGAGATCCGAAGATGATTGGTACTGAAGAAGTGTAAAGCAATAACACCACAATCAATGGTGAACATACAAAAATGACAGGTTTATGAACATATGTGAGAGAATTTTTCTATACTAGATTACCCTATATTGAATCTAATAAAGTGTAGATTATGAAATTATTCTGATAGCTTCATAGGCTTCCTTCTCACAAAATTATGATCTTTAAAAATTACTTTAAGATAAGAGAGAAAAAACTCCAAGCACTTGTTTTTGTTTATTATTTTTCCTACTATTCTAGTCAATGCTGTATGGAGAGCCAACTTTAAAATACCTCAGTGCATTTTGCTTCTTTCCAGTACAGCCTTTCCAGATTGTTTCTCAACATTATAAAATTATGAAATTACTGCCTATGGGGAAACTATCGGAAACGACAAAATAGCTAGGAAAGTACATCTGCTATTAAGGAAACTTATTCTTTAATAAATGGCCTTTAGGAGGATAGATAGTAAAAATTATGAAAATATTCTAGTAGTGGTGGACATATTTTTCACTTCTTTTTCAATTCTCCATTTCCTCATGCAAATGATTGTGTACTTAGGTTAATTTGATGCAGTCTTTCTAGTCATCTCTTCTAATTTTTCTCTCTAGCTAAATACCTCCAAATAAAAACCTAAGCTCCAATGCTATTATATAGATCCCAGGAGACCAGGATGTGTATTGTGCATTTTGACTAAACTTTCATACATAATATAAAAGAGGCTTTCTGAATTTTAAAGTATAAATAGAGTACAGCCCATAAATTTTATCTTTGTCTTTTATTGAAGCATTAACCTGACATTGCTAAGTATTTTTGTGAGTCTCTTTTTAGAATAAACTTGTTAGCTTTATAGAAATTTTCTTCTGATCTGGTAGTATTTTAACTTTTCACATATAGATATTCTAGGTTTCCACCATTTCACCATCCTCTCCAGTCTATCTGGTTTTCATTTATCACTAATCTATTTTTTTTTTTTAATTATGCAATTTTAAAATATTTTCTTTGTGTTTGTTTGTATGTTTGCATGTGCATGCACCAGCAGAAAAGTTCACAGAATCATAGAATGACTAAGGCTAGAAGGGACATTTCAAAGTATTCTTTTCCAATCCCCTGCTCTAGGAGCGTCACCCAAGGACAACAGCAGGGTTCCCAAGGACAATACCAGATATCTTTTGAGACTAGCTCTTAAAGATTTGGTAAAGTTCTTTAGTTTTTTTTTTTTTGCATCCTTAAACTAAATTTTAAAAAACTTAAAATCCTACAAAGATTAATATTTATTGCTTCAAACCAGTGAAAATCCTCTTAATTTTAGATTCCTGTCACTTAATAAATGAACAGTTCTGATCCAGTTATGATTTTCAAATAATTTCCTTTTTTCCTTTGATAAAAAACTGTTTTCATACTCATGCACTCTTTTCATATTTTCAGTACACTCATGATCAAATTTTAAAAAATCATATCTATCATTTTTAGTGGTTACTGCACCATGAGGAATTTTTTCTGGAGTGAGATTTTCCTGGGTTTGTTTTTGTACCTTTGTGTTTTCTCTGATCTGTGCATAGTACGTAAAAACAGGATTCCAGTTCAACATGAGAAATTAAATATACTGTTATATAGGAATATATATCTCTGTCTCTTTAGTGTCTTTTTAGAGGCTCTTATGGGGGTCCAGTTATTAAAAAACTTATGGATTAGGTTCCAGTTATTGAATTACTGCTAAATCAAAGGTATTCTGTCTATTCTGTGAGAAAACTGACACTCTCTATCACGTTCTTTCTATTGCAACTTGATGAATATATGAAAGTAACTTCCAAAATGGGAGTTTGCAAGTATTAAAACAGGAAATTAATGACAATGCAGACAAAGGAATTTGTTTTGTTTTCCTTCTATGATGCTAAAGATGACTTTGTCTCATTTCTTATTTCTCTTATTGTTTGGTAGGGATATTTACTTTATTATATATGACATGTTAGTGATAATAACAGCAACAACAATAGCTCTTAGAAGATGATACATAGTTGAGACACAAGATAAGTAATATATATAATCTTATTAATTAAAAATAATAATATAGAGGAGAAAGATTCCTGTGACAGCTAACAAACTCTGGAGTTTCATGGATAAGGAAAAAGCAAATATTCACTCCTTGAGGACAAATAAAATTAATATTTTCCTGGTATTTAATGACTTGTTTGCAAGACTGAAATATGAGGAAGCTCTTTACTGGTAGAAGGGCTGATAGGGACATAACTGAGGATCCCTAGTAGTTAAAGGAAAGACTGAGTTAGATGACTGCTCTTGATGAAAAATGATCCCTAGGCAGTTCCACAAAGCAGATTAAATCTCAGCTACCCCATATAAAATAGCACCCTCTGGGTTCTTCAATCACTTATCTCTTTTCATTTAAAGCCATATTTGATAAATTTATTTGGTTTACTTGATACTCCTTAACAGTGTCAGCACTGTTAAGAATTCTTCTTCTTGTACTTGCTCACAGTTTTGGGTCATAAAACATACTCCAATACATCTTCTAGAGAAAGAAATAGTGATATCAGCCTGGAGAATTGTTTGGTCCAGGATTCTTCTGAGCCCTGTATGGAATTTCTGTAGGTGTGTTTTATTTCCTGTTTTTGTTTTAAGATGCAAATGCATGGACTAATATACCAAGTGATATTAAATTGATATTTTGCACCCTACAGGTTATATTACAATGATCTGTCACACTACATGACATACAAGAGTGTTGGAAGCATTTACAAGTGGTAATTGGAAGTATAAACCCAATGAAAATGTTGCAGAAAAAAAAAAACACAGAATAAATGGAGGCAATTCTGATGGAATCTTTCCCAACTTTTTATAAACACTGACCTCTGAAACAAACTTTTTCTCAAAAATAGTTACATTTTTTTTTTATTGAAAGGAAAATAGATTTATTCATTTAATTAAAACAAACAAATCAAATCTAACCAAAACAAGAGAAACAAAAAAATGAAACAAGCTAACCAAAAAGCCCTAGGAGATATTAATATCCATTGTCAGAATCTGATGACTAGGAAATAAAAGCAAACCAGGGAAATACATTTTCTGACATTTTCTGCAAGCCAAATCATGGAAGATAGGTGTCTGTCTCCACTAAATGTGTAGAAAATATTAGACAATGAAAGTCTTCCATCATTTGGCATTCAGACTGACAGTTCTTCTCTTGAGGATATGGGAATAGCCCTGAATATGCATACACATACACATGTATATTTACATATGCTTACATACTTTATTTTTTAAAACTAAGCAATTATTTTTCCACAGAAACTAGAAAACAGGATTTTTTTCCTCTTTACCTTCCCTGACTTTGCCTCACCTATGTAAAGGTGGATGGTTTCATCAAAGCCAGAAATGCACTGGGTCTTAGGATCGATGTTTATCTCCCCACCACTTGATACATATACATGATTTTTGGGATTATGCTTTTTTATAAGATCAGGGATGTCTGCAAGGTAACAGAAAAGTGCAAAGGGATTTTAGTACCTTCAATATTAAGCAAAGCCAGCACACATGCTATTTGAACAGTTGTCAGAACAGCAGCTGCAATGCAGACAGCTGAATTCCACCTTAAATGAAATTTATTTAGACTAATTAAAAAGTACATTTGGACGACAGTAAGAGTTATGATATCCGATAGAAAGATAGAAAAGAGAAAAATTTTTTTCTCTTGAAATATACTAGTCTGGCAAAACATTTCACAGGAATGTTTGTTTCCCTGTGTACTTAAGGAGAATGCAGACATTTGATTTAGGAAACCTGATCTCATGTTGCTAATTTACCTACCCAGAAACATATAAAAAGAAGTCTTTGTACCAGTGACATCAGGCTGAAGACAACCTTATTGTATTTTCAAGTCCATGCACACAGTCTGAAAGTCTGACTTCTGACTAAGCTTCTCAATGACTTCATCTCCCTCTTTTCAGGATATGGGCTAAAAGTCTGTTCTAGTTCTCCTGGATGAAATAAAGAGCATTTCTGTTGCTGAGAGACCTTATCCTGCTTCCAGGCCCTTCTCACTGGCCACTGTGATGAGACAGGAGTTCCCAAATGCTTTCTGATATAAAATGAGTAAATTTTTTTGTTTGTTTTTGTGATTTTGCTTTGTTTTGCTATGTTTTTTGTTTTGGATTTTTTTGGCTTTTTTGGGGGGGTTTCCTGGGGGGGTTTCAATCTGTTATTCCTGAAGGAGAATTACTGAATTAATTATAGATATTAATATATAGATATTAAATATAGATATTAAATATAGATATTAGATATAACTATAGATATGGCTGTTACATTTTCAGAAATTCAAAATATTCAGATTCCAAGAAAAGTTCAGAATATCTTTCTCTTCTTGCTTCTCTTTGAAGTAATTCTTTTAAGTGGCAAGTCTTCAGTGAGGTTTGACACCTTTTATCAGGCCATGTTCTGTTAACTAGAAATACCTTCTGACTTCTAATATGTACATGATTACTTTCTCTGGCAGTACTCCATTTAAAGGGTTCCATTTTGGACTCAGTAAAATATTTTCAAATCAATTGAATTGCAGTTTAACTTAATCACAAGAATGGAAATAATTCCCTGACATTACAGTAATATTTATGAAAAAACTAATTGTTTACATCCCACTACTGGTCACGTTCACTTACATAAACAAACTGGAATGTATTTTGGGTTGTTTATATATGTATCAATAAAAAAAAAGTATAAGAATAACTCTGAGGTCAGAAAAACCTTGAACTTTAGCACCAATCTTTTAGCATTAATTTCTTGGTAGCTTTGAATGCAGCTTCTTCTATTCTGACCCAGAAGTGTCCTAATTTCTTCAACCTATTTAATATAGAGAAAGACTAATTATATTACAGGTTCTTTTGAAAATTCATTGGTTTATTAGCTCAGTTCCTCAGTGTTTACTGAATGAAATGGTAGAGTACATTTCTGGAGTGCATCTTCTGCTTCAGTATGTGCTGGGAGGTGGTGGTGCAAAAAGAAGTGTGGTAACAAACTAGAGAATTTGCCTGAAAACTACCCCTGATAAGAATTACTGTTGAAACTAATGTAGACACATCCTTTGGATTAGTTTTCTATTCCAGTAAATCTTCATAGAAGCTGTCTGGATTTGAGAGTACTGAGTAAATTTGATGCCAAGCAGCAGAAACACATAGATGAGAAAGGTACATAACTATTTCATTGATACCTCTTTCTAAATATAAAACCTAATTTATTTAAATTCACATTTCAGTAAAAAAAAAAAAAAAGCCTTTACACTTTTACTTACAGCAATATATTTGCTTTCGTTTTTCAAGCATAGAGTATAATATGAGGTACCCAGTGTAATAGCAAGATAGATTTAAAACCAAGAACATGCCAGAAAGGAAGCAAATATTAATGGCCTGGGATTTTATGCCACTGAGAGAATGGCCTGACACTTCATAACATCTTTGCTTCTATGATAACAGAATTTGTGAAATTGTGCTAAAAAGATTATTCGAATAACCGTTTTCTGCTCTTGCTGTAAAACTTAACCAAAACTTGGGCAAGATTACAGTGTATGAAAATTTCAAATGACTCATGTTGAGATTTGGAGTATTAATTATTCAGAATCCATCTGTACTTGGGATGCTCCAGACCCAAGTGGGTTTATTATAGCCAGCATGCACACACCCTCCTTTTACAAAGAATCTGAGTACAACTGAAGAAATTAGTCTGGTCTGCCTGCAGATTCTTTTTACAGCAGCTAGGGGAGCTTCAGTGTCAGAAACAAGGACTGGAGATATCTTTCAGGAAATAGGAAAAATATCTTTTATAAATTGATGATTGGCCTACAGGCCATAAGTAGGACAAGAGAAAAATTGCCTGTCCTCTTTTGCAGGATAAAGAGCAAATGCAGAGACACTGACAGTGTTGATGAGGATTTCCAGAAAGAGAAGTAGAAAATTGCATGAGGATCCAGTGCAAAATAATTAGTATGGGCCTAGTACAGCTATTGTCTTCCTTACTCTGTATAGACAATTTAGAAGACGAGCAAATTTTGCCTTTTTAAATCTACCCCACCATGACAAGTGCTACAGGGAGAGAAAAAAGCTGAAAACCAAAATGCCAAGCATGGAAGAAGAAATTGTACTTAAAAATTGATATAATAAGATATTACATTTGCATTTGTACATACAGAATCAGTTCAGATTTTTTTATAATATCAAATTTTATACTTCTGGAGTTCAAGCTTATATTATTTTATTTTTAATAAAGAAGTCTCTATATATGTCTATTTAATTTTTTTCATATCTTACTTCCCCCTCCATTTTCCCACCATAGGTACTTTTTTCTTTGAATTTTTCCCTATCATGTATGTTTTACTTGTCTCTTTTCCTCTAAATCCCTTCCCTTTTTTCTGTTGAGCCCTAGTATTCTCCTCTCTCTACTTCTTTGCTGAACTGTGCAATCTGTGAGGAGATAAAATAGATAAGAGGAAAGGAGCCATCCAGCCAGGCAAAAATCCAGGCAGCTAGGACTGGATCAGATCTGCTTCTCAGCACAAAGGCTTTCGTCTCAGTGCTTTTTAGGGCATTCACAGCCAGTTGAACAACTCTCAGCAATCTCTGCCAGATCTTTGTCTCCTTTCCACCACATTCAACATATGAAGCTTTTCAAAAAGAATGTACTTCTACTGAGTTTTCATGTCAAGGTTTAGGTAGGGCAGGTCTACAGTGGTGGTTTATATAAGAAGCTTCTAGAAGCTGCCTCTAAGTCCAGTGGGGCCAATGTCCACAGGCTCCATGAAGAAACCACCACTGGCCAAGGCCAAGCCCGTTGGTGACAATGGTATAACATAGTTAGCAAAGGTAAGAAGTCATTGTACAGAAGCAAATTGCAGCTTGACAAGACAGGAGTGAGAACCTGTGAGAGTTCAACTCTGCAGACACCCAGGTGTCGGGAAAAGGACGGGGAGGAGGAGCTTCAGGCACCAGAGCAGAGATTCCCCTGCAGCGTGTGGTACAGACCATGGTGAGGCATGACCAGCTGTGCCCTGCAGCCCACGGAGGTGCCAGGTGGAGCAGAGTAGCCCACAGAGAATCCAACACTGGGACAGGTGGATGCTACCAAAGGAGGCTGTATCACCACAGAAAGTCCTTGTCTTGGCTCCTGGCAGGAACTATGGACCCATGGAGAGATGAACCCACACTGAGCAGGTTTTCCGCTAGGGCTTGTGACCCCATGGGGGACCCACCCTGCAGCAGGCTGTTCCTGAGGGACTGCATCACATGGAAAGGACCCCCATGTGGGAAGTCTGTGAAGAACAGCAACCTTTATGAAGGACTCGCGCTGGGCAAGCTAATGGACAGTCTCCCACGGAATATACCTCATGCTGAAGGGGAGCAGTATGAGTACTCTTCCCCTTGAGGAACAGAACTCACAGAGACAATGTAATGACCCTACAGCAATCCTCATTTCCTGCCCCTCCTGCCCTGCTGGTGATAGTCATGCAGATAATTTGGGAATAGAGTTAATCATGAGAAGAAGGAAGGGGTGGGTGGCAGATGTTTTTAAGATTTGTGTTTATTTCTCAATATTCTACTCTGATTTTATTGGTAATAAATGCAAGTAATTTTCCCCAAGCTGAGTCTGGTTTGCCCATGATAGTAACTGGTGAGTGATGTTTTCCTGTCCATTTTTTGGCCCATGACACTTTCATTATATTTTCCCTCCTCTGTTCATATGAAAATGGGGAGGGATCGAGCAGTTTTGGTGGGCATCTGGAATCCAGACAGGTTCAATCCATCACATCACTTTAACATTTCAATTATGTAATGATTTAGACAGCAGTTACTGACAGAGACATCTTATCACTTTTTCATGTGAAAGAAATCCATATTCCACTCTTGTGTCTTTGAAATAATTTCTGTCCACTTGTTAGAAATGATTCCTGATAAACTCATACATTGAGGGTCAATTCTTGCCCACAGGAACATGTCAGCTTATCCAATATTCAGGTTGTACTTGCAATCTCATCCCACTGCATGTTAGAGCTTCTATCCCACTTTCACAGCTCCTTTGCAGGTTTCAAACTCATTCTCTCTTATTGGCTTTTGCTGTCTTTGACACATAAGACTGAATGATAGGATTTATGCTATACTGCAACAAGTACAGGTCCTGAATAAGCTGTAAGATTTGATAAATATAAAGTGTAATTTTCTGGTAAGTGTACAGTAAACATGTACTTTATAGCACAATGAAATAACTATTGACATGATCAGAAAATTGCCTTTATTTTCATTGTCCCACTTCCTTACACTTTAGTCACAAAAGAAAAGGCAGCAGTGTGCACTTGCAGCTCAGAAAGCCAAATGCATCCAGGGCTGTGTCAAAAGAAACAAGGCCAGTAGGGTAGGGTGGTGATTCTCCCCCTCTGTCCTCTTGAGACCCTGCCTGGAGTTCCACATCCAGGTCTGAAGTGCCCATCGTGAGAAGGATATGGATCTGTTTGGGCAGAGAAGAGCCAGGAAGGTGATCAAAGGGCTGAAGCATCTCTCCCATGAAGATAGGCTGAGAGTTGAAGCTGCTCATCTTGCAGAAGAGAAGGCTTCAAGGATATGTCATTGTGGTCTTCCAGTACCTGAAGGGAACCTGCAAGAAAGATGGAGTGAGATTATTTTAAAAGAGTATGGAGTTACAGGACAAAGGGAAATGTCTTCAAACTGAAAGAAAGTAGGTTTAGATTAGGTAAAAGGAAGAAATTCTTCACTGCAAGGTGAACCTTCACCAAAGTTGGTGAGGCAGTGGAACGGGTTCCCCAGACAAATTGTGGATACCCCATCCCTGGAAGTGTTCAAGTCTAGGACAGATGGCACTTTGAGAAACTTGCTCTATTGAGAGGTGCCCATGGCAGGAGAGTTGGAACTAGATGATCTTCAAGGTTCCTTCTAATACAAGGTATTCTATGATTTGCAAGTTTATGAATGGTGACATGCCAGGTTAGAGCCCTTAGCAACAAAAAACCCCAGGGTAGTAAGTCAGGTTGACAGAAGGGTCCCCAGAGAGCCCCCATCAGCACAGAGGGGACCCACATCTGCGTTCACCACTTTCTCATGGTGCACACGTGTTCCAGGTTCTGCTGACTCTGATGATTTCTCAGACCTGGTTTTCTCCTTCTGACCTGTCACAAGGATACTTAAAATATCCTGAAATTGCACATCTGTAAATGCAGAAAATGAGAAGAAGGTGGATAGATACTTATCTTCTGCCTTCTCAACTTCATTTAACAATGTTACACTCTGCAATATCTATTTTTACTTACTATAATAAATCTTGGCTAAACAGTAAGACCATTTGAAATGCCATACAATTTTTTTCCTGGTATACTGACAGTTGTTTTGTTTTCTTTCTAGGTCCTCTGAAGTTCTGGTTAAGTTTTTTAGTAATATTGGGATTATACCTAAAACTTTGTGATTGATTCCTGTAAAAATTGAATATTTTAGAGGTATTTTGTTCAATTTTTAAAATATTTTAGACAGTGTTTCCTTACTGAAAAAAAGCTTTTTTAGCATAGAAACTCCTAAAAAAGGCTGGAATCATGGTATGTCAGGATAAGTGCATGAAGTTTCTACAAACTCCAGGACACTCGCCTGCTCTCCTCCTCTTTCTCACCTTTGACCAGCTGCTGTCTGTGGATACTTATGTGTTCGCTTTAGAAGTGGTTGTTAATCTGCAGTCTGAAAGGCTACCCTATCACCTGAACTTACAGCTTTATTATTCTCTATGGTTCTTTCTCTTTGAATGAAGTATTTTATTTGAGACATCACTAGGCAAATCATTACCATTTCAGAATTTCCAGTTTATAGGTTAAAATCAAACTATGAATAGCACAGTGTGTCATATGTCATATCTCTTGGAGGATCTCTATTATCATCTATTACCATGGCTTGATGCATTAGGCAATGGATGACTGAGTTATTTTTGATTGCTTTTCCTGATACAGCTGAGAACAGCTTTCTTTTTTTCCCTCCAATATAAAATAGATTTGTTCTACTTCAACAAAGATAAACAAAAACAAAGTGAAAAACTCAAGGTCACAAACAACAAAAATAAACATTCAAAACTCCACTATCCAGATGGTTTTTTTTGATCTGTCAAGCACCCCTCAATATCCCCAAGGTTTTAAGTGATTGTTTCACTCACTACATCATAGTCTAGAAGATCTCTGGCTATCCCCATTGCCTTTTATCCACTTGAAATCATTTTACTTTGTAAGTACTCCACTGGTCCCATAGTTATGTCTGTGCCTCTTTGAAACATTTCCATTATTAAATTATCTACAATCCATGATCTATTATTAAATAAGCACTGCTTTACTGAAGCCAAAGCAACCCTATAAGCACAAAAACTTATTAGTATAGCAGTGTGCTTCTAAAAGGTGACAGATGGGAAAGACAGCTACAAGGACAGTGCTGGACCCTACTAACCCACCAGAGATTGAAACCATCAATCAGAAAAAACACATGGTAACAGTGTAAAGAGGGAGGAAGAGATGACATCTCTCCCAGCTTTTTATATTAGGCCTTTTTTCTGTTGTCTGTCATGCTTTTATTTCCATGCAAAGGGAGGATGGGGACACATTGTCTCAGTCATTTTCATGGCAATATTTTTTTTAATTTGTGATTTAAACTCTTTCTGAATTGATTGGCAAGTCTAGAATCAAGAAAATAATCTTTTCCTGCAATTTAAATCTCAGATGATGTCCCAATCCTAATCATTCACTATTTCTGTGAAGGGTAACACCTACTCCTTGGGACAGTCATTTAAGTTTCAGTGGAATTTGGAAGCTCTGGTAACACTGCTGCAAACTTGAAATCATGGAGCGAGATTTTATTAAATCTAATAAATTAAAATAAAAATGCAGAAGTAATAATTGACATAAATATTAAAGAATCTAAATTGCATAAGATTAACCAGAAAACATAATAAATAATACAGTGTCATAACAAGACATTGTTATTCAGTCCCCCTTTTTCTGTTGCTTTATATGAGCAGGTGCATGGGAAAAGTGGTCATTCTGTTTAAAGCTGAAATTCATTAAAAAATAAATTATTCAACTAGAACAAGCTTTTTATTTTACCTTCAAGGATTAAATAAAAATTTACAGCTTAGTTAGTTTTTCAAAATGGGAATAAAGGATACAGCTTATTTCTAAGAATTAAAAACATCCTCAGTTTCTGAAAATTTTGATAAACTTCTAAAACACTAAAAAGAAATGTTTAATATATCATCCCTACAATGAAAAATCTTCAACCTAGGTTTTTGCTCTTCATTTACCTTTCCATTTCTTTAGATTTATCTTTCAAAAAGTGAGCATTCAGGTATCTTTGGTGCATGTGATTTATACAAAATTCATCACATTGGCATATATTTGGTTGTTACTCTTCAACCGTCAAAATTATTTAAAATAATATTATTCCAATGCCATGGAAGTTCCTTGTCCTTTTTTTGGGGTAAAAAAAAAAAAAAAATAGTATTTGGGATTAAAGAAGCAATTGAAAACTTCAGTCATAATTTCTATACTGAAGGATAATAAGCAGATTTATAGAAAGCACTAAAAATTGGGAAAGAAGCCACATGATTATGCCATCACTATTCCCTATATTTCCATTATCTCTATCATTCAACAACATGGACTGCAGAAAAATTATTTACTATTTGCTACAAGAATTCAATGATACTGTTATGTGTTTAATCATCCAGTACTCTTGCTCTGAGCTTCAAATCATAGCATACTCAATAGAGTTTATTGTTCCTAATTTATGGAGTCTGACACTACTCCATAGCCTTTGGGTCAGTTTGAGTCATATGCATACACAGAGAAATTAATATTTAAACAGGTTCTCTATTTTGGAATTTAAAATACATAGCAAAGAGCTGATCAAGTGTTCAGCAAAGAAGATAAAGCTGTAAGAGCAAATTACATGCTTGGACTCTGAGCACTTCGAGCTGAGAATTAGAAGACTGCCTCTGTTCCTTGATTTCAGAGTGTTTGGAAGACATGGAATGTGTTGACCAGACTTTGAGTACATGTACTTTTTCAAATCTGCTTCTAGGGCTACTTCTCAAATTATGATTAATATTATTTGCTTGAGACTTTGATACCCAGACTCAGTTTTATATAATGTAGGAATTAATGTTCAGAAGCCAATTAAAATCTTTGAATAGTTGCAACATTATTCTCAGCAGAGAAATGCATCCATATTAAGATCCCATGCAGACTGAATTTATTAGACATCATAGTGTACTTGCTTAGTGAGCCATATGTATCCTAACTCTGCTTTTATACACAGGGGCTGTCCTAATTTCTCTGGTTTCCTGGGCTCTCCATCTTTTGTTCCAGCCCTAACAATAAAGTCAGGAAACAATATTCCTTTTCTCTCCTTTTAGAATGTAGTCATAGAATTTCTTAGGTGGAAAAGATTTATAAGATTGAGTCCAGCTATTAACTGAGTACCATGTTCACCACTTGGTCTCTAAGTACCACATCCACATGTTTCTTTGATGGGTTGGTAATTTCCACTTACCTGGTGACCTGTTGGTGATTGACCACTTCCCTGCAGACTCTTACAATGCCTGAACACCTTTTCTGTGAGGAAATGTTTCCTCATACCAAATCTAAACCTCTCCTGGTGCAACTTGTAGGGATTTTCCTTGTCCTGTCACTTGTTTACCTCAGAGAAGAGACTGATCCTCACCTTGCTACAACCTCTTTTCAGCTATTACAGAAAGCAATAATGTCTGAGGCTCCTTTTCTGCAGGCAAAGCAACCTCAGCTTTCTCAGCCCCTCCTCATAAGACTTGTGCCCTAGTTGTTTTAGCTTACTCCGTGGAAATGAAGTTTATTCAGAAATATATATTTGTGTTGTCATTAGTAACTTTTTCATCTTCCAAGCAGATTAATACTAAATTTGAATGCAGAACAGAAATATTAAAAATGCTAAATTTTTACAATTTTAGTGAGAGTTGGCAATATGCCTAGAGGACACATTCTGCTATTATTACTCATGAGAGAAAATCAAATAACTCAAAAGGCTTTATTTTGCTATGTCAATTCATCTTTGTAAATAAATCCAGACCAGCATCAGCAGGTAGGGCAGGTCCGGCCTGAGGGAGCCACCTGTGTGAATTCTCATATGTGAATGACAGAACATGGAAGAGGGACTAGAAACACAGTATGAGAGTGGGCAGGAGCAGCTGCAGTCCAGGGAGAGGAAAATAAGCACCAGTTAGATTAAAGGAGCTGCTGAGGACATGAGAATGACATGGCACACTGTGAAAGGCATTGGAGATAAAAGGGATCTCAGATGGTTGAAATGATCTCTCTAAGATACCTAACATGACTCCCAGGTATTTTTAGGAGGAGAATCATGCTGTGGGGAGAAAGAACACAATTCTATACAGGCTGAATTAGGATTCATTAATGTGACTTATGACTGTACAGTTGATATTTCTTATTAAGAGAAAGGAGGTGGGAGTAACTGGTGGGCAGGGAAGAGTCTCTTCCAGTGTTCTAGAAAGGAAACTTTATTTTCCTAACTAATTTTCAAGATGCTCAAACCATATCAAGCTATGTCCATTATTCACTATTAAGCACATCTTTGTGTTTCTTAATTGGTAAAGAAATAAAATTGCCCCCAGTAAAGAAAATTTCTATTTCAAATAGTATACATTCTTTTGTTATTTCTGGTTATTCATCACATGTCTTTTTATCTCTTTTTTTTTGTTTATGAAGGAGTTCATATGGACTGCTCTCTGTCCAGAAAGCAGTAATTCATGATCTTAGGGCCTTAGGTCTCATACTGTCTATTGAATGTAATAACTCCCAGATGATCTCCCTCAATCAAATAAATTCAATAATATTTATATTCTGGAGTAGACTATTGTAGGTATGAAACAAAAAATCAATGTCTTATACTTTAATTAAGGTTCTGCAGTTATGAAATTAGATTAAAATGAAAAAATATGCTCATTTTTATTTGAAATTTTACTTTGACAGATGGTCTGCACACCTTTGGAATACTTTACAACTTTCCAGTTTCAAAACATTTTGAGTCATACCTGACTGCTGCGTCTTGTGCAGTGCCAACTGTTTATTCTATATATTATATTGAAATGTTATGGGGATCTGGAGCAATTTTCATTTACTATTTTATGTCCTATCCAACAGGCAAATCACAGAAAGCTTTTTAGGTAGATGTGGGCATGTTTGTAGGCACTTGAGTCTCTGGCAAACAGCTCACTGCAGCTCTAGTTTAATCAGCTCATTCTTTGGCATTTCCTTGCTGCTTTCTTGCCTGAAGGGCAAACACTATCTTAATGAAGCACACAAGGACAAATGACTTTTCCAGGCTGTGATTAATTTTCACAAGCTGACTTTAATCACTGGTTAATTAATAGAAGATTTGTTGATTTACAAAAAAAGCAGTCATTATAAGCAGTATTATATCGATTTGTTTTTCATTAATTTAATGCAGTAACAAGCTTTTATTTAGAAATTAAATGTGTTGAAATTCCATGCTAGAAAGGATGACAGTGTACTAGAAAAAAGTATGGCACCTACATAGCTCGTTGGGTTTGCCTGCTTAACCTAACCTTTTCAGAAGAAATGGATACCAGTACTACTCTAGCTCAACTCTGTCACCCCCTTACTCACACCTGAAAAATGGGATTAAGATTTTTTGCACTATTCACATCAATATTTTAATAATAAATAGTTAGTAGCAGTATATGACTTATACAAGAGATATGGCAAAGATCACACAGAGTTCTATATGCAAATGAAACTGTTTTCCCTACCACGGTAGGGAAATAGATAATGCTTTTGTATTATTATGCCTGGAACTGAAAATTGTTTAAGACCAAAATTATAAACTGCATTTAACAACATAAGTTAAACTATTGATTTTTTCATGTTACTATGACAGGAATTGTAATGTAGATTCTACAAAATACATAGTAATTGGTTTAGATCTGCTTGATGAGGTACCCCATCATGATGTAACAGGTGAAACCACAGCCAGAATCTGTGACAAGAATCTACAGGCAAACAAATTTAGATAAAATCAAAATGTTAACTTTTAATAGTTATGGGGTGAACAGTATAGGAGATTGGATGTTCTATCATCCACTTTCTTTAATGGAAAGAAAATTGCCAGTCTGGAAGATTTAAAAATTTTGGGAATTGAGTATGACCACAATGCCTGGAATGTACTGGTAAAATGGTCTATAACAAACAGATCAGAATAAAGGAATTTCTGGTCTTTTCTGGACATGAAATCTATGAATGCTGAAGCCCCTTGATGTTGCCTGACATGTGAGACCAAATATTTTGTCAGACTTCAGTACTTAGTAAAATCAAATAAGCATTGGTTATGGTACTGATACAGATACACTTTATTATAGTTTATATTAGATTACTTTATTAGGCTTTCTATTAATCATTTTGTGCTTATCTATTCTTTTCTACACAGTAAAAAATCCAACTTGATTGATAGAAGTCATACAGTACATATAGAACTGTAAGTGGAATTTACTCTCAAAATAGTATTTTTCTTTTTCCCTTTGCAAACAAATATTCTCCTTTTACTTAGAAAAAGCGGAGGAATTGTAAAATTATGTGATTTTTACCTACACAGCTGCTCATAGCTTGGGGTTTTTTTAGTTTGCTTTTACACACTGCAGAAAAATGTGTAATTTGCTAATATTTGGTATACATGAAATCCCATTCATTTTATGATACCTTCAAGTGTCACATTGTATAAAATGAAGTGTTCAACAAAATGATTATGTAGATTCAATGTTTGCATGCTGAAGTCTGGGACAGTTTTGACTTTAGCTTTCGACTCTTCAGTCAGAGCAGATAATGCTCACTTAGTGACATTGTACCTGGGATTCTTTTCCACAATACCACTTTTCTACCAATGGCAACAGCAGGAGGCTGAAAATGCAGTTTAGCACATACTCTGTAATCGCAAATTTGAATAGGTTTTGTTAGAGGGAGCATTACACTTCCACTGGGCACTATGCACAGTACTATTATATAATGAAGCATCAATTAAAATGCTATTAAAATAAGATGTTATCCTGTTGTCTTTTCAATGATGTTATCTTGGCACATCATCTGCCTAATGTCATCAGTTAGCATAGTAAACCCAGTGCCATTAAGGTTAATGTGCAACATGTTTATAATGTACATTAGTGTGTCATAACATATGTCAAACATGAAACCCGATCACAGTGTTGATGATGGACTCACAAAGGAATACACAAAGAGTATGAAAAATATGTGAACTGACTCCTATCTGAAAGACTGTGTTGGCATTCAGTCAAGTGTTGAACATCTAAGAACAAGGTAAATAAAACTGAAATTGGAGGTTGAAGAAGTCTGTAGAGACATGACAACAGATAAATATATTCAGGGCCTAACTTTGTTCTAGAGTCCTCAATCACACCTCTAAATGCTCATGGATAACATTTTGTTACAGTCTTCCCACAATAATTCACTGAAAAGACATTTTTCATTAAAATATATAGTAAAAATAGCATCAGGTGAATATCAGAATGTGCAATACAATATCTAACTAATGATAATTACTGGGGAGCCTACATTATCTGGATGTTTTCAAAATTATTCTGTTTTAGACAGTTACCAGTTTGATTAAAGTATTGTTGGAGTAATTATTTAAAAGCACTGCAGACAAAATTTACATTTTTCTGTTTTCAAGACCACCTACAACTTAGATAAAAACTGAACTAAAAAGGCACATATGAGTTTAAAGTCGCTGTCACTTCTTCTATTTGTGTACATGACACGTTGAAAAATAACTTGCTGTCTTACAGCAAGTCAAAAATAAATTTTTACACATTTCTCCAACAGCTATAATCAATCAAAACATAGATTTGTAGTCCAAAGATTATGCTCTTGATACATTTGAATCTTTTTCTACTGTAATAAATCTTTCAGTAAAAAATGGATACCTCAGCATAGTCTTTGGTGAAAAACAATGTGGAAAACATAATTTAAATTGCTAACCAAAGTAATGCTCAAATACCTTATCTAATAACAATATTTAACTAGATAAGGTCTAAATGTAATTTTTTTTTTTTTTAAATTCCATATATTATGAAAAGAGACTCCATGCTGACGGGGAGTTGATTGAGAAAAACAGCATCCCCTAGATACATTTACTTGTAAACAGAAGTGTCAGATTGATTTGGAATATAACAGTATCTAAACAAATCTGGTATGATTTTTTTCTTTTTTCCTCTGTTTTTTTGGTGTGGGGTTTTCTTTGGAGGTTTTTGTTGGTTGGTTGGTTGGTTGCTTGGTGGGTAGTTTTTTGTTTGTTTATTTTTTGGGGTTTTTGTTTCTTTTTTGTTTGTTTTTGAGCGAAAAAAATTATCTGTTAGGGCATTATGAGTAAGAAGATTGGAGGTGATAAAATTAGATCTGACAATGACTTTCCATTTAAATGAACTTGAACAGAATATTTAGAAAAATACATGCAAAAAACCTGTTAGTTCCTACTCCCAAAGGCCTAGTGGCAAAATTCCCACTGCTTTACCTGGAAATAAAAGAAAAACATAAATATGATGTCTGAATTCTAACTAATTCAATATTTTCAATGAAATGCCTGGCAGCATTTGACAAGTTTGTGAGACATCACTCAGTTCCATTATTATCAAAGGAACTTTTGTTTTTAATCCATTGTTCTAATGTTATCAAAAGGACATAGATTTCTGTCTCAAAACATCATTATATTGCTCATTGTGAGTCCTTAGAACTTGTATTCATTAAAGAAGGAAATCAGATGTAAATGCAGCTTTTGGGTCACACTAAAATAAGAGATAAAAAATTGCTAAAATAACCCAGGCAAGATATTTTTGAGACCCTCATTTTCACTTCTGAAACACTGAAGAAAAGAGCTTGATAGGCAAAAGAAAAAGCCAAACCCCTGAATCTACCTGAACTCACTGACTCTGAATTCACAAGTAAAACTTTCACAGAATTTATCTTTCTCAAATATCTCACTTGCTGGGAATGGTGTCTTCCTTACTAAGACTAGAAATTGCGAATATGACCCAACTGTACAATTAATTAATATATGGGTAGATTTATCTCACACTGAAATAGACATGAATTGCCTTGTTGAAGATTTCCTGTGTTGTCATCTAGGGAGACAAGATTGGTAGCCAAGCCAAATTTGCTATCTCACTTCCACATAAAAATTATAAAAATCCTACCCTTCATATTCCCAATAAGGTGAAATTTCATCTAAGAAACAGATTTAGAATCTGAAATCTATATCCTTGTTAAAATGAATGTTTTACAAGCATTTAGAGATTATGAATACTTCTACGAAACAGGAATACATTTGTAACTGCCACAACTGAAATATCCTCAGGACATGTAGAAAAGACTCATGTTTCATGCCAATAAAACCATTTCACAATTATTTTCAGAACTAAAAATCTGAGATTATTGAGCACTATTGCCCATGGACCTTAGAGCTGTTAATCTCAATGAAGTTACTCTGTTCAGGCTTTGTTGTACTTCAGCCAGTGATTCCTTGCTTTCTACAGGAAAATGTTATGATGCAATATGGATAACTGAGAGAACACTAATCTGATTCCAAGATTTAACCTGCACCAAGAGATCCCTGCAGTAAGTAACATCATTCCAGACATGAAAGAGGAAGTACGGATTTTAGGATATAGAGTACTATGAAATAATATTTTAAATTAGATTTAATGAAGAAAACCTCTTAGAAACAACTGTAAATTGCAGAAGAGAGAATTCTCCACCTGGCACCTCACAGTAACAGTGATCAGGAACTATCTTCAATCCTCTGGCAAGTGAAGGAGAAAGAAAAGCTCCCAAATGCTTTGATAATTATCATTATCTTTTTTAATACATAATCATCTGGAGTTTGTGCCAGCAATCATTCATCACCCATCTGTGGCCATGCACAGAAGTTATCACAGTCTAAAAGCTAGTGCAATACACTACTGGCTGTGTGACAGCTGGTTGGAAGACAGACTGCAGAAAAATCTGTGATCAGAGGAAGCAACCCAGGAGTTCAACCCACAAACCTTCCCTAAGCTGTTCTGTAACTTGCCATGGCAGATCAATGAATTTACTTGTAAAGAACTGACTTTCCAGCAGGCTTGGAATTTTGTTAAACCTCTAGGAATTCAAGGCTGTGGACTCTCAGATCATTAATGAATCACAAATCTAAGTTAAATTTTATTTGTTTATTTAAGGGAAAACATGATTACAGTTATCATATTGATTCTACGTGATTAATATGCATTTTTATTAAACTATAACATGCATGAAAAAATTTACTTTTACCAAAAAAAGAATTAAAACTGGGATGAGTACTGAATCCTTGTTTTGAACAAATGCATCATCAATTTCAAAGAAATAGTTAAACATAACACTTCCCTGATCAACCTGATCCAGGGATGACATCCATGCCTGTGATAGCGAGGCTGGAACGAGATGATTTAACATCCCTTCCAACCCAAACCATTCTATGCTAGAAAGAAAATAGTCAGATCTCCTGGTAAACCTGCACACACACACAGACACAAAGACTACTTCCCAGAATGACATACATCTTTGTAGGTTTTGTGAATTCAATTTAAAAAAATATTATTATGTTTGGCATTCATTATCATTTACTTTAACCTAAATTAATCTCTTCCTGGACTTTTCATTCACTAGAGAGACATATGTTCCTGCAAGGCAAGACAAAATAGTAACTGAGCTTTGCGTGGTCTGAACCACATTGTTGGTGGAATAAAATCCTTCCTTTTGTCTGCAGAGAGAGCCAAGAAAGCTCATTAATACCTGGAAATGCCTCTCTGCTCTCCCTCCTCTGTGTATGTGGATCTGAGTAGTCACCGATAGATTCATGGCAGCAGGAATGAACATGGAAATGCCACCACCTGCAGCCCACCTTGGGGAAAAGTTCAGTCACAAACTGTGGTTTTGGTGGCAATTCAGATGTGGAGGTTAACACTACTTACAGATGTAGAAGCTGAACTTTATTTGCAGGATCCAAGTTCAATCCAGAGGGAACTACACGGAGCAACAAAACCAAGTGAATCACCCAGAACTGAAAGGATCAAAGTGAAATGGGAGGGCAGCAGAAGCCCCACACTCTTGGATCATGTTTCCAAAATGCTTTTCTTTATGATTATTCATTCAGTGGGCCACACCAACAGACAGATGTAGAGCCTCAGCTGTGGTGTGATCTCACCAGTGTTTATACAGAACTTTGACTATCACAGTTTGATATTTTGAAACTCTAGTTTGAGTGGTTTAACTGGAGTTATTACACTTAAATTCTGAGCGTAGGATGTATTTCTTTCCACCACCTTAATATCCACTAACTACTTGCCAATAATATAAGCATGAAAATATATTACTTTTCCCTCTAGCAGAAACAGTAGTTTGAGTGAACAGTGCACTGATTTAATATTCAAAGCAAATGATCCATTTGAAGTCAGTCGGATGTAAGTCAGCTCAAGAATTTTCAACTTGTCTGCACCACGTTTATAAGCAATGACCACTTCCATGAGGTTTACAGCTTTGGAGAATCAAAGGCCTAAAAACTGTGAACTGACACCACCAATATCACAAAAAAGCAACCTGTTTGCTAACTGCTGTCTAAAAAATCCCTACAGAATTAATCATAAAGATTCATGACTGCTCTGAAAAAAAATATGTCTTGGCAATTCCTCTAGAGCAAGAATTTCTCCTTTAGTTTCTTCAATACTTTAATCTGTCACTTGTATAGAGTTTTAGGTAAATCAGTTGGGTAATGGTTTTATTTGAAAAATATAAACCACCAAACACTATTCTTGGGGTTTTTTTAATGAGAATTTAGACTATATCAACTCCATTTCTGTTATTTTCAGGAAAAAAAAAATGTTATTTATTTGAACATTTTTATTTTGATTTTCTATCTGTAATGCTGGGAAGATGCATATGTATATATGTATATGTATATGTATATGTATATGTATATGTATATGTATATGTATATGTATATGTATAAATTTTATAATCTACCTCAGATTTCTTAGCTTATATTTCTTCTTCATGATGTTCATCAGACCTAAAGGGTATCTTTATGCCTTGATTTGGAAAGGATTTTGTTTTCAGCAATGTAAAAATTCACCACATTTCAACAGAAAAATAACTTCATATTCAAAACTAGAAAATGAGCAATGTTCTGTCAAAATATCTATACTGGGACATTTTTGAGCAGCAGTTGAAAAACAAGAAAGTTATTTGTTGTCTTATGTCTGTCAAGACATGTCTGCAGGGAGACATGTCCAGAGGCAGACAATTCACATTTCATGAATATAGTAATATCTTCAACCTTATTAGTCAGAGGCAGAATTTTTTTCACTGTCCTTCAATGTATTTTGTCTCTGTGATTCACCTTTCTCTTCCCTTTTTTCATGGATGAGGTAAAAAGCCTAAAAATCTCATTATGAACCTTCCTTATATTTTTAGCAATATTGATTAACCCCTTATTGTCTTTATAAATAAAATGCCACCATTGTTCTATGACACTAATTTCTACTTTTCTTTTAGCACTATCTTCAGCTTTGAGAACTGTGTTCAGTTTTGATAACCTCCTCTCAGCAAAGTGATGCTGTAGCATCCCTTTAATAAATCTTCTCAGTAGTAATCTGGATAATATTCCAATATGAAAATAGTTTCTTCTCATTTTTAAATTTTTATTTACATTATTTTTTTAATATTACTTTTCAGTGAGAATATATTATTATTTAACCATCTAAAATGATCATTAGGTTAAGTGATTACATATATTCTAGAATACATCACTGTTAATTACTTTAGTTCTTCCTTTGGTTGTAGCCTGCGATTATTTACAATGAGTTCCCTAGGTCAAATGTTGTCCTAGTATTTATCTTTTCCAGGGCTTGAGGTCTCATCCTTTACTTGAATCTGAAGTAACTTATATCTAAATAAACCAAATAGTATAAGATTTATCAAACTGAAAGACAGAAAGAAATGAGAGATTCAACTTAGAGACACAAAGTGATAACAGAAATGGAAAACCAAATTTTCTTTCCTATTTTTTTTGCAGTTAAATCGTCCAATTTAAGAAGAACGTGGAGATAATAAATTTAAAACATAAAATTAAATCATAATATGTTTATTTTTTTCTTATCTCTAAGCATCTTTCACAGGTCATTTTGAGACCAGGATACAGTTTGGCCATGGAAAACAATTTCTTATCTCTAAAAAGTAGCTAAAATATTTTAAATTAAAAATTTAACTTTTTCTTCCTTTACTCTCTTTAATTCTGAAGATCATAGTACAAAACACCTTCCTATTTAAGATGTATGATTGAGAAGGCTGAATAAAATTTTAGACATATACATCCCTCAATATCATTAAATTGTGTTCTCTTTTGGAGGTTTTATAATTATAATTGCCCAAATACAATAATCAAGGTCATATGTTGCTGGCAAGAGAAAACTCTGTGCATAATCTTTCATTGTTGGCAACTTTCTAGGAGCCTTCCATCAACAAAACAATGATTTTCCTTTTTTCCCCCCTCAATTTCAGCATTAAAATACAGCAGTAAAAACATTTAGATAATTAAATATCATGCATATATATAATTGTAAACTACCCAGAGATAAAATAAATAAAAACCTTTTAATAGATTTTTTTAGTTCCTCTATTAAATTAAAACAAAATTCTAAATCAAAATTGCAAAACAAAGTACTTTATGAGGAAAGAAAAAAGTAGAACTATAAGCATATGAAAATACACTTATATATAAACATAAACATTGTTTTGAAATATCCACTTAGTATAATGGCACTTTAGTAATAAAATTAAAATAGATTGCTGCAGTGTTGTGATACTTAGATTAATGTGAAGTTTTTATATTTTGCTGATATTTTTGTATAATTAAAACAAAGTTGAATTGCAACATTCAAAATGCAACACATGAATAATAACTACTTCCAACTATTTGGATTATTATGGCAATATTGTAATAATTGCAATAATTATTATTGTGATTAATTAATTATCTTTAATAGATTAAGGATAATTTAGAATTATTTCATTCCATGAGTTAGTTTTGTGTATACATGCAACTGCAGACAGAAAGGAAGTTCTTTATAGGTTGAAAAATTTCACCTTGAATCCTAATTACATCAGTGGTATAATTCAAAACTTTTGAATCAAGATGGAAACAGTATGTTTCACTAAATTATTTTTAAGACCCTTTGATTTTCCTATAAAGCTTTATGATAGAATGACATATAATATGGATCACTATAAAATATAAGTATGTCAAATTAGAAATACTTCTCAGCTTTGAACTACTCAATCATTTAAAAATAGAATTAAAAAATATTTTAATATTTGACTTCTTCTAGACTTATTTTCCCATACCTATATGATGACCAAAAAAATCCAAAATTGAAATATATAATTTTTAAATTAGAAAACCTAATAACTGAATAACTAAGTATTCAATTGTCCATTCAAAAAGTCCATTTCAGGAGGTGTTCTCAACCAATGTATGTGAAATATCTCTTGCCATAACAAATCTAAGTGTGTGGTATATAATGGAAAACTGAGTTACAGAGCATTTGTCTTTTCAAGAACAATGCCCTTCATGGCTTTCAACATTATTTTTCATTAATGGGATGTCATTAGTGATAAATATTACCAAAAATATAGATAACATTAATTTAATCACATGCACCCACTCTTCTATAATGTTTCTAAAAATACTCTGTAATATGCTGATATTTTATTTATTGCATGGTTAGTTATGTTCAATGTAGAAACAGCCTGTTTTAATATGGAAGACATGTTGATCTTTTTAAATTCCAAAATTTATTTAGACAATATAATGTCCTCAAAGATCCTCCTTGCCAAAATTTCTGGACATGTTCTATCTCTGCAATGACTTTCAGGTGCAAAGGTCAGAAACAAAGGACATATGCAGAGAAGCATGTACGCCAACTTTCAGGTTTCTTATGGTTTTTATTTTCCAGCCTTTCACTGCATATATACATTATGAATCGAGATCAGTGCCAGCCTCTGTTCACTCTGCCTTAAGCCTAGGAGAAAAACATATATTTAGAAGAAAACACTGACAATGACTTTTAAACTTTCATAATAACATTATGAAAGAATACTAAAACTAATTCATCTGTGCTGCAGAGCTTTTCATCTTTAATTTGCCAGTCTTAATCAAATCAAATTCAGCAATGCCTCACAGTCAATACTGTCTGATGAGTGTTTTTTGGCCTATGAGAAATGAATAAATGGTCTGGTTTAGTTGCTTCTAGACAGAATTCCCTGTTGCTGAAAAATGTACTAAAATTTCACTGTCAGCCTTCAATGGAAAGATAAGGAAAACTAAGTATTTAGGGAAAGGGATCTGCTGGCCTTGGTGATGCTTCCAGATAGAGCTTGAAATACATTACAGACTTTGTATCAGTCTTACTTTTTTTGGTACTGTTGCTGCGTATAGATGCAACATCTACTCAGAGGACCTTCACAAACACTAATACTATTCCCTTTAAGATCATATCAATCTATGGAGAATGTCGATTTTGTTGGAGAAATTATTAGAAAGCATCTGTACCAGTAGCTGAATCTAGTTGGCAAGAATAATATTCTTTTTGATAATAACTTCCCTAAAATGTATTTACCTTACTAAGATTTTGTCTTGCATCTGCCTGTGGTTCTTCCATAGAAATTTAAACAAAAGGTATCTGAATTCTAGAGCATGCTCTTTGCCAGCCCTCAAAAAACACTGCCAGCTTTTCCCACTATCTGTGCCTGGATTTGTGAGTGTCTGTGTGGTCACACACTGAAGCAGATGGTGTGACTGTTCTGGGTCACACCATTATCTGACAGGGCTAGAGCAGCTGAGCAGCAATACATGAACTACACGTGGAGTTCGACACTGCCACATTTTAGGGTAGGATCTCTCCAGCAATTGTAAGCCAAACCATAACAGAAAATGTGCTGGTGTCTGCATTTGTTTTGGTATTTTAATCACTTGATTCTGCAGTCAAACTGGGCTTGAGAGTGAGATAACCCTGTATAAACACATCATTAAACAAATGCTTAATGATATCAAATAGTCATGTAAATTTGCATGTAAATATTTGACTTGAAAACTAAAATTCGTTTTACATTTTTAAAAATGTGAAACACTAGGAATTATGGCTCTGAACTGTTACCTTTACTGACTATCATGTTTTTAAAGAAAAACATTAAATTTTCAAAATAGAAAAACTAGGAATAAAATAAGCCTTTGTGTTCCTTAGTCCTTTTTCTTTTCTAAGCAATCTTGTTTAAAAGTTGTAATTTTTAATTTGTTACTAATGGATACTCAGAGAACTTATTGCAATCTATTTTTTGTTGACCAAAATTCACATAATAAAAGATAATCTCTAAGACTTCCTTCATTTAAGAGATGACAAAATATTAAAATTTTCAGTAAATAATGTGGACATGAATCTTACATAACATAAATGATGAAATAGCAAAAAAGGCATATCTCATATTTTTACATGTATGGGCACAGATACATGGATACATGCATGAAAGGATGGATCTGAATAGGTTTAAATAATTAATGTTGTCAGATAAAGGAGGAGATTTGAAATTGTAGGTTAAATAAGAAAATTAAATATTTGTTCTCTCATTTTTTGTCTTCTTTTTGCTTTATAATTGACCATTTCTGTTATCCTTAATGAAAATATTAATGAGTATTTACAAGCAGCCTTGTACACTCACCCCTGCAGTTCAGTACCTTGAAGTAATAGGAATATAGACACTTGAACTCCCTGTTTCATTCCATCTAATTCATTCATTAATCCTTTTCACTGTTGTTTGAATCTCTTAAATTTTAGTTTCTCTCTCACAGACGGTTTGCTACTTTGAAGGAAACTTGACTGGAGGATGAAGTTCTTGAAAAGAATTCACACAGATTCTATTGTTAGGAAACCAATTTCTTTTTTTTACACTACATTTATTTGGAATTGTCACACCAGCATTGGCACAGCTGCAGATTCCATAGTGATGTCAGGAAATATGACAAAAAAAGCACTTAAAAAATAAAAGCTGATAAAATTCTCCCTTAGCCTAGCTTTATTACAAAGACCTGAAGATTTTGCAAATGAGAAAACTGACAAACTATTATTTAATGCTATTAAGCAGGTATCTTTTCTTAGAAAAGTTCAGAATATCTATCTTCAATTAATTATAACATTTACATGATTAAAAACCACAACATTTGTAACACTTTATTATTATTGTTTTATAGAAGTTATTACATTTAATATTTTTATGCCTTTGAAATAGCAGTAATGCTTACATACCCTGCTGGATTTTCAGTGTATTTTATCCTAATACCATGTTTAGTAATCAATGATCTATGCTTATCCACACTGTAAAAAAAAAATTTAACTGGAAGTGGTAGCCCCAGCTCTCGGGAGCTCATGGCAACTAGACAGGCCAGGTATTTCCCTTACCTAAAAATATAGATAAAACTGCCCAGGAAACTTGTATTAGTACATTTGCTCTTATTACAAGTTAAATTTTGTCATCAAGAGACTTAATTTGCTGCCTGCAGTGATATTCTTTTTACTTCTTGTTTGTTTTGTCTTTCTTTTCAATGAATATTTGTTAGCTAAGTCAGGTTTACAATCATGGGGGAAGGTATCTGAGTGGAAAGACACAGATATTTCATTATTACTGTGTTTTCAGATTTTCTTAACTATTCCAACCTTTCTCATTTTTCTCTTCTTGGTGTTTTCTTAGCTTAGACAATTATGCGCACAGCAGTGAAGGGAATCTCAGATTATCGGCCCGAGACTGGTGTGTTACACTGACCAGCCAAACTTTTACATAATTTTGAATGCCTTTACATTCTTTCCCTTCTCTTTTCCAAACACTCCTTTATGCAGAAGTTTACAGTGAAGACAAAATCATTAAGAGATCAAATAATATAAAAGAAAGTTATGGGAAGCTATCACTAGAAACCAGAACCAACCACCTTGGCCTCCCCTTACCCAGGAAAATATTTTGTTAAATATTACTCCATTTTTCAGTAGTTCTCAGAATCAGAGAAGCATTTTTCCTGTTTCTATTTTCCTAAGAATTCTTGAAAACTATTTGTAATTCATTCTAACTGTACATTTTGAAAAATACCTAAAATTAGCTATGGGTAGGAAAAAGAACACTTTTACTGAGATCAAATTTGAGAGGTGAATGTATTCTTAATGTAAAAAAATATAGCTCGCAAATTGGAATCTTGTCTTATACTTTCACACTATTTAAACAAAATTTAATTTTGAACACAAATTTGCATATGAAACATATTTTAAAATATTAAATATATTTTATAATAAACCTAGAGTAGAGGTTTTTTTGAACTGGAAAAGAGAGAGGCACACAAAAGCTCAATGACTTTTGAGAACTGAGATGCTGAGGAAAATAAAAGCATGATGCTTCCCTATACAGAACAAGAAAATTAAAAAGTTCTCTGTAACTCCTATGACCAAGACCTATAATGAAGGAAAGAGGTATGGTGTGTCTTCCCAAGAGGTGACACTGCTTTATATGAATGTAAGAAATTGTTATATAAATGGTCATGAAATGAGTAAGCAAAAGAAATTTGAATCATTACTTTATTGTCATAATGTGGAGGTAAAATTCAAGAGTAGGGGCTCTGCTATCACCTCTAAATCTCAGAATTTGGAATGAAATGCTGTGGTGGGCTCTTTTCCACAATAGTCACTGTGGTGACTTTCTGAGAAATGATCTCTGTCATGCTTGTCTGAATGGAGACCATCAATTTCCTGCAGAGCACCACCTGCTCTCTTCTGCATCTTGCCTTACACTTTCTGATACAAATACTTTTAAGGGACCTGTAACAACCTTATGCAAAGTCTGCTGCTTCTCTTGCCTTCTCTTGGACAGATTTGTGGAGCAGGAGGTGCACAGGAACCATTTTTTTCTCACTGGTATTTTCCTTTTCTGGCTCTACAGGCCTTCAAAAAGGGTGTCACCCTGTGGCAGCTCTCCCAGACCCACTGACACATCTCTCCTTCCAGCCCTGGGTTGAAAAGGGTAAAGCAGAACACTTTTTTGTTTATATTTCAGATTGCTGATTTTCCCTGAAAGGATGCTGGCAAGTTCTCAGACATCAAGTCAGTGAATAACTGCTCTCTCAAAGAAGAGTAAAACTGTCAACTAAAAGGCCATAAGAGCTAAGTCATCATTGAAATAGTGTACCCATTTGTTGGGCTAGAAGATTTCTTCTCAAAGATGCTGGTCCTTGATTACCTTTCACCAGAGGGAGTCTGTGGAAGGCTTCTGTAGAAACAGCTTCAAATGAATAAGAAAACAAACAGCCAAACAAGCACTGACTCAAGAAAAAGCAGACTTCAACTGACTAGACATGAATAGTTTGCAGTTCTCCAATGAAAAAGCAGGTGAGATAGCATACTCCAAAAATATACAAACAATAAATGAGAAACAAGCCAAAAAATACAGATATTTTTGAGGAAATAAGTAATGAAGAATGAGCTGGATTTGGCTGAGAGATAATTTTCCTCCTTTGTTGCTAGCATGAGACAATGTTTTGCGTCTGTGCTGGAAACTGTTGATAACAGGGATGTTTTTGCTATCCCTGAGCAGTGCTTGCACAAGGACAGTGATTTTTCTCTCCTGCACCTCACCCCAGCAGCACAGAGGATGTGTGTTCACATGCAGCTGAGATGGAGCACAGCCAGGACCCCAGCTGACCAGGGTGGTATCCCATGCCATTTGATATTGTGGCCAGCAGTAAAAGCTGAAGGGAAATAGCAGAAAGACACGGGGGAGGGAGGACACTTCTGGAGTTATGGCATTGTGTCTTCCAGAGTGACTATCATGCACGATGGAGCCCTGTTTTCTCAGGAGGCTGGACACCTGCCTGGCCATGAGTGGTGGTTAATTAATTAATTAATACCTTGTTTTGCTTTGCTGTTTTTTGTTTTTTTTTTTTGTTGTTTTTTTTTTTTCTTTTACATATTAAACTGTCTTTACCTCAACCCAAAAGTTTTTTCACTTCTACTCTTCTGGTTCTTTCCCCATCCCACCAGCGACTGACCAAGAGGCTGTGTGAGGCTTAGTTGCCAGCTGAGGTTAAAGCACAACACAGAAGCAAAGAAGGAAAGCCTAACTTCAACAGAAATACAGATTAATTAACAAAAGAAAAATAGACAGAAATTTCAGAAGTCAAGATGAGGAGAGAGAGTCAAGATATATATTTAGAGTATTTTTAATATGTAATGACAAGCCAAAAATAATTTCAATTTGATGATATTATTTTAAATAAAAATTCTCAACTGTCCATTATATACTACATTTTCAACAATATTTTTTTTGCCTGTGAATCTTCCTTATGTGTCTGAGACATTGGTAAAATATAATTAATTTTCACTATACTAAATATTCAGCTGAAATTCCTATTTTTCCCCCATGTTTATACTCTCTTTACAACTCTTTTACCATCTAAGTGGACACAAACTAGAATTTTTGAAAATATTTTACTTTAGTAGCTTCAAATGCCTAACTCTTGCCTAAGATATTATTAAAACTAGATTCAAAGTTATTTTATTTCTACACAAAATGAAACAGTTACATAAACATTCACTTATTTATACATTTACCAATGTATGGTAGTTCCATTTCCTATGAGATGCAGACATTCTTCTTGTGTCTATCCATCTAGTAAGTCATCTGTTGAATAAAACCTGAATAACATAAAATGAAACAGAAACTATCAAAATACAGTTTAATGAGCTCTTGATAACTGTGATGTTCCATTAATTATTGTGTTTCTTTTTCTATAAGGGTGTACTAATTAGATGAATAGTACCATACGTGCAATCTCACAAATCTCATAAAGTAATGCAACATGCATTATTTTTCAATATTTGTAGTTTTCAATAATACAGTGACAGAGAATGCTGTGCATCTGATTCCTAGTCTTCATTTATCGATGACATGAACTTTCAAAATTACGTTTCCCATCACAATTATTCTTCTTCAATATTATCTTCCGTATGCAAATCTAAATTTGGTAATTAGAAAATTGGTTATACAAGTGAAATAAAATATGCCTGATTGATGCAAATAACAATCTGTCTTTGTATTCTGTTGTATTACAGTTACTTTTTATTCCCATAATTCATTAAAATACAAACAATAAAACAGTCAGCAAAGAAGCAACAAATCATAGTAATATCTTGAATATGTATCTAGACTGCAGCGAAAATAAACAGTAGACTTTTGACAGATAAGAGTTAACTTCAGAAGACCGTAAGTTATTTTTCGCATGTTTTCAAACTGAGTTTCACAGAAACAAACATTTTAGGAAGTATGAAGAAAACTAGTTTTAATGACATTTTCATATCAGACATACTCATTTGCCAGAATCACTTATGATTAATATCTGATCCTGCAGGATGCTGAATATATTTGGTGATAATCAGCCTCCTAACTCTCAGATAAAAACTGAGAGAATAACCACTTACAGGGCTCATTTTGTGTTTCACGGGATCAGGTCCTAAATGAGCTTTTCAATTCATTGGTTCCACACCAGAGCATTTTTCCATTCAACATTTATCAAGAACATTTTCTCAAATTGAAAATGGTTGCACCATAGGATGTCATGCAGCAATAGTAAATAGCAAATAGATTATTCAATTACTCTGTACCAGCAGAGACAACAAAGAATGGCAAATATTAAATAAATTCTTTGTTGCATATGCTTACTTGTTAAGACTTCAACAGCATTCTAAATCTGTTAACCTTTCTTGTGGCTGCTTCTTTCTTCCAGAAAGGTTGAGTTTCTGACAAATTTGACATGGGCATGATAAATGAGTTATATTTGTAGATGTTGTTTATTAGACCTGTTTAACTTGCTGTCTACCATTCCTGCCATGCTAATAGATGTCTGGTAGCATAAATAAAGACAATTCCCATAAGCAAGTAGCAAATGTTGTTAATGACAAAGTGTATCACCTAAGATGCTTTCAGCCCCTGTACCACACAACTGATGAAGAGCTATGCATGAAAAATTTTGAAATATTATATGATTTTTTAAGGAACATAAAATTATATTTTCTTAAAGAAAGAAAATTTTCAAATTGATTCCAAATAACTGAATATAAATCTGCCTTTTTTTCATTTCAATACAAAAATTCTAGTGCTATAAAAATATCCTTAAGTGATGGTTAAATGGTGTGAAACCTGAAAATAAGTAAAGTTTCTTTAAATTCTAATGGATCACTGTTTACACCTCTAAACTGTCCTCCTTGTGCAGTAATAAGCAGAAATTTCCTCTGATCATACAAGCACTATTTCTAAATTAGAGCAAAATCCAAAAAGCAGTTGGTCATGTAATTTCAATGGAATTACTCAGTGTCTTATATTTTATTAGCTATGGCTTTCAGATCTACAGAGGTTCATGCTCCTAAGTTCCTTTGGTGGTTTTTAACAAAGCATTTTGCTAATTTGTTTAGGCAGCAGAGGTTGTAGAAGGCTCCACAGGTTCTGAAAACAAATATAATACAAACTTTGTGGGCTGCCAACCAGTCAGGTTTATATCTAACAGACAATTAAATGAAAATTTCAAGATAAATATGCAGTAAAAACATGCACAATGGAGATAGATTTTCCCTCCAGAAACTGTCTTTTTGAGTTGTCAGAAAAACACCACAGATCAGCTTTGAATGAAAGGACCCAGAGCATGTTATAACAGTAATGGATTGTGAAAAAAACTTAAATCTCACCTAAAGTCATATGTTCTTTAGTGCTACCCATGAAATAGTACTTATCATAGGGACAGAGTGAGTTATTCAGAGTGTCAGTGGAGTTCACTGAAAATTCATCAACATGGGACAAGTCAACAGCTCATTGTAATCATGGAAGATAGAATTTCATACAATCATAGAATACAAGGTTGGAAGGGGACCTCAGTGATTATCTGGTCCAACCTTTCTCGTCAAAATCCTAGTCTAGGTAAAGTGGTCCAGCATCCTGTCCAGCTGAATATTAAAATTATCCATTGTTGGGGAATCCACCCCTTCTCTTGGGGAGATTGATGCAGTTGCTGATTGCTGTCTTTGTGAAAAATTTTTACTCTTATGTCCCATTGCAATCTACCAGGAGTAACTTATACGCATTACCTGGTTTTTGACTTGTGATTCCTTGTAAACAGTCCTCATCTTCTTTGTAGCCATCCTTTAAAATACTTTAACATGGTGATAAGATCTCCCCTAAGCCTCCTTTGCTGAAGGTTGAACAAACTAGGTTCATATGATGGGCTTCATAAGAGTTTGATTATCTTCATGGATCTTCTTTGGACCCTTTCCACCTGTCCACATATGTTTTGTATAGCAGGGACCAACATTGTACACAGCATCCCACGTGGTACCTGACAAGCACTGAGTAGACTGGCATACTTTTTCTCTGCTAGTGATGCCCTTTTTGACACAAGCCAGAATCCTGTTGGCTCTCTTTGCTGCAGAGAGTGACTGGTCACTCATATGAAACATATTGGCTACCAGGACCTCCAGAACCTTTCCACAGAGCTGCTCTCTAGATGGGTAGATCCCAGCCTGTGCTGCACTCCTGGATTACATTTTCCCAGGTGCAGGACTTTACACGTGTCCTTGTTGAATTTAAGGTTAGCCCACTCTTCCAGCCTGTCTAGGTCTTCAAGGTGACTCTCCAAAGAGTCCGCTTCCCCACTTGGATGTGTTCTGCAAAGTACTCTCAGAGTACACCTAATGCTGTCATCCAAGTCACTTATGAAGATACTGGTCTTGAAACCAGATCCTTGGGAGACCACCTCATGAGAGGCTTACCACTTGCGAAGGAACTATTTAGTTAGTTGGATTGGGCTGTCCTTGTATCTTCAAGAAAGGAAGATATCCCTAGAATTCTCATCAGTCATTCAGAAATGAAGTAATCACAGCAGATATTTATTAACTTCTTGAGTAATAACTGCATTTCTTACCCTGAAGCACCTTTATGAAACTGAGAGGTGGCAAAGTAAGGAGAAAGAAAGGAGGAGAGGATGGGTTTGGGAATAAAGGGTGGAGATGAAGTGCTGAGAAATAGAGTATCAGTTTCCAGTTCAGATAACCCTTTTCAAACTGTTTACTAGTACAGGCAGTCTTTGAAGTCAGTCCGGTCTCCTGTGTCTTTTCTCTGCTGGTGGACAGATGATAGATTTGCCACTGTGCCCTCACACCAACTGCATCCAGCTGGTTCTCTTTCCAAATGACCTCCTAGCTGTGCCTATTTGTTGTGTATTTCTAGTCCCTTGATGTTCCATTTATTCGGTCCTGTCATCTTCTCCTAATGTAAAGCTTGTGCTCTCCTGACAGGGGACGTCAGCATCAAAAATCTCTTTCTCTAAAGCATGACCAGTTGGATTTGTACTACAAATACCCTTGCAGATGCAGTAAATCCATTCTATTTGTTACCCTCATTTTTTATAATCATGGGATTTGAATATCATGATTAAGAAAGAGATTTTATTACGACTATTTATAACCAGCATAGTCAATAGTTCTGTGAAATAAAGTGTTTTGCTGGCTCTCACCAACAAATCTGTGAAGGTAGCAAAATAAAATGTAACCCCCACTGAAATCGTTACTATTCAGATCACAATACATTCTTATAGATCAGCTCAGACTGGATTTTTACATGCTCTTTTATGCATGCTTCAGAGCAGGATTTTGGGATGAAGCATTTCAGACCACATTGTTTCAAAATCCTTTTTAACATACAAAAGTAGAGAGTTTCATTCTGTCATTTTAGTTGAAAATCATTGAGCTACGTGGTAGAGATAAAATTCAGATGAACAACAAAATGTCTTAAATGCTGAGAAATGCTAAACTATGGGTAAATCTATATAGCCTGAAAAAGTATCTGATTGAAATCCTAATATGAAACATTATTTTCATGACATTAGACAACTACAGTAAAACTGAAACATTGAATAAAAGCTTTGATAAAACAATCATTACAAGTTATGATTGATACTAGACATAGGGCAAGATGAGGTGGTTGGTGCAGAATATAAAGCCAAATGGAGTAGATGACCTTGGAGGTCTTTTGTAATCCTAATGATTTCTATGACCCTAAGATTTTTAGATTTGTTTTCATTCAGGCTTTTCCGTAGAAATATTCAATCAAATAGGCTTTACATAACAGTCATAGCTAATAATTCTATATGGTTTTGTTGTGAAAAGGATAGCATATATATGAATATAAAAGTGACCAGAATAATTGGCCCAATTTTGAGCTGAGGTACACACGCAAAGGTGTGATTCCATTGGTCTGAGCTTTCCCCTTCTGTCTGCAACTGCTGCTACAGAGCTGTGACAGATGATACACAAATCTAAGCAATATTAGATGTTTTCAGTGACAAAGTGAGGAGAAGCAGAAGGAAACTCACTGAGAGAAACCATAGATAGATGATTAGTATGTTGCCCATGCAGGTCTGCATGCTGACTCTTGCCTTTAAGACCTCCTGAGGAGGCTGCAGTCCATCATTGGGAGAGCAAGGAACCAAAGTCAAACAATAAGCATGTCCTCTCTACATACCAAAGCCTTCACTTTACAGGAAACTGTGGTTTTTTAAGTTCCTGGCATAGGTAAAATACACAGTTTTGTATCCCATCCTTCAATACAATGGAAAAAGCAAACAGTTGTCTCAGGATAAACGAAACTACATGTACACATACCATTTTCCATGTCTGCTGAATAAAATATACTTCACTTTTATCAGAAGTCATAGGACTGAGTGAAAAATGAAAACAAAGGTTTTACAAGAAAATGTGTCAGAGGAGCTCCATTTTTAGCCAATGACCACTTTGAGTCATTAACCATCCTTTGAACCTGGTAGTTGCATAAGTTTTCACAAATTTATGGTCTATCTATACAGTCCATGCCTCAACAGATTGCCAAGAAGGACGTTGTTGAAATTTCCTATTGCTAAAATCAAGTGACATCTACAGCTATCCCCTCATGCACTGAACCAATTACTTCACTATGAAAGCCAGTCTGATTGTTTAAACATGATTTATCCAAGAAAAACCTCTTTAAGAAATGTATAGGTGGACCTCTGATGTCCTAAAATGACTGCTGTATTAAATCTCATGTATGTCTCTAGTTTTTTATGCAACCAAGATAAGCCTTAAAATAAAAATTGTTGATAAATCCAAATAAATTTAAGAAAGTGCCTTGAAAATACTTTTATATACTACAATTAAAAACTAGTTTGTCTCTGAACCAGAAGTCTCCTGATTTTTTGAATGATTTTTGAGTCACCTGGCATTAACTCTTGAGTTTCCATATTTAAAAATTGAAAAATGCTTGATCTGAGTCGGTTGGCTGCAGAAATATGTGTTTCCCTTCTCTCTTATTTAGTAAATAAAGTCCAATTTCCCCATATTTTTATCAGGAACCATGTTGATCTCTTTGATATTACTTTTGGTGGCATATAATAACTGAAAAAAATATCCGTGCCACAAGTTTCCACAGACATCTTATTCTTCTTTTAAAGTATTTTAGTTCTTTGCTTCTCTGTTGTTGTAAAGATGACAGTTCACTAACTTATTGCAAAAGATGAGGGTTATCACTGAAAAATAATCTGTATGATACTGAGAAGTGAAATCCATAAAAGTATTTTAGAATATTTGCTTTTATATATAATAGGGTGATTCTGAGTTTTAATAAAGAAATGCAATTGTGCCTCTAAGAACTTTCATATTCATGCATGCTTCAGAAGCATGAATAAAGGATAGACACTTAATAAAATATTTTATATACTGCAAGAAATAAAAACTTATGACAACTCATTTTTATTCTATTTAAAGAGAACACTAAAAAACACTGCTCACAAATAAATCAGAAATTTCAGCAGTTGTCATCTAGCCCCTCTTGCCCATTGCCTCTGCAATGTTTGCACTACTTTCAGTAGTGTGTACAGAGTTTAAATATAAGAATTGTTTTCTATATTCCTCCTTTCAGCATTGTACATAGTATCAGGATATGCTTTTCAGTTCTTTTATGGATTTTTATAGTTTCAGGGAAGGACTGAGATTAAGACAGCTAATGAAAGAACATTAATGAGAACTAATTAACAATTAAAAATTAATATCCAGCCTCTAGCAGCCATTCCAGCTTTCAAGTGGCATCATGTCATGTAGCATAAGCACCAGCATTTCTGTGCCAAAACCAGCATCCCAAACAGAGTAAGAAAGAATGGGCTAGCAGAGAAGAATAGCATAGCATAGTGTAGATGGCATAGCATGGCATTGCTTAACATGGAATGGAGCAGAATACAGGTTTTCTCCTAGTAATCTTCAGCACTGCTGTTTTGCTTTGTCTCATTTCCCAGGCTAACTAGGAAAAGATCAAGTTCTGAGTTCACTAATACCAACTTCCTTATTGCCAATTCCTGACATTATCTGGAAAATATGACCCAAGTGCAAAGAGGATGAATATTAAAATAGATAAAATCATTCCTTGCAGTAATTACCAGCAGCTACCTATGCATAAATTGCTTGATGACCATCCTGGAAGAAAACAAAAAAAAAAAAATTAATGTTTTATTACCTGCCTAGAGAACTTTTTTCTGCAAGAACTTAGAAAATCTGTTTATAACTGTTATTTTAAAATCTAGAGTTACATTAACAAGTAGCAGCCCTGCTTTGATGTCAGCATCAATTCAAAATCAACATCAAAAATGTTTGTTTCTGTCAAAGGTAAAATAAATGAAATGCTTTTGTAATTAAATAAATGGAAACTATTCCAATTATACAAGTCCCTAATGATAAATTTGTTGCTGTGGGAAAAATCTGATTTCAAGCCACTTTCAAATTAGTTGTAATATTTGGATTGGTTGAAAATGTATAAGTATCAGTATCCTCACTGTTATAAGAACTGCAATTGCATTTCTTGTGTAAAATGAAGAGTTTTGAGTGTTTGGCTTTATGTCTTGAAGACTTTGTTTCTAGTATGATCATTTCTTGGTTCTAGAAAACACCATTCAGAAAGAAACTGCTTAGTTCATATTCCATTTCCTCAGAGACTGTGCCTGTGAAATTTTCCATATGCAACATAAAAGTCAAGCACTTGTTTATCCCAATGGAAATCTTACCAAATGTCGGATTTTGTTGGGGTTTTCTTTTCTATAAGAATATTTTTTCACTTATTTGCTGTAAGAAGATTATCACAGAATCACAGAATGGATAAGGTTGGAAGGAATCACAGTGGATTATCTGGGCCAACCTCCCTGCTCAAGCACATTGGACAGGGTTATGCCCAGACAGTTCTCCCAAATCTCCAGTGAGGGAGACCCCACAACCTCTCTGGAAAACCTGTTTCAGTGCACAGTCATCAGCACAGTAAAGAAGATTTTCCTCATATTCAGGTGGCAGTTCCTGTGCATCAGTTTCTGCCTGTTGCCTTTTCTCTTATTGCTTGGATCATTTCTTTTCTTGATGAATTAAGCAGGAGAACAGGATTTGAATGGGAGGTTGATTTGACCAATATTTGTCATCAACTCAACACATTTTTTTCTTTTTTTTCTAAAAGCATTGGACATTGACTATCCACTGAGGACTGAACTGTGACCTAGGTGGGTACAATGTCCAAAGGTATTCAGTTAATTCACATGTTTGAGGTGCAAACTAATTTCTCTATGGAGAGGATAAGATCCCTCAGAGTAAAATGAGATGTATAGATGTGGTATTTCAGCTATCTCCCTAATCAGTGTGACAAGCGCACACAGGGACACTCCATTGCTGCTCCATGGGCTAAGCACCACAGAGCGGGTCTGTGAGCATTGTGAGCTCACACAACCTGGTGTGAGCCTTGGACAGAGCTGGTACATGATCATATATGTGCTTTTACTGAATGGTAATTACTCATATTTAAAAATGTTAGAAAAAACTTTCAGCAGGAAGCAATAGTCTTTAGTTTTCATTTAGGCAGCATGGGATTGTACCATAAATTGTATCAGCATAACAAGAGTTTGCTGAAAGATTTTGAAGGCTCCTTCATCGAAAATATCTATGCTTCTCATATTTAGAGATCAACAAATTTAGTGTTTCTTTTCTTAAAAATATTATATTTTTTTAAACACAGAAGAGCACAGAAAAGTAGATACCGGAGAGTTTATAGACATGTATGAGTCTGAAACCATAAGTACTTCAAGAAAAATTTCTTCATTGAAGACAGGTAAAATCCTTTTAAATCTCACTAGGTTCATATCTGCATCATTAACTGTCTCTATACTTTTAATGTGTATTAGGGGTAAAGTATTTAGGTACACTTAAAAAAGTCAATGAGATTCTCATTGCATTTTAAAATCTAATTAGAGATAAAACATAGTCCTAAATGAAGTAAAGAAAATTGCATGAGAACTATGTAAAATTTCCCAGATGAAAGATATCTATGTAAATGCTTTTGATGCTTTTTATTTTCCCCAACAGTGACTTTTAAAATGCATACATTTAAGAATAAAAGAAGATGCACAGAGAACACTATATTAACTCTTAATTTATTATGTAATGCTAGGGTCTTGTTACATCTACACTTTATAGCATCAGAGTATCACTCTAAGAGCTCTAGAACAGGGGGGCAAGACAATGAAAGTTCATGCAAAGAAGAGGAAATTGCAGATGAAATAAAGGTTGACTTGTGGTTTAGCAGATTCTGGTAGAGTCTGAAATCCAGTGGATGTAAAGAATAGATGATACTGCTTATTGCCTATACTGAATTTTCAACTTAAGGTAGGGAAAACAGGAACAGAATTTTCTAAAGTACACAAATAAGACACTAAACAAACAAAGCAAACAAAAAAACTTTCTGTTTTACTACCTCTTCTGTTTTGGTGAGGCTTGGTAGCAGTACTTCTTGCCCTGAAAAAATCATGTTCTTTTCCATAGACTTCCTTCTATGATAATATGACAAATGTAGGGATCTGCTATAGGGAGAAGCCTAGCTGTGGTTTTGTACTGAGCACTCCGGGCTCTGATTTCCAGAAAAGACAGTTACACTGGCTATACCTAAGAATTGGTAGGACTGTAAGCACCCTTGATATGTCAAACTGTAAAAGATTACATCATCTGTGTGTCTACCATTGCAGAATTCACACTGCTGCTGTTACACAGCACCACTTTTAATTTGTGATAACACTTCAAAAAGTGATCAAAAATTTTAATTGCTTTTGTGATATCATAGTGTTGCAAAAGCAAAATTTTTTACTTGAAGCTCTTCATTTTGATATATGTATATCTCATATCTCCACTCATTATGGATGTCATATAACTTATAACAACTACAGTTTTTTTAGAAGTCTAATTTCAATTTATCTCACAATGAGATGCATCCAGTATTATCTTCTTTCATTGTAAAGAAAAAAAATTGAAAAATTATGGTTTCAATACATTTTTATTAAAGTCATTGTAAATTGAAATAATGTTTGTAAATCATCCTGTTAGAAAATGTTTAGATATGTCTCCAAAATAAGATTAAAATTTCAATATGAGAAATGAGTTTTTCATTGATTTCATAAACCTATATGGCACGATTCTAAAAGAAAAAAGTGCATTATTTTCCTCTAAAGTTCTGCTTTGACATATTTGCAATATTAGTAACTACTTTGTTTTCAAGATGCCAGATGTTATTGACAAGAAATTAATATACACTTATGTTGTATACTAAACAGTATTTCTTCTGAATTTGAATAATTTGCTGAAGGTCAATAACTTGAAAGTAAACTTTACTCAAAATCCTGTCATTTTTCACCTCTGTCTTTTGTTGTAGCAGACAGACCTTTCCTGTTGCTGGAAAACTGTCCATGCCAGCCTCATAATGAAGCTTTGAATCTTCTTGGAAGCCACAGGTTTCCATCCATTTTTTCTAAGGAGATGGTCATCACAGCAATTTATCACTCAAATGAATACTAAACATGCAAAAAACCATCTTTTCTCTCAATAAAATAAATGCTGCTAGAAGTATGCAGCAATTAACATAAAAAGTTTGTGTTCCCAAGGAAGCCATCTTTGGACTACAGGTGACTTTTTCAGCTCACTTTGAGTCCTGGAATCTGCAATTCTGTGATTTCTAACTGATAGAAGAATAGAAAATAGCCTGGAGAAGGTTGTCTGGTCAACACCCCAACAAGACAACAATTTTATTAACTGTTGAAGGATAAAGGTAAAAATATTAAGAAAACACTTTTTAATACTTTTTTCGAATTTTGCTTATCTCTTTGGATAAGAATTTATTGTGGAAGTTTCAAACATAACATTTATATCTATAGTGACCCAGAAGGAGGTATCAGAACTTCATCACTGTTTCTGAGTGCTTTTTCAGTTTATAGATAATTTTCTCAGAAGTTGATATGAAATGGGACAAAAAAGTCAGGATGATTGCTCCAAAAGAATGAAGAAAAGGGAATGAATAGAGGAAGGAATAAGAAAAGAAGAGGAGAGTAGCTAAATCAATGTATCTTATTTTAAAGTATGAATGTTGTAGGGTATAATTTAGTCTTAGTGTTTTGCCTCACGTTAAGGATCCCTTTCAGTTTTCCACTACAGGGTCCCTGCAGGTATCAAATGGGATCTGAGGTGCCAGTTTCTAAGAGAGAAAAGGATCTGCAAAAATTACTAGCAGTACTACTGATAAGGTGAGATATTAAATGAAAAGTTCAGAAAACCCTGTGGTATCATGCAAATTAATTGAGAAATTACTGAAAAGCACAGTTCTTGTGCAGCTATCTGTTAATGAGAGGGGGAAGAGGTAATAAGTAGGCTGAGGGATTTGAACCAGGAAATACATCTTCACAGGAAACCTATCAAAAGCAAATTCTTATGACACAAGTTTCCAGTTATTTATGACTAACAGACTGATTTCAATTGACTTGGAGAAAATTAGTGCTATATAGTAGGCTCAGGAAAGCCATGTCATCAATACATTCATGTTCACATTAGTCTAGTGAACAACTTGTTATAACATATCATGTTCCTTAGTAAGAAAATATTACATCAACTCATGTGTAGGGTAAACAGCATTCCCTGCACTTGCCAGCAATACATAAACAAAATAAGGAACTTGTTAATGCCACTACAATAATGTATTGTATTTAATACATTAAATGTATTTAATACATTAAATACATTAATGTATTTAATACATTAAAAATTAATGTTTTCTTTTGCATCATACTGTAGGTGACATACTCTTGACAGTTAAATGTTTCAGTGTAGATATCCCTGTAGATTAAAAATGTGAAAAAAATATTTTTTAAGCTTTTGGTTTTCTAAAAATGCTGGTGTAGTCTTTATTAATCTACAGAATGGAATTACTTCTCATAAAGGCTGCTCCCTTTATTACAGGCTGTTTCCTTTATTACAGGGAAATTACATGTAGGTTAAAGCAAAACTAAGGGAACCAGCCTTCTTCTATAACCTTCTATGCTCAAAACCAAAATAAACCCACCAAAAAAAACCTCACCCAAACCAACAACCTCAAACTGTCAATATCTTAGAAAAGGTTGGGTTGTAAAGATTATTGCGTAAAACAATACTTATATGTACATTCCCAAGAGCTCAAAAGGCTCAAAAGCTTCATGAGGTTTTATTCTCATGCAACATTATGAATGACAGAAAAATACAAGTGTTGCTGCAGTGCTGATAGTTACTTTTAGGTAACTCACATTTCTACAAAGATATTAGTAACTTCTATAACATTTCAAAAACTTTTTCTCTGATCTAAGAAGCTGATCTCACCAGCAAAACTGAGATACCTTAAAATTTATGAAGATAACATCAAAGTTGAGACACGAATAATGATAGAGTTTGTGGAGACACAAATGCTGTTTTACAGCAGCATTTCCTCCTTTCAGTTGACACTATATATGCCTTAAAGAACTATTGATTAAAATTAGGTCAAGGAAGGTAATTTCTCTTTTGTTTAGTATTTTATAAAGACATACTAGAAAAAGAGAATATGAAGGTTTTTTTCTTCTTACATTTTTCAAACAGTTTAGTACCATAGGGTTCCTCTTTTCCCTAATATAGTGATATGATTGAGAACTTCCTGCAGCCTTTAAAAAAAAAAAAAAAGAATAGTAAATTCTTATTTAACTTGAACCTTTTATTTTAAATCTTTTGGAGTTTTTTTGTTTCTTTCCTTTATCTTGCTGCTTGTTTTCATGAAAGCCTTCAGAAATAAATACTCTACAGATTCTATTCAATGGCATTTGGTTTAGAATAGCAGTTTTGAATCTGCCTTACTTCTTAAAAGAAAAAAATAACTTAGAGAATTATGAAAGCAATGAAAAAAAAATGGCCAAACAAACTGATGTTTTTCTTTAAACTTGTCAGTTTTATGGTTGTTTAAATAAGTCTTAATGTCAGGCTAAAGGATTTAATTTACATCAGACTATAGGTGGTGTTTTCTTGGCAGGCCTATATATACCAAAAGGCTGCAGAAAGCATAAGAATATGCAAAATGATAAATCGATATAATTTTTTTTTCCTCATATTACAAGTAATTAACTTTCTCAAAATATTTGATTAGCATCCACATGTCTGCATTTTACAGATTCATGTTCAAGAGATAATTTATTTGTATTTAATATCTTTTATCTTTCTTGAATTGTTTGTTTATTCAAAAAATTTTAATCAAAATTTCAGTTATGAGGAAGTTTGTGCAGTGGTATTCATAGAAACACTGCTAGAAATCACAAAAGTAATAACTTTTTAAGAGAGTATGTACATCTGACTGGTAGGTTGCTTAGGAAAGTACCTACAGTCATTAAATAAATACGTAAATTTACAAAGTGTAGATTTCTAAATTTTTTTTTCAATTACTATTAGGTTTGAATTAAGCAATTAGGTAAGTTTTAGCTTAAAAAAATTAATAGGGATTTTAATTTTCCTGACATAGACAGTATGATATCATCTTCCTGTACAGTTTATGTGTCTAATTTTGCTTTATGAATATTTACTTCCCAAAAGCCTGATTCTTCAACATTTCTGATTCAGAGAATTTCAGAGAAATTATTCTTTCTCCATTGTAATCCATTGATTACACTGCCCATATAAAAATAGAAGAATATTGCATAAATGTTAGACATGCATTGCCTATGGAAATGCTTTGAGAGGAAAAAGCTGTGTTGAATATCCTTATTTGTGAAGCCCTGTTATGACATTAATGAATCTAAATAGAAATTCAAGTGTCACAATAAAGAAAACAAGGTGATAGCATTTTCAGCCTTGACCAACAGAAAACAGTGAAACAAATTGTCCATCCACTGTTGGGCAGCCATTTGTGAAATAGGTAATTGATTATTTAAAAGAAAAACTATATAATAATGGCAGTACATGAGGGAAGGAAAAATCAAGGACCTTTTAGGATTAAAAAGGATTAAAAAATCACAGAATCAGCTAGGTTGGAAAAAACCTTTGAAATCACAGTCCAACCTATGACCCAACATCACCTCATCAACTAGACCAGGGCACTGAGTGCCACATCCAGTCTTAAATACCTCCAGGGACTGTGGCTTCACCACCTCCCCTGGCAGCACATTCCAATGCTGAATCCCCCTTTCTGTGGAGAAATTCCTCCTAATGTCCAACCTAAACATCCCCTAGCACACCCGTGATGGCAGCAGCAGCAATGGCTTTAGGATGTTTGTAAATCATTCCTGGATCTAGTCAAGTTGGGGAAAAAATAACAACAAAACCAATCCAAAAAGCCTCCAGCCAAAACGCCAGACCCCCCTAATACACAGCCCCCCAGTATGTGCCCTTCTTGTGCAAACTGCACATCACAGCCCTGCTCACCTGCTCCTGCTGCTTGTGCTCCACAGGGACTTTTCATCCCCCTGCAAATGGCCCTGAATGGCTGGCAAGAGCCAGCAGAATAAGGATCTTTGACAGGTACAAGAAAGAGAAGAGAATGGGGAAAAACATCCCAGTAAAAGAGAGGGGAGACCTAAGGCTCATGTTTTGGACCCTGAGATGAGAAGGCATAAAGTTCTTATGGTCTCCCTGTTCTGTATGTTACACAATCACACAGCCACACATTACAGAAATGGAAATGAATACTTTTAGAAATATTTTCAGGAGGCAAATTAATGTATAATATCAAAATAATATTGTTCCTTATGGCAGTCAATGAGAGGGAAAAGTGCCTTTCTTTGTAAATGTATCTATTATACTTATTAAAAACCTGACCCCAAAAAAAAACCCCAAACAACAAAAAAAGACTAAACAAATGAAATATTAAATAACTATGCTTATTCAATGCACTATAACTCACCTCAGAGCAGTTGTGTACTTTTTTTTTTTTCTTTATTTTCCTGCATTCAGCTCTTGCAGGGATCCCAGTGAATCATTTCACTTCTTTGTAATTTTCCTATTTCTCCATATAATGTATGTATTTGTGGTACTTGTCTGGAAGGCATCTGTCACCTCATAGTTGGAACACCTTCAAAGAACTTACTTAAGTATTCCAAGTGAGTAATATCCAGCTCATTAACAGAACTACTAATCAATAATTCTCACAATTAAATTCTTTGTAGAATATTTTCTTTGGGATATTACAAGCACATTAAAATACAGTGAAACTTTTAATGTACTAAAGACAGACAAGGTCTTCCAGTAATGCAAATATCTGCAAATCAGAGGAAAGGAGTTAAATATGGGCAAGTGAAAAAAACATATTACTGAAGAAAATAATTTAGAACAAATTATAACCACAAATGGCCAGATATAGTCAGCAGTGGATTGCCTGTGTTGTGCTAGCATCTCTTGGGAATATGTTACTTAAACTGCTGCTTTTAGCAATGACTCCTGTAGGACAGAGCAGGAGAGAAATGAGCTTGCCCTTTGCTGGGAGCAATCAGGTACAGGCCCTTCTTGGCATTTGGTAGTTAGGGCAGTCCTATTGTTTTCAATCAAAACAGCAATTGTTGAGAAAAGAGACATTTGCAGATTAAATTTCCCTTTCTTTTTAGAACACTGTAAATTCTTCAGTATCCTAACCGGCTTAATTTTTTCTTAATTTTTCCAATTCACTTCATTACACACCCCTGCATAAATGACTCCAGTGTAGTTGCATCTCTGTGTACTCGTGTCTGTAAATATGCCACTGTTTTCAAAATGAAAACAAATCTCTGAAAACCTACAAGTCTTGTTTTTCCATAAAAACAAAACAATTTTTAAAAAAGTTCTGAGCTCTTCTAAATAAGTATACCCAGGAAATATCAGCCTGACAAAGACTACATATTTTCTAAATATTTTTCCCTTCAACTTCTTCAAGGTTTGAAGAAAAAGAAGAAAATAGTTCTGCTGTGAAATAGAGAATGCAGAATTTCAAGGACTGTTCCTTCTTTTGAAAAAAGACATTATTTGAAAAATTACTAATATAACTGATAATAGCTTCAGTTCCATTTATAATGGAAGTAGCTGCTTGAACAGCCTTCAGTACTATGTAAATGTGCTGCATTACAAGAATTATAAAAAAGGCAAACTATGGGGTTTTATCTAATCTAAAAAAATTAGGATTTTTCTGTCTTCATGTTCACCATTTTTCTTCTGTGGTTGTATTTCTACATAGGAAGGTAAATTAAACCTCATTAATAATAGTCATGTTTACAATTTATTATAATATAGATACAATTAATTTTATGACAATAATTATTCTGAATGTGTATTTCATTAGTTTACCAAGTAATTACTTAGAATTTTAAAAATTAATTAAAATACATTCAAATTTGTCTTCAAAAAAAGCATTGAAAACCAGAAAATTTTCTAAATAAAAAAAATAAATAATATAGCAAAATAATACCTGGTTCTTGCCTAATTTTTTTTTTCCTTAGGGTCTTTCTTTCTCCTTTTATTTTACTTTTGCAATTAGTCTTAATATTATTACATGTAATGATCAAAATATTAATGTTGATTCAAGAAAATTTTTTTTACAAAAAAATTTGTCAGGACAGATGCATGTAAAAGACCATAATAATGAGATGTTAAAAAAATGTTTTTTTAGATTAATATTTACTTCATATTTGAACTAGTTAAAACTAAGCAACATTTGACAGAAATTTAATTTTAAAATATTGAAGTACTAAGATGACTATGAGAAATTTAAAATTTAAATATATATATATGTAAATATAAAGACAAAATACTTCATATTACTGTGTTTCTAATACAGTAAAGTTCAGCATATAATATTTTTATTTTGGATGCAAGCAGTTTTTATTACCTGAATAGTGTACAGAATGTAAATACAAGCTGGTTTCTCTTGACTATATATTTTAAAATTTTAAGATTAGAATTTGCATGGTAAAAGCACCAAGTGAAGAGATGTTATCTGTACCTTTTTTTTTTTTTTTCTATTTTTTCAGTGACCTCCTTAGAGCATTATTCCATGTATTTTTATTTATCTATTAAGAAAATATATATTTGTGAGTTTGGGGTGAACTGTTATGTGAAACACTAAAAGATGACCACTGAAAAGGCCCAGCACTTTACAAAAATTGCAAACTTAGTTTTCCATTAACATTTTCTATTTTGGCATCTTAAAAAGAGTGGAAGTTGATTTCAGCAGAACATCCTGTGGGGAAATTAGTTCATTTTGCTAAAGTATCTTAATAATTACAGTGACATCAAGGTTAATTGCTTAATCTGTATTGCCATAGTGCAGTCCTGTAGAAATCCCAACACAATCTGTTCTATAATTAGTGCCAGAATACCCATATATAGAACAAGCAGTGGCCTAAAACAATAAATAAAAAACTCTGATATGATTAATAAATAAGATTTACCAGAGTGTAGTGTGTTTGTGTGTGCATTTATATCTATATATACATACACACAAAGGGAAAGGGGAGATTTCACAAAATAGAGGTTTTGCAAACACAGTATATTAAACCCCTGAGGAGGTATAAATAGCTGAGGTAGAAAATAACTGCAAGCAAGATGTCTTATCTCCTTATTCTTTTCCAGCTCCAGAATGTAATTGCTAGCCAGCACCATCAGATTTGCATTAGGTCCCTTGCTTTACTTTCTCCATGTTAGAAACTAAGTGGTCAGAGTTTAAAAAGTAATTGTGAAGATCCTTCTACTTCACCTTTTGGGTTAATTTCAATAACACTGCCTATTGCTGAGCTTACAGATTTGTATTGCTTTAGCACGCTTCATTAGCACACCATCCCATGTGGATTTATTGACTGTTCAAATTCTGAAGATGTGCCATACTGAGGGACAATGTGGTGCCCCTGATAACTCAGGATGACATGATGGTTCCCTTCCTGCTCTCTTCTCATTTTTAGAAACTGTGAGACCATTTGCACATTACTCCTTCATATTAATCATTAGTTCTTGCTGAATGCTTATTGCATCTGAGGCACAAGCTGTGAGTTACTCTGTGTTAGCTAATATAATTTTCAAATAACCAGTGTCTGCAGACAGAAATCAGCTACTGCATCTTTAATAGTTGCCTGTATCATTGATATAATTTTCAAAATGGTTATAAGGAGAAGTTTTAAGGTGTTGACTATGTAGCAACACACAGAAAGAATTCTGCTTTTAATGACCTTTAAAGAAAAAATAATTCTATAGACTATATCTCTCCCATTTTTACAGAAATTGGGATAAGTAAATCACAACTGATACTAATCTCAAATATGCAGTTCTGAAAAATATAACTATGGAATAAAACATGTTCTAATATCTTTTATTGTATTTTGTACATCAGAACTGAAACATCAATCTGTATCCTTGAAAATACACGCTTTTTTACACATCCTACAGTACACACTCCATTTTCAATGTTAAGCCTGTCACTCAAAAGTTGGCATCATTTTTATAATGCCCAATAATAGTTTATTGTCTCAGATATTTACATTTCTACTTTAAGGAAGCTGATGAGGCAAATTAACTTTAATTTTAAAAAGGGGAGAAATATGTCCTTGCTGCTTCAGGGCATAGTCTCCAAGGAAGGATCATTAAATAAGGAAATGTTTCCAATGACACTTACTTTAAATTATGCCATATGTAAATTTCAAAATATCATTTTAATTTGTCTTACCAGCATCTATGTATTCATGTAACCTATTTGAGTAATTGTGAAGACATATATCTTTACATACTATAGATGTCACAGATAGATACAGCTATGGAAATGTTTTATGTTTGTACCTCTGAACCTGAAAACTTTTTAAATAGTCATTTTTTAAACTAAGGCAATTATGTAGTCAAAAATAAAATTAATAAAACTTTTATTTTTTTTTACATATTACTTAGTCATAGACTCTTATTCAGTGCCTAGGAAAAAGTCTGCCCGGGGAGGTGGTGGAGTCACCATCCCTGGATGTGTTTAAAAAAAGACTGGATGTGGCACTCGGAGCCATGGTTTAGTTGAGGTGTTAGGGCTGGGCTGGACTTGATGGTCACGAAGGTCTCTTTCAGCCTGGTGATTCTGTGATTCAGTGATTCTAATTACCTCCAGGGAAACACAAATTAACTCTCCAACATCTTCAGCATTTTTCATTTCAATGTTTTTTCAAACACCACTTTAATTTTGAGCAATCATACTACACAGTGGGAATTTAGACATCTTACAAGGCATTAAGCATAGCAGTTGAGAGACTGTTTAGAAATTTCACAAGAATCTCTTTTACCTCAACATAAATTCTGTTCTTTCCACTCCCTTTTAAAAGGCAGTTGTTAACCTGGTAAGTTTATTTTGGCAGTCAAACTGTAATTAGTAACTTCCAATACTGTCATAGTAGAAAGCTAAAGTTTAGCACAGCAGTGAGTCTATACTATTAGGTAATTGCAGCTTGCTTTTTTTTTTTTTCCCACACATGTCAAAGCAGTAAACATTTACAAAAGACTGGGAGTCTAAATAATGCCATGAGGTTTTTATAAAGTTTATTTTAAGTGCTTGTAGCTGAATAATATTTGGTTCTCTGTTTTCCTCTCTTTGTCACCGGAATTACCACTTAGAAGAGTTGTATAGTTCATGAGATATCATTCTGATTGATATCAGGTAGACACAGGAAAAGTGCTTCCTAACTTTGTTGATTACTTACTGCAATTATTGAACTTTATTTTTAAAGTGCCTGGGTCTATTTGGTTAGTGCTTTTTCACAAATTTCTTTGGTTTTCTCTATATACAGGAGAAGCCAAGGTAAGACCTGGTAAAATAAGAATTAGTTCATTTTAAAACTGCTAACAAGCTGACTTTTACTTCAGATTTTTAACTTTAGATTATAAGTGCCCATCAGACACAAGAAACTGCCATGTCATGTGATTTCAGATGCTGGTAAGAAAAAATAATATTTTTATTTATTTGTTTTCAAATCACCAAATATTAGATAATAAAAGATTATGTTTGTAACTAATAGAAATCCATATTCATATGTAACTAATACTAAACAAGTTTTTTGGGGGAACCTGAGTGTACTACGTTAAAGGATGTGTTTACAATGTTCCTGCTGTCATTTTCACTGTAAAAGATACCTGCTGTTCAGCCTTAAAAGGTCACAAAGTCTTGGCTTCCCTGACTTAATCAATATAAACTACATGTCTCTGCATCAGAATAAACAGCCGCTGCTGCCTCTTCTCCCTCTTCCAGATGAAGTACTGTGCTATTCCTGATCTCCTCTTGTCTCTGGGTCAGTCTCTTCCCACATTCATAGTCAGTGCATGGGGTGAGTGCAGAGACAAAGAGAATAGTGGAGCAATGTTAATGCAGTTGTATATGACTGATTGGACAACCTCAGCAAAAATTGATCTTCCCGTCACCCCTTCAGTCCACTAATGTCCTGTTGTTTTTTCAAAGAGACTTAAGCGTGCTTGATAGACTTGTTCTCAGGTATTTCATTCTAACCTCAGAGGGAGTAAAGGGTAGGGTAATAAGCAAGGTCACTGGCTGTTGAACTGAAATTAATTAAATGATGAATGGCCTTTCAAGATAATTATTATCATACAAGTATTTCAGCACATTTCTGAAGGTCTCCTACTCAATGTAGGATCATATTCAGCTGGGCTTTGATTACCTCCAAGGATGGAGATGATACAACTTATCTCAGCAACCTGTTTCAATATTTGACCACTATAACAGCATTTTTGTTATGGTTGACTGGAATTTTCTTGAATTTATGCCCATTTACTCTTGTAATGTGTGACTAAGAAGGATATGGCTCTGTCTCCCTTACTCCTACATATCAGAAATTTATTGGTGTTTTTTCTATATCTCTTTCAGTTGGCCTTGCATGGATTTTGTGGGGTGTTTTAAAAGGGATCGGGAGTTTCTTGTTTTGTTGCTTAGTTGGGTTTTTTGTGCGTTGTCTGTGTGTGTGTGGTTTGTTTTTTATTTCTCACATAGATTGTTCATGTTTTAGAATGAAAGTTACTTGAAGCCAGAAAATAAATTCTGAGACTACATTATAATTATTCTATTAGATAGCAATGGAAGAGAAAACATTTGCAGACAAATTTCAGATTATATTTATTTTGGTTCATTGCATTGCAGCTTTAAATGCTTAAAAACGTTCAGCCTGTAATCCTATTGAATTTGGGAGTGTATTTAAAAGAGACTGGCATTATTTGTCTACTGGCAATTTTTAAAATTACTTTGACAGAATAAGGAACACATTTCTTTAAAAGCATGATGTAAAGTGAAAACTGTAATTTAGACCTTTACAGATCAATCTGTGGATCTGTTGAGTAATAAACCATGTATTTTGTTGTTATTGTTGGGAATATGTACAAGAGCACCTGCATAACTGGAGGAAATTTGCAAATGTATTTCTAAGACTTTTCTATAGAGTTCAAGTATTAAGAAAATAGAGACTTACACATGCATTTTGTTCTATCACTGTTTAAACTCCTCTAAGTCAGGAATAAACTTTTTCTCAAAAAATAGCACCTATTTCATTGCAGAGGACTGCTGTTCACAGGTCCTTTATTCCTGAGTTGTTATGTTAATCAGATATGTAGTACAGTTTTACAAACAGTAGTTGTGGTACAAAGGTGAGTTTCACAGTTCCGGGGTATGAACTGGGAATTACCTAAAGTCAAAGATATTGTCAAAGAAAAAGAATTGTGTGTACCATGTGATGAGCATCTTTTGGGGACCAACTGATGCATGACTATGTAAGTCTTGATTTTGTGTTGCTTCATTCTGGGGAAAAAAAAAAGGAGGTTGTGGATACTGATAAATATAAATAAACCAGCTCAAATAAATTACTGTTCTTCTGTTTTGTTTGCTCGTTTGTACTTTCTATTTATTACTTCTGAGTTAATTGAGGAGAACTGTGAATATTTGCTGCCTTATCAGGTTTGGAATCAGGACAATTATATAAAAATAGAAGAATTTTGAAGGGGCTTTTTTTCCCCTCAAAAATTCTTTCTTTATAATAACTGAATATTACCAATTGCCATAGTTATTAAAAGAAGAGATTAAAAGAGAGGTATTTCACGGTCTGAGTTATACAGAAGGTCAGACTAAACTGTCTAATTATTTCTGTTACCACAAATTGAAATCCATTATTGCACCTGAGAAGCCGAAAACAAAAGTAAAGACGGACAAATGAGACGAATGAAAGAGCTTAGTATTTGGACTAAAAGTATCTCTTTTAGGAGAAAAGGCATCCTGAAATCTTTCATCTTCCCAATGTTATCTAACTGCGGTTGAGGAATAATCTGGTCCAGGTATCTGGGCTGGGAAACTGCAGGTGGGGATGCAGATTGGGCTTGGATGGGAGCCTGAGACAAGAGGCTGTGAACTGTTAAATTTTGGGATAACAAAGGGGGGATGATGGGTGGTGTCAGCCAGGTGAATGGACCGATCTACTGGACAACAAAGGAGGTGAAAAGGGCCAGCATCAGCGATCTGGATGTACAGGGAGAGGGGCTGGAGAGAAGCCCCAGGAGCAAGAGTTAGACCTGTGGAGAGACTGTGAGGATATAAAAGCCATGGGGTTCCTTTTTTGGGGCTCCCTCCTCAGAAGCACCGGCTGGAGCTGTTTCTGTGTCACTGCACCCTGAATAAAAGGCTTTATGGGACAAGACAGCTGAGACTGTGACAGGAAGCCTGGGGTGGAAGCGGTGAGGGAACCTGGTCTGTGATGGGGTGTGCAGGCAGTCAAGGGGGCTCCCCTGGCCACTGCAGCTGCTGCTGCAAAGGGGCTCCGGCCCCAGCAGTGAAATCCTCTGGCCTTGGGAGTGTGCCTGACAGAGAGGCTCGAGAATGGTCAGACTGGGCAGTTTCCTTAAGTTCCCTGATACAGTTTCTTATTTTCCAGGTTCCAGCAAAGAGAAATAAGTGTCACCTAAGTTGATTAATTACACTGAAATCACATTAATCACGAGATGATTCAGAGAAAGAAGTGGCAATTAGCTTTCCTTTAGGCTTCGCTTTTGGTTGGCTGAAGCTAAATGAAGACAAGCAAACCAGCTGGTTTGGGCCTCTGTATCTTTGTTAGAATTAGGTTTTGACTTCAAGTAGTTTGTTTTTTTTTTTTAATTTTTATTTTAGAAATATATTAGACACTTAGGTCAGGTACAGGGGAAATTAGGAGTTGCAATCTGTACTTGGAAATCTGGTCCTTAGATTTCTGTAGCACACAGTCTCAAGTCACTGCAGAATAACAGAGGGAGAGGAGAAAGTATACAGCTAAGAAATTCGGGGCTAACAAGGGAGAAACCAATCTAAGTTTTAGAGAGACGACTATGCTGTTTATAAAATTATAAAGGTTCAGTTAAACTGAAAGTAAAAATGCAATTATAGAAAATAAATGACCAAATTATGAGTTCAGAATACATTATTATGTTTCTCATAGAGCATAATTATAGTTGTGTCATTTTCTCAGTTATATTCAAGGTTGCAGCAGCACTTCTATTACAAACCCTATATTTCAAGGGTTTACAACTTGGCGGCAAGAAATTTCTCAGCAGTGGAAATTAAGATACTAAGTGTCAGACACAGAACACATTATTTTACAGTGTTATTTATTATGCATGGGAATATAAAACTAAAAAAAAAAGGCTCTGACAGGGCCAGAGGTCTGCTATTTTGGCACTACAGCTACAGTGTTGTAGATTTCTTACTATCTTCTTAAAATTAGTGCAAATATTCACTAGTAGGGATGTTAAAATGTTACTGTCTGCTATGATGCAAAGTTCCCATTTGGGACATTTAGGTACAGGAAAATAACAAAAGTAAATATGTTCCATATTTTTACCACCTCTGTCAGGAAAGGATTATCTTTTTTTTCACTGGTTTTGTTTGCATATTTTTGTTGCTATTGGTTTTATGGATTTTTTTTAACAGACCTATTTTGGATACTACAAGTGATTCTCAATTCAAGATTTCATTCATACTGGCCTTTTTTCTCAATTTTCCTTAGAAACTGACAGTTAATTTCTGTCCAGAAGTTTTCTTTTTTATTTGATGTTTTCCACTTGATTTTATTGCTTTCTATACACAGAAATACAAGTAATAACTTCTATTAAATATAAATATTAAAAAATAATATTTAAAAACAAGCATCAGTTGCCAATGGGAGTTAACAGCTCCCATTTCTCCTCTGTACAAAGCAAACCTGCAAAAATTACTCAGAATGGAATCAGAATAATGATTTGCTTTCATGTGTTCTGAAAGTTTAACTGAAGTCCACAACTCAAAGTATTGCTGAGATGGTTCCTCCTGGTTTCTAACAGTTTCATTCTACAAAGAAATTAGTCTGATGCAGACTGATAGTAATCTATGTCTTTAATCAATTGTACTGCTTCATCAAGGGTCTTTTAGGTTTTCAAGTACAAAATTAATTTTTTAAGGGAGTACAAATATGTTCAACACAATAGGGACAATTAAATATTTACATAATGGGAAGACTTTATTTTATAAAACTGTTTCTTTTTGACATTGTGTTTGGGATTTCTTTTATTTTTCTTATGTCTGAATTTTTTATTTTTTTTTTTTTTGAGATTATGTCATTGCGGAGATATTAATTTCTGGGGCTAATTTTTTGTTATTTATGTTTTAAGTATTTGGCTGGCTTTTAATTACTATGAGAAATAAGTCATTATTTTATTTTAACCTGATAACTTCTGACTTTATTCATTATAAGAATTTGCCTTTATTCTTAATTCTCTGAACTAATTTTGTTACATCTCTTCATATATAGGTTGCAATTATAAAAACTCTTCAGAGACACCTACCTTCATAGAAGTCTTCAGTATCTGAGTTTTATTGTTGGATACTAAAAAATTTCCTGTGCAGCACAAGTAGGCATGCAAATAAACTTTTCTTTTGACTGCATATTATACTGGTAGCATGAAGATGTAATATAAACTCATTGAAAGTTAAAAAACAGAGTTATTTAATCTCTGACAAAAAAAAAAAAAATCTACAAAAATCTATGACATTTTACCAGGATTTCTTTCTTAAGAGCCCCCATCTGTCCCTATTTTATTTTTAGACCACATTTCAGCTGTTGGTTTTGTATTCAAATGTGGTGCATCTCCTGCTCCCTTCACTTGAAAATGCAGTTACATATATTAGAATGCTTCATGTAATGTGAATAACATTCATAAGAACAACAAAAAAAATTGCAGAACTACTTATTTGTTTTCCTACAAATAATTATAAAAAATGATGTAAACTAAAGTGAAAGTAAATAGAGATTCATAAATTATAAAGACTGGACAGCCTATTTTGGAAGTTATTTCTTACACAAATTGTGAAATTTAGAACTTAACTTTCACACACATACTCTCAAAAAAGTTTTGAGATTGTGCTCTGTACTTTTGTACAGACATTTTCTCAGAAAATAAAACCCATGTTATGGAGCAGTTTTCTGCATTGCCCTACACTGAACATAGTTCAGGAAAGGGGTCGTGGCCTGTGAAGCAGGTTCCTGAACTAAGAGTCGGCTTTGCAAAGGAAGTAGCTAAGAAAATTTTAACATTAATTTCTTGTTGATGAGATGGAGCTGTATGGCTTTATAGCCTTCTTATACTAGGTCATTGTAATAAATGTAGTTATGAAAAAAAATTCGTAAAGACCTAAATAAATATATCTGTAGTATAATAACATGAGAAAATATAAAATATAGTGTAGCTAGGGATTCCTCCCTAGATCCAGCTGCAAACATCCATTTTAGAGAGAACAATTCTACCTGCATTGGGATAATGATCCTAGCCAGCACCCATCAGCCTAAAAGAATAAGCAGGACACGGGCCATCAGGCTGGACAAAAGAAACAAGCCCGGACGAGATACTCATCACCGGACCTGAGCGCCCCACCTGACAAGCTACAGTTGGGGAGCAATCAAACTAGACAAAGAAAGAAGCCCAGCCGAGATATTCATCGGCCCCAGCCCCGGAGCCAAGCACTCCGTCCTGATGGCCCAAACCAGGATGAAATCAAGGAACATCCAAGACCTTTTTACATGTGAGGAGACTCTGCCCCACTGTCTATTGATTCAGTTCGCAGGTTCCAGGAAATCCATTCAACCAACCATCAAGACATTTTGTTGAACAGTAACTGCTCGGAGTTTTGGCCTCAGGGCACAAAACCCCTATAAGAACCCCGGACTGCAGCCCATACGGTGTGGATTTGGGAACACCTATACCTTTGGGTATAGACCCCTGTCCACCCAGCGCTGCGCTGACCTATTTATTGTGGTTTTTCTCTTTTGTTGCAGGTGCTTAAATTGTTTTATAATAAATTGCTTTTTTATTGACCTTATTTTGCCATTGCATTTATAACAGTCATCATTTTGTCCTGGCAGCTCTTATAAGCATTCTGTAGATATTATATTGAGGAATTTTTTTTTTTTTGGCCGAAAACACGAAAGAGACACACTCAAATGATCTACGTAAATATAAAAGGAATGATCTGTTTAAATTTTTTGGCCTTTCTGGCTAGTGTGATTGCTGCAGGTTTTCACCTGTAGTATTTTTAATGTTTTAGAACATACTATTCTCACTTATTAAACAGAAGAATTGATTAGATGATTCTGCTAATGAAATGATGAGTCCATAATTTAAATTTTTAATGCTTGGGTCATGGTATTTGAAAATTGCAGAGTGACCAGTCATAAAAAAGAAAGACCTGAGGCATCCAAGTGTGTGCTGAGTCTACATTGCCTTGTAGCAGAATGTTTAGAGTTACATGTTTCCTTGATCAGATGCTAATAGAATATAGCCCATTCACTGCATAAAATACTTCTATGTATATATGTAAAGCTATTTTTCCTGCTAAATGTGATAATATCTGCTGACATATATAGAATTGAGCCAACCAAACACAATTTGCTGCCTAGAAGGAAGTTATTGTGTGCTAGTTTAGAAGTTTGATAGCTAATTTGAAATCAACTCATAGAAACTATTTCAATTTTTTTCCCCCTTATTAAATAACACATATTTGAGCTTCCATTTCAGTTGTTTTGAGCCAGTAATAATTTTTGCCAGCCTCTCACAACCACTTGTGACCAGCTGCCAGCTGGATGTAACTCCATTTATCACCACTCTCTGGACTTGACCACTCAGCCAGTTTCTAACCCAGCAAAGAGTACACATTCTCTAGGAGAAAGATGTAACTGAAACATGGAAGAAATGTTCCTCAAACATGATAAAGCATAATAGTTCAAACAGCATACAGATCTCACTTAATGAATATCCTGCTAAAAAAAGAAAAAAACACCACCTCCAAAACCCATAAAACAGGAGAAGAAAGCAAAAAAGCAAAAGAAAGGGAAAAGGGGAAAAAAAAACCTCCAAAACTCTGCAAGAAACCAAAATGTTCTTGGTAAACACCAGCAAAAAATACTGGTGTAACCAACATTAGAAAAATTGAAGGTATAGTTAACACACAGTTTGATTTTCACCCAAGCTTGCAAGCACATTTACATTGGACAACATATACTTCTCAGCTTTGTCTGTATTTACAAGGCACTTCACAAACTGCCACATTATTGTGGTCTCCTCCCATGAACATATTCGGATCCTTTGTTATCACCCAAAGTTTATCAGACTTCTCTTTTGTTTGCAGATACTATTGGAGCTTTTTTGAATGCAAATGTACAAGGCCCATTCTGAACAATTATGATTTTGTGCTGCTCATCTCAGGACTAAGCTAAGTTTTCAAAAGGTAAATTTTTGTCAAGTGTTGTTCCTCTTTTTCTTTGAGACTAATAAATGCTATATTTCTGGGATGGAGGTTTTCTGTTTGTAAATTTTGTTTTTCAACCGTCTCCACTATGCACCATTTCTTTTGATTATAAAGTAGTGTTACTATGATGGTGAGAAATTTTAAAAATTATGTCAGAAATGTGCTTGGATTCTTTCTTTCCTAACCACCCTTTTATTAGTTAAAAAACCCTAACTTTTCATTACTCTTGATTGATATGTTTTACATTTATTTTTAAATAATAAATAATAAATAATGGGTAAATGCTTTCTGGTTTTTATTCTGGCTATTCTTGATTGACAGCCCAGTAAATAAGTAGCTCCAGGACAGAGAATCATAGAATATTTCAAGCTGAAAGGGATCCATAAGAGTCATTGAGTCCAAATCCCTGCTCCTCTCAGGACTGCTAAAATAAATCCTGTGACTAAGACCATCGTTGTTGAGATGCTCCTTGGACTCTGACAGGTTTGGTGTCATGACCTTTCTCTGGAGAGCCTGTTCCAGTATCCAGTCACCCTCTCAGTGAAGAACTTGTTCCTAATGTCTAACCTGCACTTCTCCTGATGCAGCTGTTATAAATGCAAAGGCAAATTTGGGATAAAATCAAAAAGAGAAATTTATTAATAAACAACAAAAATAACAATGAGAGAAAAAACCACAATAAAACGGTCAGCGCAGCGCTGGGTGGACAGGGTCTACACCCGAGGTGTAGGGTTCCCAAATCCACGTCTGAGCGCTCTCAGGGTTGGGGTTTTATAGGATTTTTGAGTCCTCAGGCTAAAATTCCAAGCAGGCTCCATTCACCAAGTGTTCTTGATTGTTCGGTGAATGGATTTCCTGGCTTGGAAAAATAGACCTAACCAGTGTCCGGACAGAGTCTCCTCATATGTAAAGAGACTCTGTATGTATTTTAATTTTGGGTTATCAAGGCAGAAGTGGTGTGATCCGGGGTTGGTGCCGATGGAAATCTCGGCAGAGTCTTCCCTTTTGTTTCCAGTGATTGTATCTCCAACACTGGTCTGACAGGTGGGGCGTTCAGGACTAGCGACGGATACTTTTTCTGAGGCTTGTCTTTGTCGACTTTGATTGTTTCCCAACTGAGATCTGCAGGGACGTCGGTCAGGTCCGGAGTTGGGTTCCTCCTCCGAGCTAGTCCTTTTGTTGTCTTTGATGGCTCTCGTCCTGTCTATTTTCCGAGCTAATGTTCGTTATCTGGGTGTTGGCTGCAATCCTTTGCCTTCGGAGAAAAACTCCCGGCCAGGCTTGGAAAAAGGTTTTTTTCCTTTTTATATACACATCTTTGGGTTTTTATTATTTCAATACATATACATCTTATTTATATCTTTACGAATTTTTATTTACACATAATTTATTACACAGCTTTATTCCATTTCCTTTTGTCCTAGAAGAAATCAGACAGAGAAATCAGCATCTCCCTCTGTGCTGCCATCCTTCAGGAAGTTGTAGACAGAAATGGGGTCACCCTTCAGCCTTATCTAAGTTGAATAAGCCAAGTGACCTCAGCTGCTTCTTGAAAGTCTTGCCCTCAAGGTCTTTCATAATTTTGGTCACTTTGGATATACTGTGCACATGTCCACTGTGGAGAGCCACACTTTCTAAAGTGTGTCTTAGAAGCTGTAATATTCATCATTCTTGCAAATGTTGAAATCATGGTGGTGAGGTGAATGGTTTTAGAGATTAATGACAGAATTTCCCCACTCTTCATTTTGCTGTGAAAAGGATAAAATCATACTGAGTTGAGTTAGTGTTAGGATCACAGAAAAAGTCTCACTGTCTGTGTTAAAAGACAGCTCTGACACGCTGCTGAGAGCCATGTGCAGAGAGAATTCCACCACTTTTCCTCTTTACCTATGAAAAGCCTCAAGATGCCTTTTGGGCTTTTGCTAATTGTTAGTTTATGTATCATATATCCAAGAAAACATATACTTTTACTCTATACTAAGAAGTTAAAGTGATTATGATTACCCAAAATCTGTAGTGAAATGCTGATTTATAGAAATGCCTCTTAGTAAACAGGAGCAACAGCTTAGCAAAAATCTTAGCAAAAAAGTTCAGAATTTACTGTTCTTACCACTGCTTACCAAATATCCTAGATATAAATATATAAGCAAGCAAGGGTGTGAAGCTGAACAGGTTAATTCTGAAAATAATATGATCTTCAACATAAAATTGTGAACCAAAACATTTCACACTTTAGTGTGTATTTGAAATCAAATGAAGAAACACGAAGAGGTCAAATACATCAAGTATTTAAGTATTTAAAAAAAAAAAAAAAAAAAGTAAAGTAAATCCTTGATATCTAAGCAGCCTATGCTCAGGCATAAATTATACTTGCAATTAAATTGCAACTTCATCCACAACTCACAACCATTCAGCTTTTAACTATAAATGAAGAACTGGGTTGCATGTGGAAGATGCTAGAAATGTTTATTCATCATCTCCTTTCTCTGTTATTGAACCCAATGTCACCCTGATATTTATTCACTACCTCACTGGTTTATGACTTTCACCAGAGAAAAAGTGTGTTGCATGATTTCATAGCTGGATTCCAGGTGAATGTACAATGGCCATGACCTGTAAACATACAGATCTTCCAAGTGGGAAGAATGTTATTTTAATGTTATCTCACGAGGGGAAAGTTATCTGTTTCAGCAGAAGGCCAGACTTCTAACTATAAATGAGAAATAAAGTTGAAAAAAGGTAATTATTTCTTCCCTTTTAAACATGGTTTAAACTGTTTGAAACAGAACAATTAACAAGGGATAAGATGCTTTGTGCCAAAAAGACAATGCCATAATAAAATGATATTTTGCTGTGTCCATGATGGTTCTTCTTTCTTCATTTTAATATCAATAATTTAGTCTTCACACAGTACAAAGGCTTGTGTTAATATGGCATTGCTTGCAGGATAATATTTCATGTATGAATTATAAAATGTTCATGCTCTGGTAGAGCTAAACCTGATATAAAAATCATATGAATTTTAAATAACAAAGTTACTGGAAAAGGAGATTATATAGGCCAATTGAAAAAAAGCCCTCCAAAATAAAGCGTTATGCTTTCATTTTGCCAGAAGCTTCGGATTATAAATATTATTAGAACTTGGAATTAAAAATGTTACTTTGTGCTAATACTGACAATTTTAAGGCACAACATTCTAAATATATTTGTTATTGCTTTGTTAATTATTTGAACATTAGTTTGATTATTAGCATAAATGTAAGTACCAGGTATTTTTAAAGAATATATTATTTTAAAGAAGCTAATATACTGTATAATGGCAACATTTTTATGAGATATTACTTATTGTGCTACAGTTGTTCTACTGAAGTAGGCACTGTGTAAACATATGAAACAGAAATTATTTGCTCCAACGATGTCAGAGATTAAAAACATAACACAAAATATAGGAATTAAGGGTGTTTCAGTGTTGGAGTGTCTCATACCCCTAAGGACACTGAAGAAATCAACATCTTTTTAAAAAGCAGGCTCTTCAAGATGTCTCAAGTTACTTATTTCAAACTGAAGACATCCAGTTTATTAACTTTTTAAATTAAAACAACCTCAATAGATTTCAAGTCTTTTTTTGATAAATTATAATCTGGTGATAGTTATTTACTAATACTGTTCTTGTAAATTTTTAGGTGTTTTCTATATTTCCTTTTTGGATATTTTAAATACTTAGAATTTTATTTTTATATAACCTGTATACCTTTATATGAAATTCAGTATTCCTGATTCAAATTTCAACATTAACTATTCAACAAATTACAGGAATAGAACTTTAATGAGTTAGAAAATTATGATTTAGCCTAGAACTTCACCACCATTGCATTAGTTCAAGTCAGTCTTCCCAAAGTTCCAATTTCCCTATCAGAAACAAAAGTGTAATTATATTTACTTGCCATAAATAGAGCAGTGAGGCTTTATACAATGTTGTGATGAGCTTTAATATCCTCAGGTAGAAGGAATTAGGGAAACAAACATAAATTCTCTTGCAATCTCTAAATACAGTTAAGGTGAAAAAGAATAAACTGCCTCTGCTATGAGGTGTTGATGCACAGATATGGACAGTTATTGTGGTATAGATCTGTACTGCAAACTCCCAGGCAAATCTGCCTGGTCCTTGGTGATTTGTGTCCCTATTTCCTTGTAAATGATCAGGAGTCCTGCTTTTTGGTGCTGTTTATGGTGTATCTTTTTTACATGAGTTATGTGTATGTGTCTGTTTGTGAGAAGCCTTCAGTTCCACTTTGTCTTGTCCAATCACTCACTATTAAAGGCCATGCATAATACCAGCAAAAATATTATAGGAAGTGAGTGAAAGGCAAAGTAGCCTGCTTCACACAGCTTTCACTCTGCTGGATCAGTGCCAAGGGTTGTGCACAGGAAACAAGTCTTGCCTTCTCAAAAGTGCTGTGATAATCATGTGCCACAATTCCTCAATATTTTACCAAACCATTGCACTCGATTAGGTCTCTCTTGTCTGAAAAGAATGAGTCAACAGAACAACCCAGAATATGCTGGCTTATGTTTCATTATTGAAAGAGGAACACTAAAAACTCTTTTAAGATCATTTTAAAAGGTTAAGACAAGACTCAAAAGGCAGATATCCCCCCCAATAAACTCTACGCTGCTTAGGAACTTCTGTTTTAGTAAGAATAATTTAGAAATTTTGTTGTTTTATTATTTTAATTCTTCACTTAACTCCCCATTTTATTCTATAGAGATTGTCATATGCTGACAGCTGTTGTCTGAACCTCTATGAAAACATCCCAGCAATATTCTTATCCCAAATAGTCCTGCATAATTGTTAGTGAGGATGAAATTATTCTCAGAATTTTCATGATTATGGTTTTTCCAGTCTCCCAAATGTACTTTAGGGAAGCATAGTTTATTACCAAGCAAGGCTTTTTGTCTTAGCAGTGGAGAAGATTAACCCCTATGGACAAAATGCATGTCTTCAAAGGAGATACTAAAGAGTGTAATGCAAATTTGTTACCTTATCTATCTCTGTGTGCTTTTCATAAACATGTAATACATGAAATCCTACTTTATAAACATATTGGGGGGAAAAATCAATTATTCTGTATTTCTCTACTATTTTTTTATTTTTTTTATTTTTGTTTCAAAAAATTTTGTTGAGAGATAAATGACACTAATTTTATACAGGTACAGAAAAATTGAAGTAATTACAAGATCAGTTCATAAGCTCACAGACCAAGAGTCTGAGCTTGGAGCAAAGAATTATTGATGATGAGCCTGGTCTTGAGTAAATTTGAAAACAAAGTACTGTTTACTTTCTTTTGGTGGGATAGCTAAAGATTAAATATTCTATGGTACACTGCAGTTTTTACAGCTTTGTTTTGCAACTCTTTAAAATAACTTATTTACTACTAACATAATTGTTATTATAAGATGTTAATAGTATACCACTAGCATTTTGCTAAAGGCAGATAATTTCATTTTGGTTGGTATGACATTTTTAACAAAGTGTCTAGTGTTAGGTCTAGTGTCAAGAAGTTTCTAGGTAGCAATGCAATGGAAATCACACTGTGGAAAGAAAGTAATTAGCAAATTTTAGCAAATCTGTTCTGTTTCATAAAACATAATTAAAAATATAATTTAGTATGTGATATAGTGGCAGTATTTCAAAATAGTACTATTTGAAGTAAGATACTATTTTGGAATTTGCTTGCACAAGGAAAAGATGAAAATAGAGAGTTTTTTTGAAATTAAATGGTCATAAGATATTAAGAGAAAGAAAAGGAGGACCATGTACTTGGAACAAAAGACATGTAAATTTTTTTATGTCATGTTAGAAGACAAAAATAAATGGGAAGTCTACTAAAAGTAGCAGAAAGCTATGGTATGAGATGAATGGTTTAGACAAAAATACTGAGTCAGGAGATAATGAAGGAGAAGTATGCCAAAAAGACAAAAAATTAGAAGTTTACTATGAAGAGCTTGTGCTGAGAAATAATTTGTGAGGTTACACCCTTCCTTTCCCCCCTACCCCAAGTCTCAGTTTCTGCAGCACCATCTTTACCTCCATTTACCTTTATTATAATAAAACTTGAGAGAAAGAAATCTATGCAAATATGTTGAAAAGCAGACTTCAATTCCACTCAAAAATTTCAAAATATGACAAATACAAGGAATATTTGTTTGAAAAATAATTAGAATTCTCTTTTTATAGTCATTATTTTTCTGAATAGTTGTTTTTGAATAGTTGGTTGGAAATAGATTTGTCTGAAATGAATGTCTGATGACTTTCTTACCAAAATTAACCAAAAAAAAAGGTTTTATTTAACTTCACTCAATTTCTATACAACCATATGATGATTGCTAATCATATAAACCCATTAATCATACCAATAAATTAATTTACTTAAACTGAAGTTGAGGAAAAAAGCTCTGCACATTAATAGAGAAGGGACAAAAACAAATTTGGGAAGGGTGTGTGGAAAGAAGAGGGTTTTTCTGATGTATTACAACTTTTTTCTTCACTGTGAATACATTTATGATGTTGCCTCAGTCCAAATTTTGCAAATAACATTATGAAGTTCCTATACAGCTCAACAGCTCCAATTACCATACTTCCCTTATTTCTAGAGACCATAACAAAGCACAGGACTGAAAGATATATTTTCCATTGCTACTGTTGGGGTATTTATGTAACACGTCAGTCTTCACATGCACTGTGTTGCCAATAAGGTAAGTGAACACATTATCTTAATTGTGGGTAGAATACAGGAAGCAGAGAAGTAGTAAGAATGAATACATTAATCAATCAACAGGGAGAAAAAAATGCAAATGATCTTGAATATTTCTGCATAGTTTGTAAAAGGAAGTCTAGCAACATTATTCTCCCCTACTCCCAGATTTAATTCTCAGGGCTGTACCAACTTAGGTTTTATTCTCCCAATCCTCTGTGAAAGCTTAATTCTGGATGGATTTTATAGTACAGACTAAGAAAGAAAAATTACTTGTGAGAATCACAGAAGCCAATGAGGTAGCTTCACCCTGCAGGGTTCTGGAAGTTCTTAATTTAAACTATGAATCACTTTTGCCACAACTGAAAGGCAGAAAGTTTTAAAGTGGCATCCTTCGGGGGTAATTCTGCCTTTAGTTCTCCACTATATAATTCAGACATTTGGAACAAGTTAAGCAAGTGAATCTCTGATGGTGGCCACTGCACTTAATACAATTGCTGGTTATCCTGTCAGGCTAAAAGAAACATGCTTTTCTACCCTGAAGTCTTCATTTTAATGGTAGATCCCCTTTAAAAGTGGTGAAAGCTGATGCCAAAAATGACCAGTCTGGATATGACTGGGTTTGCTCTTTGTCTTCTTTTCCCGTGCTGTTTGCAAAGATAAATATGGAGATGGTGTTGTCAGTACAAATTCCAAGTGATTTTGGAAAGAATAATTTATATTTTCAGTTATTTAGATGATCAGATCTGCTTAATGAAATGAGTTTTGTGCTTTTCTCTCGTGCTTCAGAGATAAAAATTGTAAATGGTAGTATCTATGCATTCTTATGTATGGTTGATAATACCATTGATTGAGAGCAAGACCCCAGATTGTACCATCCTTCAGTAGGAGACAAATGCCTCTTAGAATGTTCAAAGGCAGCAACATCAGTGCTTGCCAAGTAATGCAATTCAGGTTCTCTCAGGGTAGATATGTATTAGGATTCAGTCCTAGATTTGTGTCACACCTAAGGTCTGGTTTTGAACAGAATCAGGACTGCAGATAGCATGCAGATTTAATATCCAAAGCTTTGTATTTCTAGCCTTTCTTTAAAAGTAAAATTAATCACCATGAAATTAATTTTTAATTTCCAATCTTAATTTTTATAAATACCTAACTAAGTAGAGTTTAATTTAAAAATCAAATTATCTGAATCTACATGTCAATGTGTGCCCATCAAAACTTCAAAATCCTTCTATACCCCTGAAGGACATAATCTCAATATATCTTCCCTTCGGGTTCTGATTAAAAGATAGTGGCAAGAAAGAAAGTTTAGATGTATGGGCAGAACCTACGTGAGAATAAAATCAGTGGGAAAGAAATCTGCTTCATTGAACTGTCTTTTTCTATAAGGTCAAAGAAATTCTCCACTTGTTTTTAATATACATTTAATTATGTGAACTTTTTAATTCCATCCCCCTCCAAAAAAAGACATAAAATTAATAACATCAGGAAATTAAAAAATTAGAAAAAAAGAAACTTAAGAAGTAAACAAATCTTCTGATAGTACTTAAACATATTTTTTTGCCTTAGGAAACTTAACTTAAAGACAATAGTGTTTTCCTCCTGAATTCTCCATTAAATTCCCCATTAAAAATGTATATAGTTTGTTTGTTAAGGTAGTACGCTTAGACTGCACAATTAACAAACCAGTTATTCTTTTCCTGAATGCAGAAAGAATTTTCTTCACTATTTTTTCACAAGGAACATTGCAACTGTATAAATATTTTGTTTTCTGTTTATCTAGTCACAGTCATTGACAAAGTAACATAAAATGTCCTGTCAAAATCTTTAGCAGGCACTGACTTATAAAAATGTTATTATTTATTTAAAAAGAATACTTAGTCCCATCAAGAAAAACTGATGATCATAAACTAATGAAATATTTGTAAGAAGCTTATGAAAAGCTCTCTAATGTAAGTTTTTATGTCTTAAAGATACTATATTTTTTAAAGAAATTACTTGACAGAGCTGTTTTGAATTTTAATTATTTCTAATGATGAAAAATATGTATCAAGGAAATGTTTCCCATAATAAACAGTTTCCTCTTTCATACAATGCAAGAAAATTACTTCCCATGATTAATTCATTTATTAAATTAATAAAAATAGAAATTCTTTTGGAAAGATAAACACCAGTTTTCAAAAATGAGATGTATTTTAATCTTACATAAGGTATTTTGTAAGGTGTCATGAAGTGACGAATAAAATTAGATTAACTGTTAGCAAAGATATCTATCAAGAAGGTAGTCATGTATGAATAATAAAACATAAGACTTGAAAAGCATTCAACTGTTAAAAGAATATAATTCCCATTTTTTATTTCAGTACCTCTGTCTGGAGCCCTCTTGAAAAAAACTTCTCAATCCAAAAAATTATCAATTTTCTTTTGCCTGAACATAATTATGTAAATATCTAAAATATTTGTGATAATGGAATTGTCTCCCTTATGGAATTAACTGTCTTATTAATTGACACCAGACTTGCATATTGGTTGAGGTTAGAAGGGCCTCTGATTATCCAATCCAACTCTCCTGCAAGCCTGTCTTTGCTCCAGACTAAGCCACAAGCCTCGGAAAAGCAAGGTCAAGGTGAAGGAACATGCCAAGGTATTCAATGACTCCAAATCCTCTGGCACCATCTCCTCTGCCCCATACAGCCAGGGCCCCATATTTTCCAAAGTTCCTTGTACTGCTGATTTACCTGCAGAAGCCCTTCCCACTGCCCTTCACAACCTTTGTCAGATTCAGTACAACTTAGCCTCTAACATCTCATACCCACATGCTCAGACTGTGTCACTGTGTTCCTCCTGCTTCCACACCTTTTGTTTTAACTTCTGCTTGAATTGAGGATGACTTTTTTCATCCATGCAGGCCTCCTGCCACCTTTGTTTGGTAACTGAGTCATCATGATGGACCATCCTTGATCTTGAAGGTGAATCTATACACACACACACAAGACCAAACCCTGGAGAAAATCCATAGAGCAAACCAGCATTCTTGGCTCCCCCTTCACTCTAGCACCATCTGCTATTGAGCTATTACAAGCAGGTCTCTGAAGAGGCTGAAGTCTTCTCTTAAATGTCTAGAGCTCTGATCATGTTATTTATCTTTTTCCTTCCTCTCAGGAAGGAAAAATGCTTTTGAGGCTGAAGTGTTTTAGGGAAGGTCCAGTCAATCTCTGTACCACCAGAGATGAGACAATCTACTACTCTCCAGCTTCTTTCCTCACAACACAAGAAGTCCACCGATGTGCCCATCTCCAGCAGACAAGAAATATTCCTCCTTGCCACAGACACTCCCTACAGCACTAGTGCTGCTGAGCTGTGTACTCCCCCAGAAATTTGGTCTGGGCCAAAGTCTCTGATGTTACAGGCACAGCTGCTGCAGTGGCTGCTCTGCAGGTGACCCCCCACCCCTGAGGACACATATGCTGTCCTGAGCCGAGGTCCTGACCCCTCTCTGCATACAGGTGCTTCTGTGAGCCATTCTCAAAACCTGCAGCTCCCTCTGGCTCCCTCCCTTGCATCTGCTGCAAGGATGCCTGAGCATTCCTCAGCAGCAGTGTCCTTTTGTCGAGGACAGCTCACAGAGCTTGTTAAAAGCTGCTGGAGGCTGGTAGTCATGGCACCCCAAGGTAATACCTCTATCAGCAGCAGGCACTTTGATATTTCTCAGAGACCTCCCACAAGTTTTACAGTGATCTTGGACAAAGTTCCCAGAGGACCTAGAAGATTGCAAAGAGCCCAAGAACTGTTCCACACGCTGCTCTGCCTGTTGCCTTAAAAGTCCTAAGCCTTAAACATAATAGGAGGATAAATAACGACTGCTGAGACTGGGTATGATTCCTGGAATGGACTGCAAAGAAGTGTTATTAGTTTTAGAACATCTGATGATTTATAAGCTTTGTTAGATATTTTTTGTTTGTTGTCTCGTGGACTGAAACATAATTAGAAAATAACAAATATTGTTATTCACATTGTTGCTGCTACATGTAAGTACATAACAGAAGAAGATAGTATGACATGATGATGATTAGTCTGGGAAATTCTAATGAAATTGTTATTCAAATAAAGGTCAGATTTCTTATCCATTTCCTTCATGTAGATGAGAAATGTCAGGTTAAACAATTAGCTATTTATATAGTCTACATCTTGGGTCATAATTACTAAATGGTGTTTGGAGCCAACGCTCAATACTGTTAACCTCTAATGAGATGACACTTTAAAGCTCATATCACATTGTACAGCTAGGGAAAAACAACCAACATGTTACACACACACAGATGCACACAGACACACATGCACACTCTCATGCTAGAAAAGTAGCCAAGGGAATTACTTTTCTAAAAACTTCTAAGAGACATAGGTACACCACTTATCACTGTATATGCTAATAAAGAACCACCCTCAGTTAAGCTGGATAACAATTCTGCATTTTAAGTTATTATGAAAATTTGGGCATTATATGTGCAAAGACAGTAACAGAAATCAGGTAGGATGTAATTAAATGTAGAAAAATAAGTATACTAACTGTAAATCTAACATTTTAGGTGGCCTGCAAGACTCCATAACTTAGCCAGGAAAAATTAACCATGTCTTGAAATATGTTTCTATAGAAAAGATTATAAAGAAAACTATGTATTTAAGATAAAATGTTGCTACAAAAAAAAAAAAACCCAACAGAATAGGAAACAATATATTTAAAATAAAAAAATCTAATGTTAAAATAATCACAAAATACACTTGGGATCACTGCCACATTCTGTCCAGAAATTATTTCAATTACTTCAATGAAGCTAGGCCAGCAGAGAATTTGCTTCTTACAATTTTTTTAAATAAAGGTGAGAATTAATTCCTGCAATGCTGTTACCAGACAGATCAATTTTTCAGCTTGTATATACCTTAAGAAAACACATCCCTAAAGACTAAAGACAACTGCTAAACAGAGCTACATAATACGCAAGATGTAACTTTTCATTTCTGGCTGTAAATCAATTGAAAGTTGAAGTAGAATTAGTTAGTGGCTTTAATAACGTTATATTAATGAAATTTTATCTCTGTTTAGGACACTTTTTCTGAGCATTTCTCAATAGATTGTATCTAGTAATTTAAATGTCATTTGATAAGTTTTTGGTTGGTTGGTTTTACAGCTATGGCATGAAATTTCATTTTCTCCTTTTCCAGTACCTATGCAGAAATTTTATGGCAAAACTTCAAATAGTCTTATGGCATAGCTATAAAAATAGATAATCACCCATAGAGTACATTTCTTAGCACAAGCCTACCAGCTCTGGAAAGGCAAATTATTCTATAAGGAAAGCGTTGGTGTAAATATTATTTGAATAATAAATTAAAAAATAAATTAAATAAATTAAATAATAAATAAAAAAAATCTTCCTGATATAGATATCTAAAGTCAATATGCTTTCCCTGATCAGTCCTGCTGCTACCTAGGTTAGACTTCTGATAGGCCTGCTTCCTGCCAAAATCTTTTCTGAGTCACAGAGGCAGGGACATCCTTATAAACCTTCAGGAGTCCTATCTGACAGCTATTGTTTAAAATCTAGAGAAGTTATCAGAATATTGATTTCTCTGAAATAGAGCTGACATGTTTGGCTTAATTCAGTTATATAAATATAGTAACTAGTGTCACGTGAGATCCCCTTGGTTGTCTTATCTGCCCTCTAATTGTCCTTCTAACAGGCTACAGATCTCCTGAAGGTTGTGAAATGCTATGAACAGCTCCTATACCATGAGATACCTCTAATGATCTACTGTATTTCAAATAATGTTAGGTATCTCTTTGTAAACAACTCAGTCACGCTCATTGAGACATCATAGCTCATGTACCTGCACTTGTAAGTAAATTTTTGGCTCTAGGCTTGCCTGCCTTGCTACCTTATCCTAAAAGCATGTTAGCAGACAATGGGATCTCATAAGTATGTGTGCTTTCCGTGTTCTTTTTCTGAATCAAAATGGGGTCAAAGAAAATCTCTGCAGCCCTAATAATTAGCATTGGTATAATTTAATTCCTTAGAAAAAATTTGATTTCTTTAAAATTTCTTAAAAAGTTATTTATCTCTGAAAAAATTATACACTTCATGTTAAATAATTGTTTAGCTGAAAAACTAAAATGTTCAAAATTACTCATGTGCCTTGATGACTTCCTTTTTTGGGAACTCAACTCATGAACCCCCAGTCATGTCATCTTCTCACCCTCCCCTGCCTTCTGCATTTGATATCCACAGAATCAATACTGCCCCAGGATACAGACACTTTTTATTTTCATTTTTAGACTGCAGGAGAATCTCTACTCTGGTGCCTGGAGCATGTCCTCCCCCTCCTTCTTCACCGATTTCTGCAGCACTGTTGAGAGAAACATATTTTCACTCCTGTCCCCAGCTGCTGTTGCACAGCAGTATTTCCCGCTCCTTAAATATATTATCCCAGAGGCACTACCACCTTTACTCCTGGGCTTGGTCCTGGCAAGCAGCACTCCCACTTAGAGCCAGCTGGCAATGAATCTATGGGACACTGGGGAAGATTCTACTCAGCTGCCCAGTAAACATGTAAGGATGTAACAGTAAATGCTTTACTCCAGGGAAATTTCTATCCTTTCTTAAAATCAATGCAGTCCTTCTTTCCTGAGTCCTTATTGAGGTACTGTGTTCACATAGTATTATGTGTGTTTTCTGCAGAGAATTTTGTTTGGGAAAGATCTCAATATGTGGCTACTTCCGAAGTTCCTTAGGGCTCCAGAAAAGATAAGGTCTCTGCTTAAAATTACAGAGGTTGGAGTAGTAGATTTGCTGCTTACAGAAAGTAGAGTGATAACACGACTGAGAAATTCTAAATGAAATATAGCAAAATAACTTATAAAAAAATAAGTGACATTTGCACATTATGTATAGCTTTAATAAGAATATCCAATGCTTTAGGATTCAGTGAAATAAATTTTCAGTCAAATTTCCTCTATTGGAGGGCAAGCGAGCAATGCTAAATCTCTTAATTAAATTCATACAGAGTTTCTGTTTGTTTGGTTCTGGGTGCCCCATTTTCTGCCCCCAGTTTATTTATTCTGCCACTTATGTTAAAAGAGACACTGGGACTTATAACTACTGAATATTCCCTGGCTGCAGGGAAATAGTTACACCCCTGAGGTTTGTTCATTGGTAGCAAAGTACCGCATTGAATTATTGTGTCTGACAAAGGTATTTTTTTCTGTCTCATTTTCAGTTCTTTGTGTTATTACTGCTCTTTTACTGTCATCAAATAGTTTAATATATCATTACTTAAGGTGTTAAATGCCACTGGTATGTATTAACAGCACCAAACCCCAGATTTCACTGTTATGTTCAATTATTTTATATGAATATCCACTTTTCACTACCTAGCAATTTTACTTGTATATTTTTCACTTACTCCCACAAACAAACAAACAAACAAACAAACAAACAACACCCCCATTCATTTTGCAAGTGAAAATCTAATTTAGAGAAAAAAACAGTACTTGCTTGCCTGGAGCATGTTTATACTCCAGCTGTGAAATAATGTGCAATCTGTTTCCATGACCACAATTTCACTAATATTCATTCTGTCATGCCTTATGAAGGTATAAAGTAAGATAAATACTTAAAAATGTTATATTAATCATACAGATAAAAAATGAACACTTATTTTTTCTTAAGAATTTTAAATTTAAACACTTTCCTTTATAAGAAAGTTAGTGACGTGTATTTTTCATTTCTCCTCACATTTTTCAGTGTAAAGTTTTTCAACTGATTGTGTAGGAAAATGACCTGGATAAAAGAAAGTCATGCAACTAAGGTTGCATGTTACTCAACCTGTTAGATTTTCATGATGACTTGTTAGTATGTTTCTGTTCAGAGCATTTCACAGGCATTACTACCCAAAAGTACAGCTTCCGAAGAAAATCTGAACCGTGTGATTAGCAGTCAAAACTAGGGCTCATGCCAGGTCTACTTGAGCAGCTCAGTGAAGAGATGAATTACTGTCAAATCTGGATATATGAAAGATATCTCTCTCTCTGAAATTCTTTCCTGATTAACCAAGTATGTTAGGATATTCTGATTTTTAAAAAAGGTCTATCAGTGTTAAGCTATTAATTACTTGAAACAGTATAATTTATTCCTTCCTATGTATTTCTGATCTTAATAAAATCACTGTAATGGTCTTCCAATTAAATAATGAGACGATACTGAAACATAAGTAGATGACAGATAGATAGATCAATAAATGATAGATAAATGGGATCAAATCATAGAATATCCTGCGTTTGAAAGGACATACAAGGACCATTGAGTCAAGCTTCTGAATATTTTTGATATTAGATATTTTAGATTTCTTCCTTAGGCAGAGCTCCCCAAAATAAAAGGAAGTTACTTATTTGGAGTTTTCATAATTACATTTTTGCTTCTTGGGTGTCACTACTAGTTGAAAAATGTTTAATTAACTGTAAATAAAGAGACAGTAGGAACTAGATGCAAAAAAGTCTTGGTATTTTTAATTGAATCTCCTGTAGAGAGCCTAATCCAAACATTCTGAATGAAAGTGCTTTGATTATTCAGTCTCTGCTCTTCCTAAGATTAGTAATCTTGAAAACCTGATGTCAGAAACACTTAAAGACCATGCAAAATACTTAAGATGGTCATATCCCCTAAAAATAAAGTTAAGATCCCTGATAGTCTATATAATAGCATTCCTTGTTTCTTCTAAATGCCTGGAGTATTAGAAGAGAAAAAGTGAAAGTCTCTGCAATAATTTACATTTTTATAATCATGAGGTGACTGTTTCAAGTAAGGATCTGTGTTGAAGGACTCTTTCTGGAAGCCTTGCCATGCTCAGGCACGGGTGCAAGGCTCCTGGAAGAAAAAAGGAGGGTGCAAGTCTCTTGGAAGAATAAAGGATCCAACCTGAAGACCTTTGACTCAGGATATAATTATATATTATATTATATTAATTATATATTCTATTCTATTCTATTCTATTCTATTCTATTCTATTCTATTCTATTCTATTCTATTCTATTCTATTCTTATAATATTCTAGATTCTGTTCTAGAAGAATTCCTGAAGGTAAGGCAAAGACAAGTAAAATTCTTCACTTAGTATAAAAATAATCCTATAGTGTAATTATTTAGGTTTAGATGAATAAAGACATAGTTGTTGTCAATTAGCAAGCCCCTTTTTACATTTAATTGACTAAATAAATTCTATTTAATTGACTGTATAACAGAGACCATTGAAGCAATTTTACATGAGAAAGGGGGAGAAAATTTTTAGAGTAAAATACCCCTGTTATTTCTTTTTTTCCCTCTTGAAATTATTTGTGTCAAAATATTCCACAATCCTTTTGAAGAAATACTATCTGCTAAAAGTCTTTAACATGTATTGGCAAGTCTCCTCTCATTCAAAAGTATCATTTCTCCTTATGATCTCTAGCAAGGACTAACACAGCTGAAAGGGAGTTCACAACAAATTCAGAGAACATTGCTCTGATGTGATTTTAACTGTGTTTATGCTACATTTAAGGTACAGAAAAATCAAAGCAGTATAGCTGTCATGTTTGAGTGCACCCATAAATAGAATTCTATTCTAGTAGAACTAATTGGTACAAAGGTTGGCTTGTTACAAAAGCTAGTACAACATATTCATAATCACCTAGGATTATGGAACTCAAGCATAAGAAATCATACCCCACATCCAAAAAGAAAGAAAAGAAAGAAATATAATTCACTTTTATAGTTTCTTTCAAGACATGAACACTGAATAAGATGTAGCCTAGATGGTCTTAAATAGTATTTTATACTTTTTTTTTATTTGTTGGTGTCTCTACAGGTTGATTTTTAGATACTGGGCTGAAATTCCTCTTTCTGAGTGAATTTCTCAATTCAAAGCTGGCTACATAGAATTCCTATACCATGGAGGTATAAAATTACATGGGCAAAGTCCCAAGATCAGGATATTTTCTGCTACAGATTAACCACTAAGAAATGTAAGATTTTTTTTATTTTTTTTGTCCAAAATGCTCCCTTTTGGTGTCAGATTTACCCTGTAGTAGATTTCTACAGCCTAAAAATTAGGGAATCATTTCAAATCATAAGTATTAGGCAGACATTGATGAACAGTTTCCAAATCTCATTTGTTTGACAGGTAAGAGTTTTCTACTAAATGGCATGTGGCATTTAGTTTTCTCCTTTTTCTCTGTGAAAAGAAAAAGATTGAAGAAAACAACTCTCCATTAAAAAAACAAAGAAAAAAGAAAAAAAAAAAACAGGTTTCAAATTATAAACCCTAATCTTACACTCATGTCTAACATAAAAGAAACACAAATTCTGGAGATAATTTGAGCAATTTTTTTTTCTAATTTTAAAAAATTATTTTATGACTTTTTCTTCCTTCCTGACTGCTAGGAGCTACACTAGAATTTACTTACTTTTTTCCTTTAATCTGTGATTCTGAGCAAGTGATTTTAGCCATGATTTTTAAGTTATAAAAGTAGCACAAACCCATGCTTTCCTTTCCAGGTTATCTGTGACTACATGCAAGTTAATAACTAAATGAGCAACTTGTTTAAAATTTTTCTCTGAGATACTATCTGTGACTTTTGGATGGTATTTATCTTCTGTATTAATCCTGGAGATAAACATAAAAAATGAATATTTTGTAAAATAAAATAAATGTGTTCAGCTAGGTTTTTCTTTCCTTCTTTAGTAACTTCTTATTGACCATTAGCTCAAGTGCTATATGCACAACATCTGAGGCAATGCCAGCTCATTATCATCATTGGTATCAGCCCATTATATCTAAATCTATCATTTTTAATGGTGTAAAAATATAATTATATGGCTATTGCTAGATATGAAACTTATTAATTACATTATTAGTGATAAATGAGTGAATTATACCTCTCTTCTATGTATGAATAAAAGGTCTCATTTAGGTCAGCAATAAAATATTCATACATTTATATTATTGAGAGGTACATATAAATTTTTAACTTGCAGAACAAAGCAGTTCACTTTGGTAACAAGGAAAAGGATATGCATGACATAGCCATGAGTAAATTCAGGTAAATTATTTTGTCAAATTTTTCAATTTTGTTTTAATTGAACACAAACTGAATTTTAAAAAAATTATCTGTTCTTTTAGTATCTCCTTTTCTTTGGTGTACTTGCACAATTCTTCAACAGATTTGTCTCCTCTATTTAGGTGGAAAGAACAGTATGGCTATTGGTTATATGCAGTGTACTGTACCAGTGTACATTGCTTTATTTACACAATGAAAATTCTTTTTTAGAAAAAGCATCTTGGGGAGATTTAGGATAGTTTAATTGTCTACGATTTTTCATGCATAACAGAATTGATAGAAAACAGATTTGATCATGGAACATTTATAGTATGAATTTCATGTGAACCTACTCTGATTCATTAGCTAAACTACCTTTTGAATAAGAACAAAAAGTGAGTTTGGGACATTGTTGCCAAAAAGATTGTTATGAGAATAAATGATCACAAAAAAGATGAATGTGACTTCAGAACTGATTCATAAGCCTCTTTTAGTCCATTTAGGTAATTCAAATCCAAAATGTGCTCATCCTTGCAATGTATGTGTGTTATTCCAAACTACAAGTCTGAGAACAATCGTGGTGCCTTCAATGCTGAATGAGAAGTAGTGAACAGACATTATTTTTTTAGTATCTATAGAGGCCTCTGTCAATATAGAACCTCTTCAAAAACATGTTATAAAAACATATTCCTCAGTGTGTCTTCCCTACTTCCCCTTACATTCTGACATTCAGATGTCTTGATGATATGTCAGAACAATTACATGAGTACATGTGAAATATACAGGGATATCAGTGAAGTTCACCCATTCTGAAAAATGTAAAAAAAACTATACCAAACCACAACACAACAACAAAAAGACAAACCAACCAATCAACCAAACAAACAAACAAATACAAACAAAAAAATTAAAAAAGCCACAAAAAACCAAAACAAAACCAAAAAACCAAACCCCCAAAACAACCAACCAATCAAACAAGAAAAAAAAACCCCAAAACAGAAAAATAAGGTCAAGATGTTGAACCTCTTCATAAAAAATCAATCCTTTTACTTCCAGAAGGCTCACCTCTATCAGTAAAACTTACTCTAAGGAGAAATTCCAATTTTCTCTCTCCTCTCCCAAAGCTTACATTGCTCCTGAGCTAAATATGTGCAAAGAATTCTCAAGTAAGTAACTCTTTAAATGCAGCAAATATTTGCAAGATTCCATTACTTGAATTACATAAAGAGGAATCTCTTACCCGGTAAGACCTCATTTTGTTTTAACACAGTGCCAAGAAACCAGCCAACAAACCAACCAAATTTGCATACTGAAAGTAGTTGATCAAAAAAGGAATTTCCTGTCCCCTCTCCAGTCTGAGTGAGCTGAAGATGCATAACCTTTTTCTCACATAAGTGATTAGTCATAAGGGTTTGTCTAACCTTCATGGTTTCTGACACCAGCAAGCCTGCTGAGAATTCTGTCATTGAGATCACTGGAGTCTCTACAGCATTTCCAGTTTGGAGGGCTTTGACAGCTTAAAATTTACCAGGAGAAAAATGATCAGATCTGTGACAATCTTTTTTGCATGCACCTGCTGTTCAAATAAAATCTTTCTGTTCATCAAATTTGTGAGTAATTTAGTAAATAAGTAAATTGGTTTTAAATTAAATGTTTTTAAAATCGGCTTATCCCTGACTGTGGTAAACCTTAAAATTAAGTTAGTGCAGCTTATACATCTATTAGAAACCATTCTGAATAATATCCAATTCACTAGACACTTACTTACAGGTTAATGTTTATTCAGAATTAATCACTGGGGTAACACAAGGTCATGCACTGAATGAGGTAGTAAAAATGAACAACTAGGCTGCTACTCCTAGATACTCAGCAAGTCTTTGGATGTTGCAAGTCCCTCCAGTAGGTTAATGTTGTCATCTATTATGTGCTATATTCTACACTGGTTTCTATTTCATGGCTTACTTCATTATGAAATTAATTTTCTGTCTATGATTTTACATTAACCTTAACTTTACCTGTGAAACTGTCAGCATTGAAAAGAATTACCTTTCTGTGCTGTACTGAAGATAAGTTAGCAATTGTATTTGGTTGGTATTTTGACCAGATTATCTTGATGAGATTTATCAAACAACAAATATTGTTAGGCAAAATGGAATTTTATCAGTAATAGTTTAGTGACTATTGTGATGAATTATTAATTTGATTCTCATAATTTCAGCATTGTCTTTAATGAATAATGTGGAAAAAACAAAAATAATTATATTGTCCACTTTGTAAAATTTCTGGTCAAGAAAATCCTTATCAGTTATGCTTTAAGGATAATAAAACCGCAGGAAGTATATAGAGAGTTATTTAGGATTTAGGACCTAGGCCAGAACAAGGCATAGTCTTTTTTTCTGTGGTACTGTATTGTAACAGGGTTCAGCTCCACAAAGACAGCTTTTAGGTGTCAGATTAGTACCATTGATGAGTTATGAACAGTTATAAGAATATTACATTTTATATTTGTCCAATGAGTCTATTTTATCCCCTCCCAATTATTTTATAAATAATTGACTATCTTTTAGTATGAGAAAAGCCCAAGTTGTTCAAACTTTCTTTGAAAACTAGATCAGCATTTGCATGACTCAGCATCATGATTTTCAGATGTCAGCTGAAAATACTACCCATGCTCGTTAGGTTATTAATATACCAGTGCAGTACATACTGAACCACACCATGTCTATAAGGTTTATTTGGTACTGAAAACGTACTATTTTCTAGCCTATTCATGGGAAATTTACTTCAACAGCTACCTCTTTCAGGACATTTGGTATGTGCACATCCCTTATGTAAGGAAAATAGACAAAAAAATGAAGTACAAAAACTGAAAGGTCCATATTCTGGCATCTGAAAGTGAGACTTTATTAAAAGAGATTATAACCACGGGGATAGAAAAAACAATATAAAAACACAATAGTTTTAAATTTACTTTTACACTGCTTACATCTTTTCTATTTTTCTATTTTTCCAAACAATCAGTATTCCTTGGCTTTTCTTTGGAGAAGCTATCTGGTTTTTATTTTTTCTGTTCTCTTTTGGTTTAGTTTTGTAGCTTCTTTATTAGTACAGCCATTAAGTGATTTAAAGTGATGTATTTGATTTTTAGGTATTTTAGGTATAGTCACAGGCATTTAGGTATCTTTTTATAGACAAATAAGAATTAAAAATTCTTAAGAGAGAAGAAAAAATTTAACATTTTGTGCAAGTTTATGTATATAGCAGTTTGGAGAATTTATCTTGCTTAATTTTGTGATTTGAATTAGGAAACTTGTATAAATTAGTCTCCTTCAAAAGTAATGTTGTTCAATATTTTGATTTTTAGTGTTTAAGAGACAGAATTAATTACTTTTTGTGTTATTTAGAGTCAAATATGTTTACTTAGAAGCATAGATTTGAAATAATGAGACAACATAAAATACCCAAATTCATTACTGTTATACTGAACTGTAGTAAAGTAGTTCCTGGTTTTGTGCCTGATTGGGCATTTCTTTCCATTCTTCTGGCTTACAGAGAATATCTATCTTGTAGCTAAGAAAATAATTTTTAATTCCAACTACTATTTGTTTAATTTTGCTGTTATTTTCTTCTTGGGAAAAAAGGAAAGGAAGGATAATATGCTTTCTCTTTTTTCTTTCTCTCTCTTTTTTTTTGCAGCCTATTTATTTGTGAAGTTTGTGTACCAGTTTTATAACATACTCCTGACTGTTACCAGAAGATTAAAAACAATGCCAGAGAAGGTGGATTTAGAAATAAGGTAGGTGCTTAAGTTGATCTATACTTTCCCTTCTGTCTTTGAGGATTTTGATAATTTCAAAAGAAAATTTTCTGTGGACTCTCTACTATCTTCTCTTGAAAGAAATTACTTTGAATAAGCTGTTCTTCTTCATAATCATAGATAGGGAGACAGAAGAAATTTAGATAAAAGAGAAGTCATCTGTCTTTATCTGGATTTTTAAAAAGGAAAAAAGTTAATGTGAACTCTGATCACCCCTTCTAACATAGATTTGAAGATTTCAATCTTAGAGGAAGATTCTGAATGAGAGATCCTGAATTAGCAAAGGTTGTAACACATATCATTCCCTCAGATATCGAAATTTGGAAATGAAAATTATTTTAATTATTTTGGAAACTAATATCAGTCTTTCTTCCCTGTTCACAATGTAGGCCTTGTCCTCCCTAGGTACTGGTGCAATTCCAGCCACATCTTGTGTCCCAGGAAAAAGTATCCATTTTGTGATATAAAACTTAAGAATATTTCCATTAATTTGACATGTTAAAATTTTATCAAGGAACACAGTATATTAGTTCAGTCTTTCTCAAGGTTATATATTAGCTCTTCCTTTCCTCTTTTCTGCCAGCAATTTGCTTAAAAATGTAAATCTAAATTTTAAAATTTGAAATTAATTTTAGTGTGATGTTTCCTGTTGCTGTATACATTATTTTCATGTGTAAGGGGGAGAGATAAATTTATAATGATGTATTGTCTCTTTTATTTTGTGTTTGTGCTGGTAGCACCTCCTTGTGTTGTAAAAGAGTGCCCCGATAAAGAAGATAATACTGTACATCTCAGTGGATTTTTTGTATGAGTATGTTTAGACAGATAGTGTGAATATGCATAACCACTATAATTAAATCCCAATAAAATAAGGTTTTCTTTTACAATCTTCATAAACAGAAACTCTAGGAAAAATAATTTAAGAATTGTAAACATTTTCAGGTACTGTTTTAAGTTTAATTACAAGTGCAACTGGAAACCATGTTATTAACACAAATACTCTCTGTGTTTTACATATCTTGACCCTAAGAAATAATGGAGAGTTATCAATAGAATTAAAAAGTGTTAAATCTTAGTTATACTGCATAGTTTAAGGAAAACCAACAAATCTCCAATGACAAAGTAATCCCATGTCACAAAATTCCTGTAAGAACAAACACATATACACATATGTACATAAACATATTTCAATACCAAGCTAGGCAGAAATTGAAGTGAACAATAGTCCACTGGCCATTGATGACCACTACTACAAGCTACAAAATTCTCCAAGCAGCACAAATCCAGAATAATCCTGGGGTCCTGGCGTCTGATATGAGCAATGCCAACATCTATTTTCTGGGACTACAAGGTCACAAAAACCTACCTGAAATCTCTACTTTTTTCATATTTTTTTTTTAATTTTTGTTCACCTACAACTTATTATCTTGATTTAATATGGTGTCAAATAACCTGATTGGAAAATCCTCAGATTCATAGTCACAGACATTTAGGCAGTATCTCAGGTAGATTGCTGTCTCCATGACACATGAGGAGTCACTAAGAAAAAATCTGTTTGGGTTTTTTATTCCCCTTTCTTCTAAAAGGAAAAAAAAAATTACATTTTTCTTTTAAAAATATACTTTTTTTGGTCTTATTTTCAACTATAACAAACCACTTTTCATAAATGCATAAAGACATCTGATTAAACATTTAAACTTAGCAGGGTAAACACTATCAGCTCTGTTGGACAATTTATCTGCAGTGTATTCCATAATATCGGATAAATGAAAAATGTACTATAAAGTTTTAAGACATACAAATGGAGATGGACTTCAGCTGCAAAGCTAGAAACTGATGCTACTGAAATGTCACTTCGACCTAGCTGAACAATTAAAGCACAACAAGTTTCAAGCTGTGGTAGCATGCTGCTCTTGCTACATTGTTCACTTTTATGGTTAGAGGACATCAAAGCTCTAATTGAGAAAACACCTCATCCTGATTTTAATGAGGAAGACACCAGATTGGATAAACGAAGCCTGGATATCAGATGAATGCACACACACAGAGACTAGAAAATTATTGTGGTTAATATACTGTTTACATGTCTTTAATTAAAATGCTATCTTTGCAAGACAAATGCTCTACGTAATCCTGGGATTATGTGCTACTGATTCTTAGATTCGTTTCTTAATCCATTTCCTGTATTTATTAAAGACAAATGTTGATCTATTACTTTGTGATCTAGTATTAATTTAATTCGGTCAGACTTTTTTCCTTTTCTGGAATAATAAAAAGGAAAAAAAACCACAAAAAACTACTCTATTTTCTGCCTGGAAGAGGATAAGAGACAGATATAATATATTTTGCAAGACAATAAGCCTTGTGATCATTTTTATTAGACATTTCCATAAGCAAAGAACTACAATCCAGTATAGATGGTTCAATAGGAAGTGATGAACAATTACAGAAAAACATGTATTCAAAATGCAACTAAGAGTTACATCTTTACTTATAAATTAACTGTATTCTTATTAATTTCATAGGATGATTGGTTGCATTAAAAAAAAAAAAATAAATTGTGGACCTGTATTTCTGTTTGTGTGGGTAATAAGTGGTCTGCATTCCATAGCTAATGAGAGCAGACACGGGACACGGTTAGAAAAATTTAGCTTGTAATGGCAATGCTACCTGCATCTGGGCTAGCTTAATGCAAGATTGAAATTTAAACTTCTTCAATAAAATTCACATTCTGGGTTAAAGGCAAAAATTACTTGAACTGCAGCCAACTTTTAAAGTTATATCAAAGAGCTCAATAAGGACATATTTTGTCAAAGATAAATGCTAAATAACAAGGTGCATAAATGTATTGACCCTTGAGCTTTCAAATCTTCAGAGGCAATGCAATCTTGATGAATTATGATTTTATAGCAAAGAACTGAACTTTGCTATAAAAACTGAAGTTAGAACAAATATAAGTAAAAAGTAGTGTCTCTCCAAGCTAAGAAGTAAATATTTTGATTTCAGTAAACTTAGCAGTTGTACATTATATATATCAAATAAGAAGTAGGTGTTTGTACTTTTAATCATTATCATAAAATATTTTTGGATGTAATGCAAAGGTAAACCATTTTTTTCTCACCTTTAATAAAAAACTGTATCTCATTAAAATATCAGTTCCTACTGATTTAACACAGTATTTTTTCTCTCTTTACATTGAGTTCAGCAGATGTTATTGAGTTGATTCTACTTTTTATATAAGATCATAACAATGCAACTAGGATTTTTTTCAAAACTGTAATTGTAAAATTGACCTTATTAAAATTCCACTTCCTCCATAATTAAAAAAAAACTAATTACTTGTAGTAATTGGACCAGAAATGACATTTTCAGTTCATTAATATTCAACAAATTGTTTTTGAAGATGTTCTTGCATGGTTAGTAGTCAGTCTTCAACATTTCTGTTCATTTTGTATTTAAAAGTCATCTGGAATAATAGTTTGCATCTTAATAAGACAAGTTTCTATGAATTGATTTTATTTATAAGGTTTTTAATTGCTAATTAATGTGTGAAAATATCTGTCTCCTGTAATATTAGTAACACATGAAGTGACAGGTGAATGTAGTAGAACAACAATTTGCACATTGCTGCATTGCTCTAAATAAGCATGAAAGATACCATATTTCCCATCCACAAATTCTCACTATTCTTTCTAGAAATGTCAAAAGCAAGTTTAATATGTCACGGTACTCTGCACCTGAATAAAGAAGTCAATTTATCTAACATCAGAAAGTAGAGGAAAATCAAAATAATGATGCATGAACAATTTTATTAACCAGCAAAATACAACTGAGATCATTTCAAGGTGTACACCGTTTACATTATTTGGTATAATGGCATTTGAATTGATATAATATATGTACTCTAATTCTCTTTATACATTTTTTAATATATGTTTCTGTACTTATAACCTTGAAGTGTAATTCCTCTGGTATCCCTGAAGCAGTCAGAGCTCAGACAGGGCTCAGTCACAGCTATGAAGAGATTTCCCTTCTGATAAGCGTGATCCACGAGCTGGAGTGATCACCTTTAACGGTAGGTGTCAAATTGCCAATAAAAACTGCTAGATGAAGTGAAATGTGAAGTAATTTTGAGTGACATGTCTGCATCAGAAGTTGAACTGAAATGATTGTGTGCTTTCCTTTTGTCAGGCAAAGAGTCTTCATGTGATTTTGGGGTTTATATTTCCATAAGTAGACATAAATTTTGAATAACCTTGCTTCTGTTTGTTAAACCTCAGTATCTTAAGATATTTAACCTGACTGTAAGACTGAGAAACTCCAGGTGTTTCAGGAACTTTGGAAGCTTCCAAAGTTAGGTTGCATCTGAGAAAGGATGTTGAGGATGACAATATTGCACAGAAGGCAATTTTTTAAAATTGCGTCCTTCAGAATCAGCTCCAAACCTCATTTTCTTCACATCCATTTCTTTTTTCTGGGGAGCTTTGTTTACTCTTAGAATCCTTCTGACAAGGTTTTTCACTTCTAGATTAATAAAAATTGATAAATTTGCTAGTAAAAGAAAAAAAAAAATCTGTGGGAACCAATATAGCAATATAGCATAGAGCCCACTATTTTAATTAAAACATCACCAACCAGATAAATTTCTGAGTAATTTCTAGTTTAGCCTATAGTCACATAGAAGCTAAGGCAAAAGAAAATTGACAGCACTCACAACTAATCATCAGATATTCTGTTATTGAAAGGGACATCTAGGTTCTTACCTTTCAAAATAGGATATTTATCAGAACTCCAGGTGTGGTGATGTCGAGTACATACACACCTTGCTGGCAGCATCTCAATCATTCTTCAAAACTCCTGTGCTTCCCAGGAGGAATGCCATAGTTCCAGTACTTGAAAATCCAGTCCCACAGAAACATTTTAAGTTTGCAGACAATTAAGTTCCCACTTAAGCAGGTTTATGCATCAGGTTTATTTGTTGAAAAGCATCAATTTAAAACAAATCAATTTTAAAACAAAAAAACAAATCAAACTTTTTCAGGAATCTGCTCTTTCATTCCATTTTCTGAAAAGAAGGATGCAAGACATTCACGTCTGCTAATCAAGGGCAGTAGTGTCCACCAGAATATCAGAGAATGAGATGCAAACATCGCCCTTCCACCTTTGGGATGAACATTCTTTGGATCCGAGAGGTCTCTCTTCATGCAACCAGTGTCCCCTTGTTTAGGTAAGGGTTCATATTCAACTACTACAACTGAAGTTTTCACTACATGGCACTCACAGTTTAAACAAGAATGAAACACCTAGATAGGGGCTAGACATGAACATTATATGTTTCCTTTTATATAATTTCCTGACTCTAATTAACACTCATGGTAGTTCAAAAGAGCTGTTAAGTAAATCGATGTCATGACTGTATTTCAAGGGTTTCTTTTGTTTGTACCACGCTGAAAATTCATTTTGTTCATATTTCTGGTGTAGGCAGAAATCTTGCTTCTTTAGAAGCATAGCAATATTCTCAGCTCAGTCTGCTTTAATGAGTGAAATATCATGGGATTATTTATCAGAATATTCAAATTGATTTGTAGGCAGGTATATTAACTCTGGGGGAAAGAAAAATAGGAAAAGAAAACACAAAAGAAAAGGATTGCTTCCTTAGGTCTACAGTCCCATAATGGGTCTAAAATGCTAATTCTGGTATACAACAAGAGAATTATTTGTACCACAGTTTTGAAATAATAACGATTTTTCTCACACAGTTAATTTCCACAGCAATCAATTACATTACTCATTGTGTAGTTTATGTGTAAGGTGTATAGTTAAAATTGGAATTGCATGTCATTTGAATAACATCATGATATAGCTCGTATATATTGCCTGCACCACTTTTAATGCTTAGAAAAAAATAAATTACTCTGCTGTGGCCTTCATACTCAGTCAGGAAAAAGTGGTTTGATTTCTTAGGCTTCACACTCTATTATTTTTATGACATTCAGAACCACATTTAAAACAGGAACATAAGATGGGTGATTTGGAAAAGAAGTTTTATAAAAATAATATAAAATCATTTGGAAAAAAACTGAACAAATAGACATTATGTCTTAGAAACACTGTTTCGTGCAATGAGTATTAGCATTTTGGAACTGTGGAAATTATGCTCTATCTTCTTTAATCTAAAGGTGGACTGGTGGACTAAATTTTTGAAGGTTTTGAAGACATATTAGGAAGCCACAGTTTATAATTTTTATGAAATAATATTGATTGTATTGAAATCAAATGTTGCTCAATTTTCTGTTTGTATTAATATTTCTAAATATAATTACTATCCAAAGGGCTTGGATGCATGACTTTCAACACCTGTGGCTTTAAACTGCCTGAGGAGATGTTACTATGCTTACAAAGGTTTAAAATAAATTATTATCAATAATAATAACAGTGAATGTAACGGTATGTTTGGAGAAGCCAGAATGGAAGTTACCCTGAGCAAACCATGTGCTGAACAAGAATCCAGCTGCTCTTCATCACTGAGGATGTGCTGCTCAGAGTTGCAGAGCTCAGAAGTGTCGCTTTGCCTTTTCACCGTTGTGCTCACCAGTGCTTCCTATTGCACGGCTGTCACCACCTGTCACCGGAGACTACAATGTTTGTCATAAATTCTTGTCAAGCTAAACAAAGACACCACACCATGTGCCAGGGAACTTGTGATTTTATTGTACAGTTGCCATAACTCTGGCAACCATCCCTGTTTAGACTCAAAAGATGTTGGCTAACAAGTCCCTAAACTTTCAGCATACTTTTACAAGTGGAAGTGAACAAGCCCTAATTTTCGTACAGTAAATTTCAATAAGGTCTCAGCTCCTCACAAGAAACTTCTCAAAGGTGCTGGCTACCAAGACACAAAACACCTTCACAAGCTCTTCACTCCCACAACAAAGTTCAGCATGGAGTACAGGGTAGAATGCAGTAGCTATGCCTTGCCCAGGCAAAGCAAGGAGGGAGACAGACAGTAAAGGGAGAGAGAGAACAAAGAATATAATTTTGTCCTTAGATTCCATGTTTGTCCTGCTGCATGGATGGTCCAGAGCTGGGTAAACAATGAAAGCAAAAGAGAAGGAAAAAAGAGTGAGGGAGCCCGATTTGCCTCCTTTTGTAGTTAATCTGGTGTATGGATCCTATGTAAACTAAATTTTCTTGCACTGAACTGTTCATACACACACACAGGAAGTGAGATGGGGGGGAGCTGAGCCCGAGTGTCAAGATGGAGCAGGAATTTGTCTCAGAACAGCACTGTCCCACCTCCACAGGACCCTCTCTTTTGATCATACCTCTTTCTTCATAGCAGTCAGAATGTCTGAGAAAAAATGGGCTTACAATTGGTCCTCCACAGTGACATTATTCTTTAAATCCCTTTCAAAGAACTTAGTAAGTGGGCCTAGTCCATTAGCTCAGTTTTATTCCTGTTTACCTTTCTTAACTCATTTTTTCCTGTGTCAAAAGCAGTCACAACCAAATTTTATTCTAGTCATTAAATTTATTTTATACTGCAGAGTAGTTGCAGCTCCACATTCCTATCTTTTTCTATTTTGTTGTGTGTTATTTACTCTTTCCACAGCATTTTACTTTTGCAACACCTGGCCCCTGCTCCATGTAGATTTTTTTCAGCAATGCCAAATAACCCCTTCACTCCTTGTGGATGTTTCCATTAGCTAAGATGACTGACTGGAAACTTGCACCTGGCAGCACCCCACTAACTTGTACAGTGGTGGTCTCTCTTCACACAGCTTTGGAAACAGAGCTTGCACCCCTCTGTGCTTATATTTAATACCCTACCATGGTGAGAGTATATTTTATGAATCCACCCTTTGTGTTGACAGCTGATCTTCAGAACCAGCAGGTGGTCCAGATAGATTGTCTGAAACAAAACCTCAAATCATTGTAGTAAATATTTTCCATTACTTGTAGGAAGCTGACCTGCTTCTCAAAGTCAAGGAAGTTAAGTACAGCATATATCTGATTTAAGCGTATATATATATATATGTATATAATTACAGCATATTTTTTTTTTATTACAGTATAATTACAGTTACTGTATAAATTTATATTTTTCGGGTCTTGAATTATTCAAGTTATTTTCCCCTTTCTGTTATGTTTTTCCCCCAAATGCCACTATAACTGCCCATGGTACAGTGCTATGAAGTGCACAAACATACCCACTTTAACAGCTTTCTTCAGTAAGGAGGTCAATAGAAAACGCACACAGTGACCCATAATTGAATGCAAGAGGTTTACTGAAACTGATTAAACTTTCAGAGTCACGCACAGGCAGCAACGCTCATACATCTCAACCAGGCTGTAAGAGTACATCTTCCCTCATACTGACTTGCAGATTTAAGAGTCATGTCCTAGGTCAAAGAATATACTCATGACAGAGGAACCTGAAAGTGCCTGAATGAATAATAATGATTACAATTAATAAAATACTTTGCACAAGGGATGGCTGATGGCACTGCCAATCTTTCAAAATATGTTGTGGTTGATAACAATTGCTTAGTCTGGAAATCTTCTCTCCTTCACCTTTTAAAATAATAATTTAACTTAATTTAAAATGCAAGTCAAATACAAATCATGAAGCTAGATTCCAGACTCTTGCAAACTAGTATAAATTGAGTGACTTTACCACTTCATAGGGAGCCCAATTACTGCACTAGATGTTCAGCTTTTATATAAACACACAAATGAATGAGAAAAGAAGTTTTGAGTTTCTTTTACAGTGAGTGTATTTTTATTTATTATGAAATAGGTGGTTTTTGTAGTTATTTTACTTGTTAATGGAAGAAAATTACCATTATTCATCACAATGATTATCTGACCAGTTTTTAATATCTGCTTCAGGGTAAAAGGAGACATACTTGAAATTTTATTCTCTGAATCTTCTGATAGTAATGGGACCCTAAGAAAAAACAGTAAGATGCAGATATCCAAATGTAAATGAACATAATACATCCAAACAATTACCCACAGCTTATCAGATAAGTCATCTATATACTCCTTTCTTGTCAGATATATACTGGAGGCTGGACTCAGAAAGCAGTTGCACTCCAAGTCTCTTCCCTTTTTTTTTGGTCCATATACTTAGAAAGTCATAAACATTTCTTTAGTTCTTTCTCTGCCTTTATTTCCCCTCTGAAGTATTCAACAGGGAAGCCTTGAAGATACAAATGGCTTCTCAGTTTAAAAGGCAAAAAATATGACTTTCATTACGCTACATTTCCATTTGACTATGTCTTAATCAATAGAAGGTAACAAGCTTATAAATACTCTATCAATATTTTTGCATTCGTACAATGCACTATAAATGCTATATTAATATAAATATTAGGAATAGTTGCACTATCTCTACAATTTCAGTGAATATTTTGGAAGAATAAGTTTTCTTTCTGCAGCAGACCCAAAAAGTATCTTATTTCAAAATATCTCATAAGAAAAGAATTATGAAAAGAGGATGCAAAGTGTTAAGAGACATTTGTATAATCATTTATATAAAAGTTTTCTATGTTTTGTGACTTCTTATGGACTTACAGTTTATCTGAATTTATGTGTAACTAAATGGTCACAGTAAATTAAATACAATTATAAATACATGAAACAGAATTACTTTTTCTGTTGACCACATGAACAAAATTATCTTCAGGTCTGAATAATCTTAGAGATTAGTAGTTTATTAAGTAATCTTTATTTCTAATCCATAAAACTGTATTTCTGAATTGTAGTGTATCTTCTAATTTTATGCATATTTAATCACAAAGAAAATTCACATAGATAAGCAATGATAACAATTGAAATGAGACTACTCATCGGAAGCAATAGAAACTGATAGGTGGGTTATTTTTAATAGGTGGGACTTTTTCTCCTGTTAAAAAGAAAAAATATAAAAAATAAATTATACTACATCTAAAGGGTGTCCCTGAAGTCTCTTTATATGTGTATGGATACACTTAGAAATTATTTTATTTTTGTGTGTGCTAAGTGAATATCTGTTTTATAGATGTATAACATATAATATACTGTGTAATATAGTATAGTATAGCATTTATATTTTATTACATTTAATTAATTAAATATATATTATGTTGACATCAATATTTAGTGGTCACATGTGTTTGCTTTATTCATGTTGAAAAGTCATTGTATTTTCACAGAACCTTATGGTAAATCTATTAGCAATGCACTGTTCATGTAATATGACAGATTCTTTCATTTATGAACTTTAAAATGTCAAGTGCTTGCTTTTTGCTTAACCTTACTGAGATAACCAGTAAATACATTAAGAAAAAGTTATGAAACCCTCCAAACCTTCTTTCATAACTATCTACAGAGTGGCAGAAGGTTTTGTTACCATTCTGTGCTTTACTGAAAGCATCAGAACAAGCTGTCAGTAAATGCAGATGTTCTAAGATCTTCCAGCACCTTCATGCCTTCGTGGACAATTAGTGAACTGTAGGCCTAACATATAAATTGTCATCACTGGGCTTTTTCATATTGCTCAGAGTAATAGCTGCAGTTCTAGGAACATTCAAATACCAGTATCATAACTATTACTGGCTCCTTATAGATTCAGAACTTCTGTTTCAAGCAACATTTATAAGGGGCTTCTTAAAAAGAATCCAAAGGTCTGGTCTCAGCATTAAAGGGGTGCTGTATCATATCTGTCATATCAGAGCCAGAATATAAGGTCCATTATTATTATCCAGAATAAAATATTCCATTTTTTTCTTTTCCTGGTAAGTAGCATATAACATTTGCAAGGATAGCTTATTTTTCACTCTGACCTGTACTCCTTATGCTTTTCCTCTTCCAATTCTCTCTCCCCATGCCACTGGTAGGGAGTGAGCAAGAGGCTGAGTGGTGCTTAGTTGCCAGTGGATGTTAAACTATGACATTCCAATAACCCTTTCAGTAACAGCTTAATTTTTACTCGGACCTGTACCTACAGTTGGCAATTAAAGGCAGACCCAAAGCTTGAAATCCATGTAGTTAAGTTTGAATCAAATAGATATAATATGAAAATCATTGATTCAAGTGTTACTGTGATTTTTACAGAAATTAGGAGTAGGACTTTTGAGGATCTTGTTTCATACTCTTTGGTAATTTAATCTTATTACTCATGCAACAATACAAGACAAAAAAAATACTAGGAAAAAGGAGTTCAAGTGTTTGATGCTTAAAAGAGTGGTCTAAATCCTGGTTTATAGAGAGATTTTCATAATTTCTATCTGTCTTTAATTTAATCTCTTGATCTCCTTGTATAGAGATTTCAAGATTGTGTTTCAGGGCAACTTAGTTCTGAAACACTCCCTAGACGAATCTATCTGAGTAGAAATAGGCTGCAGAGTGATTATGTACTACAGGGCATTTTCTTTAGAGAAATTAGAGACTAAAAGTACCCTTGTGAATATTTTTCAACTGTTCACTTTCCAACATTTGAAAATAGACAATGACTTATAATTTCTAAGATGAGTTAAAACATTTGTATAAATATAAAGATGTAAAACATGGTGTGATTTTTTCAGTATTAGTTTTAATACTTTCAGTTGTAATGAATGGGTTCATACATGTTAAGTAGCCTCACTAAAATGAAGGAGTAGTAGGATCTGTCGCTGGCCAAAATTCAATTTCCAAAACTTGAGTAGCTTCATGTTTTTTTTCAGAAGACTTGGGCAAGGAAACACATTATAATTAAAATAATTTTTATTTTCAGAAGAAAACATGTGACTCCTTTGCTCTTCTCCCCCCCGAAGTCAGATCACTTACAGAAAATATTTTTTTAAGTTTTTAAGAAAACTTACAAAAAAATATTTTCCCTCAGGTCTTTATGCCTTATTCTCCATCTGATGATAGAATTCTCTATTTGAAGAGTCATAATAATGCTCCCTAGAGATAACTGTGATATCACAAATTCAGGATTATGATTTTCACATGGGAGAAAAATACAAACAGTGGATGAGCTAAAAAGGAACAAAGATCCTATATCCTTGTAAAAGTTTTTAGAAGCAAAGTAACACTGCAACAAATGAGAATTTTCAAAAATACATAGTCAAAGTTTGTCAAAACATTTCATGAAACATCAATGTATCTTATTAAAGAATGTAACAGGTTTCTTAAGTTTGGTGAATTATACTTCGGATCCTTATGTTCCTATAGAATGGATTGTAAAGAATGGTATTGTGCAAGAATTCTGAAAGACTAAAACAAATATTTTCCTAAAGATAAGGGACACTCTCTTTTGAATACCCTTTGGAGTACAGGAATCTCTTACTGGACTAGATTAGTCCACTAGGGGAGTGTTATATATGCTCATTATACATTGACTAAGAGCCAAGGACAGGGCCTGTTTTGTCAGGCCTAGTATAAACTTGGGTCTTCTTGGGACTTCTTCATACATGTCATGACTAAGTGGTCTGACACTGTGGCCTTTTACTAGAAATGTCAAAGCTCAAATTTGCTGGGTTATATAAAGCCAGAAACAATTCCCTTGTATGCATGTGGCACTATGCTCAAAGTGTTTCATTTTATATTACTTATATGTTTCAAGCCTATGGATGCTAACTCTGAAACAGAGAGCTTTAGAAATTACAGGCCACATAGTTTCTCAGTCTTGCCTGAGAAAGTGGCCTGGGAAAACATGAGGAAGAATTAAAACAATCCTCAGAGACAGAAAACAGCCTTGCAGGTGCTGTTTGTCTGTTCCTTGTTTTCTTTGCAAGAGAAGGTCCGGGGGTAGTGTGCCCCACTGACCAATGATGGTGATGTAGTAGTTTGCTAACTAATAAGAGTTTCTTTTCTATACTTTTCACGTATCAGTCTATAAAAAAGACCTGAAGTAATAAACTAAGAGAAATTCTCCTGATCGACTCCAAGAGAGTCTGTGTCGTTCTTCCCAGCCGTTCCTAATAGAACGACACAAGCCAGTCTTTCCACACAGTACAGTTCTAAACCCGTAGCCATCTCTTTTTCATGTAGTTGTGTTCTTTTCTAGGATAATAGGCAAATGGAGTGTCCTGCTGTATTGGAAACAGGCCCATATGAAACCTTTATGAAACAGGCTAATATGAAACCTTTTATGATCACATTACATGATGCATTTATATTTAGCCTCTAAGTTTCAGGGTTAAAAATATTGCTTGATATGTTACATTTTGAACATACTTTTCTTCTTTTAATTTACCAAAGGTCAAAAATAGTCCTCAACGATGTTTTACAATATTTGCCGTATAAAGAAAGTATAGCATAATGGTAAAGAGAATGTTGGTTGTCCTTGAAGCAAGCTCTTTGTTCACATGGAAGGCATGTATTAGCACTTCCACGGTCTTTCACCATCATTATGATTACATTCTACACTCTGCAATGTCAGGCACTTATTACTCATTTTCATTAAGTTTGAAGTTGTAAGGGGAAAATATTATTTTAAAATGAAGTAATTTACAAACATGAGAGATTCAAATTTATTACTGTAGCAAGTCATCCATTTCATGGGTTAGTGTTTAAACCCCTGTGCAGTCACATGACAGGTGGCTGTTTCACTGTTCTGACAGAAATTAGTACTGCCCTTTTGTTAGCAAAACAGAATGATGATCATAACATGACGGTATGTAACTTAGACTTCAGATCCATTTTGTGTCAAACAGCAGGTTCTAGCTAATATGATATCTCCCTCTTTACCCTCTGCCTTATGCTACTTCTAGTCTTTATCAAACCTTTCCCTAAGTGGTTTTAACATATAAAATAGCCAGCAACATAGAGAAATAGCTGTATACAAATATATATTTTACCAACTTCGTGTGACAAATCAGCCCATCACAGGACTTTATGAGTTCCAGAGACGATCCAAAGCAGGTGAAAAAAAATTGTAAGGAGAAAGGAAAAGCAAAATAGGGAGAAATTGTTTTATCTTGTCCTACTGTGAAATTCAGACTTAGTCAGCATTTTGCCTAGGTTTTGAATTTCAAGGTAGACAAAACTGAATGTAATTTATATTTTATTTTTCCTCTTCTTCCTCTTTTTTTCTTGACCTAAAACTTATGTGGGATTTATAAAGTCCTATATACATGAATGGTTGTTCAGATTTCTAGAAGCCATTTAGTTCAGTGTTTGTTTTTGACCTTTTTTATTTTGATATTGACAAAAAAGAGGGAAGGTGGTATTTGCCTGATCATAGATATCAGAGAACGCAGTCCTTAAGGATGATCTGTATGGAAGTGTGAAGATCTGTTAACATAACAAACCAGTTGCTCTGTCTTGTTTGTTATTTGTCATTCACCACTGTCCTGAAGCCTTCAGTCAATTTTTCAAAGAGCAAAAATGCCATGTCACAAAAAATGCCGTGACAAGTCTCAGTGCCTTGCAAGACTGAGTCTTTACTGAGGCATTCAAAAGCTGGATTTTTTTTGTGGTTACACTGATTGAACAATGATGCCTGTCAAATACATTTATACAAATCAAAGCCTGTTTATGAACAGAAATAAATAATTCAGTGACTGCAATAAATAATTCAACCAATCCCAACTGAGTGAAATACAGCCCCTCCTTTAGAAGCAGTCCCACCACACCAGTACTCAGGCACAATGATAAAACCATTTGAGCAGTTTTCCCTGGCATTGCTCCTGAGCTGTCTGATCTGCTGCAGGAAGTAGGTTGGAAATCTTTAAGACAGTTAACAACTTTCATGAGAACTAAGATCCAGCTTATATAAAATGTTGCTATTATTAATATTAATTTCGTAGCTATGGAGGCCAAGTTCTACTTTCTATTTCAATGATGAAATACCCTAACTTTAACAGAGCTTTACAGATAGGAGTGAGGGCATAATTTGGTCTCTTTTGACTAATACTCTTTTCCATGCACATGTGTGAATGTGCCACTCCCCACTAAGAATAAAAATTATCATTAGTTAAATATTGAGTGACCTTTTCCTTAGGACAAACAGGAGGACTGTAACTAATTCAAATCTCTTTCAGTAAGATGCTTCTTAATATACATACATGTCTACATATATATGTATATGTGCATTTTTCTTACTATATGTTTATATCACATTGATTGTGCTCAAAAACAATATGTAATCCATTGTTGCCCCCATAATGCACTTATGGGTGAAAGGAGAATACCACATGCCCCATCTCTTTTTTTTGTAAGTGTAGTGAACATTATAAGAATCCAGTCATATAAATTATTTCATTCATACAAGAAAACATCAGTAATATTCTTAAAATTGTTACAAAAGTGCAACTTTCCCCGTACCTACTGCTTTACCCTGCTACTGTCTTCAACTATCCACGTCCCTGTGGGTCTTGGTCAACAGTTGTTCTCAAGAATGGAATTCAGAAGGTTTCTGATGAGTCACATGACATCCTGAGGTCTGTTCTGGAGGAGTGTGCTCATGTGGGATTTTTTTCCTCATTAGTCTAGTGATCCACTTTGTTGTATATTTGTGTCTTTCTTCACCTCTGTCTGCTCCCAGCTGAGGTGTGAGTGTGAAATATTAGATTTAGAAGGTGACAAGATTTGTTCTGTTTCCAAAGCAGTCTTTGGTGAGACAGCGTCCAAAACTGTGTACTTTGGTCACCCATTCCATGCTTTGCCATGATGAATGCTTGTGAGATTAAAAATAGGACCCATATAGGGAAGAAAAACAAAACAAACATTTGCTTTCTGGCATGAAAGCAAATGAATGCTGAAATCTGAGGTGAGAGCCAAACATTCCAAAAGAAAGGAGTACTGCATGGCATCAGTGTTGCCCCTTCCACATCTTTCTGATCTGGACCACCCGTGGTGTTGGTGGCCTCAGGCTCAGATTCTACTGTTCATTTATTTTAGTGTTGTGGTACGAGTTCTCTTGGAATCCTTTTGTCTTTACAGAGGTGGAATAGTGTCAGCAGCTATGTATAGGTGTAGTAGTTGAATAGTGTGTTTTGTTTTTTTATAAATCTTTTTCTCATAAGGTCTGCCTTGAAACTGTTAATGAGCTGCTGTGGGAGTTTAAATCAGGGTAGCAAGGTACACAGAGGGAACACCTCCTTCCCACATGAATATTACCCGAGGGTAATAGTAAAAGTAGAGCCCATTTAGCAAATTTAGGATGGTTTAAAAAAGAATTGAATTGCTGCAAGAATTATCAATGCCTGTGTAGACGTACACAATATCCCTTGCCTTTCTCTTCATATAACAGCTAAGCATTTATATCTGTTTGAACCTTCTTCAAAACTGACCTTTGTTTTCAGGTTTTTAAGATGCTTGTTATCAAATGACAGTTTTAGCATTAAACATATTATTAATTTAATAAGTTTAAATATAATAAATTAATACATTTATATAATTAATAATTTATATTTAAATTTAATTAATTTAATAATTTAATATTATCAAATTATCAGAAATAAGAGCTGGATAAATAGAAAAAACCTTGCAGAGATAAACATAGGGGATATATGTTTAATATGGGAGACATATATTTTATTTGGAAAAATAATCTCTTCTAGGCTTATCCTCTTTTACTGACAGTTGATTTTTCTGATTTAATTTTCAGATTATTTGCTCTGCTTTTGAGCTAGTTTAAATGCTGATATAAATTCACCTAAAGAGGCTATGATAATGGTGACATTAAAAAAGCTGACTGACAAGGTTAATATGAACAGAATTTTTACACCAATCATGATTACTAACTCTAGCCAACATTATAGTCACAAGGGTGACATGGAGAGCTAAGCAGAAACACCTCAGATGACCCATTCAATTAAAAGAACCCAACCTGAAGAAAAAAAAAAAAAAGTAAAATTATGTACATGACCTCAGTGATATTTTTTGTCATATTTTTAAATTTAACAGCATATGTTGGATCAGCTTCATTTCATTGCTGCATAGTCCTAAACCATGACAGGGATGAGTAAAGTTCCAGTTTTATTGTTTGTCTTTTTGTTTCTCACCAGCAAATTTACTCATATTGGCATATTTATTTTTTTTTTTGTGTGTCCAATCCATTTTGCCAACACTTCTATCAGGTAAACAATCTCCCGGTCTCTATGTCAACCTATGAGATTTCTTATTACTGCTTTTTTTCCTATTTTCTCTCCCTTCCTGCTGAATGGAGGGGAGTGAGCGAGTGGCTTGGTGGGAGTCTGGTTGTTAGCCACTGCTGGCCCAACAAGACTATTTCAATTGTAAATGAAGACTGTAAAACCTGATGCCCATATAAAATATATTCACCGCCCCTAGAAGTTTGAAATTGGAAAGAGGAAAATCAGTTTATAAAAGACACAAGTTCATGAGCAACAGAGACTGATTCTATATAAATTAAAATATAAGCTTAAGATATTCAGCTTCTTTAGAGCATCAACATTAATAGTTACTTTTATAGATAATAGTAATTTTGGGTCCTTTGTTCACTTTCTTTTTTATTTCTACTACACATGAAATATGCGTTTTATTAAACTTAATTTTAATCTGTTACTATACAGATTATATGCATAAGCACTCCAATTTAGGAGTATGAACTTCACCCTTACTGGAAAGTAATAAGTTTTGATCTAAAGGGATCTACTTGGGTTATCAATAAACAAAAAGACATATTTTAGAAAGTGAAGACCTGGGTGTAAGTCATATAAAAGAAAAAAAAATGTTTTTCCTCTGTTTTTTAAACTAATTTATTCATTATCTGTGAGTGTGGTTTTCAGAGATACTCTGTGGGGACCTCTACTGTGCCTGTCTGGGTGAAAACTGGTATGTGTGTCAATTCCTTTTCATTTTCATTTCAGAGTTAATTAGGAAGTATTAAGTATGGAGGAGGGCAGGGGGTAAAGAATTTTATGAGACATATGCCAAACAGTTCTACAGTTACTCTAATTAGATTTAACTTCCAAAGGCATATAGAAAAGAGCCATCAGAGGGAGGTTATTAGGAGAACCATGCTAAACAACTTAACAGTAATTTGGAAGCTGAAGAAATAAAATGCATACTCCAGTGGGATTTATTAAAAAAAAAAAACAAAAAAAAAACCAAAAAACAAAAAAAAAAAGGACTATGTTTTGGCTTATTTTATTTCTAAAGGAAAGTTGACCAAGTACTTCTTAAGAGTGAGTAGAGGTTACTTATTTTATTTTTAGGAGACAAAATCTAGGAGATTAAGGAATGCTTAATATCTAGTAATGGGTGTATTTTCCTAATTCCAAGTTGTCCTGGACAGTGTCTTGGAAATTAACCCCTGGGTGGCAGAGTAAGAGGAAAAGGATAACTTAACCCAAACTCTGTACAGTGTCTTGAAGAGTGCAGAGACTCAGCTAGACTTGACCACTAGCAGGACTTGGTCCAATATATCTGGTCCATTTTTCAGAAGTAATGTACGAGGCACCTGCCATTTTAGTTTTCAGTTATTGCAACATTATAAATGGTAGGGGCTTGATGAAGATTGACAGAGGTACTAGTTTTTTTCCAAATACAACCAAACGGATGCAATTTTATTATATGTTTATCAAAAAACAAGATAATTTTGAGATACCACCTGTCCTGGCAGCAGGGAGAGAGTGAAGAGAGCAGCTGCTTTGAGCTATTGCCAGCTGTCTCTCCATTTAAATGCTCAGATCCAGAGTCAAATGACTCTGTAGTCCTAATGGATTTAGCAGAGTAGGCTGGTTAGGACAGATTGCTCCCATGGTAACTCTTGACTCACCTTAGGACTTTCCCTTAGCAATCACTTTATGGGCCATAACAGTTGAAAGAATTGAAGCCTTATTAAACTCTGAACATCCTGTGGAACTGGTATGGCAGACACGATTACACACGGAGCTATAACTGAGACAGTAAGACAAAAGACTTGATTCAATTTGGCAAAACCATGACCAGAGAAAAGCAAGATAAGGCAGGGCAAGGGAAGAGCATATGTATGAAAACTATATGAAAGATGGGAGAGGGTAAGGTTGAATTGTCATAATTCTTCCAGAGGTAAAATTAGATAGCTACATCCATTCCAGCTTTTTTTTAAGACTATGTCTGTGTCATAGTTTCATTCTACAAACAGCTTCAGAGGATCTTAAATTCTCTTATCTAACCCAGTCATGTCATAGCTGTGAGTTTTAAGACATCAATGTCTGTAAATAATATCTAAGAAAAAATAATGAAAAAGCAATGGAAAATATCTTAAATTTTTTATTATTAGTCCTGATATCCCTTTTTATTTTCTCTTGTGATGAGTCAAGCATAAAGAACAGCAAGTTAAAACTATATGAAATGGTCAAAGGCCTTCTATCTAATATGAGACTCTAGTAGGTACTTATGAAAAATAGACAGCTAAAAAAGAGGTATAAGCCCTCAGCTACCAAAAAAACAACACTTTTCTGCCATTATTTTTGAAGATTTTTGGGCTTCTTTGTTTTCAATTAGTCCCGAAGATTTTTTTATCTTGTGTGAAAATATACCAACTTAGTTTCCTGCCTAAGGAAGGAAGCTCATCTGCTTCAATTCCCTAGAAAAACTAGGTAATAAACCTGTGGAGGTCTTCTTTTAAATACCATATGTGACTTTAGGAACACAAACCTTACTGTTTTGTGGTTTCTTCTTTACCAGGAAGAAGAGTTATAGTCGTTTCATCTGTCCTTACACGGTAACCTTTTAACATGTTTTGTTATTTTCTCTACTTTCTTTCTATTTGTATTCTATTCCAGAGGTTTTGAGATAGAAAGAAGAGACTTTCATGAAGTCTTACAGGCAGTAAAAGAATAAAGGGTTTCCACATAATGGAATATTGCCATAATGAAATTTTCTGGTTTACTCCTTCTTTCTTTCTTAATAATTTTTGATGTCCACTTTAACCATTTGAGCAACCATGTCCACTCAGGTTATTCAATTCAATTTCAGAAATAAATCTGCCATGATTCCAGGATCTTCAGACCCACCACAGTTTTTAGATAACCAGAATTTCCTTTTCCTATGTGAACAACAGATATTACATTTTATTTGGTATTTTACTGTCTTTTATGTTTTCTCTGGATCCTTCTCTAAACTCAAAATTCAAGTAAAAATACAAATAAGCAACTTCTATTTACACAGGACTTGTGTTTTTGTATTCTTCTTAAATTCTTTGTTGGTTTTCATTCTTCAGTAGGTCAGCCTAAAGGCAACCTTTTGTATCTCTCCAACAGTGCTCTTTCTGAGATTTTTTGTAGCCAGTGTCCTACACCTGTAGTGGATTTCCTGCTCTTAGCTGTACTCCATTTTCTCTCACTAATGAACATGTTGTCTGTGTATTCACCACAGAGCAATCTCTCAGGGCATACTCTGAGCCCTTGCCCTTCCTAAGTTCAAAAAGTCAGAGATCAATATCAGCTGTGCTCTCACTGATCAACAGCTATATGGTCCATTCTAAAATGCAATTTCAGGCAGCAGGTTTACAGTTTATATTCATGCTTCCAACTCAGGTTTCCCCTGACCTGATTTATCACTTAAGCATTATGTGGTAGAGCAAATGGAACTTTCTGCTTCAAGATATTCCCCAGACTTCAGTAGTGTGCACAGTATGACCCAAGACAGTCCTTCCTGGAATACTGCAAGGTGTAAACTATCAGAACTACAAACATGAAACTGTTGGATCTGACTTGCTGACTCGAGTGTTGTGAAGATCACTCTGATTCTGCTAAAAACTGTTCTCTATCAAGCTGCTGTTCCTTAGAAGTATCTCTGTGTTGCAGTACAGGTAAAATTTTAGATTCATAGCAGATTTTGAAAAGTTCATTATTTGTGTACAAATCAAGTTCTTGTTTGTCTAAGAGAACCAGGAAAACACGGCTGTGCTCACCTTTAGTAGATAAAACATTGCATGGGAATGAAGAACAGTTCTGCTTATGTTTCTCTTAGGTTTGACCATTACTATACCCAAATGTCAAGGAGTGGAACACTATTTTCTGTCAGCAGCATCTGTCTCCTTGGCAAATTCCTCAATTATATTGGCAGCTTTGGAGTAGCCTCTAGGTCAGTCATGTAGCTACCCTTGTCCTTGCAACACTCATTTATAGTGATTCAGTTTGTTTCTGAATAATGTCTGCAGTTTTTATGCAATTAAACTGCTGCACAAATCACTTATGGGACCTCTAAACCAATTTTTTAATGGAAATATGTAGTAATTATTAACTGTTGACGTTCTGCCTACAATTATTTGTTATAATAAATAAGAATTACAACACAAATTATTACTTTGCTGGAAATATTCCAGCCTTTACATTTATTTAGTCCTTTGTCAGTACTCCTGGTTTCTACTTAGCATTATACAGACATTTTTCAGACTGTTGCACTCAAGTTTAAGCCATGACAGTTTTACCTATTTCCAGTTAATCTACACAATTAAAACCCCATGTAACATGCTTAATGTTGTGTTTTACCAGATGAATGTGTAACTGGTTACATAATATCTTGTTTTATATCCAACATCAATTTATTCTTGGAGATTAACCATTGAAAAAATATTGCTAAGAACTTTGCAGCCCAGATTGAAAACAGAATCCTCACTGTTGATAAATATGTAGGACTTAATTTTGCAGCCACTACGCACAATTATTGGTTACTTCCTTGAGTTTACATAGACCAATATGTTTATTAAACAAAATATAGATTTATGAATTAATATAGTCTTACACAAAGATTTCCTGACAAATTCAGAGGTCTAGAAACCACAGGTCTAAAATAACTTTAAAAACCTACCTTCTAGGGCTCCAAACAAGTTGATTTGAAAGCTTCTATTATTTTATGAAATAAATTCTGAAGTAATAATTTCTGGGAAATACTGAGATATATTTTTAATTACTATTACTCTATGAGAATAAAAGGAACCCTTTTTCAGCTTTAGATAATTCAACAGCTCATCAAAAATCCTACTGATGTTATGGAGAATTAGGTATTTTATTTTTTTAGAAATCATAGCAAACTGCTCTTGCTAATTATATTCCTAAAAATTTGCAAAGTAGGTGTTTAGATTCTAAAGGGTTTTGAATCAAAATATTTTAATTAATAAGAAAAAAAATCTTTTTTTGAATATTTTGACATATTAATACATTATTTTTAATGTCAAAAGTGCTGATGAAGTTACATCCTTTTGAAACACAGAATATTTATTTTCATACATTAAAATATTTATTTAAATAAAGAACATCCACTTTTCTAACATTAATGTCTTTTTTAAGGCTCTTAGAAACAATGCATAAAAATATATAAAGTATTGTAAAAAATGTTTTTTTATTAAAGGAATATGGATAACAACCTTGTAAGACCTAAAGTGTGATGTTTAAGTTGTAATGTTAAGAAATAAATACTTATGTTATTTGACTGATCAGTCTGAAAGGTTTATAGGAGCAAAACTTAAGGATGTCTTAGGAAAAATGTATAAAATGCTTACAATATTGTAATATTGTAAGATTATCAAATAATAGATCCAAATAGAATCAGATGGAATACATCGTAGAGTCACAGAATCATAGAATTATTTGTGTTGGAAGGGATTTTTAAGATCATCTAATTCCAGGCCCACTGCCATGGATAGAGACACCTACCACTAGAGCAGATTTCTCAGAGCCCCATCCCTCCTGACCCTGAACGCTTGAATGCATCTTGAACACTTGAATTCATCTTGAGTAATGCTTACAAACATTTAGCTGAGGTATTTTTTGGGGATATGTACATGTAAAATGTTGCTATTTCCACAAGATGTATGATACGAGATATTTGCTTGCTGCTAAGGAGCTGAGTTTATGATGATAAATGCCAGTATCTTTAAGGTCTTTAAGTTGCCATGATATGCAATTGATTTTCAAAATAAAACATGTTTATTTATTTTTATTATTTTTTTCTTTTAGAGTAATCGCTTTTTAATAAGTGATCAAAAGTACTGGAAAAAAACAACTTAATCTTATTTGTCATAATCAATTGGTCACCAGTGGCCTACAGACTGTATTTTAGGACATTAAAATTTATGTGTCCCGAAATCAGCTTCTCAGAACAAAATTTAAAAGTTTCCTTTCGCAATGGATCAGTGGTTGTAGATCAATGCATTCTTCAGTAAATCAGTTCCTGCACTGATTTGTGCTAGCAAAGCGTAACCCTAAAGTATTTAAAAATCAACCACTTAATGCTGGGATCCAATGTTAATGCATTATTAAGGGTCAAATACTGACTTTAATCTCACTTGAAATATTGCTGTCTCTATCCTATTGCAGCTTCTTTCTTTCACCAGTCCCACTCCACTCTAGAGGAGTGATCTGCACAACTGAGTTGCTGTGGCATCAGAGTCCCTAAGAAGATGCACTCCAGACCTGCGAGCTGGTGACAAGCATGTGAGCTTTTCCTCACCCACATGCTTGTCACCCTCTCCCACAGTGAAGCCTAGATTGAGCAAGACAGCACTTTTCAGCTCATGGGCATCAGGTGTTAAAGCACTGAAAACAAACACTTTAGATAATAGTAGTTGCTTTTCTGTCATATCTCCTAGACTATTCAGATATTACCACAAAATCCAGGATGACTCAGATGGAGTGTTAAACAGGTGTATAAGAATTTCATACATGCTTGCTGTTTGTTGTTTGGTTAGGTTGCCCTTCAGATAGCTCAGATTACTCTGTAAACGCTGCTAAAACAAATGTCTAATTTTTAAAACATTCAGCAGAAAGAAATTAGTATCTGCTTTGTTGGTTAGAGATAATTTTCTAATTCTTCCCCCACGACACCCCTGCCAAAACCATGTCTGCAAGCTAATAACGTGCTTGACCCAATTTATCAAATTCTTCCTAGATACAGAATTTCTCTGCCACAAATGAGAACAGTTTTCAGTAGCGAGAGATCAGGTCATTATTATTTTTGAGGTTATGCTTAGGTTGTGAAGACCAAAAGGCTAACAGCTTGTAACACTGTTTGAAAACATTGTTTGCAGATGGCAACTCTTGCAAATTGCCATTTTATCAGTATGTAATACTTCAAAAGTTCTCAACATTTAAATTTTTTAAAATAGTTTTGCTGCAATTACTCAAACTGATCAAATAAAAATGCAGTTAAAAAAACATTTGGACTATACATCAAAAAGTGAAAACTGAACAAAATTAGTTCATCGACATGTGTCTGTGTAAGTACAGCAAACAATCTTCATATACTATGAGGAAGGGAAGAAGGCAGGGGAAGAGAAAGAAAAAAATTGAGAAATTCTCTTTAAAACATTCTATAATTTCATGAAGATATATGGGTACCAGAAAGCAACCAATAGCCAACCAATTTTTCTTCCAAGTGACTAGGAATATATCCTTTCCAATTTCTCTTTGCTTGTTAATGTGAAGAAAAAAGGTTCTGCTACACATTTTAACTGTGAAAAATGTCTTTTTTGTTGTTGTTGGTAGTATACTTTTTATTTGAGAAAAAAAATAATATGTTTTTCTGTTTCTAGTTCATCATTTGTATTTCTGACTTCAGATTTGATTTGCTAAGGAAGATTTGTGTATGTTGGATATGATTTTGCTATAGTTTGCTCATACATTTGATAAAAGAAAAGAAGAATTACATAGATGCTTACCAGAATATAAATGAAGTAGAAGAAAGAGTATATAGAATTTAAATGTGGGGATAAGAAACCAGCCTTTGTGTGCTCATACTCCCAGTAATCGCATTAGCACAGCTTGAATTTAGAAAGTGCTTTATGTAAAAATGTATAAAGGAGCACCTTTGTAATGCACTCACTAAGAATAAACAAAGTGAAGGACTGTAGAGAATTGCCATGGCATGCATTAGGTCAGGCTCTTCTCCCAAACGGGGATTTAGTATCTCTTTTCCACCCAGAAGCAATAAATACAATTCAGTGTTCAATCAGACATCCTTTCACTTACATAAGTGTTTTTTCTTTGATTTTGTAGACTGTCACAGTTAGTACCTCTGGACTGGGAAATGGATATTGGGTAGCCAGTTCTTGCTTTGCATAATTCATATTATCTATGTACTTCCCAAAGTAAATGTCCATTTAAATACAATATTTTTGAAATTGAAAGCCTAAAGTAAAAAAACAAAACAACCCCAAACCCCAAGACAAAACCAATAAACCAAAACAAAAAACCTGAAAACTAACCAACTACAATAATTCTTAAATTTTATTGTTCTCGTTTCTTTTTCTACAGCTGGGGCACTCAGGTCACAGGCCAAAAAAGTATTTTAATCCCTTTGACAATACTTTCCTCTACAAAAACAGAACCAGAAATGAAAGCACATGTTATTAGTCTTAAACTTTCATTCAAAAATTGTTCCATAGGATCCAAAATCCACATATAAGATTTTTATTTTTTACTCCAGCAGATAAATCTTATTGAAGATGACTGCTTCTCCTGAAACTGAAATCTTTACAGTAAACATAGGTCAGTTTACCCCTTCTCCAACTCACTTTCTTCTGACTTCCCTGCAGTTCCAACCCCTGTCACACATGGTTCGAGACAGGCCTGCAGGTCGCTTGTACCACAGGAATATGAGCTCCTTGTGTACAGCAATTCTTCATGAGTACAGAGAATGTACTATAGGCTTTCTATTTTCTGTAGTCTTATAGCTACTTTTAAATGTAGATGGATATTCAAATCCATGTTTTTGCCCTAATTTACGGTTCAGAATCACAGAAGAATGTAGGCTGGAAGGAATTGCGAAATATAAAGTAGTTTCTTCATACTAAGAGCTACATCACAGTTTATAAACTCTTTGATTTAAGGCAGGAACAATGTGGAAAAGGGCAGTGGAAATGAAGAATTTATATGGCATAGGCAGATGAGAGGTGCTGGTACTGCCATGCACTTCCTGAGCCAGGTACCAGCTGTGGACCTCAGAGTACAGCTGTTAACTGGCAATTTTGAGGTAACCTTACTGTCAGCCACAGATGTCAATTGCCCATCTCACATGTGAGACTGTTGAAAGTTCTCACCCAGAGTAAAACACGTACTACTGTGATTTAAACAGATCTACTCCCTTTCCATTGGAACACATTGCTGGAGAAATATGACACACCTTATGGGACTCATATGGGAAGAAATTAAGTCAAGCCCAATGTCTGTGCTTTGTTCTTTAGGTACGAGAGCATCAAACTGAAGCCCAGAGCTCAAGTGGTATCTTATAATAAAATGTAAGTAACTTGGAATATCTGATTCTTTGCTCTTCTGAAATGGCTGTTCCAGATTTAACTAGAATCCAAGACACTGGGCTGCATGAGGAGGAATGTTGACAGAGGTCAAGGAGGTGATCTTTCTGCTCTACTCACTTCTGGTAAGGCCAAATATGGGGAACACTGTGTCCAGTTCTAGGCTTCACACTATAAAAAGAGACAGATGAAAATACTGGAAACCCAAAGAAGGGCGACTAAGATTGAGACAAGGAAGTTAAAAATTTAGGGATTGATAAACTAGGGATAGCTAACTTGGAAATGTATATTATCCTTAAAATGTATTCCACTTGGTAGAGAAATGTATATTGCCCCTGTGACTTCTGCTATGCTTTCAAAAGCAGGATGAACATCTGCTAGCCATGCTAGCAAAACAGTGTGAAAGAGCACGGGACTTTTGTGATAAGGAAGGAGTTATAACCCAAACACAGGGTGAAAGGAGACAAGAATGCCAGAAGACTGAGATAGAAGAATTGGCTAGACCCCAAAACCAGTCAGGACCAGTCTTGCAGCTTGGACTATGACCAAGGGGCCAGGGAGCATGCGTGAAGAGGAAAGGTGAAAAGTTCAGATGCGAAGAAGAGCTTGGAAGCCTTCATCAGAGACCACTGACGACCCCCAAATTGGGGAGGTGCAGGTGCAGACAGGACTGGGGGCTAATTACCACACGAAGTGAGGCTAGGCAGGGTTAGGGAGTGAATTAGGTGTATTGCATAATCCTAGATTGCAGAGAATAAAAGAGGAACGATCTTTACTTTTGGTGTATGTGACTTTGGGAACGATCCCGCATATGCCCGGCCACTGGATTTAATACATATCTAATACATACTTACTATTCAGCTTTAAAGAGGTGTGGAGTCTTCTGCATATCAAGATTATGAAAGGGCTAGAACATCTCTCATATGAAAAAAAGCTGAGAAAGCTGTGACTCTTTAGTCCGAAGAAGAGAAAGCTCAGACATCAGTGTATGTAAATATCTCAAGGAAAAATGCAAAGATGGAGACATGCTCTTTTCGATGGTGCCTAGTGACAGGACCAGAGGCGATGGTCACAAATTAAAACACAGAAGGAACAGTCTGAGCATAAGGAAATACCTTTTTTGTTGTGAGTGTTACTGAGGACTGGCACAGAGATATTCAGAAGCTCTCTGGCCATGGGCAGGGGTAACTGGCTGTAGGTGGCCCTGCTTGAGAAGTGGGGCTGGACCAGATGACTTCTGGAGGTCCTTGCCAACTTCAATCGTACTGTGACTTGGCGATATAAGAGTAAAATCTGTATCTTTGCTGCATCTGAGAAAACCCAGATACTCTTCAAAACTCAGTGTTAACCAAATTTACTGCAGGCTCTTTCATTCTCTGTAATCCTTCACATCAAACCCTTCATGTCTGCACACAATATGCATATTGATTATTTAGGTTTAACTGTTATATCATTGAAATTTTGTCAGCTCAAAATTTCGCTTCAGGACTCTTCATCTTTTATGTCACAAAAGGTGAAAAAACCCTGTTTTGAATTTGACAAACCAGTGTTACCATACACAGGAGCACCTCTGCTATAAAGAGGCTCAAGGAACTGTGCATGTTTACTGTAGAGAAAAGAAGACTCTGGGGACACCTTTTAGCAACCTAAAGGGGGATAAAAGAAAGGGAAATAGGGACTTTTTTTTAGGGTGTATGGTGGTAGGAAGAGAGATAATGGATTAAATCAGAATGAAATCAGATTTAGATTAGATTTATTATTTAGATTAGATTCTTTATTTAAAGGATAAATTCTTTACTGTGAGGATAGTGAGACTTGGAACAGGTTGCCCAGATAGGCTGTGGGTAGTCTGTCCTTGGCCAGGAAGGATGGGGCTTTAAGTAACCCAATCTAGTGGAAGCTGCCTCTGCTCATGCTGAGGAGTTAGAACTAGAGGAACTTTAAGATTCCTTCCAACCCAAATCATTCTACAAGATTCTATAAGACATTAAGAAAAGAATTCTACAAACATGGAAATATATATAATGAACTTGACAAGACTGAGTTTTATAAGATTAAAACAGTACTTTTAGGAAGGTGAAGTTCATTGTAATAATACTCTTGCAACCAAATAAAAACTGATGAAACAGTGAAGTCTCAAAGACAGTACTAACTTCAGTTTGGATTTTTAGGCATGACTGAAATCAGTTTAACTTTACTGATAACTCAAGAAAATCTGAAGAAATTATATAAATGAGAGGCATCTACCACCAAAATATATAAAAATCAGCTCTTATCACCCGTACCTCATGGTACACATTGTGTTGTTAATAACATTTCAGCTGTGCACAAATAATGACCTATCCAAAGGAAAAAAAAAATGTTTTGGAGAGGCCCAAATAAATATGTGATCTGCACCTTAGATGTTAGCAGTTTATTTTAGAAAGTATTTTTGACAAAAATATGTTCAAGGTCTTTGAAATGAAAGGAAAACAGAAAATAATAATCATCTTCATATTATATCAGATTCCTATTAGTCTTTTTTAGAGTAACAATTATTCCAAATTCCCTGTAGACAGCCATACAAAGACCTCCTTTGCAAGATGTTTAATAGATTCAGCTGCGAACAGCTGTTCCACTATTTGTCAAAAAATTCCTAAACCAGTCACCAGGCTGATCTATCATTCAGTTTTTCACTGGCTTGTTGGCTAGTTTGCTCAGTTTTTCCCCTAAATATATTTTGCTTTCTACATTTTCACCTTTACAATAAAACAGGTATAGTCAACCAACTGTTGTCCAGCTTTTACACACCTTTTAAAATAATTTTAAATAAAAATACATTTAGATCTAATCTTTTTTGTTATCCTTCACTTTTCTGTTATGGATAAAGAAGCAATTCCTCTCTAATTTTTAAACCTAAGTTAAGACAGTGTTTTGGAGCTTCATTTTGCTCTCCCTCAAACAATTCCAATATTGGATTAAGATCCTAAATTATTTTGCACGATATAAATCATCCTAGCCCCTTTTTGTTTTATTGAACAAATGAGATACACCAATTTTTTTTTATAACTGAGGTTTGCTTTTTAATGTTTTATGTGAAATAGAATATCCCTTTGGCTGAAGCTTAGAGAAAATTCAGCATAAATTTCTTTATTTCAAACACAATGGAATCATTACGTTCTCAGCATAAAAATATGGATTACAGGGCAATAAATGTGGCAGCTGGGAAACTGGCATAGAACGGTTAGGAGCAAAATATTTCAAATTCCTTACCATTCTCCCTCACAGGCCTTATTAATGGAAGAGCAACCCAACTTTTTCAAGTGAAAATTATAAAAAGAACAGTTGTGGTGAGAAAGACCTTTAATTTTACATACCAGTTTGAACAACAATTGTTTCAAGCATCCTCATTAAGAAAATTCTCTGAAATTAGAAAAAAAACCAAACCACTAATGGAAAGATATAAGCTGACTGCTTTTAAGTTGCTGATGTTTAAGTTTATATTGTCAGTAGTCCCAAAATAACCCAGGTGAAGTACTAGAAATGCACTGCATTGAAGCAATAATAAGAAAAATATATTTTAAACTGCTTACTAAACATATATATATACTCACTCCTGTTAATGAAAAATTAATGCTAATTTCAGAACACAATCAATGATTATGCTGATTTCTTTTACTGTACTGAAACAAAACATTAATATACACAGTGCATCATCAAAATGCTAACAAACATTAAGTCAAAGAAAACTAAGTCCCTATAGTATCTTAGAGAGGCTTGTTTTTTTTAGCTGCATCTTTAAGTGGTGAGATTATTCTCGGTATGACTTTCTAGAACAATTAAAACATAAGTATCAGGTTTGCCATGCTTAATACATGTGACTCAAAGTAAATTGAAGAATGATACTTTTATAATTTTCATTTAGTGTTAACCATATATATATAACCTGTGATCACTGTAGGGAAATGTGATGGGTCTTTTTTCTCCAATTAAATTTTGTGATCTGTAGAAGTAAGACATTACATTGGTTATATGTAATATATTTGAAATGCCTTTGTTGTGAAGCTATTTCAGCTTGATTTAGTTTTTAAATACAGGATGAAAGTTTAGTTTCTTGACCTAGCTATATCTGTCCCTTGAATTGATGCCAGAGATTTACTTCCAGGTGTATTTCTTCAGTTTGGCTAGTTTTATTATGCTATGCTGCTTTGCCTAAGAGATATGGTAAAAAAAAGATGGTATACAATTCTGTCTATTTTGTCTAGGTCAAAATAGAGCAAAAGCACACAAAATTTTCTGCCATTTCTTTGAACACTCAGTCCTAGAAATACACATAAAATCTACATGAGCATCAGACCTTATATTACATACAGACTAAATAAAAAAGTCTTTCTGCTCTTATTCCTTTCCTAATTAGTTTCAGTCCCAAGGCAACTAATTAATCATATCCTTTGAAAATGAACTTTCCCCCTTCTAAATTCATTCAAGTCCTTACTTTCCTCACTCTTCACAATCAAGATTTTCCATTTCAAATTTTAAATCACTTGTAAATACTACAAATAAGAAAATTCCTTATATTTTTAATGCTCTGCTGTTAATTTCAAAAGTTTTAAAACTGACAGAAAAATAGTCTTTTGCATTTTCCTTCAAAAAAGCTCTCATTCTATCTAGTGAAATAAATGTAGATATATACCTCATAAAAAAGCAAATTACAGAGAAGTTTGAAGTTCAAAGCAAAAAAGAAAAAAGGTTTTTGCCCATGAAATTTTTTTTTGTGTGTTTTGGCTTAGTAAATAATAGTGAAAAAAATATAGCAGTCTTTGATAAAAATTCACTTTTAGTCACTTAATAATATTTCCCTTTTTTTCACACCTCAGACATATATGAACAGAAAAATAGGGAACTGATTTTAAGTCCTGCAATGTATATGTGTATTTAATCTCCAAATTAATTATTTACTATTTCTGTTTCTGAAGCATCACTGCATGTACGATTGGAGTGAGATGTAATAATTGACAGATAGCAATCAATTTAAACAGTCATATACTCACTGCTTGGTGTGCTATTCTTATAAGGACAAGGTTATAAATAAAACTATTTGTAAAGCAAAGATTGAAGAAACAAAATTGCTGTAGAATCCTGCATTGCCAAAAGTGTTTGTAATACATTTTGTGGCTTTACAAAAGGCTGAAACATTTTTATGAATAAAAAAAAATTTCAAAGAATGAAGTTTTTGGGTTTGGGTGTTTTTGTTTTATTTTGTTTTTTGTCTATAAACTAAAAATCTTATTTAGAACTCCGTATAAGTCTTACAAAATATTTGGTACCACATTAATACTGGCTCTTCTCCTATTAACTTGTAAATAGTTTTCATGCAGTTATTAAACTCTGTCACAACAAACAATATAGCAACTCCCCTCGACAACAGCTTGATCAGAAAAAATAACTTTATTTTACATCTTATATATATATTCTTCACAGATTGGTTATTATGGTTGAGATTCATTATTTGGTTATAATGACTGTGTGAAAATTACCCAAAATTAATAAATTGCACACAGATAAAGATATTCAAGTCAGTCAGAAGAGTTTTCAAATACTGAATTACATTTTCCCCCATTTCTATCTGAAATTGGATTGAAATTGACTGAACATGAAAAATATTGATGTTTCAGTCTCTTTCACATGGACAAAACCACATACATATGTTGTTTTAAAACTCCTCTTAGGAAAAGTTAAAATATTTTGAATTCTTTTAATTCTAATTCTGTAGGGACTCTTGAAGCATTTACACAATTAACTTATGGTAACTATGAGAAAGTCCTGATAGTTTTGCTTGAAACTCTCAAACAAAGACAAAATTTTAGCCACAGAATATCCCTATAAGTCTGATTTCCCATTGATTGCAACTCAAACTTCAGTGATGCATTATGAGAAATCTTATTATATTTAAACAGAATGACTCAGAATCTGCATTATAGAAAAGAAATGGCCCTTTTTTGTTTTCCTTAATCTGCTATCAGTATATAATATGCAATATAAGTAATATATGACTTTTGTAGACTTCTGTTTCAATTTTTTGTTCTAGCAGAGGTGCTTTAGCTAAGTATAGGTTCATTTTAGCATGTCAATGAGGATTTTGGTATTTCAAAGTAATCGAGTTTGTCTTTACGGACACATAAATGATTAATCCCATTTAGTAGGGAATTAGCAGGAGTTAGTAACATCCAATGTGAAAAAACATGCAATTTATATTAAATTTATATTAAAGACCAGAGTCTTATTGCATAAAAATACAGCTGAATATATGGAATATATGAACTCTCATGGAAATCATTAAAAATCAAGAATTTAATTAGCACTTGATATAGGTAAAACTCTAAAGGCTGATACCATTGCTCAACATATTTAATTTGATACATCATGACCTGTTTTAAGGAAAAGAAACCCTCTTCCAACCTATGCATGCAATCTGTGTTATAGATGCTAAGCAGAATGCCTTCTCTTTTCCAGGTTTCAGATTTCCAGTTAATTTAATTTTCTTCTGATCTGAACACCTTTCCATACTTCTGATACCATACCTTTCCAAACTTCCATACCTTTTTGAGGACCAGAACAAGATCTAAAAAATTTAAAATAAAGGTGCCTGGTGGATTTATGCAGTGTCATAATGATTTCCATTTTACTATCTATCAGTTTCCCAACGATTCCTACTTGATTCAAAAAGTAGAAAATATAGGACATGAAACTGAAGGTGGATCTGATATGAACACAAGAAAGATCCTAAAATGTAATTTCCCACATCAAAACATAATTGAAAGCTAAAATGACAACATAAAAGACAACATTACTGATATTAAAAAAAAAGATTGAATTATGCCCATGTTTAATTGTCTTTTATTCTAAATAAGGTTCTAAATAAGGTGATACAAACAAAAATAGTTATGAGTCAAGAAGTGCAATGAAAATATTTTAAACTGTGAGGCAGAAAATCCCTTCTTAATTTTAGTCATAAGTGTAGGCAGAAAAAATGCAATTCATTTTTTTCATTGAAGTGTGATGATATAGATCACATGGTCATTAATTAAGTTTACGTCAGTTCTGTGCTCTAACAAGAGATGGGTTATGCAAGGAAAGATATTGTCTGTTACATTTGTTCTTTGGTACCTAACAGATGTGGGCAACATCTAGAACACCACCTATGCTTAAGAAGATGATCTATCGATTTCATATTTGAAACTACACTCTGAATTAGAAAAGCAAGGACTCTTCAAGAAGTAACAATCTCAGTTTCTGTACTTTCCATATAAGATTTTTTCTTTTTTATGTTTAGATTGTTCTTTAGATAAGAAAATCAATTTGCCTGACCAGAGATTTATTATCCTGTTTACCTTAAAACTGCAAAATGAAAGAATGCTCTGCAAAAACTCTTATTGGTAGGAAGGACAGCCAGAAGCAAGGAGGAAAGAGAGTGAATGAAGCAGATCATGTAACCGGCATTTGTGAAATCAAATTTGTTGTGTTTTTACTGTCCTTATGCCCTTTATAATCTTATATACATGAAAATTGACACAGAAGCTTTCAGACTCAGGATTTAAATAACTTGGTTGAGATCACAAACTGCTGCCTTTCAGTATTTAAACACAGCTCTTTAACTTGCTTTGTTAAGAAAAGTGACTGCAAAAAAGTGTTCTGAAAAGACAGTACATGCTTGAAATATCTTGCAGATTGCCGACAGGATCTAGCTGTCGGTTTTAAGATGCACTGATTGCATTCATAGTGGAGTGTTACATTCTGACAAATAATCCCAAACCTATACACTTGATTTTTTAACATAAAAAAATAATACTTTTCCTCTTGAGATAATGTCATCAAATACCATCTGTGCTGGCTGCAATTTTAGTCATAAATCCTTGCTGTATTTATCAGAGATTAGTTTTTCAAAATAGCTAATTTTCATCTCAGATTCAGACACACACTAATTTCGTTGCTTCTTTCTTGCTGAGAAGTCTGATATAACAGTCTCTCACTGAAAGGGTTTGGCATTTGCCCAAAACAAAATAGGCTCATCTCCTTGCATGGAACTAGTTTGCTTAATAGGTCTAGAACTTGGAATCATTAAATGAAATAAAAAACATTCCCTTCATGTAACAGAAACTTAAAAGGCCTGTGGGAGGTAACACGACATTGTCGACAATGAAGTTAATATTAAAACTAATAAAACTCAGAGGGAAAAATCATCGTGCAGGTAGAAAATATTGAGACGTGGATATATGAGAATGGAAGGAACATAGCAACAGTATTAAGTTAGAGCATAATTTGGTGGTATTTTCCCAATTTCTGTTGAAGGTACAATATCAGATTAGTGAGTCTGTATGACAGAAAATATATATGGGTTAACTGTCATTTAGAGTATTTGTCATGTATGACAAATTTCATATATAATTTTGTTGTAACTGAGGTAGTCAGACACCCCTCAGGAGAAACTGGTACATCATGAAGATAAAGAGCAAAAAACATTTTCTCCCCAAGTATTTTACAACATAACAAAGGAAACATACATTCAAAACAATCACTTATTTAACCCATATTTCATCTATTAATCTGATGAGAAAGATATGAGAGACACTGTGGAAAGCCTTACTGAAATCAGGATAAACAACACTGCACCTTCCTCCTCTGATGAGTTAGCTACTTCACAGAATCGATATTGGGTCTGCAGGCCTGGTTTTTGGCAGTAGGGAGGACTAGAGGGATGGCCTCTGCTGGAAGCTGCTGGGAACTTTCTCCATGTCTGGCAGAGACAATCCCTGGTGGGTCCAAAGATGGATGTGCCACTGGCCAAAGCTGGGCCACTTAGAGATGATGGTAATGCCTCTGTGATAGCAAATTAAAGAAAAAAAACAGAAGAAAGGAAAAAAATAGTTATTTTACAATTGTAATTGAGGCCAGAGAAGAGTGGAAGGAGAACGTGTGAGAGGAACAACTCTGCAGACACCAAGGTCAGTGGAGAAAGAGAGGGAGGAGGTGCTCCAGGCACTGGAGCTGAGATTCCCCTGCAGGCCGTGGTGCAAGCCATAGAGAAGCAGCTGTGCTCCTACAGCCCATGGGAATCCATGGGGATGCAGGGATCCACCTCAGCCTGTGGAGAACACCATGCTGGAGAAGATGGATGTCTGAGAGGAGTCTCTGACCCTACTGGATGCCCATGGAGAGTGGACCCCACCCTGGAGCAGCCTGTCCTTGAAGGACTGTGCCCTGCTGAGGAGTGGATGATGCTGCAGCAGTTTGAGGGGTCCAGCTGCCCAAGGGATGGACTTCCATTGCAGCAATTGTCAGGGAACTGTTCTCATGTTGGAAAAGTTCACAGAGAATTGTCTCCCGTGAGAAGGACCCCACAGTGCAGTAAGGGAACAATTGTTCTCCCTTAGCCATGGAGAGACCATCGGCAGTGAAGTGACCATAGCCCCCGTTCCTGTCTCCTTGTGCCTCCGAGGTCGGAGGGAGAGCTGGGATGCTATAGTTTGGAATAAGTGATCCTTGAAAGTCAGACAGCTTTCCAAGGTCATCTCCCATGGAAGCAGAGTCCTGAACAGGGCAAATTATGCTTCTCTTAAATCCAAGGCTGTGATGCTTCAATTTGCTGGTTTTATCCCTAAAATACACTATTTTACAGTCACTGCAGCCAAGACTGCTCCCAGATTTCACATCTAAGGCCAGTTCTTCCTTGTTTGTAAGTATCAGGTCCAGCAGAGCATTTTGTATTTTTTGGTCCTTGGTCACCCATGTCAGGAAGTTATCAGCAGCACTCCTGGAGCATAAAATTAATTCAATCTTCTTTCTGGATGGATTTCGTCTTGTAGTCGATTTTCAGCAGCAATGAAATTTCATTTTGCTTCAACACTTATAACTGTGAATTCTCATAGACGGGACTCAGGTCAAGATAAGGACACCAACTGAGCTAGTTGCCTGTACTTTAGGTATCTAACTTGGGAATAAGTGTATTGTTTTTTATGTATAATTTAATGCATAAAGTATGTTTGCTTTGGCTATGACAATACATTTAGAATATAGGAAGATTTTCATATGTAAATATCTACATCTAGACATTCTAGCTTCCAACTCATCTCACACAAGGTATGAACTCCAACTATGTCTTCTTCCTCAGTTGACATAGCACAGGATCCTAGTTTATATTTTAGATCTTCTGTTGAATACAGCTGGGGAAAAAAAAAAACAAAACAAACAAAACAAAACACAAACCAAAACCAAACTCACAACAAAACCAAAAAACATGAGGTTAAAAAGTAAAGAAACAGATACATTTAAATGTATTACAGGACAGAATGATCAAAAAATCTTTGCATTAGGAAACTAACTTAATGATTTTATGATTATTTATAATTATTTTATTTTATTCCTTAAGTAAAATATGAGTGCTAAAATCAGATAGGAAAAAATGAAGATAATTCTGATTAAGCAATAAAAAAAATAAAAATTTGACAAAAGAAAAATACAGAAAACCTAAATAATTTTTTTGTGTGTAAATCATGCACAGAAAAGCATGACAGCACTTTTCGAGATATAGCAGAAAAACTGGAAAAAATAATGGTCATGAGTAATGAAAAATGATGTACAAGAAACCTTTGAGGTGACCTACATACAGATTTTCAGTACCTAAAGGGAGACTGCAAGAAAGCCAAAGAGGGACTTTTTGCAAGTGTAAATAAGGAGTCTGATACATGTGAAAATACTGGAAGATCAGAATATAGCACAAGTTTGGCAAAGTGCAGAACAAGCAGTGAACAACAATACACTGAAAATCAAGAACTGTGAAAAAAATAATAAATTATTCATTACAAACATCACACAGCAAAGCAAAAGTTACTATTTTTTTCCTCATTACTGCACATGACTTGAACTTTTTGAAAGCCAGACTCCAAATTAGACAGCTGTTCATAACATGTGGAGAGGGAACAAGTGGTTCCAGTAGGGATCGCATGAAAGCTCTCAATGCTTCTTTCTGAAGTAATGAACACTTCATTGCAGAGGAAAAAGCATTACCGCATTGCATGAACAGCAAACAGGCAGGTACATATTATCAATATCACTGTCCTGGTAAATGGAAAAGTCTTGAAAAGACATGAAGGAAAGTCCTTATTATATTAAGGCGTATGTGTTGATGGTTGAGTATACGCAGTTTTGTTGCATCTGTATGCAGACAATGCTCACATTCTTAAACAGGAAACAAAAAGTTATAAGTTGGATGGTGTCCTGGGGTGACTTTATGATACTGGTATCCCCAATTGTCTGGTTTATGTTATATATTAAGTTCTGCACCTTTAAGACTGGCTCTGAGAGTGAAGGCGGGGGAAGAAGCTGCAGTTTGTGTTAAAGAAAAACATCACTCCCACACATCTCGCTCCTGGACTGTGGTGTCTGCAGCACGGACAGACAGCAGGACAGAGCTTCTCTCTGGTTTTTAGTTAATTTTAGCTAGCTGAAGCAGAGGAGTTCCTTGGACCTTTTTTTTCTTTTTTTTTTTTTTGTCCTGGATCTGTGCAAGCCTGCTCTGGACTGAACACCCAGCCAAACCCCGGGAGCTCACGCCTGTAACCCACTGGGGCCTGGGCCTCGGCACTTTCCAGCGCCAGAGGGACTGAGAAGGGACCGAGTGAGCCCAGCTACACCACATGAAAAGGACTTTTCTTCCTAGATTTGCCATCCCATCGAACAGCGAGAGGTTTTATTGTTTAATATTATTTAATTTCTGTTAAATAAACAGCCTTTTCCACTTCTCTCCACGGAATTTTTTTTTCCTGGACCAGTTGGGGGGAGGGGTCATTTCAATTTTTTTCCCTGGGGAAACCCCCATTTGGAGTTTTTCTCACAAATTTGCCCTAAACTAGGACAGATGGTTTACAGTGTCAGTTTTCCTTGCATGGAAGGCTAAGGAGAACAGAGAAACTGAGACTAAATATATTGCCTATTATTTCCTTCTCCATCATAATCCTTTTTTCTCTGTCTCATTATGCTGCATTATCTTTATTTTGGATCCTTTATGTACATTTATTATGATAAATCATCTGTCACTTTGTTCTACTATTAGTCAATTTAACCATCAATCTGTGCAGTCAGTTTTCAGATTAAAGCTGTATTTTAACCTACATTTCAGATTTATTGGAACTGAAACATTTTAGCATGAATTATGCCTAAATAATAGATAGATAGATAGATAGATAGATAGATAGATAGATAGATAGATAGATAGATAGATAGATGGATGATAGGTAGATGTTGTATGCACATAAAATCTGCTGTTGCTTTCAGAATCAAGGTAGACAGTTATTGAGAGATAATTGTTGCTATTTATGGGAAATGGGTTCTCATTAAAAATAAAGGTTAAACGAAGAAGTTAGTTCTTTCCTAGGAATGACATTTACATTTCTTTTTAAAGTGACAGCTTTCAACATCAACAAAATCTAAATTCAAATTTTCAATATAATAGACCTCCTTTTTTTGGACAATTAAACAAACTTCTTAAAAGTTTATTTTTGTTCATTCTTGGCTTCCTTCTTAAAGCAAATGTTTCTGGAACCTTAGAAGAAAATCCCTTTAAAGAAAATCCCTTCAGTCATTTCATAAGTATAAGATTATGAAATATATCTACTCATATAAAGGATAAATTCTGAATACCAGTTTCGTTTTGGAGTAGATCATTGAAAACCAAACTTTTTAACTTCCAGTTAGGATATGTAAATACAACAAGGGTGAAAATAAAATAAAGGCTCTACAATTATGTGAAAAAGGTAAAAAAGGGATCTTTCCCTAGTAAATATGTCCCAAATTATTTTTTCCTTCAGGTCAGTCCTTGAGGTAAAAATTATGATTTTATAAGGAAAACTATTAAAATAGAAGTTGTAATGAGTCCAGATGACTTTGTGACAGTACCACTGTTAAAAAAACAAATTCACATCTACCTGAAAGAGAATGGTAGCCATGCAGAATGACAGGCTATATATTAAACATAACAAAAACAAAACAAAAAAATTCTAGGTAAAATTTAGTATCGCTAAAGTTGCCAACTTTAAATTGGAGTATTGTTGAAAGAAATAACACATGAAGTGCTTAATAGAGATATTCAGAAGGAAGCACTTTTATGACTATTATCTTGACAAATGTTAGAAGAGAAGTTTCTGGTCTAATGCATTTTCTGGTTTAAATATAATTGTCAACTGATGTTATATCTGAGACACCTTTTTTTGGATGATAATTTCAAATTGTGTGCTCTGAATCAAACTGGGGTCAAATTTGCAGCAATGGTAGCTAAGGAGATAATCTTCATGCAGTTCGAAATATCAGTTTCTATCTCGACAATTCTTGATACATGTAATAGAGAAGCTCTTTAAAGAACTACAAAGTTGTTAGAAATAACCTTTGATGAAAAGGTCTTCTGGTGAAACATATTCTTCTGCTGAAGCTCTTGTTTTGAAAGTGCTACAAGAACTGCAAACATAAGCACTGCATTAGAAGTCTTGAAGAAAATCAGTGATTAAGCTTTCCAGTTTTCCATTCTTTAGGTATTAAAAGTACTTGTTTTTCATTATGTGGCATTCATATATTTTGATTTTCTTTAGCTATTTAAGTCTTGGTGCAACAGTCTCTTTAGATGTTTCTAGACTGTTTTGTTCACTTTCTTAAAAAATAGAAAAAATGAAATGGGTAAAAAAAACCCATGAGCAATGGCTTACAAATTGGTGACAGCCGGTTGTTTAAGATAATTGTGCAAAAGTAACTGATGCAAGAAAGAATAAAACTCTTCAAATGATAGCAAAGCCAGCGTGAGGTCTACCTAGAGAGCAAATCTTCTAAACCCAACAATTCATTCTTTTCTATCTTTCGCAGCGCATGTGTTGCCTTCAAAACAATTCCACCCAAGAGAGATACAATTGCTGTTTTAATTACAACTCACAAAAGAGAAAGCAACAGATGTATAAACATATTTTAAGTATTTATTAAATATCTGCTGAATTGTTACAGTCCTGTTGGCTCATTAGTAAAATCTCCATGGATTAACTACTGATTCCCAGCAGCTTCATCTACAAAGACATAGGGAAGATTTGCATTCTCACCTTATGTACACTCATTATAATTTCTTTTATACATTGCTAATTATAAGACCTAATATTTCTTTGCTCTTTTCTTAATGTCCCACAGAATTGCTGACTATTAAAGATCTATAAAAAGATATGCAAAAGAATCCACTGAATAAATATACCAAACTCTTAAGTGATTTTTCAAACTGATCAAGGTTAAGAAGCATCAACTAAAAAATAAAGCAAAAACAAAGAAAAAAGGGGGTGAATGAGCAGGAAAAAAAAAGCCTCAGTTCTTTGAAAAATAAGGCTGTGAGGATTTTTCTTATATTGCCAAGGATAATTGTGATCCCACAGCACAGAGGTTTAGAATTTCCTGGAAGAATCTTCTTCTTTTGTATTATATCTCCAAATATAATTCAAGACTGACAAACAGTTAGGTGTGATGATTTCTTATGCATAATCAGGAATAACTGTCGTACATTTTGCATAATAGTATGTAAACCTTTCAGAGGGCACATTGCAAATTTCACTTTCTGGACCCATGAGGGTTTGTGTTAAAAGTGCAGGACCCTCTGAAGGGGAAGACAGAGCTTTTTCCCACTTATTTTCCCCACCCTTCCAAGAACAACCAAAGGTAAAAAAAGAATTTGATCCATATTATAATGATCTCTCAAAGTGCTTAAAATCAAGAGAGATGAGTAGCTTCCTCTCTTAGCTTTCACCCAAATGTTACAACTATCCACTATTCTGTTTGTTTCCCTCTACTATTTAATCATTCCAGAGATTACTAGTACTTGAACCATAATGCAAGGACATGTCGGTCCTGAAGAATATCCTGAGCAGGAACGGCTGAAATAAATTAAACAAACAAGGATATTCATTGTGTTAAGCAGCATCCACACCAGGATTCTTTTGCATTTGAATTTTTCATTTGTGAGATAAAAGTTTCATATTAAGTAAATATACTGACCATATTAAATAAATATACTGGGCATTTATTATTTCCTAAATATAAGAATGCGATTTAATTTAGGTGCTGGAAAAATATTCTCTCTGGTCTTCACTTGCTGCTGAAGACTGAAAATATCCCTTGGTCATCTGGGCTCAATGCAGATGCCTAATATACAACAAGAACATTTCAAATGGTACTAGTTGGCTTCATCTGAGTGAAAGAAACAGGTCTCAAGGGCAGGATCACTTTAGAGATTAGGATTACTGCATTTAAGGTTTTATAAATAGATATATACATATGCTTGGGAGTCTAGACTTCACTGGAAATCTAATCTTTACAGAGGATGCAGAGTAAAGTAAAATACAGATGGCCAGGTTCCATCTTTCTACACAAGGGTGAGTGGAAACATCTAGGCTACATGTCTCTGCTGACCAATTTTCAATTTTTTTTCTGTATTTATTGTGGGTTTAGGTAATTTTCTTATAAGTAGATGCACATGTTTTTTAAAAGAGAATTAACGTAGCAGAAGTGATATTTTTAAAGCCTGTGGGGAAAATATCAAGGTAGCTTTTAGAATACATTTCTGGTACATTTCTGGACTACACAGAAACTGTCAGAAAACATTTAAAGGAGCTTGTGATGGGTCATAAAAACAGTTTTTTACTGAATCCACGATTTTCACAACAAAGTGGGATTATGAATTACTATTCCCAGGCTCATCAAATAAGCTATTTTTCTGAGCTTATTCAAGAACAGAGAAATATAGGATGCAGTATGTTTTTTTGAAGTAAATTGTTTTCATGGTAGCTGGATATTTCTGCCCTTCATTGCTTGCTTGAGTTTCTTTTTAAGGGCTCCATGAAATTTCCAGCAGTGGATCAAAAGTGAATAACTGAGTGTTATACCACCCACCTTTCAGTGTGCTTATACGGAACATACAGTGGGCTGAAAACTGCTGCAGGTTTGGCACTGATTCAGGAGTGATCATACTAGTTTTATCTTAGATGTAATAACAGTGTCTAGTAAAAGATATTGTAGGTGTTTTGGTTTAAACCCAGCCAGCAACACAGCACCACACAGCCAGTCACTCAATCCCTCACCAGCAGGATCAAGGAGAGAATTGGAATGGTAAAAGATAGAAAAACATGTGGGTTGAGATAAAGATGCTTAAATAGGGAAGGCAAAAAACACAAACACAAGGAAAAAATACCAAGGAATGAATTCATTGCTTCCCATGGGCAGGCAGGTGTTCAGCCATCTCCAGGAGAGCAAGGCCCCATCACATGTGACATTGACTTGTGAAGACAAATAAAACCACCCCAAATTTTCTCTCCTCCCTTCTTTCTTCCCCCAACTTTATACACTGAGCATGATGTCATGTGGTCTGGAATATCATTTTGGTCAGTTGGGCTCAGTTGTCCCAACTGTGTTCCCTCCCAAATCCCTGTGCCTCCCCTTGCTCATTGATGAGGTGAGGTGAGGAGCAGAAAAGACCTTGGCTCTCTGTAAACACTGCTCAGCAATAACAAAAGCATGCTTGTATTATCAACACTATTTCCAGCAGGAACCCAAAACACAGACCATATTACTTACTGTGGAGAAAATTAACTCTACCCCAGCCAAAACCAGTACCAACATAAAAACAGACATATAACTATAGGAAAATAAAAGAAGCCTAGGGCTTACTCCTGAAGTCAAACTCTGGTGGGTTGACCCTGGCTGGATCCCAGTGTCCACCAAAGTTGCTCTGTCATGCCCATTGGCATCTGGAAAAGTGGAGACAAGACATTATGAAAGGATTGATATAAGGACAGGGAGAGATCACTCACCAATTATCACCATAGGCAGATGTGGGGTGACTTTACCTTTAAGGTGGTTTTGGGAGCTAAGGAAGTTGAAGCTGCTGGTGACTGATGGGAGTCTTTTCTCCTGACCAATTATCGGTCATTACTGGGAATTGACAGCAGTTTTGACCATTGAAAAGTGAGATCAACTTGTGAACCCTACCTTAAGATGTAAAGTCAGAGCACTCTTGTTCTCTTTGTTTCCTGGCTGTGAAAGGTAACAGAGCTCCGGCTGGCCTCCCATTCCCTGCCCAGGCCATGTGGCCCGGGCGGGGGCCGGGCTGGGCCCAGCGGCTCCCGGCCGGGAGATGGGGCCTGCGGGGCTTGTCCCGGGCTCTGGCCGGGCCAGGCCGGTCCCTGGCTCGGCTGCAGTTTTTGCTGTGACTGAATTCACCAGAGGCTGCCGAGTAAAGAAAGAAAGGGGCTCTGAACCTGCTGCGGGCTGAGGCGGCGACTGCACTTTCCAGAGCAGCCATGAGGAATCTTCTATTGAAGACAGCTCCAGCTGCTGCTCCGGCAGAGAAAAAGCCTGGGCAAGATTTTAACCCTTTCATTAACCAGATGAGACTTGCAGATTAATATTTTTTTATCCAGAGAAAGAAAAAAAGAGTAATCAACATGTAAAGAGACTTTATAAAACTATCAAAGACAGTAAAGAAGAGAATTAAGTTTCAGAAAAGGTAGAGAATAAGGAGATGCTTTATGAGCTGAAATACCTTTCTGTTGAGGCTATGGAAATGGACAATAAGGTCTTGAAAAAAACTCCTTTAATTCATGATGGTATATAGGGAGGAATAGAGTGTTCAAAGTGTAAATTTTGAGTAAAAAGTAGAGTGATTGTGATACAGTGAAGTGCTGGAATAGAGTGAAGCGAAGATTTGAAGCCTTGCGGGGCAATGAGAAAACTGTTTTTCTAGTGAAGCTCACAGAGACAGATGAAGAAGTATTTTGCCTTTGAATAACTCATCCTTAAAATGACATCCCTAAACTCACGGCCCATACACACCTCAGAGTGATGTGAAATGGGAGGAGTGAGCTCTGATAACAGCATTTCTGGGCAGCTGACATCAGGGCAATAGAAAACTATAGCAGAAATAGTTTTCTTGTGAGAAACTCCATAGATTAGCAGAAAGAGACTTCTGTTTCTCTACAAAGACTGATGAAAAGACTCTAGCAAGAATTGGGACTGTTTTAAACACCAAAGTTCCAAAGTTCTTGTCTCTGTTGTCATGTGAACAAGGGAATGGTGGGTAGTAGGGGATAAAAAGGGTTTTCTGGAAGTATACTCTGGTGTTCTTATTCTTGTAGTTTGTTAATAAACTTTCTTTATTCCTTTTAAGTTTTAAGCCTGTTTTGCTCTTGTTCTAATCCATATCTCACAGCAAAAAATAAGTAATCTTGTTTAGTTACTGGTTTAAAACCACGACAGCAGAGCAGACTTGTATTGGGGAAATTAGTTTAATTTTCCACCATTCAAATCAGAGAAGAATAAGATGAAATAAAAACAAATTTTAAAATACTTTCCCCCCACCCTCTCTTCTTCCTGGATTCCACTCAGAATTTCTCTGTGGCACAGGGGAAAAGGAATGGGGCCTGCAGTCAGTTTATCTCATGCTGTCTCTGCCTCTCCTTCCTCCTCTCAGTCTTCCTCTGCAGCATTGTGGGGTCTGTCACAGAGGTTGCAGATCTTCATTAACTGCTCCAGTGAATCCCTTACATGGAGCACAGTCTTTCAGAAACAAATTGCTCTACCATGGGTCCTCTAGGGTCACAAGTCCTGACACTAAAACTGCTCCTTCCTGGGCTCCTCTCCTCCACGGGGTCTCAGGTCCTGCCAGGCACCTGCTTGAGCATGGGCTTCCCATGGGGTCATGGTCCCTTTCAGGCATCATGCTCCAGCATGGAGTCCTCTGTAGTCTGGAGAGGAATCTCTGTGCCTGGAGCATCCCTATCCCCTCCTTCACTGACCTTGTCTGCAAGGCTCTTTCTCTCACATATTCTCTCTCCTCTCTCTGGCTCCTGCTTCACAGCTACTTGTTTTCCTCTTCTTAAACAGACTATCCCAGAGGCACTGCCACAGTCACTGATGGCCTTAGCTTTGCCCAGGCGTGGGTCTGTCTTGGCTTTATCTGTCTGGCTTGGATGGTAGTGGCTGTATTGAGCACAGGGAAAACTTCTGGTCCCTGTTCATGGAAGTCACTCCTGTAGCTGAGCTGCCAAAATCTTGGATTGCAAACACTAAATACAGACTTTTATTGGATCACATTTCTTCAGTGTCAACATAAACTCTGTTTGAATGAAATTTCACAATCATACCTAAAACTACATTTGTACCTTGATGTCTGCAATACCCCTACCTATTGATTAGTCTGTGTGTCAAAATCAGAATTTTAGGGTATTTCTGTATAGGTAGATGATCAGTAAGACAATATACCTTCTGGGGTACTAGCTTTTCCAACTACTAAAAATCACCAAGCCATCACAGTTTTTCTCTAAAACAAGTTCTCTCAGTATTCCAGAAGTAACACTTTCATAGAATTCAGAAACTTTCCCTTTGAGGCAGACATACTGCCAAAACACTGCTTCATTCTAGTCGTCTCTGTCTAGGAAAACATTTCATTGTGCTCCACTAATGAACAGTAGAACTCATAGTAGCCATGTGGGTGCTCTGAGAGTGCAGGATGCACTGGTCCCCAGCAGCTATGACTAGTGAAATGCTCAGCTAGACTAGGTATGAGGGGCTAAGTAACTAAAAATGGCCAAAGCTTCTTTTGGCTTGGTAAATTAAGTTAATCTGGGAAGATGGGAAGCAGTTCAGGGTTGCAAATGCATTTTTATCATGACTTATTTTTGCTGTCCACTACATGGGATGATACATCAATCAATTTTCAGCAAAATTGGCAGAAAACTCCCAGTCATTTTATCACCAGAATTACTGATTTATTTTCTGCAAAGTAGCAATCCCAGATCTGTTGTTTACTACAGGAATTGCTTTGGGAATAATTTTAATAATGACATGACTTGTGGTTAGGGGATTAATATAACTAGATAGGCAGAAAAAAATTGTACTCAAAATTCCAAAACAATTGTGACTAATGAATGGTAAATGTAAGCAAAAATGGGCCTGATCCTCTATTGTTAGGTATGTGGCAATGCAAGCACAAAAATTCCCAGATTGGCATATTTTATATTTCCAGAGGTCAGAAACCACACAAAACAAGAAATGACTATAGAATATTGCCTTCTAACATGGAGAACTGGAGAATGCATACTTATTTGAAAGAATGGATGTTGCATTTTGACAAAAGACTGCTTTAGGAGGAGTAATCTGATGGTTTTGTGCACATCTTCAAAGATATCCCAAAAAAGAATTTGGGAAAAAAATTAAAATACTTTTAAAAAAGTACCCTTAATAACTTTATTTTTTTTTTTTTTTTTCAAACTGATGTTCTACAAGAAGTTTGCAAAGAAATCTTACAAAGAGCTCAGATGAGAATTTGGCTATAAAATAATGTTTCAAACAAGTAAAAGTCACTACAGAGAAGCCAAATACCTTTTTTTCCATCACTGTTCAGTGTGGAAAAATCAGGGTGGTTCTTTCACTGGAACTCTTTTTTATTGGAGACTCAGCAGTTATGCCTGAAATTGGCTGTAAAAGGGGTTATGAAGCAGACTGACAAAATAAGCAGTAACAAATTGGAAGGAGTACATGGTATTCACTCAAGTGTTCTAAGATAACTCAAGGATGAAATAGCTAAATTACTAATGGTAGAGTGTAACTTCTCTCTTCAAAACTGCTGTTGCACCTTAGGACTGGGAAATGATAAATGTGATGCCAGAGAAGATCTAAAAAATTTTTCTCTGTAGCAGGTTGTAGCACAGTTGACAGCTAGGTGACCAACAAGCCTTTCTATCGCTCCTCCTTCTCAAGAAAACAGGAGGATAAGAGACTACTGAACACCTGTGGGTTGAGATAAATATAGGGAGATCACTCAGCAATTATCTCCATGAGCAAAACAGACTTGGTGAAATTATTCTAATTTATTACTAATTAAACAGGCTAGGATAAAGAGATATATATTTTCACTCCTCTCACTCCCAGTTGCTGCACAGCATTTTTACCCTTTCAACACATTATCACAGAGGCACTGGCAACATTGCTGCTGAGCTCAGCTTTGGCCAGTGGTGTGGCTGTCATGGAGTTGGCTGGAATTGACTCTGTCCAACATGGAAGCAGCTTCTGGCATCTTCTCACAGCAGCCAGATCCTGGGCACACACCTGAATTACAATTGTAATTACACCTGAATATACAAACAAATAAATAATTAGAAAGAGGAGGCAAAAGTAAGCCACCTTCTCTTGTAGAGCATTAAGGTTATCATAGATTTGTGTTGAATATTTTTTTACACTCATTTGCAAATAACCTAAGAAAAGAGATTAACAGTCAAGTGGCAAAGTCTTTCTGAGTATGAAGTAATTCAGTGCAGGGCAGACAGAGTTCAACTTTGAAAACTTTGATGAAGTCAGTAAGAATTTGAATGACTATGCTAAAAAAAATTCAGATGTAATATAATGATGATAAATACAAGGTAATCTACATGCTGAAACCAATAAAGGACACTGAGCTGACCATGTTACTTGGGGGAAGATTTTGGTTTTGTGACAATCATTTCTAATGTTCAGCAAATGTGAAAAGAAATCAGTTGTCAGAAAGTAATAAAGAAATACAGAATGAAATAGAAAATGTCATTATTCCATCCTATAATTTCATGTTTCTTTTATGTTTTGAATACTATGCAATCTTAGTCCTCTCACCTCAAAATGATATAGTAGAATTGGAAGAAGTTCAGGAAGGAGTAAAGCCTCTTATTAAAAATGTGTAAACATTTCCATACAAGTAATGATTTAACAAGGCAGAACCGAACAGGAACCTGTATGGAAGAAGTGAGCTGGTGGATTTAATAGACATCCACAACATCACAAGTGCCATAGACAGTTTAAGAGAGGTCAGTCACTTCTGTTTTCTTCCTATCTATTATCAAATAAAGCTGATGGGAATTAAGTTCAGAATAAAAGCTGAGCTTTTAGGGTTTTTGGGGTTTTCTCCCTCTGCATAATATGTAGTAGAATAATGAAAGTCTTTGTCAAAGAATGCTGTAGACTGTAAAAATTTAAATAGGTCCAAGGGCTTATTAGATAGTCCTGTGAAAGAAAAGTTTATTAATCATTATTAAATAGGCAGAGAACATCTGATTCATATATTTCCTGAATTGAAAAAAAAAAAAAAGTATACAATAAGAGGCAGTGAAGTAATTCAGGAAATTTCATATATGCTTGCTCCATCCTTCATTCTGCAGTGTCTGCTTATTCCTGCTGCTAGGAAAGAGATATTGGATGTGTGCTTTTGATCTGACTTAATGCCCATCAGTGTTGTAATCTGTTATTTAATTTCTTATCCAGGGTTAGATGTACTTTGATTTGGTCAATATTCCATTCTTGCAGTTAGATCTGTGTGGTGTATGAATTCTGCATGGTGCCCCCTGAGTAGGGGAGGTGAAGAGGGAGGTGTTGATCTCCCTGGCATCCAGTGACAGGATGTGAGGCAATGGTTTAAAACTGCATCGGGGAACATTCATATCTGACAATAAGAAACCTTTTTTGGGTGGGTGGTCAAAAACTGTAACAGGCTTGCTAGGGAGGTGGTTGATGCCCCAGGCCGCTCAGTGTTTGAGGGGCATTTGGGAAGTGCCCTTAAAACACCCTCTAACTATTGGCCATCCCTGGTCAAAGAGTTGGAGTGGATGATCTTTGTAGAACCCTCCCATTCTTGGTGAACTATTCCTATCTATTTGATTGTAAACCTAACAGAAGTTTTCTCATTTAGAAAAACTGTAAAATACTTACCATCAATTTAGTTGTCACTTATGTAAAAAAAAAAAAAATCCATTATGCCTAATGTGGGAAATATTTCAGTGTCACTTTAAAAAGCAACAACACTAATTAATTTCACGCCCATCGAACCCTCACATGATTTTGAGGTCTTAGAGAAGAAAATTAAGTACAAAGTAATGACAGTTGAATAGTGAGTGCACTCCCACTCACTTCTAATTTGAGAAAAAAATAAAACTTTTAGAATGTAGCAGCTACATCTCAATTTAACTGAAGTGTGCTTAACAGCAAATGTTAAAACAATTAATGAAATTCACCAAAAACCCCACACTTTTCTTCAGCTTCTGGTGCTATATGTAACACATAAACAGGTTTTCCTAGATTTTTTATGTGTGTTTTAGAGCTTCTTGGAAGAATGGCTGAAGAATTATCTCAACTTCTTACAGCAATCAAAGTCTAGTGGGTGAAGCTAAGCGTGAGGAGACCATTCCTAATAGTAGGTGTATTAGGATAAATCTAGTTTAGTCACCTTGATTTTTTTTTTCCACTGTTTTACCTCTAAATCTGCCTCAGTATGTTAATCTTCTTTTGAAAAAGATGAAAAAAAAAAAAAAAACCAAAACCAAGAAGTGATAAAATCATCTTGCTCTTTCAGTTCTTTTTTCATTAAAGCTAGTCTGGATATCTTTTGTCCCTTCCATTAGAGTCAGACATAATCATACCCAAAAGACCAACATTTCCATCGCTGTTCAGCTGCTGCAGTGTTCTTCACTCTGCAGGAAGTAAGATTACTTAATCAGCAGAAGGTTTTCTGCTAAATCCATTGAAAAGTTGATATTCTTGAGGAATCTTGTATATAATTATACAGAATAATCAACAGAGGCCAGTGTCTGCAGAGCCAGTGGCGTTATACAGGGCTACAAATAGAAGAGCATGGGTCATACTGGAAGGATTGTCAGTCTCAAGGAGTGCTGAAGGAGTTGAATGTTTTAGTCAAAGAGCTGTTATTTGTATTTCACAGATCCTCTTGATTTATTTTTTTAATTGTTTCCCATTAATTTGTTTAGAAATAAGTTATATGCAACTTTTATACAGCCGGGTGACCTACTTGGTCATCTATTGATTAGCATTCTATAAATAAAGGATATAAACTTCAATATAAAGAATATATTCTATTCTATTTTCCAGTACTATTCTTTTTCCTCCAGTGAATCTTATGATGGAAAATAGTCCCATAACTTTTTATGGGCCTAACACATAATCCTTAACTTAGTCTAGGCATTCTTTTCAGAAATTTGTTCATCGATTCTCTGTTAAGAGCAGACCCAACCTCAACAAAATTTTCTAAATAAGCAGAATGGTTTAGATTGTAGCAGATATGTCTTGTTCTGGAAGGTAGAGCTTATTATCAGTGTTAGATTAAAGCAAATCCATTGCTGGGTGTCTGTGACCAATGTTCAGCATTGCCCAGTTTAGGGTTTCAGTAAGATGAATGTTAAAAAATTCCTGGAAGTATTGAGTATAATACTGTTGTTTTGGGTCAGTTTTGGGTTTTTAAGTAGGAGACAAAATTTTAAACTATGTCCATTCTTATTAATGTAAGGAAACAATCTCATTACAGCTTTTAATAAAAATCATATAATAAGTAAATTTATTTTAAATATTCACTAGGAAACAAAGTAAATATTTTTATTGAATCTATATTTTTTGCTAGGTTTCAGATGGCTTTATTGTTTCAACAAAAAAATTGTCTAAGAAAAGACACACGGAAGAAAACAGTGTTAATGAGAAAAGAAGGTGTTAAACCAGGTTTTTCTTAGTCATTATTAGACAAATGTTTCTTCTTATGTTGTGGAACATAAGATAAACGTGCAAACATAGCAATGGGAAGAGTGTTCTGAGGACACTAACATATTGGGAAAACTCCAGATTTTATTTGAGGCTAAAATAACACATTGACCCAAATCCCAAAGAAGTATTCATCCAGTTTTCTTAAGGAAGAAAAACAAAAACCAAAAAGAAACAAAAAAAAAAAACCAACAAAAAAACCCAAACAAAACCCCAAACAACAAAAAACCCCCAAAAATTCAAATGCTATTAGTAACTCCCCCTTTTTATATCCTTTTGAATGCTAGCGTTTTTAAACTTACTTCAATTTTTTGCCATCTTTAAGTAGGTTCATTTAAAGCCCTGGATTCCTACAAAATTATAATATCTCTTATATTTTCACAGTGCTTCACAGGAAATGAAATGTCTGGCTTCTGTTAAGTATTAACCATAGATATTAAGGAGGGTAGAAAGTAGAGTAAAAAAGTTTTAAATAAAAAAAATCCTACATGTAGTTTTAGATTGTAGATTATAGATTATGTGTTTTGAACTAGATATTTTCTGTTATGATGTGACTGAAAGACTCCATGAAGATTTTAGAATGAAGTAGGAAAATATGGTTCCATTAACTGGTGCTATCAAAAAGAATTTCTCAAAATCACTGGTTCTGGAGCACCTCTGAACCTCCATCTTATGGATCAGTCCAGGGACCTGGTAAAAAAATTTGTAGACATCTGACTAGGAAGGCTTTTTGTGGTGAGTGAGCTGACCTGTGCCAACAAATGCCAACGCCACTGGAAAGAAAGGGAAATACACACAAGATTTTGCTATTCTTGAAAGCAGGGAACAGATTTCAACATCTGATTTCCAATTATATGTTTTTTGCTTTTAGTGTTTTTTGGCTTCCTTACCAAAATTTCTCATTTTGTGGTGCTAATGGCCTACTGAATGGTTAGTCCACAGAGAAACAGACTAAGTTAAAATAAAAAAGTCAAGGGGAAAACATCTATTTTATTCTAGGTGTGGCCATTTGATGGCATTAATTTAATATTCTCCAGTACACATTGTAAAATCTATACTGTGGGGGTCCAATTTTGTATACTCACAGATTCAAAAATTTTTTTTTGAAGTACAAAAGATGTTATTTTAAAGTTGTTTTTTAAAGTGTGTCTGCTAGTTTGGATATTTACTTTTAAATTCACCTATACAAGCATGAAGTTATTGAATGGTGCAGTTACTGTCTTTGGTGATGAGCAATCTCTGCCACCAATAACATCCTGTGAACATGGACAGGTATGAGGGCTGCAAGGCAAAAAAGGTATTCAAGCTGTTTGGCTACTGACTAATTTCCCTTTAAAATATGATGATTTAAAGAAGATAAAGGATCATACAGTACTTTTTAAACTTTAACAATCATGTCCCAATATAGGGAAAGCTCATATCTATAGCAGATTATACTGAATAGTAACGTATAGGAGTTGCCACCTGAGAGGACATGGACATTGCAAATAGACTTTTTGTATCATTTTTCTTTTTCCAAATAAGTTTTGTTGAACTTTCTTTAATCTTAAAGTACCACACGTGTTTTTATTCAGAGAAGTTAATTATTGCCTGCTACACTGTATGGCTTATAATTATGAGATGTTATTTAAAGCTCATTACATGTAGAAACCTGAAAAAAATAGTCTTCCTTCCTGTGTTACAAACTCATTTATACTTCATACTTTCTAAAACATTATAATCTAATTATAATCTAATTACAGAATATTGCAGAACCTACATCCAAATATAAAATGTCATTGAACATTATATGTGTATCCTTGATCATTTATTTGTTGCCAGAAATCCTTTGTGAAGTTCGGAACATATGTGATAAGAACAATTGCCTCTTTCAAGGTGACTTACAAGGGACTGCTAGGACACAATATTTTGCAGCTCATCATGACACTAATGTAAATCTGCAGCCAGAAGATCGTGGCCACTCACTACTCTTGTGAATTTAAACTGTTTTACCTAGGGGAGAGATGACGCCTAAGTACATGATATTAGATATTCTAAACAACTATCATCACCACGGAAAGTCATTTTTAGTAGTAACCAAATTAAACCAAACAGGTTAAGTCAGGTAGGTTTTGAATCATGCCATTTAAAAAATGAAGAGTTCTCAAACAAACAGAATATAACTTATTGGAAAATTCAATTTTCCTGTGTTATTGTTGAAAGATTTCCTAGTAATACTGCCACAAGTAAAATACCACCATACTATTCAGATTATTCAACTGTTTTGTCATGTGTTCATGGTATCCACAGCTTGATTCATTTCTTCAGTTTGTTAAGGACCTTGCAGCATGATCCCTCTCTCCCTTCCTTCTTTTAAAGGATGAAATTTGTTCTCAAAAAGCAGCTGGTGAATTATCAATAATTTTCATGTGCTTGAAAGTGATTGAATCAACATAATCACATGCTACAAATGAACAGGTGCTGGAAACATGTCTTCAGACACCTCAGAAAAAGATCAAACCAGACTGAATAAGTTCAGTTACGAAAGGTAACCTTTTTGGCACTCCATCAGTTTTAAAATACTAGGATATTCTGAAAATTATTTTATTTAAAGCATGAAGAATTGCTTACCATAAATCAAGTTCCATGTAAATCTCCCTTCAGTATAGAATATTTACAGAACACTGGTAGTTTTGTCCCAGTTTTTCACAGACCTGAGATACACCAATGAGAGAAAATTTGGGGTGGAGGAGTTTATGAAAGCATTTTTTTGAAACGCTTGCTGCACCTCTATGCCTTGTCTTAAATCTAGCCATATTATGATATTTTACAATTACACATAAGGGTGTGTAAAGCTGTCATTGAAGCTTATTTTCTCTAATATTTTACCACTGAGGTTACAGGATAACAAACTATGGTTTCTCCTCTTAAGAGCAGGTTTCAGTGTTCCTCTGTAAGTAAGAATTCACTTAGCTGAGCAGCAGCTGTCAGAGTATGAGACTGGAAGAACATGTTATCATTCCAATACAGACAATGACTGTTAAACTGACCTTTTGTCAACAGTATTAAGATTTTTACATAATACATTTACAAAGCAGCTAAGACTTAGAGAAAACAGTGCAGGCAAAATGTATTTATCTTAGTCTATGAGCAAAGCTGTATATAAACTTTCTCACTTGAGGCAATGTGATGAATAAGATAAACAGATGCTCTACACAGGCTGTCTGAAATATACTTTAAACCATTGCTGTGTTTATGGTGATTGTTATCTCGAATGCACCAGTAAAAGGACTTTTTCAACTATCCTGATCAGTTCTCATTTCCTAGTCAAGTCAGTTCAAAACTACATTTATTTTTTATTCTGGCCTCAAATAAGGGCACTTATCTATGTCTTCCAGTATGTGAAAGCAACTGGTATGTAACAGATATTATCATATACTGTTTTTGATTGAACACAGTGGAGATACATATATATGAATGATAAATATATTTAGTTCTATTGCTTCTATTACTTCTAACATAAATTCTTTTATAGTAAGCTCTGATTTGTGCTGTAATTTCTGTCACTCAGAAATCAAGATCTTGATTCATTTTATTTCTTTCTCTGTGCACATTCCTATTTAAATTCCATAGCTGTATATCCTGTCTTAAATTCAGGTTCAAGTGGAGATGAGTCATATATATTCACCACAAAACTATTCTCATTTCTCATAAAGTGCATCTGTGAAAAACTTGGTTGTCCTCTGAAACCTGAATCAAGCAGCGCAGAAATAACATGACCTGATTAAGTCACAGAGTAAGAAACTCCTGTTTCTACATGACCAGGACACTGTTAAGATCCTGTGCCATACACAAAACAGCACAATGCCATTGACTTGATGAAGGAACTTGACAATTCAGGTTAGGATATGCATATGACAGGTTCTTTGCTCTTAAATATTTCTTTGGCTCTCTACTGTGTCACTCTACCAGATTTTGGCCCTGTTTCTGCATTCAAGATTCAGGTACAAAGTGCCAGACACTAAACTTCTTCATCTCAAGAAAGTTTTGCACAAATACTTTCTCAGTCTAGGCTGAATAACCCTGAGAGTATGAGCGACAGTACAGCTGAATTACAGATATTGTCTCAATACTCATTGTGCTGAGATAGTCTCCAAGAAAGCTGTGGGAGTTATATTAGAAGGTTATTTTATTCTGTAGAGTCTGTAATGTTCTGGATTTTGTCAAAAAGCACTTTGGTTCAGAGGTATTATAGACAGAGCTTTGTTTCATATTTAGGGATAATGGCTTTTAATTTTGAGGGTATTCTGTAAACAGAAAACATAGGAGACTTCCTAAGAATGTTGAAAATGCAAATCTATCTATCTTCTTCAAAGAAAACCATAATAATGATATATATTACATTTTAAAAATATATAAAAAACTGCAATTACTTTGAACAAGAAAAATTACTTTTTTTTCCAGAATATATCCCTCATCAAGACATCTGCAAATGTCATGCTACCAGCAGGATGTTCCAGTCCTTCTATACATATGTATTATTGCCTGAATACTCACTTCTGTGCAGGGTATGAGGTCCTAGAGCAGAAGGGACAGACATCAGACCTATTTCCTGTGTAATTTCATGCTCTTTCATTACGAGCAGTCTCCAGCAGAACTTCCTTCTTCTTTACATGGTCAAAGCACACATAAGAAAGCTTTATCATAAGAAAGCTTACATCAACATAGAAAAATATATAAAAATTTGAATGACATAAAGAGCATATGTTGTTCAGTAAGGGCTTTTCAGCACAGTTATTATTGAATAGATAATCATGAATATGAGTAGAGTACATAGAGATAGTCTCCCAGAATATTTTTCAAAGCTCCATGAGTTTATGGTGCAGTGCATATACTTCAGCTAGATTTGATGACTTTTGCTTTCTAGAAATCTGATGGATTTTTCTCTCTCAGTATGTCCATATGTTTCTGAACTTATAAAACCTTTAAGCATTTTTCTTTTGACAAATAATTATCATTTTCTCATAAGCTGCATGAAGAGGGAATATTTCCTTTTTATCACCTCTGCCCTTAAAGTTTTTTTCTGTCTTGAGACCTAATACAAAATTGTCCTACTGTGTGGTTAAAATGCTTTTAGTCAGAGTTGTTCAGAAGAGCTGAGATTGCATAAAAAACATTAGTTCAAGACAAACAAAATAAAATAAATGAAAAAAAATAGAAGTTATGTCTGTATACTGCATGCTTAATCTCTTAATAACTTCTTATATTTCAAGGATGGATAAATGCTGAACAAGACACTCTTATAATATGGCAATCTAGATCAATTTAAATTTCTCAAATTTACCTAACAGGTATAATTCTGTATCAAATCAGTATACCCAAAATTATTCCAAAACATACTCTTAATCTGAATCAATTTCTTTACAGAAGGTGAAGCCAAGTGAAAAGAAGCAATATTATTAAATGTATGGAATCACTGCAATTGCAATAATACACTTTTTTTTGTTAAAAACCCCACCCACATACACACTTCCTCTCCCCTCAAAAAGGTGAGCACAGAAACAGAACTACAAACAAACAAACAAAACAAAAAAACAAAACAAACAAAAGAAATCAAGCATGAAGGGGGAATTCCTGTAACAAGTGAATGTGAGAAGCTAAGCTTTTATCAGCTTTTAGAAGAATTAAAAAGGGTAACAGTATATTTTTCTTCACTTTTGTCACCTTTCACAGCTCCCAGCTCATCCCATCTTATAACACCTATCTTCTACTCTTTTTTATATCTTTTTCTATATTTTTCTCATGGAAAGATCTGTTTTGTTTTTTTTTTTTTTCAAAAGTCTTGCTTTTAATGCCTGGAAACACATAATTTACAAAAATAACTTATCAATGACAAAAATAAATGTTTTTCTGTGTAATAACATCTCTAAAATACCATTTTGTGGAAAAATCAACTTGCAAGATTGTTCTCAGTGATTTGGTAGAATTGTCAGTATGGAGGAATTCTGAAGATTTGAAAAATCACCAGGAACTGGAAAGAATTTCAGTCACCTTTATTACTTTTCCTTTTCATTCATTTTTGATACATGAAGAATAACAATCCCAAGAAAAAAGGAACATGAGCTATTGCTGCCAAAGGAAGCCATTCTTAAATTAATTCTGTACTGAATATACTGTTTGTGGCAGTTTTTATAACAGCCTAATGGATGTTTTTGGTATGTGCTTCAGCCAGCATATTTTACTTTAATATTTATGTAATTTATTTTTCTACAGCAGTACACAGTGTGTCATACTTCAAAGATAGCCAGAATACAGTCTCCTGAAGATGAAAGCTAGGATAAAAGTTTCCAACATCACCTCTTTCCATAAATATCTATGGTATATTATTTAAATTATAATGTACATTTTTGATCTTAATTCTTTTCTTATTATTCTCTCAGCTCACTCTTGATTCCTTCCTTAATAGCCAATGTCCCTGAAGGCTGTTTTCCTAATGGTGGGAGCAGTTATACAGAAAGAGGTGTTCCTGGAAGCAGAAACTGTGATGTACAATGTAAAAGTTTTAGAATATTTCCATTTACTTCCGGCCAGCAGTTTTCATACCTTTTCAGAATAATGGAAACTCTGCCACTTTTTCTGACCAATAGTAGCACTCTTAAAAATGTTCAAATATAGTCATTCCTTCTCATCACTCCACAAGCTATTTATTACTTCTATTGTTACATAAAGCATAATTTACTTTATATCAACTCATTTTACAAGTATGTAAAAGACATATTAGCTCATGTTCAAGGAGCACGTTTTCTTAATTTTCAGTGTCTACTTAGACTTGAACTTAATATACTTAACAATATAACTGCACTTAAAGGAACTTATAGAGATTATAATTTGCATCCTCCATCAGTATTGTTTTGCTCAATCTTTAATTCTAGCTAATTATAGCCACATTTGCTAAGGATTTATTGCTATTTGATGCGGGAAAATCTGATATATGTGTTGCTTCACCCTGAACTTACTACCCTGGAATCGGTATTTATCATGCACATATAACAGTCTTTTTCTCTTCTCTCTGTATAGTCACCTCATAGCCCTCCTGAGACTGAAACACTACATTTCTGGAAGATTATTGAAACAATTTGTAGCTTATAATTTGTATTTATAAACTAGAAATCAGACTTATGAATTTTGAAAAGTGGTTATTGAATTTGCCTATTGATGTACAATAGGATAAACACAGAAAAATGTTCCAGCCTCCCAATTCAAGAACAAAGTCAGGGTCTGAAATAGACATCTGACCATATTAATCTCCAGGCAGAACTTTTAAATCTCTTCTGTCAGTTATCTAATCAGGGTTTCAAGCTATTCACTAGCACCTACCAAAGGGGAGGGACTGCTTTGTCAAACACCGTTTCAGTGTGTATGTAAATAATGTAATTGAAATTACCATAGAAAGGCACAAATAGTTTTTTGCCTTTATGTATCCTATCACCGCATGCACCATCGGTTATGTAAAGAAGTACAAGAAAAAATAATTGTGTTCTGAAAATTACACATTCTGCCTTGTGTATGCTGACACTATGTTTTCATAATTTTTTCTGTAATGTTTGGGTTAAATTATTTGTTTTTCTCTTTAACTCTGCATTTCATTTTCAGATACATTCTTTTTTGTTGTAGTTGATGTCTTTTATGTTTCTTTTCCAATTTAAAAGTTTATTTTTGCATCAGTGATTTTTCATTTTTTGTGAGGAGCCAGAAGCTGTGGCTTTGTTGTTCTTTTTCAAAGATAAAGAATGCATTCCCAGTTCAGCAGTACAAACAGGCTTGTAAACCATTGTCATCCTACAGAAAGTTTTTTAGTGTGACATACATTACTTTACATTTATGGGATAATATAATGTTCCCTTTACCTGATTATCCTAAAGCACTTTGCAAGCAGTCATTCATTATTATACACAAATTATAATCTGATTAGTAGTATTTTCTATGACATGAGCAACAAAAAAAAATTTGCCGCTCCAGTCATCCACCGAAACCCACATGTTTTGCTTATGTTCATTAATCCACTTTTCTAATTTTGCTTGTTGTTTTGTTTTTAATGTGAGGCTTGTTTGATTTTTTGTTGATTTGGGTTTTTTTTCGTCCCTAATAACCAAGATCTGTATGATCTCACAGGTATTACAGTTCTGACTTCATGACTGTCCAGATTACTGACAAGGCCAAGGCAAATTGGCAGTGACGCATACTTCTATTTCTTTCCAATGTTTGCAAACTCTAGATAAAATCCACTTCTTTTATTAAATCATATTGGTTTTAGTCCTTTCAAAATTTTTATTACTTTTTTGAGTAATCCATTTTATCTTCCAGTCTTTCTGGTGTACTTAGTGTCCCACAGTCTGTGTGTGTTTTCTGAAGAGATAGAGTCCAGTGATGTTTTTCAAGTTCTGGCATCCCCCATCTTAATGCCAATGCATCAATCTAACTTTTTTACTTTTTAAAATTTATTTAGGGTAAAAAAATGTATTAATGCCTTTTCAAAGATCACTTTCTTCAAACAGTATACCAAAACACTCAAACATCACAGTGGCAAGACATCTCTGTCTCAATACAGAAGGAAAAACTGTGATTAGTTGCCTTGTATAATTTTTTAAATCTTTTTCTCTGAAACATTAGAACTTCAATACAGTACAGTAACCTGCACAATATATGGAGAGACAGATCACTCCTAAAGGTGTGTGATTAATGCTCCTTTACCAGAATTGTTATTTCTTTCAAACAGTAGCTCCAGGTAATTTAAAACAATTCTAGCAATGAATAACAAATACAGAAAATTCTAAATCAACTGTGACAACATTTCTCGATAGAAAAAGAATAAATATCTGAAAAATTTAGACTACACTGCTAGAGTACTTTTAAGTTTCAGCTTTTATGCCTAATACATTTAAAGTTCTGTTGCTGAACTAAATCACTAAATGTTCACCAATTCAATGTTTTCAAAACAATTAGGAAATTGTTTATTGAAATTTTAGAATTTTCTGCATGCATGAAAACTACCAATTGCTTATCTTTTGGTAAAAGCATGAAGTAAATAGTAAAAGGTTTTTTGTTATGTGGATTTGTTTTCTGTTTTTCCAAATACAGAACTGATTATCTTATCATTAAAAATACCATCAAGTAATAGAAATTATTTTTGTCACAATCACATGATTTCTTTTACTTCAAGAAAGAATAGCTTTAGATAAAACAGCTAGTGCATTTCTGTTATTCCTTCTCTTGTTATCAGAGCCTGTTGGAAGTGTATTTATATAAGCATCATTGCTAAATACAAATAAGTGCATAGGGATTGTTTATGGTATACTTCACCAGAATTTCTTGGCATTATTTGACCGATTCCTAAGTCATACTAAAATTCAATCAGGAGTTCACGTGCAAGCTGTGGGTCCAAAATAGTCAAACTGTTATTTCATACTCTGTCTCAAAACCAGTCAGGACAACAGTTGTGAAATAAAACCTGAGTGTACTACTGTGTCTGTTCTGGACTGATTCTGAAAGATTTCTACAGGATGTAGTGTTGTTAGCTTGTATCAATGGAACTCATTTAAGATACTTGGAATCTGTTAAATTTTTTTGGGAATTAGACTTTGAACTGATGTTTGCTTTGTCATAGCAAAGACAAAGGATAAGGGTAATATTCTAGACTCAGGTGAGAAAAATAACTTTTCTTCTGGTGCAATACACTACAAATTTTTTGTGCAATCTACTATGATAACTCAAATTTCACCTTGCCCTGAAAGTTGGAGCCATCTCTTAGACTAAAACCTCTTTTTTGTTAGCTTGTTTTGTTTTGTTGTTTTGTGTTAAACTGACAAAATTTAAAGCTAGATACGAAATGGACAAGTGATCATGGAACCCAGAGACATGCTGATGTTTAGTGAAGGCCATTAATAGGAAGAACTGCCAACTGTGTTATAGAAAGAGACAACTTTATGGTAAGACTTCATACATTGTTGTGATGAAACTGTCAGCAAAATTGAGCCAGGGAACCTGTAGAGTCAATAATCAAAATAAAGGAGAATGTGTAAGGAGGAATATTTCAATTCTCAGAACAAAAACAGGGCAAAATAATCAAATTAAAATATTGACCTGAGGAAAAGAAGGAATAGGGTTAAATACCTAAATTATTCTTTCTGGATATTATAATAACAAAAATTCTCTGTTTTAAGAGCTTTCAAAGCTTAAAATTCTTGTATATGTATAATTTATCCATTTTCTTTTGGTTTATTGAATACTCAGAGGTTTATCACATTTTTCAGCTGTAGCTGGAGTTCTTGAAAATGTGTAATTTCTCAAGGAGACATCCTAATGTGATGAAGAAAAAAAAAAAATAAATCTCAAGTTACAGATTTCAAACTCCTTTGTGTTTTGGACCATGGAGACCATTATTTGAATTCTGTATTGATCAATGAATATAGGATGACAATTGACTCTCAAAGCACAGTAATTCAGCTTTCCTTTGTTTAAACACTTTGGTGTATATGCCCATAGAGTTTTTCTCAAGGCAACCCTGAGGCAGCCTTCAGGGTAAGTTTTCAGTACTGCAAGGCTGCACATGTGGCTTCAGAAGGAGTCAGCAATTCACTGAACCTTGTGAAACTGTCTCTAGCTTGTTGCCATAGTTTTAGTATGATACATGGGACACTATTTTAATGAAGATATGTGAGATGTACCAAGACCTAGCTAGCAAGATGTCTTTAGAAAAGACTTCATTACAATTTTTTTTCAAATTGCTGGTAATGATCCAGCTGGAAATATCACCCAGTTTAAACTACAGTAGGCTGCATTTCAGCCCAAAATATACTGTTAAATGCTGATACATTATACAAGATTTGAGCAAGCCTTTTGATAAACCTCCATAAATGAGGACCAAATGAGGGTTAAAAATATTTATTTGTAGGAGAATACAAACTAACACATAGGTCTTTTCTTGGCTGATAAATGACTTTCCAGTCAATCCCCAGTTCTTTTTCTTTTCTGTTACTTTTCTTCTATGGGCTTCATGATAAGCAGTTTGTTTGGATGGTTTGCTTATGCTTATGCTGGGTCACTGGCAATCCTTGTCACAGAGTATTAATTCCTCTGCATATTTGTGTGAATGAAATATGCTAAATTCTAGAATAGCACAGGAACAGTAATGAGAAATTAGCAAATTGTACTAATTTTCTTTTGAAGAGATATTTCTGCAAGAATGACTGAAAATTTTAGAACCAGAAAACATGTATTGATTTTTTTGGCCAAGTTTCAACTAATTAGTCATAACCAATAACAGCCACAGCAATTTTATTTTTAATTGAGAGAATAAATGAATTACTTATTTTCTCTCTCTTTTTATTTTTACTTCCTTTTTTTTCTTGTCACCTTTAATGCTGGTTTCATTTAAAAATTTAAACAGGGAAACACTGAGGAATAATATTTACAATTTAGTAACTATCAAACAGGTATACCTTGGTTTTGTCCCTAATATTAGAACAGCTTTTATGGATTAGAGAATACTTAAACTAATTAGAAAGCTTCAACTGACAGTGATCATGTCCAGTCAAATGAAGCACTGAAGAATGATTCAAAGAAAATTGTGATTCTAAGGGCTGTTAGCTCTCTTTAATAGACTAAATCAAATGACACAAGAAGTTCTCATATACTTCCACATTATTCAGGGATATGCCTTTTTTTAAAATTTTATTTATTCAAGGAAGGCATATTTTCTGCTTTTTATAAAGTTAAGAAGGGAACTAACTTTACTGCCAATCCTGTTTGAAATGAAGGGAAGAAACTTCTAAATGGAATGGCCAATGGCTGCAGCAGATGACATAGTGAAATTCAGTATAGTGATAATAACATGTTTTAAGATTCCTTTGAGGAAGAGGATGAGCAATAAAAACATTTAAAACACTTTTAAAATTTTGCTGGACTAGTAAATAATTCTAAAACATCTTTTGCCAATGTGAGTGGTACTGTCTCAAGCCTTCTAGCCTGAGACACATGAATATACCAAAAAATACAAGGATACATAAATATACAAAAAAACAGGCTTCAGTCAGTATGAAGAGGAACATGAATCCAAATCTGACTTTGCGTATACTTTGTCACCTAGTAAACTCTTGCAAGACAGCACTTTATTTTCTTTATCAATACCTTTCACAATACTAATCTTTCATGCCTGTGTAGGGGTGCTCAGTGCAATTATAGAGGCCATCAGAAGCTTAATATATTTATGTCTACCTTTCACTCTTGCTCCCTAATGATTTAACATACAGTACTGAGACTGATCATGTGACAGATCCTTAGAATCTGTTTTCAATAGTGCCAAAATAGGTTAAAAATGTTAATAATACTATGAATACATCTACAGACAAATCTAATCTGTGACTGCATCATGAACACTAGCAAATAGCAAACAAGTCATTTAATAGGAAAAAAAAATCCTGGCACTACTGAATGTACACTTTAGAGTAACAAGAACATCGATGTACAGATGCCCTTCCTTGCTGATTTGTGATCCACAACAATACCTATACTTTTGAGCAAATGTTTATAAGGCTAAGACTGAGAATGCAGGAGGTTCAGTTGCTGTAGGTACACAGCTGAACTGATGTCCTTCAGAATTCAAGTGATTGGTACTGTGCTAATAAGGCAGTATGTAGGATGCTTCAGTTCTTCAAGTCACACCTATGTCAATGTAAAATAGGAATATGTAGATTAAGAAATGTTCAGGTATGACATCAAAAAATACATATGTTACTGGTAATGACTGACATTGGAATATATGAAGTAAATTAATGAAGTAAGAACTGATTAAAATACATACATGATGCATTTAATGAAACTGATCACCACACTGAGGAGTTTATGATCCAGTGACCCTTTAACCTGAGCAGGTGATGCCTGTGCTGCTCTGTGCTACACTTCTCTCACTGTGCCATCACAGCTGTGCTGTGCTGTGCTGTGCTGTGTCTCCCTGGCTGCAGGAGAACCTCAGCAGTGCAGTGTGTATCCCTGGCTGCAGGAGAACCTCAGCAGTGCAGTGTGTCTCCCTGGCTGCAGGAGAACCTCAGCAGTGCAGTGTGTCTCCCTGGCTGCAGGAAAACCTCAGCAGTGCAGTGTGTCTCTCTGGCTGCAGGAAAACCTCAGCAGTGCAGTGTGTCTCCCTGGCTGCAGGAGAACCTCAGCAGTGCAGTGTGTCTCCCTGGCTGCAGGAGAACCTCAGCAGTGCAGTGTGTCTCCCTGGCTGCAGGAAAACCTCAGCAGTGCAGTGTGTCTCTCTGGCTGCAGGAAAACCTCAGCAGTGCAGTGTGTCTCCCTGGCTGCAGGAGAACCTCAGCAGTGCAGTGTGTCTCCCTGGCTGCAGGAAAACCTCAGCAGTGCAGTGTGTCTCTCTGGCTGCAGGAAAACCTCAGCAGTGCAGTGTGTCTCCCTGGCTGCAGGAAAACCTCAGCAGTGCAGTGTGTCTCCCTGGCTGCAGGAGAACCTCAGCAGTGCAGTGTGTCTCCCTGGCTGCAGGAGAACCTCAGCAGTGCAGTGTGTCTCCCTGGCTGCAGGAAAACCTCAGCAGTGCAGTGCATCTCCCTGGCTGCAGGAGAAGCTCAGCAGTGCAGTGTGTATCCCTGGCTGCAGGAGAACCTCAGCAGTGCAGTGTGTCTCCCTGGCTGCAGGAGAACCTCAGCAGTGCAGTGTGTCTCCCTGGCTGCAGAACCTCAGCAGTGCAGTGTGTCTCCCTGGCTGCAGGAGAACCTCAGCAGTGCAGTGTGTCTCCCTGGCTGCAGGAGAAGCTCAGCAGTGCAGTGCGACTCCCTGGCTGCAGGAGAACCATAGCCCACCCAGGGAAGCACAGGAGCTTGTGGGCAGCTCTCACTCAGTACAGCCAGCCACACTAACAGCAAAACCTTCCTTTTATGTAAAAGTGTCACCACAAACTCTCACATAATCATCTTTTCAGTTTGACAGTAAAAACTACATTTTCTTTTAAGAAAAACTTGTAAGAGCTCAAAAGACCAAGATGGCGTAACTTTTTCATGGATGAGATTGGCACAGTGCTCAACACCTTGATTAAAGGTGCATTCAACATCCCCAAACTGAGGCTTTCCAACATCTGAAGACACTAATACTGTATCATCCTGTCTTTCTTTATAACTTTAACTATAGCTGATAACTTTGGCTATAATATATGATAACTATATTAATTATAGTGTTAACAAAGTTAAGAAATTACATTATAAATCATATTTTATGGAATACAAAGTGCCTTTCTTACCAGAATCATAATGAACCAAGACCTCTTGGTGAAGAATAAGTCCTCATAGATGAAAACAAGCAGTAAGAAATTAGAGATACATTTTAGACATATATAGAGAGAACAATGTTTTGGATGTTGGAGACCTGAATAAAAAACTTAATTAATTTTTTTTTTTTTTTTTTTTTTTTTTTAATTTGTGATAAAGATAGTTGGATGAGTTCCTGTTTGATGGAAGAAATAAATTAAGTAGTCAGTCTTAACTGGCCTACAAGAAAATTGCAACTTACCAAAAAGGGAAACATAAAAATCCAGATCCCATGAAAAAATAAGCCAATTTACTCAATCATATAAAAATATAAGTATTTAAGTCATGGACAAAGGTATTTATATTACATTAAAAAAATGTATAGGTAAAAACAAATGATGTGTGGATGTACTGCTAGAGTGTGGACACACAAAGAGAAGTAGGCAAGAACTCTGTGAAGCAGTGTGACTGCTCTTTTCTGAATTTTTATTCCAAATTCAAAATCATTATGTAAATAGCATTGCATTTTATGCCTTTTCATTTCATTGGCATTCAGAAGATCATAGATGTACTTCAAAGGAGTAATATATATATATCAACAAACATTAGTTCTCACTCAAAATATGATTAAGCTAATTAAAACCAAGTAGTTCCTGCAACCAAGAATTTAGCAGGATTCACAGAACAGTTTGGATATATAATGGGTATGAAGAGTGTCTTCAGGTCTTTGAAATATTAAATTAGAGCAATGGAATAGGACAAGGGTAAGAGACACAGGAAGAAAAGAAAATTATTTCCGTGCATAATAATTTGAACCAAATTGTTGAGATCCTTAGTGACAATTCTGAAGATGATTGGCCAGGAAACTTCCCTAGGCAATAAATTATGGGAAGATAATGCTAATTTCAGCACAGAATAAGTGACAAAAAAAGTATTATTATCTATGATCAAACTACATGTCATAAAAAATTAAATTGGCAGCATAAAACTGGAAAGAGAATTAGAGCAATCACAGTTAAATATATGTTGGTAGCAGAATACTTCAGTATGCATTTTATGGGCAAATGGAGATATCCAGCATATAATCCCAAAATGAATGCCCATTATGGTAATGAAAACTGTCATCAGAAACATAGAAGAATCACAGGATAGATGAGAATTGGATTCCAACAAGCCAGAAGGAAATCACTTTTGGGAAAGAAATTGAGGCAGAGGGTGATTTTGTCAGATAAAGAGCAATGCTGATGAAGGATTTAGAGCACCTTGAACCGACATTTAATAAGGATCATATTTTTTCTCCTTTCTATGCTGTAACTTCAAGAAATTCATTCAGTCTATTCTGGCTTGGAGAAGAAATCTTCAGTGTAAGCACAGTTTTCTTGTAGTTAAGTCCAATTTTGTGTGAGTTTCCTCTTCTATTCTTAGCATACATATATTGCTGTAATACATCAAAGACCTTAACTGAAGAAATAACTTGAATAAGGCTAAGAAGCTTTAAGCTGTCTAAACATAGACATCTAGTGCTCTTTTAGGTTCTGTTGAATAATTTGCCAGTGCTACAGCTGCAGCTTCAGATGGCATAGGTCTCTCATAAAGATAGTTTTGCATCTGCCAGCAGACATCACATGATAGCCTAGACCATTTTGAAGTAGCACATTTATGTGCAGACTAGTCAACTCCTTCCTGTCAGATTTGTATGCCTAGAAAATTCCTGAATGGACAAAACAGTTGTAAAAATCAGACTCTTTATTTTTTTTTTTCTTTTAAAATTTATAAAGAGCATGAGTATTTTGCTATTAATCAATCACTTTGTTGAGCACTGCTGAAATCACTAATGTATGCATGAAATACGAAAAAAATGATGAGGTGGAATAGCTTGTTCCATTCTTGGTTTTGTTATGATGCAGAACCTGCAGCAGCTCCAAAAAAGCTGCTTTCCCACTTACTATTAAAAAATGAAAAATGATTCAGTGTTCAGCAAAGATTATTGAGACACTAACCACAAAGTCAAAACAACTGTGGAAAGAATTCATACATATATAATGGAGTTAAAATCCTCAAGTGCTGTGGCCTAACAAATTTATTTTACTTCTTGATGTCAGAAAACAGTCCCTGTAGAACCCTTGTGCATGTCAGAGAGAAAGCAAAGTAGAGAAACTGCTTAAGTGACAGGAAAAGAAGGAAAGTGGAAAGCCAAGTGAAGGAGCAAAGTAAAGGTGAGGTCATGTAACATTACTCTGTTTTTTTCCTCAGAGAACACTAACTAGATCTTGCATAGCAAGAGACAGATACTGGAATGAGGATGACTTGAAGGAAAGAAAACACTGAAATAAAAGCTAGGGTTAAAACCCCAGGAATTCAGTGGAGGGAATTAAGTGGGTCATGTACATTCTAGTATATATTTCTGAGGGGTAGAGACAGAAGGGTCAGTGATGTGGCCATGTGGGTGAAGTAAGAGAGTGGGACAAAGAACCAAGGATACAGAAGAATAAAAGCCAGGAGAGTCAGTCATTTGTTATAAATGGTTATAGAATTTTTGGTCTGTTTGCAGACAGTTAGCTTTAGGGAACTACTCTACTCTGATGTGATTGGAAGGTCACTTTTTTCCCAGAAAAGGAATGTGAGTGCTCAACACTGGGAAAGTTTAAAAGCAACCGGTAAGAGGAGCAGCAAGAGGGGAGAATGCTGCATAGGTGAAGAGACGGAAGGTTTTTAGGTATATTGATTTATTGTTTTTTAAAATACAGGCAAAGAGGTAAGGTAGTAGACAAATAGAAATCCTATCATATCATATCACGTGAAGAACGAGAAAAGACTGCAAGAACAATGCTGAAAAGACTGAGAAGACACATAATTAATGCACATAGATTAGAAGTTTATTGAAAGTACTGGCAGACCAGCATTTGATTTTGAAGGAAGATGAAAAAAAAAGCAGTGCCAGCTTGGTGCTGCAGTGGTCCTGCACTGATTAAGTATTTAGTGAATGGTTACATTCTTAAAGCTCCCTAAGAACTTGACTCTGGGTTAAGTGCATTCAGCACGTGGCTCAGTGAGTGTTAAAGAGGCAAAAAAACATCCCTATTATTGAGGCTATGGCAGGTTGCAGTCTGCAAACTCCTTAATATACAGCACAAAGGATGAATTTTTTTAATGAATTGCAAAAATAAGTAAGTTTGTTCATTAATTAAATTTGTTCCTTGTATTTTTCTGCATGTATAATCTCAAATTTGATAGTCAAATAGACTATTATTATTTATTTATGACGATATGAAGACTAAAATTGAAAATCTGTGGCCAGGAAATATTTTGTTTCCCGAAGTCCTCTGAGTAGCCAAAAATACAGCTACAGAAAGCATTTTTGCATCACTATGTTTGAATCCTTTACATATTATTATAGACATGTCAAAGCTCTGGGTATTTATTATAATAGAATTTATTTTAGTTTGCCTACTCAGTGAAAAGTTTTTAATTGTCATGTGTCCATTGAATATGTATATTTCATTGCAGCCACATTCCCACACTGAAATACGGAAAATGCCTTTGATAAAAAATGCCCATTTTTTATTTAATATGAAAGCCCAATATCATACTAGTTTCATATTCATCAATGCTCTTTAAATGTAATAACCTTGCCATGATACTCCCGTGTGCTTTGAATACCACTCATTGGCAGAAGAACTTAGTAATTAGCCTCGAGGTGAAATCTCTCAATTTGACTGACTAATCAGATTTTGAAAAAAAAAATAAATCAGATAGCCATGGTCAGGGAAAAAAAAAAGTTTCAACTACAATACAGTTATGGGTACTTTTATAATTTGGTTGCTATGTAAAGGTGTATTTACCTGTCAAAGGTTTTTTGGGGTGGGCTGCAGTGGTAACCTCGGTGAGAAGAGGTCATGGGCTGCTTCCATGACAGATACGGCCAGTTCCAAAATGGACCTGCTGCTGCACAAATCTGGTGGTGCCTCTGTGGAAACAGATTTAAGAAAGGGTAAAAACCACAGCACAGTCCAAACACAGCCTGGAAAAAGGTCTGAGAAAAATGTAAGAGGAACAGCCCTGCAGACAACGTCAGTGAAGGAAGGGAAGAATTTGGCCCAGGTGCTGGAGCACAGATTCCCCTACAGCCAATGGAGAAGGCACTGGTGAGAAGCTTGCCAGCCCCACCCCATGGAGGATAAAGGTAAAGATATCCTCTCTGCAGCTTGTGGGAGAATACAGGCTGAGCCAAGGAATGAGGGAGGGTTAGAGACTAGATGTTTTTAGTTCTAAGTTTCTTACAATCTTACTCTATTTTTACTGGGAAATATGTTAAATTAATTTCCCCAAGTGAGCCTGTTTTGCCTGTGATCTTAATTGGTAAAAAATCTCTTTGCCTTTATCTCAATCTAAAAGCTTTTTAATCATATTTTCACCCCTTTTCCTGTTGAGGAGGTGAGTGAGAGAATGCCTTGGTTGTCATCTGGGAGCCACCCAATGATAGCCCACGGCACTAGCTCTTTATGCTGTAATGAAAAAATAAAAAAAACCATCCAGATAGACAACCATGACAAATGTGAATCACATAGACACATTTTTTAAATTATTATTTTATTATTTTCTATTATATTCAATGTGCAAAACCACAAACATTTACCAGAAATACTAAGGTGTAGTTAGCGTAATGTTTGAAAAAATAACATGAAAAAATTAATTCTACACACAGAGTGTAAGTTCATAGGTAGAGTCATATAAGTATTAATATTTATTTGATTAGATTCTTGAACCAGGAAATAAAATGCCTATGGAAGGTGTTTGTCTTAAATTCTTCCTCTTGCATGAGCCCAGGAATCTTAATAAAAAGGAGATATGTGTGGTTATGTAGAGTGTGGTGATTAATCTGAACTAACATCAAGTCAGTTTGGGATTTGGGTTAGCAAAAACTGTTTGACAGATGTCTTTCCCAAATCATTCTTAATCAGGCTTCCAGAGAAGCCTTGCAGCATACAGGTGTTGGCTCCAAAACACGTTCAGGTAGAGAGGATTACACACTGAAGCTCCTGGCTCTTGAGGAAATTTTGTACACAGCAGGTACGCAATTATATGGAAGATAGGTGACTTTATACTCGGCAATCTAAAGCAACCCAGGTTTGATCAGAACATGACAAGAACTTGGAGCCTCAGGCAGAGGGAAATCTATTCACTGAATTCCAAAAACAGAATCACAGATTCTCTCGAATGATATAGGATCAAATTCAGGCGGTTCCTCGCTCTATAAGTGCATACAGTAAAAATTGCATTACTTGCCTCTTGTGTGCTACTTAATAAGATGTCAAGACAATGGAAAAGAGCCATAATTAATTTCCAATATCAGATTTTCTTTTTCACTATTAATCAACAACTGATTATATTTTCTTCAGTTTTCTAGAATCTCATGTTAGAAGTCAGATATAAGTCACTTTCTCACTTCACTGTGAGAAAATTTCTGCCAGAAAGACTTTATTCTTGTAAAGATTTCTGTGATCTCAAAAATATTTGTTTGGCTTCCTTCCATCATAGTATTCTTTTTTTATGTAATTCTTCTGATGAAAAGAGCCATAATTAATTTCCAATATCAGATTTTCTTTTTCACCATTAATCAACAACTGATTATATTTTCTTCAGTTTTCTAGAATCTCATGTTAGAAGTCAGATATAAGTCACTTTCTCACTTCACTGTGAGAAAATTTCTGCCAGAAAGACTTTATTCTTGTAAAGATTTCTGTGATCTCAAAAATATTTGTTTGGCTTCCTTCCATCATAGTATTCTTTTTTTATGTAATTCTTCTGATGATTTAGTATAAGTACCTTATAGTTATTAACCTTTTTTTATTTTAATTATTTTAATGTATTTTATTTCTCAGCCCATCCTTCTAGTTCATCCATCTAATTCTCCTATTTAAACCTTCTTCAATATGTCATATCAGACATATTAGGTATGTCTGTTTGCGGAAAATTCAGAACTGACATCTTATTCATTACAATACGTTGTCATGTCTCACCTTCAAGCCCCATTAGAATATCTTCCTTAATTTACCATCACCTTAATCTCAGGCTTGATTTAGCACTGCTACCTCCCTTGTTTCTCCCCTCTCCTAAACACAGAATTTACAAGATGTTTATTTTCCAGATGTTTACAGTTTTACCTTATTCCACTCACATGATTAATTTTATACTTTAACTATTGTTTTTATAAACTTAGTGTTTATCCTTTCCTCCAGATCTATAAGAAAGCTATGTTATTACTCTGATAAAATAACTGACTTTCTAGACAAAGGATATGCAGTAGATCCACTTCATCAGAGATTCAGTGAAGAGGTTGATACAGTTCATTCAGGTGGCACAGTTCAACTGCAAGCAATGGAGTTTAATAAAAAGACTAACAGAACAGCTAAAGAAACAGCTAAACAAAAGCAAGTATTTCTTAAGGGAGATTTCTGATGTTTGTTCTTGTGACCAATTTTATTTAATATTTTCATTACGAATTTTGAAAGAAAATATAGAAAAGATATAGTGATATTTTCAGATAACCACACATGTGAAAACGTTGTAAAAAGAAATGTTTTAATACCATAAAGGGACAACTGAATGATGCTCCAGGCAAAATTAATAGAAAAGCTAAGAAATGTAATAGGTGAACGTGCAAAGTGATGCAATTAGGGACTTAAAGAGCTATTTTTGGTTTGCTATAAATGAGATTAATTGACTTTAAAATAGTAAATGAAGGAAAGACAGTGGATGTAGTTTTTTCTGCATTCTAATAATTCTTTTGATACTGAAGCTCACAGGATTCTTTGAGAAAAGTGCAACTGTGGAATGAGTGGCTTCCTGTTGTTCTGGGTGGAGAACTGGTTGAAAGGCAGTTCTCAAAGTGTTGCAGTGAATGGGGCGACATCTGGCTCATGAATGGTCACTGAAGGTGCTCCTCAGGATTCAGTTCTAGGGACAGGTTTTTTCAATGTATTTATTGATGTACTGCATGCAAGAGTTGAATTCACCGTTATAAATTTTGCTGGATACCGAAATGGGAGGTGCTGCTGATTCTCTTAAATGACAGGAGGCCTTGAGGAGGGCTCTAGCTAGATTGGAACATTAGTTCATGATAAAATTTAACAAGTCATAATGCTGGATTCTTCACCTGGGACAGAGTAATACTGGACATAAGTATAAACTAGGAGGGGAGTAGTTGGGGAGTAGAGGGGGATCTGGGGGTTCTGGCTGGCAGCAGCTCAATATAAGCTAAAAGTGTGCCCTGGAACTCCCATTCTGGAGTCATAACCACCCATAACCACAAACACAGTCATAACCATCAAGTACAAAGAGGTGTTTATCCGGCTATATTTAACACTGCTTTGGGCTCACCTTGAATCATGCATGTGTTTCTGAACCCCATGATTTAGGAGAGGTTTGAAGGTACTTGAATGAGTCCAGAAAAGAGCAACAAAGCTGGTGAAAGGGCTGGTGAAAGGCTAAAAAGGGCTTAGGCTCCTAAAAGGACCACCAAGGACTTTGGAAGAAGAGGAGAGTGAGGGGCGATCTCATTGCTCTTTGCATGTTTCTGAGAAGAGGAGATGGAGAAGCAGGTTCTGATCTCTTCTTTTTGGTATCCAGTGATAGGACAAGTGGGAATGTTCAAAGCAACATCAGGAAAAGTTTAGGCTGGATATTAGGAAGAATTTCTTTACTGAGAGGAACTGAACATTTCTTTACACTAGAACAGGCTTCCTAGAGAGGTGGTTGATGCTCCAAGTCTATCAGTGTTTAAGAGTCATTAAGGACATCAACTTTTGGTCAGTCCTGGAGTGGTCAGCAGTTGGACTAGATGATTATTGCAGGTCCCTTCCAAGAGAACTATTCTATTCTATTCTATTCTATTCTATTCTATTCTATTCTATTCTATTCTATTCTATTCTATTCTATTCTATTCTATTCTATTCTATTCTATTCTATTCTATTCTATTCTATTCTATTCTATTCTATTCTATTCTATTCTATTCTATTCTATTCTATTCTATTCTATTCTATTCTATTCTATTCTATTCTATTCTATTCTATTCTATTCTATTCTATTCTATTCTACAGAGATTCATGAGCCACCACTGTGATGCTACTGGCTAAAGAACTAGTATGGCTATGGATAGTAGAAACTGGCAAGCATGTTTGCAAATGTACTTTTGAAGTTTTTGGAACCATGCACAAAACCCACTTTAAACTAACAAATTACGCTTCTCACATGTGAATCATCAGGGAACTCTCCGTAGTTGATAGAAAATAATACACATTTCCTGAGTATACTTTATCTCATTTAATTAGTGCCAATTTAATTTAATATTGAAAAAAAAATAGCATGGGGGTTTTATTTACTATGAAATACTCAATTAAAAAAATCAGATATAAACAGGTTCATTACAATATGTGGTTTTTAAAATTCTTTAAAATGGAAGAATTTTAAAGGAACATATTTTATCTCTATGTAGGTAGATATTTAGACATTTCTAAAGAATCTGAAAATATTCTGCATTTGGCAGTTCTTCAGAATAGTAGTGTTACTACTACTATTAATTAATTAATAGTAATTAATTACTATTAGTGTTACTACTACTACAAAGATTTTTTATTTGCTTATATGTGAAAATTAGTAATGCAGAAAACTTCTGGGCTATCCTAAAACACAACTGGATTGTGTGAATGTAGATCTGCCTGATGGATACTTTTAAAGAATGAACCAGGCTCTTTCCCATGGTGTCCAGCGACTGTACCAGAAACAATACAATAAGTACACCCAAAACCCCAGGATGGCTCACTTTAACACCAGGAACTCCTTTTGCACTGTAAGTATGACTGAACACTGGAATGGGTTTTCTAGGAAGGTTGAGGAGTCTCCATCCCTGGAATCATCTGGACATGGTCCTGAGCAAGTGGCTCTAGGTGGCTTTGCTTGGGGAGTTGGATGGGATTCTTGCCAACCTCAAGCATTCTGTGATTCAGCATTTCTTAAGCTTGGCATCAGACTGTCAAGACACATCTTGGACAAGTAGACAGTGAGGTGAGTAGGAAATTAGCTGACAGGTTGCTCTCAGAAGATGGTGACCACTGGTTTTGTCTCAACCTGGGTGACTATTGCAATATTTCCCAATGATTAACAATTAACACAGGCCCCACCCTCTTCAACATCTTCATAAATGATCTTGCTGAGATGATTGAAAACAGCACTGTCTCATTTGCTGATAACACCAAACTGGGCAATGTGTTCAAAATATCACATGTGTGATATCATCTTACAAAGAGACCTGCACATGCTGAAGGAGTGGGCTAACAAGAGCACTGTGAAGTTTAATAAAGACAAGAGTAGAGTCCTGCACTGGAAATGACCAATCAAAATTCCAGAACAGGCTGGGATCTGTTGTGGCTGGAAACAGCCTTACTGAAAGGAATGTGGGGTTCATAGTAGGCAACAACAAAAGTCAGTAGGATGTCACTGCAGTAATAAAGGCAAGTCAGATCCTCAGCTGTATCTTCCAGTAAATTACTAACAGAAGTAGAGCCGTGATCATCCCACTCTATTCAGTGATTGTCTGATCTAACCCCAGATATTTTGTCCAGTTCTGGTCCCCACCAAAAAAATGTAGACAAGCTGGAGCAGGTCCAGTGCAGGGCCATAATTATGATCAAAGGGCTGAGTAACCTGCCATATGTGGAATGTCTGAAGGAGTTAGCTCTTTTCTCCCAGACAAGGGAAGACCTTGGTGGACCTCCTCAGAGTATTCAAATACAACAAGGAGAATAGAAGTTCTCTCTACACAAGGAGACACAGGGAGAAGGGTCAATCAACAGATACAAGTTGCAGCAGGAGAGATTTGATATAAGAAAGAAATTTTATACAGTGAGAGCAATCATTCACTAGAACAACCTTCCCAGAGATGTGGTGGAGTCCCCCATCACTGGAGGTTTTCAAAATGCAATTGGACATGGTGCTAGATAATCTCATCTGGGTTTCCTCTACCATGAAATGTTGGAACAGATGATCTTTTGATTTTCCTTCCTACCTGGGCTATGTTAGTACTCTATGATCCCTAATCTTTTATTCATGAGTAATGATTTAATTTTATTCATACTGCATACTTATACATCAGTTTTCTTGTGTAGAGAGTGTGTATAAATTAATTGAAATGAATGAAAATACTCAATTGTTTCTACAAGTTTGAAGGGTTCTATACTATAAATCAGACATTTAGAGGTTTTTTTGCTTGATATATATTCACAGCCTAAAATTGAGATGTTTAGATTAATCCAGCCTTTAAGAACTCAGTGTGACAAAGGCAATATCTCCAGTGTTTGATTCATCAGAGTACCTCCTGACAGCTTTCACAGAGTGAGATGTTCTCTTTGAGTGTCTATTCTTGATTCTTAATTTGAATTGTTTCAGAGTAAGCTGCATGTTGTGTTGATCTAATTAAGATACAATATTTAGAAAGCAAAAGAGTTGTTAAATATACACCCCGACTTGGATTATTTTGAAGAATTATGACTGCTGAGGGCAATAGACAATACCACAGAAATAGGCTTTATAATGGAAAGCCTTGAACACTGAAGGATGCAGGAATAACATACATTATCTTATCAGCTTAAATGTCACTCTATTGGGAAAGGTGAGAAGAATGACACAGACTCTCTTGGAGTCGATCAGGAGAATTTCTCTTGGTTTATTACCTCAGATCTTTTTTTATAGACCGATATGTGAAAGTACAGAAAAGTAAAACTCTTATTGGTTAGTAAACTAACACATCACCATCATTGGTCAGTGGTGTACACCACCCCTCGACCTTCTCTTGCAAGAAAACAAGGAACAGACAAACAGCACCTGCAAGGCTGTTCTCTATCTCTGAGGATTGTTTTAATTCCTCCTTATGATTTCCCAAGCCACTTTCTCAGGCAAGACTGAGAAAGTTATGTGGCCTGCTATTCCACAGGCACTGTGCTGCCTGCTTCATAGTTAGCAGCCATACTTAAATAATTATTTACACTTACTGCAGTTTTTCTTTTTGTATGTATATCTAAATTTTACTTTATGCAGTCTCCTGCTTGATTTTTTTGCCTCTCTTCAACTTGCTTTCCTAGTCTTTTCATTTATTGTGTCCCAGCCTGACTCCAACAATTGTTTAGTCAGAAAAAAACCAATTTCTCAATTTACTGATATCCACCTCACAGGTTGTCTCCTCTCTTCTAACTGTTTAAACCAGGAAGTCTGCTCACAAAACAGAAATATTTTTTACTTTCTGTCTGATTCAGTCTGAACAGTATCTCTATTAAACTGACAAATTAACACACACTCAGTTTAGAGGGTGTATCAGCTTCACTGTTGCTGGTTTAGCTTACCAGCTTAACAGCTTTACACTGTTATCTTTTCCTACAGTCACAAAATTATATATTTAATTAATCAAATTATTTATGACTCTTGTTCATTTGCATGAGATATTTCATGTTATTTAGTCATCTTTGTCATCTTCTTATTGAAGAATCAGAGCATGGCCTGGGTTGGAAGGGTTTTTAAATATCATCTAGTGTCAACTCCCTTGCTGTGGGCAGAGGCATCTTCCACTAGACCAGGTTTTTCAGAGCTCCATTCAGCCTGGCCTTGAACATTTCCAGGGATGGGCATCCACAGCTTCTCTGGGAAACCTGTTCCAGTACCTCACCACCCTCACAGTAAAGAATTTCTTCCTAAAATCTAATCTAAACCTTCCTGCCCTCATTCAGTTTGCCCTCTTGTCCTGTCACTACATGCTCTTGTACAAAGTTCTGCTCCATCGTTCCTGTAGATCCCCTTCTGGTACTGAAAGGTCACAGTTAGGTCACCCTAAGCTGCCTATTTTCCAGGCTGAACAATCCCAGTTCTTTTAGGCTTTCCTTAGAGGAGAGGTTCTCCATCCCTCTGGTCATCTTGCTGACCCTCCTCTGAACCTGGTCCAAGAAGTTGATGTCCTTCCTGTGTTGGGGACCCCAGAGCTGAACACAGCACTCCAAGAGGGGTCTCACCAGAGCTTCTTTTGTATATGTCCATGTATTTATTTTACTCATGTAACCTGTTGTCATCTTAGTCAAATAAAGGTAGAGGGAAAAACCCAACAACTCTGTCACTTCAAATGCTTTGTTATGCTCTTATAAGATATAAATATAATATAAATATTTTGATATAAATCAAAACCAGTACCAAAGTTCAAGAAATGATAACTCACACAAAAAGAAAATACAACTCATCACTAACATTATATGTGATAAAAGGATATTTGTAATTGATAAGAGATTTCTCAATAAATGCTAAGTTTGTATGAAATTAGAGGTTTACTCCCTCTTTCTTAACAGGAAGGGGCCAAAAAACTGGGGAAATGAAGACTAAAAATGAAATTGTCAGCTTTCTCGACCACAGTACTGTAAAAAAGGGCTTGCATGTAAAAATTATTTACTGTTTTCCTGATAAGTGTGTACAGGTTAAGGTGACTGACTTAACAGTGGGAATACAATCAGGGGACAGTAATGTTATTTAGATTTGTCTCTTGGCAAAGCCATGGGGCAAGATGTGATTTTACAGCGACTTGGTCAACTATCTTTTCTGCAGAATTTGCAGGGTCATATACTTCTGGTGTAGCATGAAAAAAGGTCACTATTTGCAAGGAGGGGAAATTCTGCAGTTCTGTCACCGAAAAAAGAGAGTTCAGGAGAGAATATGAATATGACCTAGAAGATGACAATATTGAAGTGCAGAGTGTACTGTCCAAATGTGATCCTTACTGATGCAAAATGTTGTTGTCTCAAAACAGAACTCCATGATAATCTCAAAGGATATTTGAACAAAATAAGGTTTCTGTAATTTGTTTTACACTTTTGTAAAACAGGCCACTAAATTATTAAGTGGTCAGTAATTGTACATATTTAAAGAAAATGTAAGAATTCTAGTAGGGTCATTTTCTTTTTCATTTACTGGGGTGAGGCTGCATATATTTTTTCCAACAAGATATTCTTAGTTTCCTGTAGAGAGGGGAGAAACAGAAAAAGTTAAAAAGAAATTAAAAGTTAAAAAGAAAGAAGGAAGTTTAAAAGAAAGAGAGAAACAGATAAGTGAACCTTCTAATAAAATACAGAATTTATAGTATGCAAAATTCTAAGTGATTAGGACATGGTTGCTTTCAAAATTTGTAAATTTCCGGTTTACACAATTTTAACATATATTAATGATTTTCTAAAGAAAATGTTATTTTTTCATTGTGGAGGAGTACATGTTGAAGATTTAAATATTCTCAATCATAAATGTAACATCTTGAAGAGATGTTAGTAAAACTTTATATTTTCCACATACTTTATACTTCTAAATCTCACAGGCTGAGGATTTAAATCTTATTTTATATACTGAGGAAGAACAGCATCAGTTTTAGTTCAGGTTTTATAAAAGAAGAGTGAGATCTAGAAGTTATTTGCTTTCTTTAGTCTCTTTTAGCAATTTAAAGCCAGATATGTTGTTCTAAATGGTAATTCATGCAGTTTGTTAAAAGATGATATCCTACAAAGTGACAGAATTTCTTGCAAGATTTTCTTGCTGCCACTATTAACATTTTTTAATCTAATTTCAGTTGTAGAATATAATCAGTTTGCTTTGTATAAAAAGTGGCCTAAACTGCTTTTAGCTGTATAAAGTTTGTTAAAATTTTAAGGAAAGGCAAATATACTTTGTATAGCCAAATATGACTGATTTCAAATAGTCTTATTTCAGGAATATTGTACCTGTGAATATGACTGACAGTTATTTTGCAACTAACAGTTGCAAAATATTGTAAAAGACAGCTATCAAGGGTGAATTTACAAGGCACAGTTCCCAAAAATTATCCTGCTATTCAAATCAAATCAATGAGATTGCAGCAGAGTGATAGATTTGTTCTGTCACCTGTAAGTGGATCAAAGTATCACAAGTGGATTTATCTTTTGGGAGAAGAGTGATGGAATAACATGCCAGCATTGAAGTAATTACCCTTTATATAGGGTAAAAGCTATACTTTTTCAATAGATCACATTTTTTGACATTACACTTTTTCTCAAAATATCTCTTTCCAAGTTTTAAAAAAGAAAAGAGAATCAACTGTAATACCACATGGAAAATTGTGCCATGTTAACACCTTAAAATATAAGTCACTGTTTGAGATAAGTTTTAAATCCTAGGTATTACTTTCCTGTTTGGAGGATGAAATTACTTAGATTTTTTGTCCCATTTTAAGATTGTCAGTCTAAATGTTGTGTGCTGCTTTCTCTGTAACTTTTAAAGCATTCTTGCTCTATATTTTAACACAAAATTCTTGCAGGTAGCACAGTGATATAAACCAATTGAAAATGGATTTTGACTTGGAATGTTCAGACCTTAACATAAACCCTTCCTGGAAAAGTTCTGATATCCTTCAGCTAGCTTTTATGGGGACATTTTGTATGAATTGTTCTTGATTTTTAAAAGTTATTATTATTTTTTAATCCTCATGTTTTTAAAAATAAATTTCTCATAAATTTCCTTACATTATATTTATAACAATTTGCTAAATGTGGGGTATGATAAATTTTATGAAAACACTTCAGGCAAAGATCCTTTGATTTTTTTTTCCTGGAATACAAAAGACAATGTTTTCAAGCTTGTAAGTAGCATTTCAACATTCATAGAATCATAGAACAGTTTATGTTGGAAGGAACCTTAAAGGTCACATTTAGTGCCAGCTCCCTTGTCGTGGGCTGGGACACTTTCCACATGACCAGGTTTCTCAGATCCCCAGTCCAACATGGCCTTGAACAGCTCCAGGGATGAACCCTGGGCCACCTGTTCCACTGCCATACCATGCTCACGGTAAAGATTTTTTTCCTAATATCCAATCTAAACCTACCCTCTTTCAGTCTGAAATTATTCCCCCTTGCATATGACCACATGCCCTTTAAGAAAGTCCTTCTTTCTTGTAGGTTCCCTTCTGGTACTGGGAGGCCTCAACTAGGCCACCCTGAAGCTTCCTTGTTTCCAGGCTGAACAATACCCATTCTCTTAGCCTTTCCCCATAGGAGAGGTTCTCCATCCTTTTAATCATCTTACTGAGCCTCCTTTGGACTCGCTCCAAAAACTCAATGTTTTTTCTGTGCTGGAGATCCAAAAACTGAATGCACTACTCAAGGTGGAATCTCACCAGAGCAGAGTAGGGGGGACAGAATCACCTCCTAAAGTCTTAAAACCTGGGTAATTGCTTACCACTTACCATAGGAGGAAAACAGGCTCAACTTGGGAGGAATACTTTAACTTTTTGTCAATTAAAAGTATAATAGAATGATGAGAAACAAACAAAAAACTAAGAATACCTCTCCTCCCCCTTCCACTTCTTTCTGGGTTTGACTTCTTTCATGTCTTTTTTGCTTCTTCTCATTCCAAGTAGCACAGGGGGAGGAGGAATGGGGGTTGAAATAACTTTACAACACTTCATCTCTGTCATTCATTCCTCATCACAGTTTTCACATGCTCTGGCATGGGTTTTCTCATATGAGATACAGCTCTCTGCAAACATCTCCAACATCAGTCCTTCCCATGGGCTGCAGTTCTTGAAGAACTGCTCCAGAACTGCTCCTATCCATGGGGTACAGCCCTTCAAGAATGAAGGGATCCATCATGGGACCCTCACAGGCCACAATTTCTGCTGGGAATTCGTGCTCCAGCATGATGCTCCATGGGTTACAGCTTCCTTCAAGAAGGTCCTTGACAGATAGTAGCATGGATATCTCTACTGTATCCTTCCATTCTTCCGAACTGCAGGGAAACAGCATGCTTCACCACTCTTCATAGGCTGGAGATGAAGCTCAGATTCAGCACATGGAGGACCTCCCTCCCTCCTTCCTTACTGATCATAGCTGCTGTATAGCATTTTTTACTTTTTCTGAAATATGTTTTCACAGAGGCTGCACCAGCCTGGCTGGTGGGCTCAGCTGTGTCCTGAAGTGGTTCCCTTTGGACTTCCTGGAACTGCTTGTGTCCAGCTCAGGGCAGCCCATGACCTCCTGTCACAGAGGCCACCTCTGCAGCATCCCTGTTACCAAAACCTTGCCATGTTAATCAAATGCATCTGGACATGTCTAGAGAGAAATTTATGCCATTCCAGGATGAATCTCAGTGAAATTTCTAAAATGTGTCTCAGGGCAAATTTTAACATAGAGGAATAATTTAGCCAGAGAAGTTTAACTCAACGGAGCAGATGATATCTTGTTTCTGAATGAATCTCAGGAGTGTTTGATCCTCATGAAACTGATAGCTCCATGGATAATCTGAACAGCACACTCAAAAGTAATCTTGAAGTGGTTGGGTTTTGGCTAAACTTGATTAAGGAACTCATTCTAATTTTTTCCTGCTCTTCCAAAAAAATCAATTTTTTCACTTAACTCTGACTTGACTTACATATTTTTCCTAAATAAACAAACAAACAAAAAAAATTCAAGGAGTTTCCATCCCCAGTGGTGTAGATTAACAATTAATAAATGCTTTCAGATGTCTTTATAAAGCAAACTCACCAACTTCATACTTCCACAGAGTTATGGTTTAAAGAAAGTTTTTTAATTTGTTTCGTCTTTGGAAACTACAAAGTGACTGATGGCATTGCAGCACTTTGGTAAGCAACATATTAGTCACAATGAAAGATCACTATCCCAAAAAGTACATTGCTAAATCAGGGAATTACAGTCCTAGTGGAGCTGTGCAGAAACTTTCATACATACCCGATAGAAAAAAATAAAACTTTCTCCACCCTTATTTTTTTTTTTTCCTGAGTTTCTTTTAAATGTTAAGGTTTTGAACAATTGATGGATGAGTCTCCATAAATGTTCTCCTGGACTTTGTTCAAAAGTTCAAACCAGTCTAGGAATCAGGCAAGACATATGATGAAACCTTATGACCTTGCAAAGAACAATATTTTCTCAAATTTTCATAAAAGGTGCCAGGCTCTATCAAACATTACAACTGCTGTAAGGTTTTAAAGATACATATAAAGGTTTTATTATATTTTGTTTAGAAAAAAAAATACAACTAGAAAAACAGAAGAATAAAGACTAATTACCTTACATAATATCAAGTTCAAGATTTTTAGGGGAATGCTGCATTTTGGAAGAGCTACTGTTAAAACTGTTTACAAATGCTGAAAGCATTTATTCAGTTATCAGGAAACTAGTCTTTAAAAAGGACTTAGAGATTAGGTTCCAAATGTTATTTGCTGCCAAATGCACTGTTAAACTTACTGAAGGATATTTATGAGCAGCACTGCATTTCTGGTTTTACTATATGTTTGTATGTTGTAAACTTTGAGAATAACATCTTCAGTTTACTTATGGAAAGCATTGCTTGAGTAAATGACATACAGAGGTCACAGTGTATGCTAATAATTCCTATAATTATTTAGGCAAAACTAGCTTATTAGGTTCCTGTATTTTCAAAGAATGTGGGAAAGACAACATTGATTTAAAACATTATTTTTTTTCTCTTTCTTCTCCCTTTTCAATTAAAGCAAAAAGTAGAAAATAAAAAATTACTTAGAGAATTTTTTGAAGTTTCTCACAGTTGTATCATCCTTGAAATTTTTGAATAATTCTACTGTTACATTTTGTTTTCCTTTTATGTAAACCTAATGGCATTTTAATTTAGGGGAAAAACATTCAAAACACATTTTGTGTCACTGGGGCCACAAGACGTCTTGTAACTTCTCAATAAGGATGTGGTGGTGATGGTATAATATTAAATCAATCATAATATATTAAAAAAACATTCAAAACCAAAAAAATCCATTGGTATGTTTCCTTATGACGTCTGTCCATGACCATAAGATATTTCATAACTTAATGTTCTTTGTCTAGCAGTCTCTGTTCTTATTCACAGCTACTTTTCAAGGTCTATGTCAGAGACTATGACAGGTAATCTTTGAGAGAAAAATCCAAAAACTTCACATGACCTCAAATGATATATTGAAGGAAATGATGTTTCAAAATTACTAACCCCTAAAATTTCTTGTGGGTTTTTTTTTTTTTTTTTTTTCAGTATTACTTTAAAACAGTAAATTCTTCCATCCTAAAAAAATTTTAGTTCACCTTTTCCTTTACAAAACATAAAGACCTCACTGGCTGCTCTGTTGCTTCAACATCCATTTTCTAAAGTCATCCTTTTATACATCTCCTTTCACAAATGTTGCTTTATCACTCCTCTGCTTTTTCTACTAATATATCTCAATTTTACAGCAAAGGTATGAATACTAATACCTGAAATGTCATTGCCTTTAGTGTGGTAAAATCTCTCTTACAGTTGGCTATCTCAGAAATATTTTGAGAAACATAGATTGACAGTTTTCTTATCTTCCTACAGAAAAGTTGAGCATTATTTCTGTAATATTTTAGTTTAAATCTTCAACATTTTCCAGTATATTTTGTAGTCCAATAGTCCATTGAGAGATACTGAGATTTGGGTGGAATAGGAGCTGATTAATCATTCTTTATAAATACATAAAAATTTAGACTGTTTTTATTTACCCCAGTGAAAGACATGGGTTTAAAAAAAATCTTGGCATTCCAAATTCCCTCATTTTGTTGTCAAAAGAATCAAGTTAAACAGACAAGTACAGTTATTTCTCCTGCTGTAATGGAAAATAATAAATGCAGTCATAAGGAGTTAAATTTATGATGTGTAAACTGAGCTCTTCAGCAAACCAGAGATATTGGTGATGTATTGTCCTATACTCAGCTTCATTTCAGATGGAAAGAAACTGCCGTAGAATATGATCACAAAGGAAAAAAAATGCAATAAAATACACACTTGCCTTCCATGAAAATAAATAAGATCATTGCTTCCACCTTTACTGATGACAATAAATAGATGAATTAGACAAAAATAAAAAAAATATTAATATAGAATTCATACATCCCAATAATGTACCTTTTGATTCTGGTTCCACATAAAAATATTTTGCTACACAACCTGACAATCGCACAGTAATAAATGTAACATACTGTGTTCAGGAGTCTAAAACCACCATTCACTATGACCTTGAAACTGTGAAACTGAAAATGCCCAAAAAAGTTTAAGTTATTTATTATTTCACTTGGAAATATTTGTTCCACCAGCTAAAAACCGTTGCAGTACAAAGGATGATCAAGATGAACATGCAGCATTTCATCAGCCTTTATTGTCCTCTATTCACTCAGCTTCAGCTTGTTTCTGTTTGGGTTTGTATGCCTTCTGGAATGGTACAATCTCTGTATATATTTGGTCAGGAGACAGCAGTTTAGGAGGTACTTTTTTGGTTTCTTGAGAGAGAATAATTAATAGGAACACTGTTCTACTATGGTAGAATACAACATAATTGACACAAAATCATGCACGGTGTTTGAAAAGTATTGTTTTTATTCCACTACTGTAGAAAGGATAAGACTAAATTATATAAATTAGTTCTTTTTAAGAGGTTATGAAGTTGCAAATGAGTCTCTCTGCTGAACTTTAATTCTTAATTACTTGAAGATATCCAGAGATATGTTTTTCATTCCCTATAATAGCTTATTTGCTTTTCTATGTATTAGATAAATTTATTTTCCTGTGTTTCAGAATGGTTTGACATCACACCACATTCATATTTTGAGATAACACTTAAGTATTTACATATGAGACACACTAATAATATGCTTTAGAAATCACTTTACACACATGCACATGCACACACAAACTTCATGCGACCTGGAAGGAGCAATGATTTTGTTTAAACTCTTCCTGCTAGCTGTTGTGTGTGTCACACAGGTGCTAAACAAGGCCATATTGCTGTATTAGTCTCTTTTTGTTGATGGCAAATACACAGCTTTAAATAATGTATGTTTTCTTGTACACTGACATGTTGACTGGGAATCAGCTTACCACATGCTCTAATAACATGAAACAGCTTGAATATTGCTCATTCAACAGAATTTCTCAGAACACTTCAAAAATAAATCATGAAACAGCATTTTGGGCTCCGTTTAGGGAAAAAAAAATTACTCTTCTTTCAATATGCAAAGTGATACTCACAGGTTATTTTCAAAATTAACTGTTTTCTGTTTTAAGATTTCCAGTTCATTTTAAAAGCCAGACACACGGTGATAGAAATAGAGGGAAATTGCAGCCATTAAGTGCAGACAGGAAATGTGTGCACCACCTTTAGCTCAATGTGAAAATTAAATCCAAACTGCTACAAACTAGGTCTGGGTTTTAATGTTAATTGTTCACATGCCCTCAATACAAATTATTCACACTAATGTACTACATTAGCCAAGCCTGTCACTTTCACAGTTATTATTTTGGTTGCTACTGTTGTTGTTTTGTAAATGTCATCTCATTTTGTGTCCATTGTGGGAATTTAGGTAAGCTGCTTTAGTTGTAAGAAAGTTCTGAGCATAACATTTAAGGCTGCTGCTGCAGTTTCATGGATCATTAACAATTTGCTAATATTGTTTTAGCTTGCAAATTAGTGCAGCTTAGTGACTAAGGAAAGGTTCCATAGCTGTCATCAATCAAACTAAAATTCTTCATGCATGAGATGAAAAACGATTTTTAGCCTTTGAGGCTCAGACAGCAATTACTGTAACAAAAAAAAAAAAAAAGAAAAAGAAAAAGAAAAGGTGGGGGTTAGAGAGAGGAGTGAAGGAGAGAAAGTAAGCTATAGACAATGTTGTTAGCAATTCTATTAAATTTATTTCTTGTTGCATTAGAAAAGAACTAATACATGCTCTGTAATCATTCTTTAGCTTCCTGCTGTATTAATGAAGTGACAAATTTTAGAGGGGAAAAACGGAACTTTCCAGAGGAAATGAAAAGAGATTAGTGACTAAAGAGAGAATCCCAGAAAATTCCAGTGTCCCAGAACCATTAAGGTTGGAAAAGACCTCCAAGATCATTGAGTCCAACCTTTGACCAATTACCACCTTGTCAATTTGACCATGGCACAAAAGTGCCATGTCCAGTAATTTCTTGAACACCTCCAGGGATGGTGACACCACCACCTCCTTGGGCCGTCTGTTCCAATGCTTAACCACGCTTTCAGTGAGAAAATTCTTCCTGATGTCCAATACAAACCTCGCTTGGCACATTTTCAGGCTACGTCCTCTTGTCCTGCTGACAGTTGCCTGGGAGAAGAGATCAATCCCCACCTGGCTACAACCTCCTTTCAGGGAACTGCAGCACATGATAAGGTCTCTCCCAATCCTTCTTTTCCTCAGGCTAAACACTTCCAGTTTCCTCAGGTGCTCCGTGTTCCAGACCCCTCATCAGCTTCTGGACATGCTCCAGTACCTCAGTATCTTTTTCATAGTGAGGAGTCCAAAACTGAACACAGGATTTGAGGTGTGGCCTCACCAGTGCTGAGAACAGGGGGACAATGACTTCCTTGGTCTCCCTGGCCACACTATTGCTGATACAGGACAGCATTGGCTGTCTTGGCCACCTGGGCACCCACTGATTCATGTTCTACTGCTGTTGACCATCACCTCCATGGACTTTTCCACTGGGTTGCTTTCCAGCAGCTGCTCTTCCCCAAGCCTGCAGTGCTGCATGGGGCTGTTGTGACAGAAGTGCAGATTGTCTTTTATTTTTAGCCAAGCTCTCTCACTCAAATTTATTTTCTCTCATCCATCACCTTCATGCACACTCTCTTTTCCTATTGCCTTTTCTGCACACCTCTTTGCAGCCTTTTCCTGTTTCACGCTTTCTCAAAACCTTCTATCAAGTCTTCCCCTTTCCCATCGCTCTCCTCTGTCACTTCTGCTGCCTGTCTTAATCTCATTGTAGCTCTACAGTCCTCTTTTTCAAATATTTAGCTTCTTTAGGGAAGCTAATAAACTCTATCACTATATAAACTATATGAAATAATTAGAAAAAGTACTATAAAACTGTCAAAGTATCATTGTCACTACACCTTTTGTCTTCAAACTATATACTTCTCTTTCTATCAGGGTGGTACAGTTGTTTTTCACTTGTCAATCAGAAGTGCATGCAGAAATGGGCATGTGCCATACAGCTCTCACCTGTGTTCAGCTCAAAACCCTGGTGTGTCTGGTCAACAGGCAGGGCATTAATCTGAGATCTCATCACTGTAGTGTCATCATATTTCATAAAGTTCTGTGAAGGTCATTGGAAAGAAACGCCAAAGTTTTCAAATTTATCAAAAGGCTTTTCAGGATTACAGTCTGTATTTTATGTCTAGGGAGAGAAGGAACTTAAATGCCAGATATATCTATCTGTAAAACTCCATGAACTATGTATATCTCAGTATTACCATTCAAGATCATGCACAGGTATGGAAACAACATACTGAGGTAACTCTATTTTACCACTGTGCCACAAGGTAGACTCTTAAGATAATTAATATTTTCTAAAAAATAGAGACCATTGGAAAAAAAAAATAAGAAGGTATAAAATATTCTTTTTAGTACTTCTTTTTTGGACTTTATTTGGTTTTGATTTTGGTTTTTTGTTGTTTGTTTGTTTTCTCTGCTTTCTAAAATACTTTAGTTCTGTCTGCTTTCCAAATGTCTCAGATCAGTTTTCTTCCTGAGGCACAGAAAACATAACATGTTTATGTTATGAACCAAAACTTTTTTTTTGAACAATTGCGAAATTTTTACAATCAATACTGTAAGAAATGAGGAGCAAAAAATTAGTTTTGCAAACAACAAAAAAAAATCTAATATAGAAATTATTTGCTGAGAATTGCTTTAAAATAATAATTAATTTACTAAGGTATTAATTGCATTTATCAGAGAAATTTGATTAACCGTTATTATAACAAGGTTTTTAATAAGTGTAATTTTAAAAAAATAAATATCTTAAAATGGAAAAAAAAAAAAGTTCCCAGCTCTGATTTCAAATTCAGCCTAACAATGTGAAATGAGTGATCTGAGTTAGTAGTGACACTAAAGTGCATAGTTCTCCATGTCAATTCTATGTTAAATATTGCTGGAGTTAGAATCTTCCATCTTTCTTACATTTTATGCAAAATACTACTGCCAGCAGACTTGATGGTACACCATCAGAGCTATTATGTCATGTCCAGTTGTAAAACTCAATAGGTTTTTTTTGGTGCAATCTTTGCACCAAAAGTGTGCAGTATCAATAAATTTTGTGAGCTTGTTAATAAAATAAGGGTGATAATCTCAAGTATTTTTTTTAAGTTTCTCTGAGTGATGAATTTTAAACTTAGGAACCATTAAAAAAAAATTAAAATGCATCCTCTTACTGAGCCAGGGTGGAGCAATATATAAAATTACATTTCAATGAAGATTTTAACTGGATTTTGACACTGTCACTTTGAAGATAACTATATGCAAAATAGCAGGTGGTTGCATTTTAACACTTCACCTTGATTGCTGTAAAAATTACAGTATAAACAAGAATTTTAATTTGTCAAAAAGTTTAGTTAATCATGTTTTGCATTTCAGAAGATCTCAAATTATAGATAGATAACATATTTTCTCAGTATGTTAAGAGTTAATCGCATTTCTGGTAGTAAAAGTCATACATATCTATATAATATATATATAATTAGAAAATTTATAATAATATCTAACAGAGCAGTTATTAAAGTAAGATTTATTTTATACCCTACTGTATCTGAACAACATAATGTAATCCATCAATCAAAAAAGTAATAATTTATTGCTGTTTCTTTTCATTTATAAGTATATTTTTTATCAGCTTGACAAATTGAGTTATGAGTCCTATTTTTCAGCCTTCACTTTCCTTTAAAAGTTAATTTGGAAACATCAGATACTTAAAATTAAAAATAAAAAATAATGACTTAAATAAAAGAAGAGGGAGAAAGAAAGAATTTCTGAATAAATATTTTCAAGAGTGCCTTTTACTTACTGTATTTACTGATGAAATAAATCTAATATTCTGTTTTACCTAACAAGAATGTGTTAACTTGCTCTGATAAAATAATTTAATTTGCAGTCAACTCATATTCATGTATTTAATACAAGGAAAAATAAAAGAGAAAAAAAGGGATATGAAGTTATTCAAATAGGTAACAAATTTCCTACTTTATATTTCAGAAAATGATTAATCAAACAGTTAATTTAATAGGTGTTGATGAAAAATGTCTAAAATTGTAATCAGTAAAGGTGTTTTAACTTTGGATTGTAGAATATGTCTTTCTCTATTGTCAAGCTTAGAGCATTTAATTATTTATTCTTTTTTATGTGCTTTTTAAATTATAAATATTCCATTAGTGTCTAAATTGTTACACAATCCAAATTTCCAGCATAGCAGCTAAGATGATCATTGATGAAGTAAAACCTAAAAAACTCTCCCTCACTTACAACAAGTTAAGTGTTCCCCTTGGGACACAGAATAAAAACTGAATAGAAAACAATAATATTTTAATAAATTATCTCCTCAGAGGTAAGCAATTAAGGATGACTCTGGTGGAAGTTACTAAATAAACTGTCTGCTATGTATATGGAACAGACACTTCCTAAATAATTTGTAGGTATTAATCTTGTGTATTTAGCTCTTCTAAAGAAGTAAATGAGAAAATTAACTAAAGAATAATTTATTTTTTTTCTTAAAAATACTCAAATCATCCAAAACTTGCTAGGCTCCCTGCAATTTTGTAACAACAATATTCACTAGGTCATAATTTAAAAATATTTAAAATATTGATGATAATAATTTGCTAAGCACAGTACACCCCTCTAAAGAATACAGTAAGGAGCACAGACAATATCTGCACTGGAGCTTAAACAATATCTTACTACTTTTCTAAAAAAAACTGGAATAAATTGTAGTTCATTCCTCATTAATATTTTCTATGCATAATGTAAATGAAACTATATTGCCTATTAATCATAAATTTAACTATTTTAGCACAGGATATACTTGGCCTACATTCTGTGAAGGGCCATTTAAGTCTCATTAAAGATCATAAAAAAGTGAAAATCACAACCATCGCAAAATAAACTCTAAAATGCAATCGTCAATCTGTTTCTTTTTCCACGAATGGTCATGAACGTCTTGGCAACAATCACAGTCAGTGAAATACTATTCTAAAAATTCAATATAAATGTCATTATTTAATAAATAATTTTCCAATACATATATTAAAATACCCAACATCATTGCAGATGAATGTATCTCAAACTATGCTAAAAACACTGCTGTGGACAGGATAACAAGGTAGTAATATCCTTCACCTTCAACACTCAGAATTTGTAAGGTTTTTTTAACAGCATGCCATAAAACAGAATCAAGGGAAAAAAACACATCAATGGAGAATATGATTTTATTTCATCATTGCTTACTACTTATTATAAACATATTTATAAAGGTAACTGATAGACGGTCTGGTCTCCATCCCTCGTTAATATTTTAACTGGACTAAAGCTCTGCTCAGAATGTGTTTTTTAAAATCAATGAATTACATCTAAAAGCAAACTAAGAGAACAGGTTCATTCATGCCTTCCTATGTAGGAAGAAAGAGGATTCAAATTAATATAATTAATTTTTTTTTTCTATGGTCATTCTAATGCTGCAAAGAAATTACACATTCTAGATACTTGCTGCTTCCATCTTCAAAGAAATTTTGAGACATGTAGAAGAGTTTTGTGGAAAGATAATAAGCCTCAAGATCTAAAAGATATATTATGGTAAAAAATACATGAGTATTCTTTTCCTCATAAGAGGACTGAACACAGATCACAGCCTGAAAAGAGTCTTAAGACAGTTACTTACCCAGTTGACTTGGTACCCGTTACTTACAAATGTGAAATATCTATTCATGAATATAGACATACATAAATGTGTATGTATTTGTGTAAGTACATATGTCAGTACATGAAATATACATGTTGTCACCTTTGAGCCTAATGTAAGGAGAGTGTTAAGACTGAAAAATCAAAAAATTTAAACCCAAAATTATTAAATTAATTAATTAACCCTTCATACTAATGTTTAACCAACACACAGAATATATTGCATGCATGAACTTAGATTACAGAGCTGATGCTTGGCCAGCACTGATATGCATTCTTACCATTATGGTAAGTATGTACTTTTAAGGAAATGAATAGTTTTATTGCTGATGGTAAATGAATGGAGATGTCAGAGGCTTCTGTACTGGTAACAAAAGGAGAGACAAATGAACACGCACTTTACACAATGTTGTTCTTTGTTCTCATAAAAGTAAAACAAAAACTTTCCCGTTTCCCTATGAGAGGAATCAGATACAGTATATATATATATATATATATATATATATGTATGTGTGTGTGTGTGTGTGTGTGTGTGTGTGTGTGTGTGTCCTGGGGTGACAATAAATAATGCACATTTATTTGAGTCAACTTTTATTTCTACTCTTATTAAATATACCATTCAAATGATAAAAAATTCTGGCCATTTATTGCATAACATCACGAAAATTTTTCATGGGATATATTCCCAAGATATGAAAACTTTGTCAAAATAGTGCCACAAAAGAATGAAAATAACGGTCTGAAAGTCACAGAAATCAAAGGAAGTATACATGAAAGAAACAAAAAACCAAGTCAAACAAACCATAGCTGCAAATATTACTCCCTGGTTTAATTCACTGGTGGAAATGTTGTGATGTCTCTAAAGGGCTAGACACTGGGAGGTGTGTGATCTGAATTCCATAGAACTACATCAAGTTCAACAAAAGAGAACTAACAGGAAGGTCAAGATGAATATTCCTGCTTTTTAGGTTCAACACTAAAAGTTAAATTTGCTTCATCTTCCTAATCTGCAAAAAGTTAAATTTGCTCCATATTGAGCCTACATTTCTGTAGCAATTCTGAAGTCAAAGAAAACCAAGTTTAACTAATGACTCAACTTTTGGATGAACATTTAGGTCAGCAAAAGTCTATGCCATGCTAAAGTTATATGCAACTCTTAATTATTTCAGTTAATTTGCTTGCTAGTCTAAATTATGGTGTTGGTTGTTTTAAACACCAAACCTGACACGAGCATTTTAAGTCATCATATTAACTGAAAAAACACATAAACCAAAACCAAAAACTTCTCCTCCCCTCCCCCCCAAATAAAATGAAAACCTTAAAAAGAGATAAGACACAAAGCAAAAGAGGGCACTAGAAACAGGAAATAGGCTATGAGATTTTGGGTAATTTAATGTGAAGAAAGAAAGAAGAAAGTTTCACTCCCCCAAAGTGGTAGATAACAGTTTGGCAAATATATCAGTGTCTTTTAGTCTCTTCTTTAGAGCTGTGCTTCTTTATGTGAAAAAGAAATACAAATTGGATTAGCCAAGTTTTTTATACCTTACACGAGGGAAAGTTATTTAATTCTGAGTTCAATCTTATAGTGGCCAAATACATGTCTAGTTTATATACACATAAATTACCAGCAAGATGAAGTACTGAAAAAAGAGATTACTGATGAATTAGGCATCAAGCTGGAATATAAAAGAGAACCTGTGAGGGAGGTATCTGGGGTCATCAGGTGGTTTTGCAGCCAAGATTCTCCTGTGTAGTTCTCTTTTTATGCTCTTCAGTTTTAACTGGAACTTTTCTACGTCTGAAATAATACATTTGTTGAAGAAAATCCAGTCTACACTAAGGGATTTACTAAGGGATTATTTTTTTTTTTTTCTGATGAAGAAAAAGATAGGGTTTTAGCAATCTTCCAATGACTTGTAAATAGGAATAGGAAGAAACACACTACAGAATTAAAAATTTGATTGAAATCTAACCCTGGATCACAAGGTCCTCTTATATTTGGTGTCTCAAGCAAGATCAAATAAGTATTCCCAAAAGCTAGGCAAGGGTAGTATTTATGAAGCACGGTTTATTTTGCTTCCAAATGAACAAAATAGAAAAGAAGGAATATACTAAGACATAATGTAACAAAGATGTTACAGGATTGTAGGAGACTGGGAAAATTTGCCAGTTATTTTGACATACAGGAACTTTCAGTGTGAAGTACAGGTCATCTTTTTGTCAGTCAAAAGGTAAAAAGAAACGGAAAATCTCATTTCACATACTGTTTTAAAATAAATCCACTGTTCTACAAAACCATTAATTGATCAGATTAGCTTTTCACTGGCAAGTAACAGCAAGACTATATTGATGCGCAATGCAGAAGGGAACCAGAAACTGGATTTGCAGCAGGCAGGCAAGGCAGCAGCTCAAGCGCTGTGACACCCTTACAGAGCACACATGCAAGAAAGGAATGTGATTGGTGGCAGTGACCAGGGTCAGCCAACAGACCTGTGATTGCCAGCCACGTCTTTAGTAACAATTCAGCTCTGGCACAAGGCCAGGGAGTCAAGACAGTGAGGCCAGGTCAGGGACAGTGGGGTGCAATTCCACCTATCAGCAGGGCTGCCACAAAACTCTCACATGGACATAGGTCAAGCGCCTGAGTATAATACAGCTTTCAAAGGAAGACGGAAGAAACCATAAGCAAAGCTCTCTTTTAAAATTCTCATGGCTTGTATTTTTACAGCAGTTTGATCCCATGTTATACAGGAGCAAAATCAAAATCGACTTAGAACACAGAGAAACTTCTAGGAGTTAGGGGAAAAGGATGCAGAGCCTGTTGGCTCCCTCAATATCCTGGTACCTGCAACAGTCAAATTTTTCTCCAGTGGACATCAGTTTAAACACTGTGAGAGTTTAAGTCCTTGGCCTTTGGAGAGAATGGAACATTTCACAGAATATTGTCAAAAGATTTTCCTTTATTTGGCTCAGATTACTAGTGTATAGCCTTTTCTGATTTTGGTAAATACTGAGATTGGAAAGTATAAAAAAATTACGAAAGTAACAAATAACCTTACACACTGTAGTGGCTTAGGTTCACCAGTTTGAGTTTCCCAGCCAATGCACCAAATCATGTAATGGGTTTAGCACTGGCTAAAATCACCAGTGTACCTACTAGAATTATTTACTCATTTCCTGCTGTCAGATATGAATGAGGAGGAGGGCAAAGCAGACTCAAAACTTAAAAGGTATAAAGAAAACTTTATTAACGGAACTAAAAGAGTAATAAGAATCAGAATAAAACCTTCAGAACACTTCCCCTCCCCAATACCTCTTTTCTTTCCCTCTGACGACATAGAGACAAAACCTGTGATTTTCAATCAATTACAACCTCTACAATAGCCTTTCATCAGTTCTTGTAGGGAGAGAAGCTTCTCTCGTCATGCCATGGAGACTTTTCCACAAGAAACAGTTCTCTCGTGGCTTTTTAATTTCTGTGAATAGCAGCCACCCGGGAAAATCTGCAATCATCAAGTTCCTCCTCTCTTTCATAGCTTTCCCACAGCTGCACTTATATGCCGTATCAACTTATGGGGTACTACTTTAAGGATGAGCTGTTTAAAAGCAAAGGTTCTCTTCATCTCTCTCTGAGATCATTTGCATCTCTGGGAACAGAGGTCTTCTTTCCCTAGGGGAAAAGGGTCTTCATCACTCTCATCTCTCTCTGTTCAAGCTTCTGATGGGATCACAACATCTGCTTTGCTTCATTATGGATGCCTCTGCTCATGTCTACAGTTTGAGCATTCCATCCCCCATATTTTTTCATGAATTAAAGGAGATATTCTAGTGCATCACAGTCTATCTCTATGGCTTTACCAAAAGAATTCCAGCCCAAGACTAAGGCATCTCCTCATTCCTCTTCCATCTGGGACTTGATTCCTTTACTGACCTTGGTGTCTTCATTTTGTCCTCTACCTGTCTTCACTCTACCCTTTTCTCTCACTTGAGAGAGGATCAATGTTTTTCAAGTTACATCTGTCTGTGGAAGACATCGCCCAGGCCTGCGGATGGTCATGACGGTTTCTGCCGGGCAGTGGCTGAAGCAGACACGGTGATGGATTTCAGGCTGTGCTGCTGTCGTGCCAAGATCTCAGGGGGCCCGGCCAGAACAGTGGCGGCCGCTCTGGCCGCATGGCTGCTCCCTGGCCCTGCTTCCTTCAATTTCACCTGCGGGCCGATGGCTTCTCCTCCCTCTGCCCGGCAGCCGCTGGGACTGCTCGGGCCATAGCGGGAGAGGCCTGGCCCGGCCTGGAGCCACTCCCGGGGCCCAGCGGACCCCGGCTCGGCCCGGGCCGGCAGCGGGGCAGGGTTTAATGTCAGCAAAGTGCTGCAGCCGTGGCCTGGCCCAGCCTCGCCCGGGCCCCGCAGCCTCCCGTCCCCGCCCGGCCAGCGCCGGGGTCAGGCCCGGCCCCACCAGGCTGCGCGGGCCGCGGCGGAGCGGGGCCGGCCCGAGCGGTGCCCAGTTACCTCTCCAAGGCCAGAAACAAGAGAGAGATTACCCGGGCTTGCAGACCTACCTTCTAAATGGTTTAATAGGCTGTCAATACTCAGAGCTAGCCAACTATTGGTTTCGTCCCGGCACAGAGGAAGCTGTTAGCAGCTTCTCTCAGAAAAATCATTTCCATGGGTGTCTTTGTCCATCCACACCAAATGTCAATTAATGCAAAACCAGCACACACACAAAAGAAGTCAAAAAGGTGGAGGTTTTCTACAGTTTTGAAGGATTCCACTTTAATTTACTTTGCAGATATGAAGAGTTGAGAAATAGAAGTGGTAGGAGTCCCAGTTATCTAACTGATTTGTCATCTTTTAGCTAGAAGGCATTCTTCCATCTTTCTCACTAAGATCTTCAGAGTACCGTGATGCATTCAAACTGTTTCAATGAAATTTGATTATAACTTGCTTAACTGTTCTACCAAATTGTGATTATAATACAAATTCTTCATTGTAATTTTTACATTGAAGAATATTTTACTTTACAGATGGGAAGATTAGTTAAAGTGTAGTATAAAAAAAATAAAAAAAATCCATATTCCTTTACCACTTTAACTAAGGATCTTAAGCTGAAATTTAGGAAGGAATGATTTTTAAGCATTGGGAGCTGAGAAATAGACAACAAATTTCTGCATCACATAGAGAAATGTTTCCTCAAAAAGCTACTGGTTCATGTGGACTAACGTAAGACATGAGACTCCTTTTTGTCTCAGGTTTTTTTTCTTTTTGTTAGGCTGATTTGAACTCTGTGAAGTTTTGTTCCCTCCTTATCACAGTACAGAATTCTTCTATGTTGCCTAGACTATAAAATCTATGCATCATACCACACAGCTTTCTATCCTAATGTTACTGAGTTTGAACTCTACCATCATACATTTCAAATCTTCATGTTGTAGTTCATTTGCAAAATGGATGTGACCTATTCGGACATGAAGTGATGCTCTAGTGTTTCTTCCTCTCCACAGTAATCTGCAGAGAGGTTTATTGAATTATTTTAAAAACAGAAGGCATTAAATAGAGGCAAACTATTTCAAAGTAATACATTTTTAAAAACTAATGTCTGTAACACTCTTTCTGAGCATTGGTTCAATTGCTGTGAAACTGTGACTTCTGATTGTGGTTAATGATACGGAAAAGGTATGTGAAGAAGTCTAAAGTCAGATCACTACCAGGTGCTACAAATTACAGAAAGAGGAGTTACTAGCTTTGAACTATTTATTGCTAAATACTACCCAGCCTGCTGGAAATCTATTCCTAACAGCTTCATTTTCACTTGTGATACTTAGGAGCATAAGGAATAAGGCCATTTAACTCAGCATATTTAAATTAAAAGAAACACGGAAAGAAACACATTTTTCTCCATGTTAAAAAACTTCAATATAGTGAACATAGATCAACTGATAATTAAGGTGGTTTGAAGGGCTCCATTTGTTTCACTTTTTTTCCCAGGGTTAGCTCCATTTCAGGGGTATGAAAACTGATTTGGTAGAAAACCAGCTCCACATTCCATTTCCACAGAGTAAATTTAGGATCATACATTCCATTCATGAAGAAGACAAAAAAACCACCTCTGACATTCTACTCCTGTCATCACATCTGTAAAAGCAGATTAGGAACACTTTGCTTTTGCAAATTAAATGCAAACGTGCTAGCTGCAGAAGGAACATTGCGCTAGAGAATCAGATCTATTGTCCACAGAAGGGATCTTCAGTTAATGTTCAACATCACAGAATACCATAAAGGAAGGAAGAATCGGTTTACAAACTGCTAGGGATATTTTTCTCCATTTAAAACAACCTAAACAACATAATTTGTGATAAAACTTCTTACATATAGAATTAATTTTGATTCTTTGGCAGGTTGCTGATAATTTAGGACATCATTAGAAGTAGTCATAGTCATTTGGCTATTCCAGCTGAATCTCTCCCTGCTAAGTTAAATTCCCCCCATTGCTATAATCAGTTTAGAGCAACTCTCTTGAATTTTAAAAGAGTATAGCATTATGCTTAGTTTTATGTTGAGTGATATAGCTAGAAGATTGAAGACTACGTAAGAATTTCTGATAGTACATTTGTGAGTTTCTCATGTTCTGAGCTCCTGGGAATACAATATATTTTTACAGAGATCCACTGACACCTTTTTCAGTACAAAACATAGGTGTCCCAATTTCAGCTAAACTGCCTCTGATAAATGTCCTTAACCTAAGTGGTTAAGGTAGTGGTTAGTGGTAGTGGTACTTTTAACCTAAGTGGTTAAAAGTAGTTTTTACTAATCTACTTCTTTTACAGTGAAAGACTCATCATGTTTGCAAGTTTGGGATTAATGATGTGGGTGGGATCAACACTGAGATTTGTCTTAATCACCACCAAAAAAGTGACGCTTAGGAGCCTCCTGCATTATCTCCTGCCCCAGGATCAGGATGTCTTTCCCTCCCCTCTGGAGCTCTCAGTCCCTGTCCCAGTGATGCCCTAACAGGACAAGCCTGGACCAATCCTGGACCAATCCTTGGCCTTCCACTTGGCCTTCCCCATGGAGATGCCCAATTCCCCCAGCTGGCTCCTGGACTGCTCTGTGCCCTGGCTGGGAGCAGGCAAAGCAGACACTCCCAGCCAGGCTCCATCCCACTGGCTTTGGCTTTTGGCAGTGGGATTAGCCATGGAGCCCTGTCCTGACATTCTATGAGGAGGTCCCTTCACACCAGGTACCTGGGCCAGGAGATACCAGCCCTCACAGTGCCCTGATTCATGACAACAAGCTTTAGCTTTTACCCAATGATGTTCTGACCAGAGTGGACTAATATTTTAGTTCTTTATACATATTCCATTTTAGTAACAAATGGTACATCATAAATTTTATGTTATGATGTAAATAAGTGCTTGCAATGCATACCTTTTTTTATGTACAGCATTTTTGCACTGCTTTCAACATGAAGCTAAACTAATCTGTTTGGATGTCAAGTATCTCATATTCTTTTACTGATCTGTAGCTAATGTGTGCTAGGCAGAATTCCTCATACCAGGTCTTTCAAGGGATGTAAGTCAGACACCGAGGAATATCAAAAGTGTTGGTTGGTTCTGTTTTATCACGTATTAGACATGTGGTGCTGTTCATAGGTTAGCCATGTTGGATCCTGAATTAGACTGGAATTATAATCATAGTCTATCCTGAGCTGGAAGGGACCCACAAGGATCATCAACTCCACCTCCTTATATGATAACCTCAAAAATCAGATCATAAATAAGTCAGATTATTGACAATCAGTATTATTGGATTCAACAGACCTTGTTTTCTTGACTTCCTTTTTTTCAGAACAAGTAATTAATTTTAAATACTTTAGGATTACTGATTCAATCATACATGCACACACATATACATGAAGAGTATCAATTAATCCTACCATCCATGGCACAGTACAGACAGTATCCTATTATTAGTTATTACCCTGGACTTTTCTGATCAAAATTATGTAAGGAGAAAGATTCACATTTTGGGTTAAATTTCTGATGATCACATGTTTAAGGACAATCCTGCACCATGGGTCAGATGTGAATGCTCTGCAAAGACACAGAAGAAACCAATTTTACCTTTAAGATTTAAATTTGCTTAGAGAAATTACCATTATGACATATTTTTTTTTCCTCTATTCGCTCTCTCACTGCTTGCCTAAGTGCTTCAAACCTGATTCTCTCCCAGTTGTAAATAACAATCACCAGGACCCCTGAACCTGAGTATAAACCTCATTTGGGCCAGAGCAGAGAAAGTATGCAGCCTGATTTTGATATTCTAGGTTGAGGTGGAAATCCTGTCTGGAGTAAAAATCATGTAAACCTTTCCTTTAAAGGTAATGACTTTCAAACTGAGATTGCATTCTTACCTAAGCACTTCTTTGATGGGAAGTCTGCTTTAATTTACTGCAATTAGATAATTCCTAATCAGTTTAAGAGAAAAAAAACCAAAGCAACAAAACAGATCTTGCAGAAAATGTTATAATATCAGCATGAATCCTTTCCTTTATGCAACTGTTCACTTTAATCCCATCCTAATAAAGACTGATACAACTGTCTTATGTATAAAACTGTATGGAAATGTAACTGGGAAAGATAGTAAAATGCCCAAACTGTAACTATTAAAGCTGATTAGTCATTTCATACCAACATGTATTAATTTCAAAGAATTTTTTTTTTTTTAAATTGTTTTCAAATTGTTAGTCAGCATCCTAGAGCCCTGTGGTGTTGTTATGACAGCCACTTTAAAGCTAAGGAAAGATTTATTTGCTATATTCTTGAAAAGGTCACAGAGAAAAGTACTTACACAAGGACAATGCACACAGTTTTATATAAATACAACAAGGTAGTAAGCTCAAATATTTGCCCAAATAGAAAGAACTCTTGCCTGTCATCTTTAAAGTGACCTTCCGATTAAAAGAGCATACCAAAGTATTTCTGATTAATTTGAAGAGGCAGTTACTCAGTTTTTCACATAGACCAGTGAGACTGGACATGTTTCACTCAGATTGGTTTGTTAAATATTTTATAGATTGGTTTTCTCCTTCTATTGAATTGGAGTGTAATCATCACATAATATTTTCTTTACTGTCAAAGAGCATGTCAAGAAGCTTTTCATATTTGATTATTTATTTCTAGACTACATAATTTATTCATCAGCATCACTTCGTTACTGTACCTGTCTTCAAGAGCAATTTTGGCTGATATAATCTGACAGAACTATTATAATGAATCAACAGTCCTGGAAATTTGCATAGAATGATCCTTAATGTTGGCTAGTAGAATATACCACTTGTTTCTTGTCTTTTATGCAACAAAACAAAACAAAATACCCCCAGCCTCATGCCCAGCCCTCCACCCCAAATTTTCACTGGTTTAATTGCCGATGGTAATATGCAAAATCTGTTTTTTACAAAATACATATTTTGTACAATATCTCAACATATTGTGACTGTAGTGGTTCTGGCTGGAATGTAGTTAACTTTCTTCGTAACTTTGGATTTGCGAGTAAACCAGTGCTGATAACAGGCCATTGTTTTGGCTATGGCTGAACAGCACTTGATGACAAGTCTTTTTCTCATTCTACTCAACCAGCTCCTTCAGCAATTAGGCTACGTGTGGAAAAGATTATGGGAGGGGAAAGAGCTGAGACAACTAACCTGAACTGACCAAAGGCAAGTTCCATACTGTATAATATCCTGCACAATCATAATAACCATCTTCCAGGACAGCTGTTGCTCAGAGTTTGGCTGGGCATTGATCTGCCATCAGAGGTGGTAACTAATTGTTGTTGTAAGTTTGTTTTTTTCTCCCCTCAGTCCTTCATTTATTGAACCTTTTTTGTCTTTGGTCGTGAGTGTTACTGCTTTTGCTTTTGCTGTTTTCTTCCTCAGTACTGAGGAAGATGAGGGTGAAAGTGAGGGAGTAGCCATGCTAAAAATATTAGTCTAAAGGATCTATCTGAAGAAAACAATGCATAGCTTCTGGCAGTTTTGCATATACTAAGCATATTTTTTCTGTGCCCCTCCTTGTGTGATTACAACATTTGTGAAAAACTAATGAAGAGGGATGATATGGAACCGTCATATACTGCCTATATATATTTTTTTTAATTGCACCACCACAGTAATTCATAAAGCGGTATCCCTATATAAAGTTTCACAAAATAATTTTCAATATTTATGTATATATATAATACATATATATTCATATATAAATTAATATATATAATTTGATATACAATTTCATTTTTCTATTTATATATAAATATATATTTATATTTTAATTTTTAATATTTATAGCTTACCAATTGCTTTGAATATCTTGTTTATTTTTAAGTGGTTTTCATCAACATGAAAGCCTACTTTGCTCTTAAGAACAGTTATCTATGAAAACCACATATTTTTGTTTGGAAGCTGTGGGTGCAGAGGTCACCAGCAACATCTTCTGGTCATTAGAGAAACATCTTCTCTAATAGTATTTGAACATATTTTTCCACTAAAAGAAATCAAAGTTCCTCTTTGATTACATTTGGTAAAAACATTCCTCTGGTTACATTTTTTGCTTCAGTCATATAAGTTATATGCATGATAATATGAAACTAATATTTTATTCTGTTTAAAACATTTTAAACACTTTGATATTTGAATATGTTCACATAATCTTTTACAAATTGATTTACTCTTCCTGTACTGTAGATTTGAGGCCACTCTCTGCCATGATCCAGTTGAGTTAGAAAAGAGCCATCTCCAAAGTGGAAGACATCCTAAATTGTATCAAGGTATTTAACTCATCCAATCCTCCTACTCCTGTCCAGCTCTGTGAAATAATGCAACAGGATGAGTGAAAACACAGAAATAGCTGCCTGAGTTTGACTCACAGTGGCTATTTGAGCTTACTGTTATTACATCAAAGCAACACTGTAGGGCAACAATCCTCTGGCAGAGACTGATGTCTGATTGCTAATCAGAAACTATAACATCAACATTTGCAAAATGCCTGCTTGGACATGTCATGGTAGATCATAACCTTTGAATGCCTGCTGTAAGCCTGTAACTGTATCTGTTTTGTATGCTAAGAGACACAGATTAAATTTTGCTTCCAGAAACATATATAATTTTTTAATTTTTATTTTGTCATGGAATTCATAATTTCTCCCATATTTCTAGAATTCAGTCCTCATACACATGCTTCAAGGTGTGCATTACCTTTTCCTGTGACCAATAAAAAAATGAGAGAAGAGAAGAGAAAAGAACTTCTACAAGGGCTACAGTTCAATAGGGTCCTACATTAAGTTTTGTAATTGAAACAAGCACAGGTCAGGACTGCATCTGAATGAGATACTTCTCCAGCTGAGCTTGGGTCCTCTCTTTTATTCAGACAAGGGTTAAAGAGCAAGTGAGTGGTCTCCTTTCCCTGAACACAACACACAGGAAAGGGGCAGTAGGGGACATCCACTTCCTAGTTTTCTCTAGGGGACTCACTGTTTATCTTATTGCAGCTTACCCAAGCACCCAATGCCTTGTTGAACTTTTTCTGTTAGGAAAGTTTGAACCTTTATCTGTTGTGGGAAAGGCAAACACAATCTTCCTCTTCAGAAAAAGAAAGATTTTGATCACAGTGACCCAGATTATATTGAAAATAACTAATACTCCCCACACATCCTCTCCCCCAAATACTCTGATTTAAGGGAAAGATGATGATTGAATATGGGAATCTTTTTGCAGGTCGTTGGGAATCTCTGCTACATGCAGACGGTGTTCATGGTATAGTAAAGCAATTGTTAATTTGTTTACCGTTTAAAGATATTTATCTCAAAATACTTGTAAGGGATCCTCATAAGAATTATTTGGTTTTCCCTGTCTGCTCATTTGAAATCTATCCATCTTTTGTGAATGTCTCATTCTATTTCTGAGAAGCCAACAAATTAATTCCATTTTCACCTTCTTTTGAGAACAGACATATATATATATATATATATATATATATATGTATATGTTTCATTAAGCTTGAGAACACAAGTGACTCATCCATTTGTATCTTTTGAGCAGGGTCATAGCAGTTGGAAGTATATTACCTGTTTATCTACTACCTTCCTGCATAAGGAAGGCACACCAATACTTGTAACAATTAATATGTTAGGCATTGCTAGTATAGGTTGTAAAAGCTTTGCTTTCATAGCAGTAGATAAAATATGGTCAGCCAGATTTTTCAAACAAAATAATAGTTTTGGTGTGTTCAATAAAATAAATAATGGAATTATGCAAACAATGTTTTGGTCATCAATAAATGCAAATGTGACAAGATGTGTTTGGAACAGACTGTGAGTGCCAAAAAATGGCAAGAGTAAATAAGAAAAATATAATTGGAATGATCTAATCACTAATAAGGTTTTTTCTATCCAATGCTACAATTCATGAAAATTCAGAGTGTCAGGGGTACTCAGAATACCTGACAGACTGTGGGGGCAAGTGACTGGGAGCCAAGATCTACTCTGCTTCCTCTAGAGAACCCAGGGAGCAGAAAAATCTATGATCTGTCCAGGACTACATACATTACAGTGACTCCTCCTAGTTCTCTTCCACAAAACAGGGAATCATATAATTTGTAAAACTGTGTAAATCTGTGAGTAAAGTGTTTTGGTATCCAAATATCTTTAGCCTTTAAACTGTCATTAGGTCTCAATCTGTGACTATACATCTAGATATTGCTCTCACGAAGCAATATGTTTTCCAATAAAACATCTGCTTTTCAGTTAGATGTGAAAGTTGGCATAATTAAACCACTTGTTTAATAATTTAGTGAGATCACTTCACAGTTAAAAAAAAGACTGGCAAACTGTCCCATTAAATACTTCAGTAATGAAAATATGAAAGTCTTTAGTTTGAAATAAGTGTTTACATTCACATTCACACACAAATCAAATTGCATTACAATGATTCCAGATTGCAGGGAATAAACAATTCCTTCATTTGAGTTAATGAAGCATCTTCTTAATTCAGTTGAATATATATTTAAATTTTCATTGCCTAGTATATTTGCCCTGGGGACACAGTAAGACATTATCATTATTTCTTTGCCTACTTTTGTATATATATACATGAGAGCTATCATCGGTGACCCAGCAGGCTGGCAGCGGATGGCATCCAGTCATCTGAAATATACCTGAAGTCCAGATACGGATTTTCACATGGAGATTTAAACCAGGGTAGCTTTTGAAGGTCTTGAAGCTCTTGAAGGATTAACTTTCTGTTTTTCAATGGGTGCATTTTCATTGACAGCATTGATAGAATCCATTTCAGATAATTACACATTTCACCCAAACATATCATTCCCATGGTTGAAAGTGGTGGTGAACAATGCATTGTCACCAAGGGCATCTTCCAAATAGATGACCCCTATTAGATGATGATGATTAATAACAGTAACAACAACAACACAAATAAAAACAAAACCAGGACTTTGTTGTACACTGGGATTTTACATTTTTTAAACTGTGTATATGAATCCTATTTTCTCACTTCCACCTCTGTATATAGAAAGAACCAATATGTAAAAGATATTTCTTTCCTCTTCAAGTTTTTTTTCCTTTTCAGTGATTTCAAGGCCTTTGCAGTTAGTTCTTTGATTTTAGATGACCAAATAGATATAACTAATAACAAAATTTTTGTTCTTTCTTTAATGTGTTAGGTCAACAGAAATCTCTTATGCAATTTTTAAGATGAGAAGTAGGGAAAAAGATATTGTTTTATATATGCACATTTGGAAAAAATTAAATACACTGTAGTATCAGTTAACATAGATGCTTATTTGTCATGTTAGTTCCTCATTATTTAATTACATACTGATGAACAAATCCTTAAAGGTTTGAAATTCTTATTTAAGTCTACTAAATTAAATTTTGTCCATGAACAAAAGTCTCATGAAACCTTAAATATGGTATCATAGAAGTCCAGGTGAAAATAGAATGGGTTAATAAATATTTAAGAATAGCAGATGTCAAGAAATGCGTTGTGGAGGAGAATGTGTACCATTTATATTCTTCAATAAACAAATACAGTTATGATATAATTTTCTTTGTTTTGAGTTGAAGAGATACTTAGTCAAGTAAAAATTATCTTAAGAATCAAAGATGTAGAAAATATTTAAATTCAGTTTAGACTAATAAAGCCTTTGTAGTGAAACAAAGTAATACTCCTTGTGCTTAAGAGGATTTTTAATAAAAGGTGTATATATGTGTGGAATGTGTTTCAGTTATAAAGCTCAAGTGAAAGTAAGCCCTAAAGCTGATGTAAAAGTGAAGGAGAAAGCAAAGCAAAATTATATAATTAATATGACATATATTTATCAATCAGTAAAGGAGGAAGAAAAAGAAACACCTGAAGACATGAGTTAAGAGTGTTCCTTTTAAAGCAAGTGTGATTCAGAGTATGATTTAGTTATGGACTAGATTCTATGATGGCACATTCATCACACAACTTAACTGATTATTCACACACAATTAGATTTAGTTAGGATAGGGATTCTTACGGACACTTTAATCATTTGCTTCATGAATTGAAAAGGGGTGTGCATTTGATTTACTGTCATCTGGGTGGGTGATAAAGATCAGCTAGTTGATAAATGTGGCAAATGAATTTGCTGATCGAAGCTATCCTTCCATTTGTTTTGCACAATAATTAAAGATTAATTAAATCAGACATGCCTCTAATGAGACTCTTACCTGCAGTTCTCTTCATCCAAATGGAAAATACAAACCAGACCAAGATGAAAATTCTTCAAAGAATGAGGGGTTGGATAAACAGAAAAGAGAATATTTGTACTGTTTTGCAACTAGTGATGCAAGGAACATGTAACCTTTACACTCTGCCTATTTAGAACAATAATTACTTTTGGACCTGATATTAGTAACATTAAAAATTGAACATGTGACAGTATAGAACTTGTAAAGGTTCCCTTTCTTAAGTGTAAATGAATTCTAAGTTTGACAGAGGTAAGCATGGCCTTTAAACTCAAAAACTTCTACACCTACTACCAGTGCAGAACAAGAGCTGTTTCAAGAGCTTCACAGCTTTTAAGAAGATATGTTTGTCATGATCAATGCCCTAAATTAGTCCTCAAATAAAAATTGTAATAACTAACTTGACTTGCTCAAGTATTTGACTCTTTATGTAGGAGCTTCCAATTAAAGTGAGAACTTTGTGCGTGCCTGTGTGTGCATGTTGGACACTGCATCTCTTATATGTCTGTGTGGAGTTTTTGTACTGCTCTGCCAGAAGGCATCTGCTGTGCTCCAGGGTAGCTTCATTATGACAGTACATGGTGTCAGAGTTCAATTTCCTACCTCACGATTTAAGCTGTCATGTTATAAAGCACAAAACTATCAAAAACAAAAGTAAAGAAAAATTTGAAGGCTGTGAAAGTTTTTTGGGAAGATTTGATGGAAATGGATTGACACACCATGAATATTACTTGTTTAAAACCATATATTTCAGGGACTTCTCCGAAAGATGCAGGGAAAAAATTCAACCTGAAATTCAGTAATATTGAATATAAAATAGACACATAAGATAAAAAATGGAAAGTGGAATAGTTATCTACAGTGTATTTTACACAGTTTTTTAGTTGGGTGTATTCCTTCTCTTGGTGATGGCCAGTGTGAGAGAAAATATAGTTAATTTGAAACCTAACTTTTGGATGGTTAAAATTATGTCATGTGACTTCAGACCTAGTGGGTTTACTGAAAACAGAAAGTGATGAAAAATTAATAATTTAAAATTAGAGCTCTTTTGTAAACTTTTTCCTCTGAGATTTGTTTAGAAGCTTTGAAAATATCCTTGAATTTTTAATCAAAGTTGGAGTGCAAGAAAAGGATGAAACTCCTTATAAATACTGTCAGTTTTACTGACACCTCAAAAGATTAGGCTTATTTACCTGCCTCCAACAACTGTCATATCTGTGTGTCATGGCAAAATGATAAATCAAAAACATCAGATATCTCTCAAAGAGCTTTATCTTTTTGCAATGTGAAATGTTTACGTTTTCCAAATATGAAGGTCATTGGGTTGTACTTCACGCTTTTCTTAAAATTTTTTTTGATTTGACAGAGGCGTTCTAGTTGTATTTAAAAGCCTTGTGCTTTTCCTAATGCTGTGTACATGTTACTTCCCATGGCACTAAAACTTACTGCCCAGGTCTTACACTCATAATTATGTTTTAGTCTGATGTGGACTTCCTAAATCTTATAGTAGATGACTAAAAGAAAACAAGATATTTCAGTCACTGGGCCTTAAACACTTCCACATAGAGCTGGTAGTGACAGGACAAGCGGGAATGGCTTCAAATTGAAAAAGGGGAGTCTTGGTTTACATACCAGGAAGAAATTCTGTATTGTGAGGCATGGAACACGTTGTCCAGAAAAGTTGTATCTGCCCCATCCCTCGAAGTGTTCAAAGCCAGGCTGGATGGATCTTTGAGCAACCTTTTCTAGTGGAAAGTGCCCCTGCTCATGGTCATCCAGGTCCTTTCTAACCCAGCCCATTCTCTGATTCTGTTCACAGTTTTAGTCAGCTCTGCAGTACAGATAATTGTTTGAAAAAAATATGAAAATAGAAAAATCTCATATAATGTTAATTCCACCTTTTTTTGTCAACCAAACTCAGATCTCCATTATCTTTTTCAAATGCACATAAAAGGCAGATTCAGAGTTAGAGAAAGTTGAAGAGGATATTCTTCAAAAATTAAAAGGGAATTATGATATCTTGTGAAATGCATATTTCTAAAGCAATGTTAATGATGTTTCTGATCATAGCTTTTGATCATCACCAGATTTTATCAAATCTTTATGCCCCTGAAAACTATCACATGTGGTACAAACTTGCTGTGGAAACGTAGTTCTTGTGAAGGTGTGACCAAATATCTAGTGTGTTTTTAAAAGGACAGAGAAAAGCACTTTCATCTTGACACTGTAGGCTACCTTGAGAACAGGTTACAAGGAAATCACTATCAATGGTATGAATCAATAGAAAGAAAAATCGATAGGGAACAAGAGACATTGACCTTGTATTATAAACCTCTATTTCTTCTTTCCTGAGTACATATTAATTGATCCTCCAGTACCTATTTATAAGCACCAATTTCACCACTTTTAGCAAAAAACATTAGCCTTGTTTTCAAAGATTTGGAAACCCCCAAATGGTAGTTCATTGCATAAGGAACTGAAATATATGCTGGCTCATGGCAGAAAGATGCAACTCACTTTTGAAAATATCAGCATTTCACTATCATACCTTGCATTTATTCTGAATTAAAAGTCTCATTGTATGAAATGAGGCACACAGATGACCCAGAAGAATAAGCAACTAGACCTCTTTTACCATAACTACATAATTTATTGTCCATACTGTTGTCCTGCGTGATATTTTTTTTAATCCTTTGCATTGCTATTTAGACTGAATGATCTTTAATAAAACTGGAAATACAATCAAATTTTATCTACAGAACTTTAAAGCATAAATTAAAAATATTAAACAAAACTCTTCCTAGAGTCAATAGTTTTGAATATCATGACACCTGGAATTTGCGCTGATGTGATACCAGGATATTTGATCATCTACTGAGGTATTGCCACACAGTTTTTTTGAGGTTTTTTTATCTATTATGAAGAAACAGGATTCTATGAGGTACTAACATAAGGTCAAATCACAAATCTTAAATTCTGTCTTTTTCAAAAAAAGGTTTAGTAAACTGAGGTATAAATTTGGCTTGATTGTGTCCTAAACTATTTATTTTGTAATATACTGTTTTTCTGTAATGCTTCATTTCCCTGGGTTCATGCTTCAGAATGGTCATCTTTTAGCATATCTTGAAATTTACATTTTAAAATGAGAATATACATTGTAACCCCAAAACCTGGCACCACAGATAAAATTACTTTAGCTATCTTCCCCAGGTTTGGCTCTCATTACATATGAATATTCAGGGTTACTTTTATGGTAATACATATTATTCTGCCTTTATGACAAGATTCATGTTCCTTCATCATTCAGCAACTCTCAAGTAGTATGAAACATGAATGATAAGTGTGTAGTGTGTTTTCTCCAGGAAATGTTTTATGCCCCATGCAATACAGATGTTTTTGTCTAATCTTCTAGCATGATTTTGCCAATTACTGCTTAATGATGTTCTCATAAAATTTTCTATTGTGTTTAAGATCATTCCTGGGAGCTCAGAGACTTTTCAAACAATATCTTACAAGGCAAATTTTTATCATGACATGATTCTGTCCCTCTGCTTTACTCTCATGAGACCCCACCTGTTTGGCTGTGGGGCTCTCAGCACAAAAAAGACATGGACGTATTGGAGTGGGTCCAGAAGAAACCAGAAAGATGATCAGAGGAATAAAGCTGCTCTCCTCTGATGACAGGCTGAGAGCTGGGGTTGTTCAGTCTGGAGAAAAGAAAGCTCTGGAGAGACCTCATTGAAGTCTTCAATTACTTAAAGGGAAGAGGGGGGCATGGGGTCAGAAGAAAATCCCTCTTTATCATAAGAATATGTAAAAAAGAGTCTCAGAAAAGAATTTCTAAAGGACTCAGAATAAAGTACAGACTCTCAACACTAGATTTTTTCCCACGTATATAAATCCTCAACAAAACTGTGCAATGAAAAGGGAGAAAAGAGTTCAGCACAGACCTGAGTAGAATAAGAGTTCACTGTAAAACTGCATATTTTCAGATAATATGAGCTAGCATGGTATCAATGATTTTGATGGGCCAGTATTTATTAATTCTGAGAAAGCAATCCAGAAAGACAATTTCTGTATGAGTGATATGTCTTCTTTTTAATTAGAGGAAATGGTAGATTGTTAGTTATTGCCAGTCAGACAAGAAGAATGTTCAGACTTGAAAGAACCAAACTTATTTCTCCTCTTAGCTCCTTGAAGCAAACAAAAAAACAACCTCTCCTAGTGTAGAACACTATAAAAGTATATTCTGTTGTGTAAACAGCATTACAAGTGTTAAGAATGAATTTTATATAAAAAAGCCTCTCTTCTTGATTAAACAATCGTGTTACACTAGTAGCATATCAGCAGCAGTTGCAAATTTTCAGGGTGTTGCCTTTTTGGTTTCCACAGTTGCTTGTTCCCCAGAAAAGATTACAATCCCTTTTCAATTCCTTTGCTGTGTCACCTTACTATAGCCTACATTTCCTGAAATGATCCACTGAAATAAATAAAAAAGATACAGTGTGTTTTACTCTTAAAATGGCTTGTCACACTCATCTGGTTTAGAGCAAGACTACACAGCTGAATCAGCACACCTGAGGGTGTCATAAAATCTTGCAAGGGATGGGGAACAAAATAGCTTAAATTAGATCCTCCTCCAGTGTAACGGTAATGGAGAGTGGAAACAGAAAGAGATTGGACTATGTCACAAATTCCGTGTCTTTTACAGCTGTAAGAAAGTCATCAAATTGCTCTGCACATATCTCCTCCCCAGATGAGTCAGCCCATATATCCTGGAGGTAGAAAGCAATATAAGGAAGTGGAATCTTCACTGCTTTTGGTATGAATTTTTTCATAGGATTGCTGATCTTGAGTATATCCTGGAGTCTCAGTTTTTAGAGTGATCATACAACTCCTGTTCAGGCTTTATTCCCAGATCACAGAAATGTATTTCTAATACACTGTGCAGTAAAGATTTGCCATTTAGAAGAAGTCATTGGTTTTCAAAATCAGACCTAATCTACTGGAAAGGTCATGTGTAATTGCATATACTGTATAGGTTTGTCAGGTTCCCTGTCAGGTAGTAATGGGGGCAGTCAGACATTCTTGAAAGACTGAGCCACTACTACCCTATATTACTGGAAGGACAAATTGTGTAATCTATGCGTTTAATCAGTAATACAGCTGACAGATACATCTCTGTGTATATAATCTGCTTCAGGCTATGCTTAAGCATCTTCTTCAGCCACTTCCTACAATACTCTTATCACAGTCAAAATATATTACCTGTAGCATATAAAAATTTTTGGACATTGCACTCATTCTTTCAAGATAAAAAGGGAGGACAATCCTTAACAGCTTCAAACAGCTTGCCAAAATATCACCTAAAGCAGTGGGATTCGAATCTAATTATACATTTGACAGGCTTTAGAAACAAATGGAAATTGTCCCAAGTATGTTGACAAGTATAAGACAAGAAAGGAGAGCTGTCCTCAAATCATTAGCAGCCAGATTCATGAATTTCTTTCAGAAGATTAGGTATCAGCAGGGCAAATGTTCACACCATATTTCTAAACCATTTAGACAACCTTGAAAATGAATTTTTGAAACTAAAATAAGACACAGTTCAATTAAATGCATGTCATGACTTTTTGAAATGATCATATGTTAAAGCAAATCTTACAGACATACAGTTCTGTTCTAGTCCCCTAAACTTACATTTGAGAATTGCTGGTACCACTGCGTAAGAGATGACTTTAATATTAATCTGGTACATGAACAGAAAAGCCACAATTGAGGCTTCTCACTGGAGAAATGTCTTATCATCCAATTATTTATCCAGTTTACCATATAATTTAAAGATTCTTAGGAGGCCTTACAGCTCATCTGCTGAAAAGTAAAATTTAAATATCTTAAAAAAGTAGATCCCCACTTGTATTCATCAGTCATCACAGAACCACAGAATGGTTCAGTCTGGAAGGGGCCTCTGGAGGTTATCTGGTCCAAGCCTCTGCTTAAGCACAGCTACGTACAGCCACTTGCCAAGGGTGGAGACTTTACAATCTCCCTGGGAAATCTGTACCAGTGCTCAGTCACCCTCAGAGTAAAATGTTTTCCTCCAGTTTTCAGGTAGACCTTCCTGTGTTTCAGCATATTCTCTCCTTCTTGTCCTGACACTGGGGGCCACTGGGCATTGAGAAGAGTCTAGTTCCATCTCCTTTCAAGTATTTATATACATTGATAAGATTCCTCCTGAGCCTTCTGATCTCTACGTGAAACCATCCCACCTCTGTCAGTCTTTCCCCTCAGGAGAGGCATTGCAGACCCTTCATCACCTTTGTGGCACTCCACTGTACTCCTCCCAGTATGTTCATGTCTTTCTTGCCCCTAGGGAGCACAGAACTAGGAAAGTACTCCAGAAATGCTCTCTTCTCAGCTGAGTAGCAGGCAGGATTCACCTCTCTCAACCTGCTGGCAGCAATTTGCCTAATGCAGCCCAGGATTTCCTCTCTCACAGGGTATTTCACTGGCTTATTTTTAACCTGGGGACCACCACGATGCCCAGGATCTTCTCTGCCAAGCTGCTTTCCATCTGGATGGTCCCCAGTGTGTACTGGTACACCATGTTGTTCCTCCCCATGTTCAGGACTTCTCTTTGCTGAACTTCACAAGGTTCCTTTTAGACCCTTTTTCAAGGCTGTTTGGGTTCCTTTGGGCAGCAGCATGACTCTGGCATATCAACTACTTCTCCCAGTTTTGTCACCAGCAAAGTTGTTTATGCTGCACTCTGTCCTGTGATCCAGATCATTTATGAAGATGTTAACCATGACCAGACTCACTTTTGGAGTATACTGCTAGAACTGGCTCCAGCTAGACTTTGTGTCCCTGATCAGTATACTCTGGGGCTGACCATGCAGCCAGCTTTCAATCCACCTCACTGGCAGATGCTCATCCAGCCCAAACATCAACATCTTCTTTGCAAGGATCTCATAGATGTCAGTGCTGAAACCTTAACTAAGTCTAGGTAGCCAATATTCATAGTTTTCCCTTTGTCTACCAAGCCAGCCAGTTAGTAAAAGAAAATTATCAAATCTGTCAAGCATGAGTTCCTCCTTTGGGAACTCATGCTGACTACCTCTGATGATTTTTTGTTTTTCATGTGCCTTTGTTGAGGGATATATTTAGTACAGGTATCTTGGTGTGCAAGCTGCAGTGTGAGCTGCAGGCTGAGGTCTGGATGGCAGGAAATGCTGGAAGCCTGAGGCGAGAGTGAACTGGTGCCAACACTTTGTACAACAAAGAGCACAGGGACCTGTAGCACCAGACACATGACTGGGCACTCAAGAGACAAAGCAGAAGATGGTGATGCAACAGCCCAGAAAAGTTTCCTTAACATTTGGAAAAATATTCCAGAATTTGCTCCTATATCACTTCCCCAGTAATTAAGGTGAGGCTGGTTGACACCATAATTCCTTAAGTCTTCTTTCTTTATCTTTCTGAAGATGTGAGTGGCATTTGTTTTCCTCCAGTCTTCAGATACTTCTCTCAGTCACTATGATTTATCAAGGATTCTTGAAAGTGGCCTTAGAATGACATCTAGTAGCTTCTTCAGCACTTGTGGATGCATTCCATTAGGTCTCATGGATTTATGTATGTTAAATTTTCTGAAATATTCCCTGACCTGATTGTCTTGTGTCAAGAGTATCTCTTCCTTGCTTCATCCTTTGCTCCTGATCTCTAGGACCTCGTATTATTGAAAGCTAATCTTGCTAGTAAAGACTGAGAAAAAGAAAGCATTCAATACTTCAGAATTCAGGACTTTCTGGTCCTTCATCATTCAAACAACAACAACAAAAATATATATTGAGAAAACCTGACTAATTTTTTCAATGACTTTTTTAGTACTTTGCCAGCTACCATTTACAAGGATCAAGTTTTTCTTCTTAATTTTCCTGGGTCCTACAAACTCAGTTTATAAATGTTATTTAAAATCATAATAAAAACAAGCAAAAACCTGTAGTTTTTCAGCTTTTTTTCTAGAAAACAATTTATTTTATGGAATAATATAGATTATGGGCTTTGTCAACTTTCATGATTTAAGAATCTGAATGGCTATACTAAATTTTGAATTACCACAGATTTGACTTATTTACTGGAAGATCTCTTCAAACCTTTGCTTCCATTTCTTCATTGCCATGTAATATTTTCTCTAGAAGACAATGTCTTTGCAGCTTTGTCCTGAAGTGTTCTTAACTTCTCTGCCAGATTTAATTTGCAATATTTCTTTCAAGAAGAACAGTATGTTCCATGAGTCATTTAAGAGCCTGTAGTTCTATATTTACACTAATACAGGGAGAGCATTGAAAAACTTATCTTCCTTTCACATGTCACACTTATAAGCCAGAATCACTGACAAGCAAGGAAAATTCAAAGAAAATATTTTTAAGAGATGCTCAAGTAAATAACAACCTATTTTGAATATTTTTGTTTCTATATACATTGAAAGTATATACATAGGTTTCTGGAAAACCTATTGAGGTCGATAAGAGTTTCTGATACTGTTTTGGTTTCTAAAGCTGATTCCATGAAGAGGACAGATTATTTATTATAAGCATAGTCTGTTCTCTTTAATATTTTTATTAAAAAAAAAAAGTTGCAAACATTTTTCTTTTGCATGTAGCATAAAAAAATAATGATAGGCAGTTTCTTTCTTCAGAAAAACTTAACTGTGTCACTCTGTAAACTCCAACTTTCATAGAAATTTCTGTTTCTAAGATTAGACCCATGGTTGCTGAATACTTCAGTTTTATGTCAGCATTTATTTTGTCTTTAACAAAACTACAAAACTGAAGTACCATTCTAATAGCATTTCAACCCAAAGAGCCATATCATGCTTCACATTGTTTTGTCATTTTCTCCAAAGAACAAATTATGTCAGTTCATTCCTCCTCTATATCCCTCGCTTTCTGTCTTGAAGATTAATACCTTCTTCAGTCCAAATATTCTTATCCATAAACAGAAATGCTTATTTTTACATCACCTGAGATTTCTTCCTGTTCAGTATTGGTCAGAGCCAGGATTGATGCTCTCAGTTATACAGTGTTTAATCAGCTCAGATTATCCAAGAAATTACTCCTGTTTCAGATAACCAAGCATTGCAACCATTCTTCTGTGTGTGTTTATAGGTATATTACAAATTTTCCCAATACTATCAAGATTTATGAAGTATCAAAAATGAAGTATCAATTAATACACAGTGAAAAAATTAGCACCTTGATGAATTTTCATTCAGAACTGAAATTGTGAAACCCACAGAATATATTCCAGTGGCCAGCATGAAAGGGAGATATGACAAGTCAAGTGTAGAAAAATGTGAAAAAATATTCCTGTAACAGAATTCTTGTTCTGGCCTCATAACAGGATTCTGGATGAAGTGCACATACACTTTTCACATTTTCGAAGATAATGTAATAGCTTTGACAATCTTTTAATTCACTGTTGAATCCTTCTAGATCTAAGCAAGGAAATGGGCACCATATTTCAATTAATACTTTGTCTATCATTTTGGAAAGATGTGTATTTCTGTACTCAAAATAAAGCCCCTGGATCCCCATATACTTGTATTATAGTCAGCCTGGTGTATCCACTCTGGTTGATTTAATATATCTGGAGATCAGTCTGTAGAGAAGCTGAGAAAACTTCTAAAGCTTAAAAAATGAGTCAGCATTCAGACCATGCATCTCTGATTGTTTGTATCGTAGGCTGAGAAGAGTAATTAGGATTGAGCTGTATGTAATGTGTGCTGATTATTGTTAGCTGACCAGTGAAATGTGAAGGACAACCTAGAAGTTGGCAACTACGATTAAAACTGATTAGTTTGATTCCTGCAAAGAATAAAAAACAGACTAGTTTTCTGTCTTCAGGCAGATTTGTGCTGAAACTCATGTATAAGCATAAGAGTTTGTGTGCATAAGTAAATAGAAAGCATGGTGACCATAATTATGGTTCACTTATTCCTTGACTGACTATATACATCCTTCTCACATACACACACATTCCCACTGTGCTTTTGCTTTTTTTCCTAAACTATTTGCAACTATTCTGAATGCACCTTTACTAAAATAATCACTTTGAGGAAATTTTAAATATTCACACTTTTGTTTCTTGTCAGACAACAGGGTATGAGAGAAATGACTGGACTTAGAACCTTTTCTTAAAAGAATAATATCTTTTGTAGATTATAAATAGCTTTGGGGACATGAAAAAAAAATAGAAAGATTTTTTTTTTTTTCACAGGAAAGCTGCAGTCAGTGAAAAAGAGACTATCCCAGTTTTGGAGTTTTTAACCTGATAAAATACAGGAGTACGGTTTTACTAAGGAATATTTGTAGTTGCTTTCTCATGAAGGTACTGAACTAAGTAAAGGCAATAAAAAAAGGGGGAGAAAAAGAATGTGCAGATATTCCTGCAACGGAATTCATACAAATCTGGAAAATTATGGGAAAATTGGCTTGAGAGTTGCTCTTTAAGAGACACAAACAAGGGATACCTTTTCTCTACTTTTAAAAACAATCCATTTGATTTACATTTTAAGAAAGAAATCTTGTTTTCTACATACTAGTCTCCCAAATTTGGTTTTTAATAATAAAATTTCTCTCAGTTCAGGAAAAAAAATAGAGAAATGCTCGGAGATATAAGTGCTTTTTAGTACCAGAATAAGACTTACCCCACATTTAAAGTACAATTTGTAAATGAAAGCAAAATAGAAAGCAGGCAGCTGGTAATTTTAATCTAGTGTGAGGTGATGATTGTGCCTAATGATGACTCAAAAAAGAGTTGTGTAAACTAAAAGCAAGAAAGAGTGAAACTTGAAAGCTGTGTCCAGATTGTTAGCAATAGGACAATCATAAATCATGCAGTCAACAAGACAGGAAGAAGGAAAAAAAATTCTGTTAATTACTATATTTCTTCTGGTAAAGAACTACTTTTGATGAAAAAGGTAAATCACATTCTCTCACTTTTATCTCAAGAGAATATGAGAAGGTACTAACTTAGAAGAGAGAAAATTCCAGGATATCTAAGGACTGATTATTTATACTCTGCCTTGGAATCAGACTATTAATTTGTACCAATGTCTCTGGTAAAGATATCCAAACACTAATAACAGGAAATATAAATATTATGCTTGGTAAAGATTTATCTTCTCAAATGAATTGAGATTAATGAGTCATAGAACTTAAAACTAATTTTAAGTAAAAGTTTAATTTATAAAAAACTAGGTATGAAGCTTATAACTTTCTCAAAATAGACACCTTTATCTCTCTGTTGTTAAAGAATATGTCAATTTCTACATCTGAGCTACTGGTGACATGTTCATCAAAGCATGTCTGAATACCTCTACGTCACTGTTTATCTCATGATTTTCTATGGCATCTCCCACCCAACAGAAGGAAATTTTGAAATAACCTTGTGATTTGCTGTTTCAAAATAATCCTCATACTCTGAATATTGCCTGATATTCCTAGGAAACATCTAGACTTCCTATATTAAATAATTTTCTTTAATTTTTTTCCACATAATTTCATATTCCTCTCACTAAGCTATAGACCACTGAAGAACAAAGTAAGTTCTGGTAAAAGCTGTAATCTTAAAATTCATGGCACTAAAATAATATTTTAAAAGTCTCAGAATAAGTCTATTTCTGCATTAAAAAATTTGGTTTATATTTCCTTTTGCTCAAGATAAAATTATGCACTAATACGTATTCAATTAAATAAGCAAGGCATTAAGTGCTTCTCTAGTTACAAAATGGCTCACCTTTGAAATCACTTACTGAAGAGCATATAAAATGGAAATAATAATAAGGCATGTTTGTTATCCATCCACAAACTAATTTTCCTGCTGTGCTGAATTCTAGATATGATACCATTGATGAACCTGATTAAAATACTGATTATGCATCAATAATAAAAATAAAATTTCATTATAAGTTAACAATCTAACATCAAATATTAAATTTCATTATAATTCTGATCAGAACATCCTTTATGTTGCTTAAAGAAGTTTGTTCTCAGAATAAAAATTTACAAGAGATAATACAGCTGGATATTCTCTTACAGGACTATTCTTCTGAGTTGTAATGGTAAGTTTTCTATAAATGTTTGCTTTCTGTGAGGCCTCCATATTTTCATTCAAAATACACTGTATGAAAATTGCAAATCACACTGACAGCTGATTATTTACAGAGACATTGGTGACATTCTGAATTATAGACCTTTGTGGATAAAAAGCATCCAGAACAAAGAGAAAAATAGAAATAGATTATATGGTAGGTCCATCATAGTGAATTATATTCTGTTATGTCAGTTATAGAAATAGAATTAGAAGAACTCAATTTGGTTTTAATCCAAGTTTTTATTTTGAAACTACTATAAAATCTTTAAAAATCATAAGACTTTGTATCTATCTAAAAAGTCAGATTAAATCAAGAGATTGATATGGTTCCATAGCCTCTTTCTATAGCAGTAGATGCTTAGAAATAGATTAAAATAAAGTGGAAATCTCTGAAGGGAGGTGGCTTCATAAATGGCCACTGTTTTTAAGTTACCTCTGACTTAGAGATTCCTAAAGCCAGATTTTGTTTATTCTATTTTGAATACTTCTGTAATTTCAGAATGGATTGTTGAGTCACTATTTAAATCCATTTCTAAGCATTTATAATGATACTGTAATGATGTCATATTTGGGACCATTACCAATAGCCTAGATTTAGTCTGAAAGCTGACTCTTTTTTTTGTTCTTTGCTATCTTAAACTATTACTTTCTAATCCAAGAAAATATTCTTTTTGTATCCACTTGTCTCTACCCCTGTGCAAAGCACTTATCCACATCTGCTCTTTGCAGTGCTATTTTGTAGTGTACTATTTTGTTTGTGTACTATTGCTTCTGCCAGTTGCTTAGAAGGCAGCCCATTAATTTTGATTTTCTCCTTTACTCATAAAGGGTCCTAGGTAGGGAGTGTTGGTCACGCTCTTCGTTGGAGCTGAGCTGGGCTGGTTGCAGCTCTTGCCTCTGGTCCAGGTGCCTGCTGCCTTGTCTGCCTGAGCCTGAGCTGTGCCTGTGCCCCCGTGGGAAGGGTGAATTGCCCAGCAAACAAGAGCCCCTGGAGAGGCTGTGGGAACCTCTTAACTCAGCTGGGAACATCCAGACAGCAGCTGCCTGGGGTAACTAAAATGCACAAAATAAATCCAAGCAAGCTCAGGACAGAAAGGAAACTCTTCTCTCCCAGCCTGCCAGATTTCATACTCCTCCTTCCAAAGATCTCAGGACGGTGGTGTCATCCTTTCAGGAGATGAGCCTGTCAATTTAAGGATGTCCTGGGGTATTTGAGAAATGTGCCCAGTCCCCTGGAAAAGAGCTAGATGCCAGGAAGGGCCAAGCGATTGCATAGCAGGTTTAAATCTGTCATTAATAAGTCTTTTATCTATATTAATTACATAGTTTGTATAACTGGAGTGTTAAAACATTAACAATACTGCCAATAGTTTCCTAGACTCATATATGTGCTGGGTTTCCTTTTGCTTATGACAAGATTTTGAAGGTGGTAAGCACAGAGATCAGACCTGTGACCTTTTGAAAATCTCCCATTGCATATCAAACATTTAATTTCTCTGATACCTAGCCTGCTTAAAGACATAGCTCCGCTTCACAGTAAGCAGCCAAGCAATTTCATATTTGAATTTGCCTGAAATGTGATAAATAGTAGAGTTAGAACAGATCTTGATCTTTCATATACTTTTTTCTTCTAGGCTAAATAATTTAAAATAAGATTGTGGAATCAGTGTTCATAAGACTTAAATCTTTTATAATAGTCCTATAGGAAGAGATAGGGTTTCAAATCTACACACAAAGAAAAATCCAAAAATAAAAAAAAACATTGCAAACTTAAAAGTTGCCATTACACCTTGGTCAGATTTATTTTACTCCTCACTGCTCTTCTGAAGCATGTACTTCAAATACATTTCATGGAAGACTTCTTTCAGAAGGAGGGTGTGTTGGAAAAAATAAAAAAAAAAACAACCCAGAAATACATAATGAGACATAGCACAGGGGTAGAAATAGATTATTATGATCTGTTCATATCATAGTACTTTAGGAAAAATGCATATAGACAGTTTGAGTGGAAGCAATAAGGACTTGATGTAGGTAGATGGATGGAGGGATGACTGCAAACTCTCCAGAGACATATCTGTAGCATTCTTATTGGTTATTTATTGCATAAGCTTGATGATGTTAAAAAGTAAAGTATGGCTAATTTTAGGGAGATGAATAATCCTGCTGAAATCGATAGAATCAATGTTCTGTCTGAGGTTCTATGTGCATTTCCTCATAATATAGAGATCAAATGAGTAATTAATAATCTCATTTTTGTTATGCCTTTGAGTGAAATTCTTATGTCAATGTATTAACTTTTTTTTTTTTTAATTTAAACTTGGGTAAATATGCTGGAATGTATGGTTTACCTTTGCTGCTACACCAGGGTTTTTTCCTCTTTAAAAATCAGATTTGGCTGAAGGTATAAAAACTTATTACTAACTATAATACTAAATTGAAACAAACAAGGAATGTTGCACAATGAGATGCAACATTATATAAAGATCAGAGCTGAGAACTTTATTAAACAAGGCTATGTTCAGAGACCTTTTCAAGGCAAGAGAAGTAATGCAAAATGGGTCTATTATCAGATTTTGATTTTTGCGATTCACAGCCAACTGTGGGTTTTCAGTGAATTTTAGTTGCTTGGTTGGGAGGGTTAATTATTTTTATGTAAATTTTTTAAAAATAATTAATAAATAGCAACATTTACATGTACTCTTTGCTTCTTAAGATCACACCAATGAAGCCTTTCTAAAGGACAAACACCTATAAACAGATAGAGGTGAAAGGTCCAAAACTCCCTTGTTTCCACTTCAGCTTTCTCTGATCCTTCCCTCCACTGCCCTCCATTATCTCCATTACAGTGATTGCTGCACTCAAACTGCAGTTCTGGGGAGAGACAGTTTGCAATATCCTGCTGATATGAATGGCAGTATTCCCATTCCATTCATTTCACTGAAGATCAAATTGTTAGATACAAGTGAAAACTGTTATTTCTCAACATTTTAAGTGTCTCTTTCTTGTAGTGTATAGTTCTGTGTCATAGGAATTTTTGAGCATTGCTTCATTCTCTGGAGAGAAACTATTTTAAAGACCAATACAACTCATATCACTTGTGAGTTACCAAAAGTGTTGTAATGTTTTTTTATGTGTCTGCCTATCAAGATTGCACAAACATCAGGTTTGCTAATTAGTACCTGTAATTGCTATCCCACTCATTAAGAATAAAAGAAAGTTTAAATCAAATAGGTCTATCAATCAGGCTGTGTTATCACTCGATCACGATTTTGCTAATTCTAATGGCATATTTCTATGTTTCTGTTACTTCTTTAATAAGTAATACGGAAAATAAATGGCAGCGGAGTTGCCTGTTGAGAACAATTAAGTCAAAGCAGATGGCACTACAAATACAATTCTTAAAGGGTCTTTTCTTGTTTGGAATTTTCACCTTCCTAGTTGACTTTACCCCTGGTTGAATTAAGGTCTTTATTGATAAATTTAATATGTTCCTGACATTTGATTAAGCAAATTTCATACCAAGACTATATTAAAATTTAATATCTTTCAGAACTGAACAGCAGTTTATACTGGATGTTTTCTTCCCAAGTCTAGTGTTTTGTATCATAAAAAGTGACTGATAGCTCAGCAGCTACAAATCCTGAGAGAGCAGTACAAATGCAAAGATCTAAAATAATAACAGCTTTGAAACATTAACACTAAGGGTCAATAGTGTAATCTCCAAATAGGTCGGCTATTTTACAAAGATTTTAAGAAATATGAGAAGCAACTTCATTGAGCTGGGTATAGAATGCACTAATATATATTTTTTTAAGCACTTGAATTTTCTAAGTGCTGATCTTTTAAGGAACACCATGCATAAATGGCGGCTGATTGACCTTCTTGGCACAGGGCATAGGCTTCAGTGGCATTGGTTTTAGAGATTTCATGCAAATTTGAGTTGTATGTATGTAAAGATATCAATGAAAAATTTCTCTCATAGTATAACTGAGGCTTTAGAGATCAACCAGTGTCAAAGATGTGTCCATCAAGTATGCACTACACTTAAAGGGATTTGACTGTCCTCGAGCTGTTTGTAGTTCTATTTCCAACATCCATTCTGGTGTTACAGTAAGCAATGATTTTTGCTGCTCCTTTAGAGAGTGCTCAAAACAGATTTCATCAGAAGAAGATATATGGGGGTTTTAAGTATCATTTGCATACAGAGTATTTTAGACATGCAGAATGGTTGACAGGAAGATTTGCAAAGTTATTAAGTACAGTCTTGGGACTGCCTTTTTTGGTTTTTTTTTTAGCAGTAAATGTTCCTTCTGGCTTATAAAACATATTTCTTCAAAGTAAAAAGTAATACATATATATACAGGAGCCTATAGAAGTTTGAAATATGTTTTATTGTATTAATGTTCAAAAAAAAAGAAAAATTAAAAAAGCTGATGACACGGCTTTGAAAAACACAGCAAAGAGAAGACAGAGCTGTATCAAAATGTAAAAAATTGTAACTATACTGTTGGTTCCTTTAAAGAGCTGGTTTTGGGTTTTCTCATGAAATCACTTTGATTTTCAGATGATTTTCTGTACCCTTCAGAAGCTAAATACATGCAATTTCAGGGTTTTGCACACTACTACTACTTTTGGGTTAGCATTAGCCATGCTGATCAACACCTAATCATAATTAAGCTTATTTTGAAACAGATTCACAGAATTCACTATTAAAGTTTTGATAAAAATATAAACATGGTAATTTTAAAGGCATGGAGTATTTTCAGGTAAAAGGCAGAAAATTGTAATCATAAAACAAAATGTTTTGAACCATATATATTTATAAAGCTGTGTTATTCTAAGATCCTTAATAGCTGTGTTACTCTTCAGACAATATATCTGTTTCAGTCTTACCACACTCGAGGCTATGCCTCAGTGGTAGTAGATTTTCTGTGACATTTTTTAGTCTTATAATCCACATTATCAACAAAATATATGGTGTAGATTTCATATTTGTCTTTATTATCTAAGATGCAGAAACTCTTAGAGTTTAGAAATTTATAGTTTAAAAGTCTAGAAATACATAACTAATTTCAAGGCAGCGAGAATGACATGAGAAAGAGAGAAAAAAAAAAAAAAAGAGAACCAAAAAAACAGTGCACACTTAGTGAGGTATAGCTGTACCTTGAAGGCTGGTAACTTAGGAATGGAGGTGTGTGTTAATAGTACAATTAGATAATAATGACCAATTCATCCAAGGAGAGTGATTTCACCACAGTTGTTGGCTCAGCAGAGCACACCTCCTCTCTCCCCTGGCTGACAGGTGCTATCCACTTTATCAGCTGCAAAGAACCACTGAATTCTCCCCCCTGCAAGGATTTCAACAGAGCCTGGATTGATACCTACCCTCCATCCTATCCCCCAAAACAGGTGCTTACATTTGCACATTGTGGGTGTGGAAAATCATCATGGAATTGGTCTCAAGTGAGCCACCCTTATTTCAGCCAGGGAGCAACAACTCTAAGCTATAATCTTTGTACTTGTGTTAGGATGTGAATATAATCTCTTAGCTTCATCTGATTTTACTCTCAGATACCTTTCCACAGATACGTGGCCAGAAACATGGTGATAAACTTTTATAGATCTTTTAAAATGTGCACATTTAAAAAATCTTGGAAAATTTGTTAGAAACAAGTTGTAAAGAAGAATGTGATGCTTTTCTATCAGGGTTTTTAGCACTTTAAAATTTATTGTTATTGATAAAACACATTAAAAAAATATTTTGTTATCAGTGAAAAAATCAGCTAAATAGAAATTGCCAATAGGATTTACTAATTATTTGACTAATGAATTTTAATTCATTTATATGTATGTATATATGTATGCATGCCAGAGTTTCAAATAAACATAAATATGTAGTATTATAGAAGGGGTACTGTGGGTTTGTAAAATATTTGGAGGCAAGAAGTCTCTTTATGTGGGACACCCACATGTGCACTTGGCTACCTGGCCTTGGAAAAGCAGCTTCCTATCTCTAGAAGTCTCTTCTTGAATCTCTCCTTTGACAAATCTGTCTGAGCTATAACACCTGCAGTAAATACTGGCTCTAATCTGATAGTTCAGCCTCCCCTTTTGTACCCCGTTTAAAAGAGGAGCATTTCCTGTAGCATCCAATCAAGGATGTAACCCTTGGTAGAATATATTGAGTATGCATGTCTATCAGATCAGCCTATTGAACCTTCAGGGAAATGGATCTGGAAAAGAGTTGCAGGTTAAAATAGTTAAATTCATGGTCTCACTTTGCACTTCTGGCTGAAAAGATATAGTCAAGAATGCTAAGAAGTGCGGGTTTTTTGATATATTGATATTTTGGGAACACAAAATAATGATAGAGCAAATAATTTACAGATACATTTTAAGAGGAGAAAAATGTTTAAGTGATGCTTTTAACTTTTTCTAGCACTTCAATTTTACATGTATTTGTTGTAAGAGAATGGAATAAAACCTTTTAATGACTAAGGAAATAACAGATTTACAATTTCAGCACTGTTCTTGAATTTTTGCTAGTATAGTTGGTGAGATATCAATCTTAGAACCATTCTAAAGTAAACATGCAAACATAATTCTTCTAGACAAACTTAATGTACCTCACTTTTTATAACCCTCAAATGATCGAATAACATTACAAAGGTATATTTGATTAATTTATAATAAAAATATTCCCCAGACCAAGTTTGTCTTTTTCATTCTTGAACATTTTTGAAACAGCTCTATAAAGACTAGGAGTCAATATTTGCATTTATTTTGTGGTTTTGTAGGTATATAGGTTTCCTCATTAATATACAGTATACCTATATTTTTATTCATTCAATGTATTTGACTAATGTAATAAATTTATTAAAATACATCTATTTCTTATACATATTAATATTTTTGTTAAAATTATTAAAAATAAACATATTTAAAAATTAAAAATAGAAATCTAGACACCCACAAAAATCCAAAATAATTCTCACTAAATTTTCACCAGCTTCACCTTCAGTACATTTTCAATGGGATCATTTCCTTTAGAGTGTGTGGTGCTATTTAAAATCAGTGTTCATTGATTAATTTATTTTTGAGAGATTAATTTATTTTTTCCTTTAGCTTTCAAGAAAATGAAGATATTATTATCTAATAAAAAATGAGGGTTTTTTTCGTTATTCCCTCGAAATGCACTTTGCCACTTCTTCTGTTTTAATATATCTTGGTTAAATGTCAAAGACAACATGGTCTTTACTTCTACTACCAACTTTTGTTTAGATCACATCAAAGCATTACAATCCTACCTAGATGATATGGGATATTTTTATCATGTCTAATATTTTAAATTTTCCACTGCATTCTGGTCAGATCTCTTCTAATCTCAGTTAAGCAAATGTCATATTTGAATTAACTCAAAACAGTTCCTATAACAAGTCTGGGTATTTGACTAAAGTGCTGTGTCTTGCTGAATCATCATGTCTGAATGTATTTCTGGATTAAACCTAAACTAGCTGACCACTTTACAACATGCAGGAAGGTTCTCTCTCAAATTGAAAGATAAATATTTCTCTACTAGCTACTATACCCTTGGGGAAGAAATTTCTATTATAGTATTCAAACTCTGTGAATGTCCTTCAAATGTCATTTAAATGATTCCCATAGAACAAGAGTTACTTATAGTAACAAATTATTGCTACTTTAAAAATTTTGTATATTTCTCATTCTATTTAGCTTTTCATAAAAATATTAAGGAAAAATTATCATCTGTCATTTTATGAAGTCCATAGTAACAGCAAAATATTTGAGGGAAAGAAAAGAGAAGATGAAAGACAGATGCAAGGCTATATTTAATCCCACAGAGTAAGAGCATTAACCATTTTGAAAGAGATGATCCCTAAGAATAGAAGGGTTATCTTTGCTACTCATATTCACTATATGGATTCTTTGTAAAAGAGACAAAATGTATTAATAACACTGGTTGTGTTAACAGTTTAGTTCTGAAGCCCATGACCTTTTGTTAGAAACTTCTTGGCACAGTAGTTCTAGGTAGCTGATACTTTTTCAGTGTTACAAAAAACAGAAATGGATTCAGGTGCAAAACCATAATTCTTACAAGAACTGATGTTGTATGGTAATTATGTAAATTTAAGGCAAAGACAGAAGTAACCATACAGTTTTTAGAAGCAAATGGAAATATTATAATAACTTAGTCTACAAGATGTAAAGAGACAGCTTGCTGGAATATATCCACTGCTGAATCACCATCAAACACTATCAAAGTGCAGAAACATGATTTGTCAAGGAATGATCAGCCTAAAGTAGCAACAAATCTGTATGTTGTCTGCATAACAATAATATTTAAGGGCATTTTAGGTATTAATGTCAATCGGTGTAACCACAGATAGAAAGAAAGAATCTTAAAAGTAAAAATTTAAGGTGGGTTTTTGGAGGAAATAAGACAAATCCTTTTAGCCATATTCAGTAGGATTTGTGTGCTTATCTTCTGTACTTTTTATATTGAACAAATTTGTTTTGTAATACAAAAAAGGCTGGCATAGGAGAGATGTACCAACAGCTGCAGACCTACTGCACAGGCAGAGATGATATTTAAACTGAAAATAATTATAATCTGGGCCTAGTGCCTCTATGTAGTCAAATGAAACTATGTAAACAGAGTGTATCCTAAATTCCTGAAATATTTGTAGTGGCTTTACACTACACATATGTAGTGTGATTAACGTATATATATATACATTTGTTTTATTTACATCATGCACAGTAGTTACTCATCCTGAAATTTTATAGATCTGCTACAAAAGAAAAGTGACTGTTCAACTTGTCAGAATTACTATCCTGGTAGTGTCTGTGATGTGTTGCAGGGTCAACAGCTCATTCTTGAGAACATTGTGGTCCTTTTAATTGTTTAATTGCTGTAGATCAATGTGGAGGAGGCCCAGTCCTCTGACAGGCATCCTCCATGGGGATCAATCCCCTAAGATAAAACTACCTAGTCACTGTGACTAAGCTGTGCACTCCTTTCCTGCCTCAGGACCCCATGTTATCTCCCTGTTAACTATTGGTCATCTTACCTTAGTCTCAGACTATTGATCCCCTTCCCAATCCTCCTCTTCCCTATAAAAACCCCAGCTTTTACCCAGTTTGGGGTTAGACCATCACTGGCCCCCTTCTCTGAAGCCTACATTAAAGACTCTGCGGAACTCTATGTGATCTTCCCATCTCTTGTCTGTGTCGGCAGGGTAACCCCTGAATGGAGCTGCCTGGGCTGAACAGAGCTGATCACAGAGCAGAAATCGCTGCTAAAAGAGCTGATCACTTAAGACCTTTGCCTCTGCTCCAAGGGTTACCCCTGGCTGGAGGCTGCCTGCAGAACCCCGAACAGCAGCTCTGTCCCCTGGGACAGCCTGGCTATCTGGGCTGGTTGCTGGCAGAAGCTGGGGTCAGACAGGCTGATCAACCGATCAACATTTTTTGTTGATAAGAACATGATTTCTCCTGAACTTTCAGTGTGAGGAGGTTAATATCTGTTCCAGTGTGGTCTTCCATGGGCTGCAGGGGTCAACCTGTGTCACCCTGGTATTCCCTATAGACTCCAGGGGAATCTCTGCTCTGAGAACTGGATCACCTCCTTTCCCACCTTTCCCACTGATCTTGGTGTCTGCAAGGCTGTTTCTCTCACACGTTACAAGTCTTCTCTCACAATTGTGCTTGTGCAGCGTTTATTTATTTTTCTTAAATAAATTATCACAGAGGCACTAGGAACATCTCAAATGTGCTTAGCTTTTGCAAGAGGCAGGTCCATCTTGGGGCTGGCTGGAGCTGGTTGTGTCTGATTTGGGGACAGCTTCTGGTGTTTTCTTATAGTAGCCATTTCTGCATGTTCCCCCTTAACACACACACACACACGCCTCACTACAAAAACCTTGCCACACGAACACAAAACACATTAGTAATGAATTTCTTTGCTCCAGAGAGCTGAGCTTATAAGTAGGGATATAGGATATAAGTGGTGAGTTGGGAAATGATAGTTCCATGTTAAATGACAAGTATGAAATGCAGAGATAGAGCCTCTCTTAGCAGTTACAGTGCCAAAAAGAGAGAGCAGGGGCTGCTGATCTTCCCATGACAGCAAATAACAGTATTTTCTACTTTCTCTCTTATCAGCCTACTACATGGGATATTGTTCCTTCACTAGAGTCAAATGGTTTTATGGATTAAGCTGAGAAGTGGACAGAACTTCAATAACAAATCATTCCCAAACAGTAATTTCTCTTTTTCATTATCAGTGGCATACACTTGACTGACAGCATCCATCTCAGCACAAATGTGTTCTCCGAGCTTCTGCACTCTTCTCAGTACAATTCATGCACCCAACCTCTAAAGAATGAGGCAATGTGAGGACAGGAATCTTATTTGGTTCCTGATTTTATTGAGCAGTTTTTCTGCCATAACCACAAGTTTTGTACCAGGATCATTCACAGTCTTCTCTGTCAAACACCTTCAGTTGTAAATAGTACACCTCTTGCTTGCTTCAGCTTTTGATACTAATTCAGTTCACTGCTATGCTCCATGCCAAATATATATATTTTGGTTTTTTTCAGTTTAGTGAGTGCTTGATAGTACTAATTTCTATTAACATTTAGCTTTTATTTGGATTATTTAGTATTGTTAGTTAAACTCACTAAAACACCTGTACTGCTCTCATGTTGTTTTCAATGCCATGCAAAATTATACATTTTTGTTCAGTGGGGTTCTTCCACCCACTTTATATAGTGAATATGATGTCATGGTCTGGAATATCCCTCTGGTTAGTTTGGACCACCTGTCCTGGTTGTGTCTACTCCCAACCTCCCGTGTCCCCCAACTCCCTTGCAAGAGTGGCTGTACAACAAGCAGAAAAGGCATCTGTGTAAGCCCTGCTCAGCAATAACATAAACATCTCTGTCATCAATTTTGTCTTCAGCAAAAATCCAAAACACATCTCCATACTAATTACTGGGAAGAAATTTAATTCTACTCCCGCCAAAAGCAGCACATTCCACCCCTTTTTCAGGTCCCACAGCATTCAGTACATCACTGCCCACCAACACTCTTCCTCCTCTGTAATATAATACTCAGACATTGTTTCCCTCTTGAATTCATTTAGTCAACAACTTTGGGCTCCATCTCTTATGGTGGTCACTACGGAAAGAGAGGTGGTGTGTGACATGGAGTTACTGGACACCAAAGCCAGCTCAGGCCAGGTCACTGCTCACTGAAACTGCTTCTTGTAAGTCTTCCCGTGGTGGTTCAGGTGGTTCCCCTTCTATTAAGTCCTGTAATAATCAACTCAAATGGCTTATAAAATTTTATATACAAATCCATCACAATCTCCACTGATTGTCTTTTGGCCCTGGTTTTAGGGTTTAACATTGCAATGAACTCCTCCCTTTGTCCCCAGCTTGGCTGCAGCAAGGGGCTCCTGTTACAGAGTAAGTTCACCATCAGTATAGTCCACATCATAGTCCTCCATGGGCTGCAGGGGCCTGGCTGCACCAACATGGTCTTCACTGTGGGCTACAAGTGAATCTTGGCTTCTCCTGCTCCAGCATGGGGTCCCACCCGCAGGAGATAATCCTCCTTGCACTTGTCCATCATGGGTACTTCTCATGAGCTGCAGTTCTTCCCAAGGCTCTCCTGTGTAGGACCTCTGTGAGGTCACAAGTCCTGCCAGGAAGGACTTAAAAGGAGCAAGAACTTTAACCCAGGTGGTTGTTCTAAGGGAACACAGTCCCAGTGGGAAAGGGGAGGTGGGAACCAGCCCCTTCACAGCCCTGGGACAGTTGTTTCCCAGGAAAAGCCAAAGGGTGCATCAGCATCCCAGCAAGTGGCTGTTTACTGGGAAGAGGACCCAACCCTGGCCAGGCAGGAGGTGGAATGAGGGGGAAACAATTCTAAACGCAGGGAAAGACGGGGCTCCAGGTGCTCATCCCGGCAAGCTCCCTGCGGCAATCCTGCTCTGTCACAGGAATCTCACAAGGTCACATCCTCCTTCAGGCACTCACCTGCTCTGGTATGGGATTCTTTAATACGTGACAGTGCCTTCAACTCCACTTCTGAAGTTCCAGCTTGTCCAGTACAGCAGCACAGAAACAACAGCAGTACCCTGGCCACCTGCCAGCCCAGGCACGTAGCCAGTGGCTGTTATCACAGCGTTCTCAGGCACAAATCGGTAAGGTGATAAGCAGTACAGCACTACAGCAAGCAGCAAAAGCAAAAAGCAGCCTCTAACAAGTGACTCTAATACAGACCCAGGAAAGTGAGCCCCATGGCAAGCAAAGACACCTGCTGATTACTGCACTAGCAGATATTTGAATCTAGTACATCCAAATTCAATTGGGTACATCCCAGTCAGATCTGTCTTTGTCTCAAATACGTTGAGCCACAAATTGGGTGCCAAAAAGGACTGTTGTGGTTTAACCTCAGCCAGCAACCAAGCCCCACACAACCACTCATTCACTTTCTCACCAGCAGGATCAGAGAAACAGAAAGATAAAACATGGAAAATTCATGGATCTAGATAAAGGGAAAACAAAAGTCATGTACACAAGCAAAGCAAAACCAAATAACTAGTTCACTGTTTCCCATGGGCAGGCGGGTGTTCAGCCATCTCCAAGAGGGCAGGGCCCATCTCAGTAATGGTGATTGGGAAGACAAACTCCAGCACTCCACTCTGTTACCTGGGTGTGGCAGTGTGGAAAGCAGAGGTCTTTGCTCTGTATAAGCCCTGCCCAACAATCACAAAAATATCACTATACACTACCAACCCTGTGTTCAGCACAAAACCAAAATACAGCCCCATACCAGCCGCTGTGAAGAAAATTAATTCTATCTCAACCAAACCCAGAACAAGGTGTAAACAAATCACAAAAAGCAAAACAAAAAAAGGAGAAAATTAAATTTCTACCCAAAGAAATGTCCATGAGAATCCACTTATATCTTTAAAGATCTATATTTTGTTCTTGACAGAATTCAAGTCTGGCAAAAATCAGTAACAATCTTTGTTTTTTGTTCCTCTCTTCCTCTAGATTCAGAAATGAAGTTTGTTTACAGATCTCACAACCTAAAGGGTTACCCAGCCTGCCAGTGATAAAAATCATATATGTGGGTTCATAGGAATCCAGAAAACAAAGTACACAGAAATGTTTTTTTCTGAATTTCCCTACCTGATTAGACATGATCAGATATGATCAGAAATATAAAAAAAATTCACCACTGGCAAGTATATATATATTATTAATAAAGCAAATATAGATCTATACATACATTCAGCTATTTTATTATTAGCAATAAATAATGTGGCAGTAATCAATAACAGCAACAATCAACAGTATCACAGCAATAATAGCAGGAATAGAAAACTGCAGCAACAACAATTTATAAAATTACAGGTTACTACAAACTTAGCAGTAGAAAAGTGACTTACCAATAATGTAACAGCAAATATGATAGTTTAATTATATGAATATATATGATAGCAAAATGCATTAAACAGATTTCAGAAGGTGACCAAACCCAGAGGGGACTCAGCTGCCACAGAAGTGGGAGAACTAACTGACCCAAGCCCAGGGGATATCCCAAAGGGGAACCAATCCACATCAGTTTGGAGCCCTCTGGGTGTCCCCAGTGAGGGCTCAAGATCACACAGACTTTTGAGGAAAGGGAAATGTATATGCAGCACAGGGAGTTTTCAGAAAGAGAAGATCCACTTTTGATGAAAAATAAATCATTATTTTATTGTAGAGGCATAAGAGGTCGTAGGACACTAGCACTTCAAGCAGAAAATCAGTGATGGGAATTTATACATTTTCATATGGAATCAAATAGATGATGGTATCTTCTGTTCTATGGAATAAACTTTTTATTTTTCCAGACTGTTTTCCTGTTCTTGCTGTTAGAACAGCCAGTTGCAGTTACTGATTCTTACTTTCTCATTATGTTTTCCCCCTTTCACTAACTATTTTTTGCCTTTCCAGACTATAAGTCACTGCTACAATTCTCTGGGGTTTGGCTTATTGCTGGTATCTCAGGATATATTTATAATGTTTCTAAGTACCCAACAGTACTTGAAAGGTACCAGCTATGCTCATAAGAGATGCTTCTGGTTCCTAGACCTAATTCCCAGTCTAACATTTCTAGTCTGGTAGGCATTTTCACTGTCAGTACTTCAGTAAACGTATTTATTTCAATATTTTTCCCTTATAACCAGAGCCATAACTTCTTTATGGCTCCTCACATCAAAAAAATAAAATAAAATAAAATAAAATAATAAAATAAAAATTTAGAAAGAAAGAAAATAAAGAAAATAAGGATGCAGTGATTTATGTACCCTTTCTTATACTGAATCAAGAACTTCATTTAAAGAGGTTTGTTCTTACATTTATCTGTTACTCAGGAAAGAAGATGGTGATAATACAATGTTCATTCTGCTCTTTGTCTTTAAGGTATGATATGCCCTTTTCCCAGGTGGTCAGAGATTGTTCTTCATTTCAGGTAATACTTCAGCCAGGCAACAATTTTTCCAGAATGGCCAGCAGAGTCTTCCCATTAACAATCAGTTTAAATTCTAATTTTGAATAATTATCTGATGGTGAATGCTGCCTTACACTGCTCTAAAAGGCATCATAAAGAAATGGCAAATATCCTCAAAGCCAGTCTAATATTAACTATGACCAATTTGTGTAAGCTAATAAGAGAATTTAAACCACCTTAAAATAATGATTTATTTCAATTATTTACAGGGTGGTTTTTTTCAATTCAAGTCTCAGAAGGGAAAAGCAAAAATATGTGACTTTCATCAGGAGACAGCCTGAAAATATAATGCTGCTTTTCAGTAATTACAGTACATACAATATATATTTATTATATATATCAGGTTTTCACAGTTGTCTTTGATGTTCACACAAAGTCTGCAATATTCCTTAAGAAAATGAGAAATCTGGAATCCATTTAAACTATCTGTAAGAATAAATGTTGGCAAGCAGCCCTCAGAAATTTCTGGGTGCTTCAGAAACAATACTTTTTTTTTTTTTTTTTTTTTTTCTATTTGTGGATCTCAAAAGAGAAAATGAAAGAATTCTTCCAATATTTAAAATGTAATGTATAATATTTTTTTTTAATTTTCATTAGACATGACATATTAGACCAGAAGAATGTAACAGGAAATCTCTAAAGCGCAGCTGAATGAAAGTTAGAAGAGATTTTTTGGAAAAAAGTAATCATATACTTTCCCTGATTTTTACTGATTGATGTTTCTTGCTGTCCACAGACAGATAAGAGATACTATGTTAGATCTTTTTTTAGGTACAGTATTATAATTTTAATTCAACAGAAAGCTGATTTAAAATCAGTGCTAGTTTACTTTCCAATTACTGACATACATTTTGACTTTAAATTTCACGCTTATCTTAAGGAGAGTAGGACTAAAAGCACATCAGAACACAAATTTAGTATTTCAAATTAAATTTAATATTTTAAAAAGGTTCTTAAAAAAATGGAGTGATTCTACAAGGATGAAGTCTCACACACACATAAACAGAATTCCTTGAAGAAATATGAGATAGGAATGAGTGGATAAATAGAAGGTTTGCAAAGCTGCAAGTTAAGGTGCTTAACAATTTAAAGAGGACTTAACCATGCTTGAAGCAGTTTTTCTTTGTGTTTGTAACAATAGATATGTGTATACCAAGGCTCAAGGAGTAGTTATTAATCTACTGGTAGCAGTACTCCCTCAGCTCAAACACTGCCTGCTTTAAGCACAGCACTTTGGGAAAGAATTGTGGTAGAGAATATCAAGAGACAAGCAATGAAAATGGGTAAGGGTGAGCCTAGAAAATACTTATCAGGAGTCACTGGAAGATGTGGGTTTGTTGAATTTACAGATGACTGATACAATTGTCTTCAAACACATAAATAAAAGGTTTAAAAGGAAGGAATCAGAAGTTCGTCATGGAAGGAAGAGGAAATAAGGATGATATATAATAAATACAATCGTTCATATAAAACAGATGTTTTGTATCTACAAGCAATAATACAAGAGCTCATTATTGAGCTCTTTACTTTTTGAGGTTTCTGTACACTGAACACAGTACTTCACAGGTCTGTGCTTGTCATCCTAAGTGACAAAAATGACAAAATTATTAGGTCAGCTTTCCAGCCTTTATTGAACTGTTTGGGGATGATTGGAGAAGCAATATGGCACAGTGAAATGAAATATCACATTCCCCTTTTCTTAATCTTCATGGTCTCATGATAGTACTAGACAATTTGATAAAGGATTCTTTAAACATTCAGACTAAAACATCCCAGCTTCATAATATTAATCAAGACAATAAATTTGTTTTCAGAATTCAACATAGAAGAAACTATTATTTTCCAGAGACTGCAGTAAAAAATTGTGTTTACTGCATAGGCCTAAAAGACCTAACTCTAATAGATTCAGACTCTAGGGAAGTCTTAGGCAAATTATTCTGTAATAAATATTTAAAATTACAATTTAATGTTTAATTCCTGTAGAAATAGATAAAAAAATTCCTTGCAAATTTCTAGATCATGTTCAGTTGAGATCAAGCAACACTGTGATGTACTTAACACATTTCTTAACACACCTTTCTGAAGAGATGATTAGAGAGAAAATTTAGTGACAAGTTCCTTAACCCTGCTCAACTGGAAAAGTAAATATGTGCCTCTGACAAAATATACATTTCCATCCACTTAGACTTTTACCAATCATAACAAAATGACTACAAATTCAGAACAGGATTTTGAAAGAAAAAAGATCCTTAATCTCTTTAACATTTTGTGTATTTTTACTTAAGCATTGAGTAAAAGTTAAACACATGCTTAAGTAACATGTTAGCTTAAGGACTAAAAGGGGAACCCTGAGGAATTTTAGTGATCCTACTCAGTTCATGCTATTAGTAATTCTATCATTTTCACTATAATTTCAGTATAAGCTATGTTTTCACTAGTTACACAACTAGTTCACATGTTATTTCACTATTTTTACTGTAATCAAAATATTTCCGCAAGAAAATATTCAATAGAATCAAAAGGAAAATATTGGAGTGAAAATGATTGGTAACTGCAAATTAAACTCAATTTATAAAACTACACATGCAAAACTAGCTCAGAGGAAGTGCACAAATATGCAAGTTTTGAAAAAAATTATCATTTAGACAGAATACTTTAAGTACTTATTTAAGCCTTCAATAACATGGAAACACAAGAACAGGTATATCTGACATAAATAGATGATTTTCAATGAACAATAGATCTTAACTTTATATTCAACATTTAGGACATATTACATAAAAAAAATAAAAACAAAAAAAGAGCTTTATTGACAAGTATTCTGTGAACTAAATTTAAAATCTCAGTTTTAAATTAACTAGACAAATTGTATAAAGTGCATGATCTCACATTGTAAAAGGTTACCTCATGATAGAAGTATTTAATTAGTTTTAGATATGAAAATTTGGTATGAAAAGGTCATAGAAATGCTTAAACATAGCATAATAAGGTAATTAAGTCAGATAATTCAGATCATCATTGAATGATTAAAATTCATGATACTAATACCTGATTAAAATAAATATTTTTTGATCTCTACATAATTGCCTGCTATGGTAAAACAACGAGCTGGGTGGGGAAGGGGAGAGCTGGGGATATGATCTGACTTGATTTCAGTAAGGCATTTGTTCTGATCTCTCACACAGTTTCCTTGCTAATGAGCTGCTAAGATATGGACTGGGCAGAGGAATAGCAAAACTGATGGGAATTGAATACCAAGTTTGTGGATGGCATCAAATTGGGAAGAGAAGTACATGAGTCTGGACAGAGGAGTCACAATCCATCTGATCTTTGCAGGCTGGAAAACAGACCAGCAAGAACTCCATAAAAATTAACAAAAAGTAAATATTAAATCCTGATCTTGGGACAGAATAATTATAATCTCTATATCTAAAAGCTAGGGTCTGATAGCTGAGGATCAAATGCAATTAAAAGGTCCTGGGATTCCAGGGGCTCAATATGACTCAAAAGTGTGTCTTGGCAGCAAGGAAGGGCAATAGCTTCCAGGTGTGAATCTGAAAAATGTACCAGCAGACTGTGGGATTATTCCACACTACTCAACATGTGGTATGCCACACATGGGAAAGTAAACTGATCCTTCTAGTTTAAGAGAGACATTGATATATCCATACATGACTGCCAAGATGATGAGATATCTTGGGAAGATATGAAGAAAAAGTTGAGGGAACTGAATCTGTTCCACCTCGAGAACAGAAGTCTGGTCGGATGTAGATAGAGGAGAACCATATTCCAATCACACTCATTAAATTAAAAGCAGTTACAGAGAAGATGGATAAATAACTTCACAAGGATTCACAGAGAAGATGGATAAATATCTTCACAAGGATTCACATGTACGAGTGCATTAAGGGAAATCCTGTGTGAAGATAAGAAATACTTCATTGTGACAACCAATAATCATTGTCATACATTGCTTGGAGAAATGATGGAACCTATCTCTCCAGAAGTGTTCAAGATTCAGCTTGACAAGGTACTGGAATAGGCCACTGGAAAAACTAACTTAAGGCCCTGCTTTCAACAGAATTCTGGGCTAAATGGGCCCTGGAAGTCTACTCCAGACTAGATATTTTTATGTTTATGTGATTCTACTATGAATTACATTCACAATCATCTGTTTTCAGGTGTTGCCGGTACTTAATCTTTTAATTCCCTTTTTACACAAGCATAGATACTTTGTCAAATCTGTTGGAGAATGTTTACAGACATATTAAAGAGATTTATCTTGGCTTAAAATGCACCCAAAACAATAAATTCCTGACATATAATGAGGTAATATGATTGTTATTTCTCTGATCCGTATGGCCACACTAATCTAGAAGTTAACATTTTTTTTGGTCCTTAGCACTAGCAAATTAACAATACCGGTATAGTATTTGGAGGCTGTGGTGTTCTTTTTTTTCTATCATACTATTCAATCATACAGCAGTACATTAGGAAACCTTTTACTTGATGTGTTGACAACCACCGTTGGTTTTCAAGAGGGAAAAAGCTCAATTTATCAATAGCCTTCATAAATCAAATATTTTGCAACCTGTTGTTACATTAGAAAGTATTAACATCTGCATCTTCTCTTGTGTCATCGTCTCACAGATGATAAAAGTCCATCTGGGGATCCACACTCTTATATCAGCTCACAAATACAGAAACTGAGTCACATAAATTTATAATAAGACACTGGTTTCCTGAAAAGGTAACTTGCATGAACTAGTTTATTTAAGGAAACATGATGGCCCAAAAACTGTCTCTTTAACTTGTTTTAAATTTTAGTGTGCCCTCCAGCTGAATATATTTTTTTTTCATATCAGAAATTGAGTTATTGATTATAAAACAAGAAACAAACTGGGAAAAGTGTAAAATTATAAACAGGATACTGGCAATCTATCTAGTAATTTCCCTAGCTTGGAACAAATCTTTTCAATTCACATTTTTTATTTCTTCAACACTGACATTCTATTGTTTTTATTTATTTGTATTCATGCTTCCCAGTTTTTTCTCTACAGAAATTGCGTTTCAATGACAAATATATCTTATCACAAATAATGATTCACTTTGTTGTGTTCACCTCCTCTCTCCTGTATTTTCTTAATCTTTTGTGTTGATCTTTTTCTTAAACCTTTTTAATGTAAATGAAACATTCACTACTTGGCCTTAGGCTGATTCATTGTAAATTAAGAACTCTGTTTCATCAGGGGATCAGGGAGGAATGATACACTATTTTCAAGACTGGTATAATATTTAATAAATTGTGTATCATAAGTATTTACTTTACATAGATCTCTTGCAATTCCAAGTCTCCATAGCACCTTTATTTTTCCAGTGGCATTTTATCCTCTTTATTATTAATATGCTAGTTCTGAAAAATACTAGTTTCAGAAGCTTCTTTCCTAAGCTGTCACTCCCATTTCTGCTCCTTTTTTGGTTCTTTTTCTGCATATCACCAGTTATACCACCATCTTCACCCAAAAATAAATATTGTCAAAATGAAACAAACAAAAAGATTCATAAAAATTAAATATTCCCTTATGTTTTTCTGAAGCAGAATTTCCCCCTTCACATTATTTCCCCACTGATATAACTGAGTTTTAGGAAGGGTGTTATCTAAAAACACTGAAAACACAGCTCTAATAGAGGCAAACATGAGTAACACAGTCCTAAGTATTCGAACAGTTTCTTTTATTAAATAATTTGCTTTTCACAGACTGTAGTCCTTGACTGTGACTATCACCAGCCCCTTTCAACCTTCACACTATGACTGATGAATGCCTTTCTGCAGATATGTAACTAGTTCTGACAAAAAGGTACTTGTTGTTTTTTTTTTTTTTACTGGAACCACCTGCCCCTAGTTTAGTCATCAGTTTTATTTGAATCTGATCATGGAATACTCCATTTAAGTAAACACAACAATACTATTTCATCATCCTCACAAAACATTTTGGAAAGGTCTTCCTTCCTCTGTCTTTTCAGGGAGGCAATACATTATATTATGCCACAAAAAGTAAGATGAAGAAAACTTTCAAAAACCCCCCAAAACTTCCCTAAGTTTGTTTTTTTCCCTACATCCTGCAGTAAGTTCTTAAAGTAACTCACTGTATAATAGTAAGACTTGAGGGTAAACACAAGCAGTAGAGAAACTGATGTGCCTCAGGATACTCCAAAGCATCTGATCAGCACTGACAAAAATGGGGTTTGCACTTTTCGGGATTGCAGGAAAGTATGAAACAGATAGGCTATCTTAGGACAAGTCCATAGGGCAGCAGAAATCTGTTTAGTCAAGTCAGTCCCTACCTTGTTGCCACCTCTCAATGAAGTAGAAAGATAAATGTAGAATTGATCCTATGCCTTTTATGGAAATCTTACAGCAAAAAAAAACAAAGAACTATGCATTTAGTCAGAATAATTTTCATGTAAAATTTTCTATGTAATAATTTTTCAAGTAATAATTTTCTAAGTAAAATTTTAAAAAATTAAAAGATTTTTCTTTTTTTTTCTTTTTTTTTCTTTTTTTTTCTTTTTTTTTCTTTTTTTTTGGTAAGTCCAGCTCAAGAAAGACTATATAATGGTGTAATTTTACTCTTCTCCAGGATTTCAGTTCATATATGTATTTCAAGAAAACTTAATTTGTATAATTCTTCCATATTCCAGAATTTTTCATAAGGTTCTAATTTTTGGGTTCTAGAGCACAATCTTTAGTTCACTAAAACAAAAGTGTGCCTTGTATTCTTCTGAGAGAGAAAATACTGTATTTCTATTTATGCTTGCTGTCAGAATAACTGATCTCAGAAAGCACTGGAAGCATTTGTTTTTACTTTCACCTCAGCAAAACTACTTATCAGAGATTTTTCTATATTGCAAATATCTTTGTGATCAGGAGTTTTGGCTGCATTCCACAGAAATGCCTTTTCTGTCTTCTGTTACTTCTTACTATATTGCTACATAATATGTTAAGTCTCCTGGTCTTCAAAGGTCGAAAAAAAGAAAAAAAAAATCTAATAGAAAAACATCCATACAAATCAGCAAGGGAAAATTACCTATGATTGTAAAAAATATAATGAAAATCCAGGAAAGAATCTTTGTGTTAAAACAGAAAAGGAAATTGTTTTGAACTTGGCAGCTTAATGACTGGTTTATAACTGTGCTTTCACCTCTCCACTCTATTTCCTTTAGCTATGTGAGCTTCTTTTCTTCATTTTTTAATATTTTTTTCTTTTTTTCCCCTTCCCCAAATAAAGAGAATAAAATTTAAACCAAAACGTGTTTCTTAACACTCAAAATTATTTCATGATAAAATATACTACTATGCAGAATATTTCTCTCACCTTTTGAATTAGCATTGCATGCAGAAGGAATATGTTTCTTGTGGACATTAAGAGTCTAAAACACCTGCTGGACAAAAAAAAATATTTTTAAAATTTTCATTTGCTTCATTTTTCTAAGCCAGGTTTCACATTTCATGCTTTGGTGGTTTTAAAGTTGTTTATTGCTCTATTTTTCTTATCACAGGGGAACATGTTGAGACTTCCTGTCACTTATCAGTCTTCAAGGACTCATGTACTGGACTTATGTAATTTTTTTACAGAGGATACAATGCCTTTGTGTTTGTGCCACCAGAGAGCACTGTTGGATCGTTAAGATCTGGCTTTTTTTCATTCTAGATGCTAGTTTAAGTAATGAGAACTAGGCATTCAAACAAAACTTCACTAAATATTCTTCCTTACCTCATGACAAATGTAACGAGCACATAAGGCATGATAAATCAATTGGCATCTTTGTATTTATAGTTTTGCAGGGTTTTTTACAGTCTTTGAAGTACTGATAAGACCTGTATTACCAAAGTTACAACTAGTGATACAGTTTGTATTATTAATTTTCATAAATTTTACTTTACTCACTAGTCCAATTGTGACTTGTATCACAGGACAACTGTGAAGATCACTTCTGGTTCCTCATTCATGGGAACAAAAACATCCCTTACTGCCACAGTAAGTAACATAACATGGAGCTGCAGACCATGCTGCAGAAATGCCGTGCCACTGTGCCCATCACAGATGATTAACGCAGCAGTCATGGCAAAGATCAAGGAACCTGTGTTCAACGGGAAAAAAGGTCACAAAGTCATCTTTAAAGAAAAAGGAAGAGCCTGGTCTAGTTTCAGTTTTTTTCAAAATAGAGAACTACAGATCTTGGGTAGATTAGGAAGTCATTGTGTGTGTAGGTATATGCACTTGTGCCTGTGCCAACATACACAGGAATATAGTCTTGCATAAAATACACATACATTTAACACATTAACACCTTTTAAAAACTCTTGATTTTGAAAGGAAGCTAAGCACCTTTCCCTATGTGGTTATGAAATAAAGCTTTAAATTGACCAAGCATAGTTTTGAGACCTTTTTCGTGGATCACAAAACTATTTAACCTCTTGGTGTTACACAGTTTTAGCACTTCAGTTTTGAAGCCATTTTCAGGTGATGTTTAGGATTTTTCTGATAAAGGGGAATAAAGACTATGTAAAGGTCTTAACTTCTGCTTAGATTGAAAATGTTCCATTTAAATTTAAGTGTTTGCATGCATTTTTCAAAACTTGGTTAAAAAATGTTGGAGGAATTGAAATGAATTTATTTTAATTAATTATGAGATTTCTAATGTAGGTACATAAGAAAATCAATTTTTAGAAGTGCTTCTAGAAAATTAAATGTATTTAGGAAAAAGTCTTTCAGAAAAATACCATAGTCATAAATGTCATAGTTTTCTTACAGTGAAACTTAAGGGTTTTTTTTTTAATTGGGGAATATTTGTGAGAATTCGCTTATAGTATTAGGAGATGATAATTACTCTAATAATACTGAATGTCTTTATTCTACTCTTGATTATTCATTTTTATATAAGGAAATTATTCTGAAATTATACTGTAATGATTGAGTGTTAAATTTTCTTACCATATTGAGGCTTGGATATTGAAATTAGAAATATCCATTCTACTGATAATTTCTGAATTTCAGTTGTAGCATGCAACACCAAAAAAAATTGTTTTTCTTTCCTCAGCAAACTCTAGTAAACTCTATAGCAAACTAGTAAACTCTAGAGTGAGAAAGACTGCAAAATCGTCTTTCACTGTTTCTATAGTATAGGGTTTAATAGCCTTTTCTTTTTGATGCATCTGCTAAGTAAGCATTTTTTCTTTCTCATCATCATAAAAAAAATCTACTTTGTAATGAGCTTTCTCCTGTTATCCACAACCAAGGTGATACAGACTATATTGAAGTTATCTGAGATTTTCCATTGGCATGCTTGTTTCCACAATATTAATGCTTCTCTTTCTACTTTGAGCTTTTATCAGATAAAATGTGCATTGGAATTTTTGCTTGGGTAAGGACTTCAAAATATCTCTATATTCAAATGAGAAACAGGACAATGATAATCTTCTTAACCTGTTTTCTTGATTATTGCATTTTCTGTTATTGGAGGTTTTTCATATCTATATCATACATTATTTATGTATTAAAATGCTTTTAAAGTCCATAAAACTCAAAGTAGTGAAAATATGTTTTCTATAAATAACAGAGTAGAATCATATAAACATTAAGGTTGCAAAAGACTGCAGCCATCTCCCTGAACGCCCTGTTATCCAATGCATTCTTGATATCCAACCTGAACCTCCCACAGCACATCTTGACACCATTTCCTCTTGCCCTGTCACTTGTCACTGGTAGAAGAGACTGACCCCCACCCTGCTACAACCTGCTTTCAGGCTTTCAGGTAGTTGCAAAAGCCAATAAGGTCTCCCCTCATCCTCCTTTTCTCCAGGATAAACACCCCCAGCTCCCCCAGCTGCTCCTGTCAAACCTGTGCTCCAGATCCTTCATCAGCTCCACTGCCCTTCTCTGGACACACTCCAGCACCTCAGTGCCTTTTTTTGAAGAGAGGGGTCCAAATCTAGGCACAGGATTTTAGGTATGGCCTTTTCTTTCTGCGAAGGTGATTAACCATTGGAATAATATACAAGGAAGGTGTGGATTCTTTACTGTTTGACATCTCATAGAGACTGAACATCTGTTGAGAATATATATTTTAATTTGAATGCAGAATTTTCTTCTGTCTACGTGTCTGCATCTCAGGATTTTTAACCTTAAAAATCTTTGTGATGGCTACAGTGTTGCATGTGAAGTAGTAGCAAAATCAGCATTAAAAAAGTTGTATCTGTAGCTCAAGAGATTCCACTGTCTACCTCTTTCCAGATATATTGTGAAAGTATAAACCAAGATACTGAGGTCAACAGAAATTTTGGTCAGTTTGAAGGACACCATTTCAACTTTCTGAATTAAAAAATTACAAAATCCCAAACTTGCTTCATGACATTTATTTTAAAACCATTTATTTTAAAACCTATCTCTCTTCAGTAGAACTTGAAATTACTTGTATTTAACTTAAACAACTGAACCTCAGCTGCATACACAACCACTGCCACCTTAAGACAGATAAGCAGTAGATGACAGTAGTGTTTACAAAGAAGCCCAGTTCAGTAAAGGCACTTCTAAAGACAGCTCAGATCCTCTGACAAGATTTATTCAATTTATTGAATTAATGGGCTATGTTTTAAGAGTTTAAATGCAAGAACAAAAGATCTTCTGACACAGGATATTCTATCATCTCCTTTTTACCTCGTGTGATCACAACAGGTCTCATGTTCATAACTTAGGTTTTAATATCCTTCCCTAGCAATTAATGACTTGTTCCAATAAGGTCCCAGCTCTACATTTTTACACTACCCTGTGGGACTGGTAAGTTTCTGTTATAATAACTTTTTTCTCCTTTCTGAAAATCCTCTCTCAGTAATGGCATTAAAATTAAAATTTTCTCCACATCACTTGTGAAAATCAAGTATTAAAAAGAATCTTAATAAGTGCAATCATACTTTAATCCAAAACCATTCTTAGTAAAGCTCTTTAATCAAAATTCTCTCACAATGCTGGCAAAAAATAGGACTAGATTTATGAACTTATTTAAATGACTTCACAGCAAAAATAGGTCAGTGGGATGCAAAAATCCCACTGTTCTTATCCAACTAACTTTGTCTTTTGCTTTGAAACTTTGCATTCATTCGGCACTTACAAAGTCTTTAAATTAGCTTTTACTCAATAAGCCACTTATACACCCTTGGGTAAAGACCTTCACACTGATTGCAAAATGTGCTAGCATGAAGAAATTATAATGGTAAAGTCATCACATTTTGAAAGGATAAAGTGATGTGCAATTTGCATTTGATGTAAAAGTTAAACAGACAGCCTTTCTAAGCAAGCAACTGCACTGACACTGTTCAGACATCTAAGTCTTGCTGAAGTAATTAGTACGTGTTTCTGAGTCCACGATCCTCTCTAAAACACTAAAATGCACTGTCCACTTGTCTCTTCTGCTTCTCTGGCCATCTGTATCTCTGCTATGCTCTAGGCAAGAACAAAGCTTGTCGCCTTGACCCTTTTACAAATGTTAGTGATTTCATATTGAAGGACAATATTTCATAAAATATAGAGAAGCACTGTGAATAGAACCTCTAGAGCATGCAAAAGTTTAAAAAATGTTCTGTGTTCCTATAGAAAGAAAGAATATTTATTACAATATGTATGTTCTTTAAATTTTACAGTGAATCATCTAATTTTAGGAATGCTGAAATTTTTAAACTAAAAATTTCTTAACTAAAAAAATCACTTCCTACAAACACTGCATAAATGAACCCTAGTAGAACAATGAAACAGTCCCATTGCTTTCATTTAAGTTGAAAGCCTTTTGTCTTCTCCAAATTTAAAGGGATTGTATTCCCTTTCATAGTGCAATACTTGCTTCTATAAGTTGTTATAAATCTTCTGTAAGATGCTAAGCAGCAGAGAAAAGCCTAAAGGAAGCTCAGTAATCTAAAATAATGTCTTCATGAAAAAAATTCATCTTACATATTGAAGTATATAAAAATTCATAGCTTAAGAGTTTATAAATTCAGTTCTATAGCTGTCAAACTTCCTTTTGATACAGCTAAGGCCCACTACAGAAACAGTATTTTACACAGCAAGAACTGAGGATATATCTCAAATAACTCTTAATGAACTATAAAAAAAATGCATCTGTGATTTATCTACAACTTTTAATGAATTAGGGACTTAAGTCCTACTTTGCATGGACTGTTCCAGTAATTTATATGCATTGTTGTTACCTACTAACAAAATTAGTTCAAGTGGTGAATGCAAACAAAATATTTTGTAGAAAGCATCCACAGTGCTATAGTTACTACTTAAGGGACATGAATACAAAGTCCAATTTTCATTATTGTGCTGGTCTTGGCTGAGGCAGAGTTAATCTTCTTCACAGTGGCTGGTATGGGGCTGTGCTTTGGATTTGTGCAGAACAGAGGGTTGATAATACAGAGATGTTTTTATTATTGCTGAGCTTGCACAGCATGAAGTCATTCTCTGCTTTTCGTACTGCCATGCTGACAAGGAGGATGAAGCTGTGTGGGAGGCTGGAGAAGACACAGCCAGGACAGGTGACCAAAGGAATATTCTGTACCATATGATATCATGCTCGGTATATTAAGCTGTGGGAAGAAGAAACAAGGGGGGACATTTGTAGTGTTGGTGTTTGTCTTCCCAAGTCACCATTAAGTGAGATGGGGCACTGCTTTCCTGTGGTGGCTGAGCACATGCCCCTGGTAAATACAGAACCGACTTTCTCACAATTGCCACTGAATAAAAATAGTATTTTTAAAAATATTTCACATTGTTTGACTGACAGTATTGCAAGACTATCATAAATTACTATTTGAGGGTGCCTCTTTTCCCAGTTACCAAACTCTTATGATCACAATGGCACTGCTTTTAACATCACTTATCTCTTTTGTTGCTCCCATTAACTCTTAAAATATTTGATGAAAGAAGATAGGCTGGCTATCTAAACAGGGTTCAGAATACAGCTCTCAGAAGCAGATATCTACTCAGGAAAGACAATTCTGAATATCTACATGAGCATAAAATCAGTCATCCATTAATATTTTAGGCTTAACCATCTTATCCAACCATCCAGAAAACCTATAAGCATTCAAAGAAGATTTCTGTCTCAGACCTGAGTACCAGACACTCACTCTGATGATATTTAAGTGGCAAAGATTTCATCCCTGTGTTTTTTCAAATTTATAACAGTGTTGTTATTATTTTAGAAGCAATTTATTTTTAAATTTTAATTATAAAATTATTATTTAAATTTATAAATTATAAAATTATAAATTTATAAATTATAAAATTATTATTTAAATTTAAATTATAGGGTATTTTCTGGACTCTGGATGAGCAGCAATCTATTTAATACTGCAGAGAAAATGGAAAAATCTAAAGCCAGCAAACAGTTTTCATTAGGAAGATATGAAAGCTGTAGACCAAGCTGGAGAGAGCAGTCATATACCCCATGCCAGTTTTTAAACTCTAATGAGAAACTTTGACACTGGCATGTCCTCCTTGAGTGGCTGTAGAAGCAAACCGGGGGAACTAACAAAGTGGAGTCAGACTTAATTCTCTACATGAAGAAAATTGTGACAGCCTTTGGATCTTATATCCTAGAGATGTTTTACTTCATTCTTGTGTTAGTGCCAAAATTAATTTTAGTGTGTATCCTGTTACAAACATTTTGGGTGTCACCTGCTGTGAATGTCAGCATTAGAAACCTAGATCTCACTCTTTACTGCAACTTAGTCACCAAGACTGGGAATCCTTCTTCCTAAACCAAGACTTTTGACAGCACAACATTGTGCTGTTTGGGTTCTAGGTCTTGATCATGTAAGATTTCATCAGTGTTCCCAGCAGAGATATTGATAGGAGAGAACACTTAGCTCTCAGAATAGACATACAGTGAAACCTCTCTATTGGTGAACTTTAGGTATTTGGGTGTTTCTTTTTGAAGAATGATGGTGGGTTTGGTTTCAGTCTTTTTCTTGTTTATTGTAAATATATATATGTATATATAGACATATACATATATGTGTATATATAGTTACTGTACTTTTGTTGCAGCCTTATATAACATCACAAATTTAAAAAAAAAAAAGTAATTATTCAAAAATCCAGACTATATTGTCTTTATGCTCATAGTCTGCATTCTACTATAGCCTAAAACTTATGTCTCTTGTAAGTCACAATACTCTGTTGTTAAGGAGGCCCTACAATACAGAGGAATATTAATAAAATATTGAGGTGCATTTCCTAAAGATTTTGAGGAAACATTCAGTAAAGTGAACATGGAAAAAAATAAAATTTTTTCTTCATTTAATGAGACAAAAATCAAATACAGTATTCAATCTAAGATAATGCAAACATTCTACAGAAATTTTAAAAGGACAGAAATTAGTTTAGAAATCAAAACATATTACAGTGATTTCATTTGTTGCTATGCCATAGCTTATAAACTCTTTTTTTGTGTCTGTACATCTTAACATCAGTACCTGGATCCACACAAAGGTGTAACATTAAGCTGAAGTTTATAAAAGGCCAAATTACCACTGTTTTTCAGTGATTACTGAAATCAAGCCTTTTGGCTTCAAATGTATTAATTCTATGCTAAACAAGAATTTATCCATATAACTCTTGGGAAAGAGTTAATTTGCAAAAGATATCTTTGAATTTTGTTCTTGAATTGGCTCATTTATATTTTTTTTTCCATTTCATTTTCAAAAAAAACCAAATTAACAAGGATGCATGCATACATTTTTTAGGCAAGACAAATAATTCCTTTTGTTTTCAGAGGTGCTAAGAGCTGTTTAAAAAGACACTGTCTCTCAACAGGTGTTGGCACTCTTCAGGAATGTAAGTCATGTTACCAAAGCTGTTTGCACACCTGCATGACTGGATGTGCATTAATCACCTGGCCAAACACATTCTTTTTCATTTGATAGGCACACATCCCTTGGCTTGATGGATGACACAAATTGTGTCAATTCACATCATCTAGTAGATAAGCTCTTGTTATATTGAGTGTGCATCAACTGCATGACAAAAACCCGTTCCTCATAAAGTACTAACAAGTTAAGTGTATGTTCAGTAACTTTCTTCTTCAGAAAATATGTGGCATCTTCCCTAACAATGTAATAAAGAGTAAGTTCTAGACAGGATTATTAGCAATTTTGCAGAAAAATGAAATTGAAAACTTGTGAATTAAGGGGGGAAAAGGCTGAATCCTCTTTGCCATTAATTTAATAGATCGCAGGATAAGACTTCATTTATGACAATTTTTGAAGCTTGTGGCACTTAGGTGGAGATTTTTTTTTCATAAATAATAAAAAATTAAGTAAATAACACACTGAAATACAAGCAATGTGCAAGGCAACCCCGAAGTCATCTAGAAAGAAATTTTTTAACTAATCTTATAAAGTCCTAACAAAATGATATGATGTTACCAGTAGTAGCATAGTGCTGAATAGGAAATTTTCTGTTAATTAGTCTGCCAAACCTGTTGTAACTCTGAGCCATTCCTGTTTGTCTTGAACATCAATTCAGTACAAAAACACAAAGAAGAAATGAACAATTTCTTCTTGTGATAAGTTGATAGAGAATTTTTTGATATATGTATACAAAGCATAAAGAAGTAATGTATAAACAGCGATAAAAAAAGATCCAGTGGTTGAAATTGTAAACTAGAAGTAGGTCTAAATTTCCCAGCTACTGTCTCTTTCGGGGATATTTTATGTTCACAAGAATGATTTAATGGTTTTAGCCAGAACTGAAAAATAAAAAAGAGTCTTTTATATTCTGTTCTGGGTCACCTTGTTTTGTGCATTTCTTTCTTGATCTCCACTGGCTTTGCTAACATCTGAGTCTTGTTTTAAGCTTGCTGATTGCATAGAATTTGTATTTGCTACGAAATAAGCTGGCACTAAGAAGGATTTTGATCTTTAATCTGGTTCAAGGGATGCTAAGCAGCTCTGATTGCAGCCATAGGCAATACATGTACTAAATGAGATTGAAGGACAAATTAAAATAAATAATGTTTGAGTAAATCACTTTGTCCCGGTTAAATGAATTTAACAATTTCATTTTCCCTTGCAAAGCAGGTTTTAAAGAAATTAACAAGTGTTTTATTTTTTTTCTGATGTAAGTGTAATGAATCTTTTTCCACACAGGAAAACTAACGTCATTGAAGTTGTGTTTCTCCTGGATGTATTACAATAGCTTCAAACCTTTTGGGTAGAAAGCTGAGGAGAAGTTACAGATCTGTAAAATATAGTGCTGTATTTATTGCCAAAGGCAAAACATGGGAAACTGGCTAAATCTTCCTTAACAACCATACTTCACTAAAAGTAATGATGTTTTAGGCCTTTTGACTAACAGTAGTTCCTGCAGACAGACAATAGCAACTTTATACAATTTTCATTGCTCTAAGAAATAAAGTCTAGTAATGAATTAGGTAGAGAAAGAACAAGGAAATCAGTTTTATTTGATCTGGTCATCTTAGTAATATTACACCTGCAAATATTTACATTCCTTAGGTTAATGCTTTCATGATGCCATATATTTGAAGAAGAGAAAGATAAACAATAAACTAAAAAGAAATTGTCTGGTGTAATTAAGGGACAAGCTAGAAAGGAAAGTATATGGTTTAAACAATATATTACAAGAAGGAAATTAATAGAGCAACTAATATTTTTCAGCAGATTATGTGTGTTAGATAAAAAAAAAACAACAAAAAAGCAATTGATAATCTGATAGACTAAACCCTGCTGGGCCATGTTTTCAAGGAGAAAAAAAAAATAAACCTTACAGCCCTTTGGAACCTATGTTCACCAATTACTTCTCTGCATGTGAATATGTCTGAATAGTTCAATGATTATAAAATGCAAAATGTCAAAGCAGTATGTGCACCTGTTTAAAACAGGAAGCTGGTTACAGAATAAAATCTCCGTGATATATTCTAACTTCTATAATGTATTTATTTCTTTTTTCTTTTACTACTTCCATAGTTCTGAGGATATATCCATGTTCTTTTTGATACATTCTGATGCCCTGGTAAGATTCAGAATTTATTTCTACATTATATAATTCACTTCAGAATGATAGAATTCAGAATTTAATACTATATTACTGCTAAAATTTTTCTTTGTCATCATGTCAGAGGTAACTGAAGGCTAGATAGGTCAGATAGGCAGAGTGGTTTTTATAACTACAGAAACATAAAGTTGTGACTGGTGAACTTCTACATCAGCAACTTTGTAGTATAATATAATGTTTATGTACCAATACCAGAGTTAAAGTACTTGACAACTAAAGTCAGCATGGATAACAGGGAGAATTTATATATGGGACAATATTTATTTTGTCACCTTTCACTGTAATTCATGGGTCTGGTAGCTCCAAAACATGTTTAGATCAACCAGTTCATAAAAATGCTTATTGCTCATTATTTTCTAAAATTAACATTGCTTTGGTGAAATTTGTAAATTGTTAGAAGACAGAAAAATGTTTCAATGGGTATGTCACATTATGCAGTTATGACATGCTGAAAGCATTAAATATAGACAAGTTACAACACTCAGTAGTCTAGGGACCCTAAAAATTTAATAAGCTGTAGCTGCGGGCAAGAATCTAGCAGCTGCAGGGACAGAGAAGGAGGAAGTTCTAATCTATTGGCAGCATGTATTTTGTTGGCAAAAGTAATGCATCTTCATAACTGTTCTTTCTGATTCATTATTGAAAGTTCTCACCAATTTTCATCTAAAGCATATATCTATTTCTCTTTTTTATATCTTTTACCATATTTACAGTAGACAAAAAGCTCATACTCCAAAAAATCTTATTTCAGTGATTAGGAAATATTAAGGAGCTGAATATTTATTCTTTAATATTCTGAACATAGTCTTCTGTTTCCAATAAACTTTTTATGACCATTAGATTGATCTTCTTGAACAGTATAGCTTTTTCACAAATATTCAGTAGGCTGAAGCTATGTTCAGGATATAGATATTGAAACAAGATGTTACTAAAAGAAAATCATTAATTCAGTCTTATGGAAATCGTACTTTACAGTCAATGCATGAACAAAAGTCACAAGACATTGCTTTTAGCTATTTATTCAGATCTATGCTTCACCTTTATTCTCCAGTCCTGCTGGAGAATAAACACTGTGAGCCTAGGACACTTAAAGCACATGGTTTTCTTTCTTACCACAGAAGTAATATTTGGGATTGAAGACCAAAAGATGGTCTTGATATTTCTGACCAACCTGGAATCTACTTTAGATGAATCTGAAAGAGCTCAAATCTTTGTAACCAACCAGAGTCCTGAAAAACACATGTGATTTATAACTAGTATGATATAGCACTATATTATGATGTTGTGATGTCAGAATCTAGGTGTGCACTGTGAATGAAGAATTCACCCTATAAAGGTGTGAGAAAAATCCCATTACAAGAATGACTCATTCTAGCCATACTTCACTCACATTAGGCTGATGCTACCTGAGATGAACAGACTTTTCTGCTGCATTTAAATTCTCTCTAGAAGTACAGCTTTATCTTGTTCAATTTATCTAAAACTTTGTCTTAGCTAGGGAACACCTGTGCTTAAAGACACAAATAAAAAAAAAAAAAACAAAATAAAAAAAGCAAAAAGCTCCTTTTGTATGTTTTTGGTTCTTTTTAATGGTTTTGTTTGTTGATTTTTTTTTTTTTTTACTTTTTTTTTATTTAGGGGAACAATATAATTTAGGGGAACATTCTATTAACTGCATTGCAAAACACAGAGTCAAATTTCAAACAGTAGTTTTCAACTGTTCATATTTTTTCTCAGTCCTGGATCAAGTGACATGCACTTTAAATTTGATGGGAAGCAAAGGTAAGATTAAGTTGTCTATATGGAAATCTATCAGTTCACAGGTGAAATGCAATAACTTTAACAGCCGTACACTGCAATGTGACAGAGAGAATAAAAACTTCTTAAAAAGCTGTAGAGTACAAAATATTATTTTTCAAATTTGTAGTGTGATGACCTCAGGCAACATCCATCCAGCCTTTTTCTCACTCCCTTCTCCACAGGACAGAGAGAAAATAAAAAAGATGAGAAGACTAATGGATTGACTTAATGATAGTTTAGAAGACTAATGGATTGACTTAATGATAGTTTAACAGAAAAAGAAAATGCTGTATATGAAAGCTAAAGGGAAAAAAATGGAACTAGTTTGCAAAAGGAATTCACTCACTACATCACATGAGCAGACAGATGTCTATCTGCAACATGGAAAGCAGGGCCACATATTACAGCTGCTTGGGAAGACAAATGCCATGATCAGTAACATATCCCTTTCTTTTCCTGAGCATTTATTCCTAAGCACAGCATCATATGATATGGGATATCCCATCGGTCAATTTGGAACCTCTGTCCTGGCTAGGATGCTCCCAGCCCCCTGCCTATCCTCAGCCTTCTCTCTGGGGCATTGGACAGAGGAAATGAAGATGAAGGAAGGGAGAAAGAAAAACTTGAAACTGTGCAGGTACTGCTTAGTAATAATCAAAAATCACTGAGTTGTCACCCACAGTGTTTTAGTCAGGAATTCAAAGCACAGAATACTATGGGTGCTATGAAGTAATTTGACTCTATCCCAGCCAAACCTAGTACGAAATTATATCTTCCAAAAATGATCAAGGCAGGCTGTGATTTATAGAGAAATTTTGCTTGCGACTTTTATTAGTTCCCATTATTGTTATTGCTACAGTTGCAAGAACAATCTTAGTTAGAACTATTTAAAAAAAAAACCTGTATTTGAGGGAAAAAGTCCTTCTTAAAGTAAAACCTTAAAAAGGTTTATAGCTGAGCAAACAAGTATGAGATAACCAAAATGTTCATAATTTTTTGGCATAAACTCACGGACTAATGAATGAATATATTGCGTCTGGGATTTACACAGAACAAGTATCAACATTGTCTCTTATGCATTACTTTAGGTAGTTAGGCTAACAGCTCATTAAAATTCATAACTGTATTTACAAATGAAGAACACACTTTTGATCTTCCAGCCACTGCAAGCATTATCTAAAAAAACAGCAGAAACATCAGACCTACAAGGAAATCCAAAACATGCAAAGGTTTTATCAGAAAATACAGACATTATGTTTCCTGCACCTGTCAAATCAGTAAAATTACAGCTATTTTCAAAATAAATGAGTAGTCACACTTTATGATTAATCTTATGCTAGGAGAACAATAAAGAAAAAAGATGGTAAAACAGCTTTTAGAGCTGGGATGAAGAAAAGCATTGTCATTATGAGGTGGAGTTGGTTGAATTATAAGATGAAATATTTCTAAAATATCAGTCTAACCCCAAGTTCATACTCAGTGGCAAAAAAATCTTGTCAGCCTACAAATACATAATGTTAATATTTATATTTTAATGTATGTTTTCATGAAATTTATCACCAACCGTAAAGAACTCCTTAACTATGAGTACTAGAATCAATCTATGTGTAATTCCTGTAGGGAAATTTCACCTAAACAGAAAAAAATCCACTTGTTGCATTATAAAAATCAGTCAAACTACTAAGAACACTTTAAATTGCATAAGCATAGAATAGATCTGCTGTAAGAGGTGTAATTATTCTCCCTTTCAGAGAAAGGGAGTGCTACATCACTCCTGAGCTCATGAAGGGGTTCAGTGGAAGAGCAATACCTCACTCACTAGATAGAAGATGTACAATCATCAGAGAGCAGGTTTTGCCCTTTCCTGCCAGGGTCCATTTCCAAATACTCCTGCTTTACTAGCACTGTTTAAAAAAACACCAAATTTGGAGTAAAATGGATGTATGGTACAGTAAGTCCTAGAGATACAGTTTCTCTATTGCACCTGCCTTTTGGTTGATTTTGTTTGCTTGATTTGATTTATACTTTAGAACGCAGGGACAGAAGAGGTGATGGTCTACCAGATAGAAATTCTACAGTGCTACAAGAATGACAAAAAGTGAAATTTCTGGTAGTAGAATACTGTCTTCTTTCAGACTCAATGGATCACAAAAAACTAGAGAATATTAGATGCAAATTACATTAAATTTGACAAATATAAAAAATGTTACTTTTTACATTAACTTCATATTTAAAAAAAAATTCAACCAAATTTGAAAACATCTAGGAAAAGTTGTAGATGTAATTTGAGCAATTCTTAGCTCAAAGAAATAATCCAGGAAAAAAGTTAGGATAAAAAAATTCATCTAAATAGATAGGTATGTAATCAGAAAAGTAGCTTTGAATTTTTATATGACATATAAAAAGTGAATTTGTAGTCAGAAAATAGAAGTTTACTCATTTTATCATTGGGAAGAAAGAGCTCCAACACTAAGCAATTTACTAGCATAATAATATTCCACTTTTTTTTTGTATTTATAAAGTTTTGTACTGAGTACCTACTAAGAAAAAAAACCTAATTAAAACTCTTTGCAACAGCATCGAGTTTATCTGTGTTCATAGAGGAAAGGCTTACTATTCACAATATGATTTGATAGGATCTGGTATTGATCAAAAGCAATATTGACATCACTGACTATGTTGAGCTATAAATTAAAGTCTTTTCTTATTCTTGTTCACAGGTATTGAGTGAAGACCGTCTTAAAATATCAAGGAGATTACACATCTACAGCTTCCTATTGCCAAAGATTTTTCTTAAGCCTCCTCTCTCCTGTTCTTTGTTATAGCTTCACTTCTGTACCTTCAAGAAAAGGTGTTTTCAAGGAAGAATCAGAGGACAGAGTGTAAAAGTCACTTTGATCCAGCTACCACCTAGGATTAGAACTGCTGTTTTAGAAAGGTTGTTAGAGGTAGTTTTACCTTCGCTCTCCTCACAACTTAATGTGACATTTTTGTGGCCAGCAGCACTGCTCCATTTCACCCTTTGTTATTTGGTACTGATCCTGCGCTGGAAAACCGATATTGTAGGAACCATCCTGCATTTTACTCTCAGAGTGGAATGATAGCAAAACCTAAGAATGACTGTATTGAAGAATTATGTATCTCTCTATCTGATAAACAGGAGGAGTAATACTCAGTCCTCTCAGGACTGACTTGAGAAAACATCAGAAATTAATGAAATGTGCCTTTTAAAAATTTGTAAATAATTTCACATATATGGTTTGTATTAATTTCAATTTTTGTATTCAAATAACAGCTGCTATAAACTTCTTTCTAAAAAACCCTTTTTTTAAAAAAAAACCTTTCTAAAAAACATCTGTAGTTGTCCATTGTGATGATAATGTAACAAAGCATGGGTGAAAAATGTGACAGTAAATCTTAAAATCATTATGCAAGACAAGTCCACATGAAACCAGTTTTTCTCTGCTGGGTATAACAAACAGTTTTTAAACGACTGAGTGAAATTTAGGTGACTGTATCAGCTACCCAAATGCTGTATGACTCATTGGGAAGTTGTCACAGTAAAAATTCTGCCTGCTTTTCTAGGAAATGGCAGGAAGCAGATCACTTTGTATTGTGAGGATTCATAATTCTTCTAGTTTCTGTATTCCAAAATATTTCCATGCTCTGGTGGTAATTTGTAGGAAAGATTCTGGAAAATTAACTTTAGTGAGTATCAGTGCAAGTATTTTAAAGCAATTTTACAGTGGAGTTATTTTCATGTATGACTTGAAAAAGGTGATTATTTAGATTCTCACAAGTACTTTTTTTCTTTTGCCCAATATGATAATACAAAAAGGTATTTGTGAATGTCTTATGAATAGCATATTAGCAGATTTTAAGAAAATTAAACTCATACCAGATGATTTTAGTAATGACTTGGACAGCAGCAGCAGTAAATGATAAAGTCACAATTAGCAGACATACTTCAAAATTAGTTTTCATGAGTAATATTTAAAGTGGTTATCTGTGTCACATTTTTTGTATATAAAATTAAAAAGATACATATTTATTAAATAAATTATTGTATCTAAAATAATTTGCCCTTATCTCCCAAAGAAATTGTATATACATAAGAGGATTCCTGAGAACAGTCCTCCAGCTAATCTTGATTCATGGTGCCACTTTATGCATGGCTAGTAGAACTGAGACCATTTTATATTTTCCTAAATGTCTTTTGAAGTTTATGGTCATAGAAAAATCCATGCAAATAAATTGGTGAAGTTAATGCTATATTCAGGTCTCATACAGATTATGAAAGCATTACGATGACTTAAATTCCTCTGGAAACAACAAGAGATGAGATTCAAGAGTTTGCTAACATGTCTCAGGTGTATTTTTCTTATTCAGATATCTATAAACAAAGAAGAATATCATAAAATCAATCTATAGTAGCTCTAATACTTTATGTTAAAGGCTGTTAGGCACACGGCTGACTCCAACAGAACCATTTCAGGACTCTCCTGGCAGCCACTGGAGCCCATTTCCTCAGGGACCCAGGGTTTTGCCCAGGCTGAGGAACAGCTGCCACTTCCCTGCTTGCAGGCAGAACCCAAAGAGAATTTCAGTTCATATCCCAGACACACACACACGTGTGCAGGACAATGGCATGGCCAGACACACGGGCTGTCACAGACAAGGCATTGCCTTCAACAATGCCTGCACACAGGACCCACAAAAATAAAAGCACAGACACCCCAAACCCTCTGCTCTTGGGCTGGCAGAGGCTGGATTTCACTGAGACAGGCTTACACATAAAACATTCTGGATGCACAGGCACACCTGTGGCTCCCCTGAGTACTTACACAGTCCCTCTGTCTGGCACCCCTGCCTTCATCCCAGCTCCCTTATGGTTCTACTCACCTACTGCCCCCCTTGCTGCTGGCTGCACACACACTGCACTTGTGCACTCATCCCACAGGCACCTCAAGATCATGGATCATCTGAATCCTCTGCCCACCTGGTACCTGTTGCCAAGCCTGAGGCTCTCCTGCTTGCCTGCTTGTTCAGCTTGAGGTTTTCTAGCAAATGACTATGGGCATTGACTCCATGACTCCAGGACTGGGTAAGCTAAAATGCTTGGAGCTCCAGCAGCCAACACCCAGCACACAGGCGGTGTCCTGAGGACCTGCTACTGCTGCCGGTGCTGAGACCCAAGTCACACCAGTGACCCCATTATCTGATTTTTGGGATACATACCATTCCTACCCCATTGCTGGAGGTTAACAACCTCCACTTCCTCCAAAGGAGCTGGCTTTGAGACTCCACTGTCTCTCATAGCTTGTCGCATTTCGGCTTTGTGATCCTGGACGCGGGCCAGCCGGGAGTGGTGTGGAGAATAAATGGGATGGGCTCGCTTGGGTGACCCAAAAAGAAAAATTGCTTTAATGGCAAAATAACAAATAGCAGAAGGCCAACACACAGTATAGGGTCAACTGCAAAAAGGTGGAAAAGGGGTGGGTACAACAGTATATATAAGGAAATCTGAGGGTGGATCTGAAGGCAGGGCTCCAATCACAGACTGAGATTAAGAGTATTAAAAATAATGCAGCAAACAACAACCAATCAGGGGAGAGAACAAAGAACATTCTGGAAGCATAACCTTATACAAACAGGCTTGCTATCATACCACAGTCTTAAGTTGATGCCAAACCAGTTCTATCTCCACAATAGCTGATCACAGGCCAGGGGCACCCACACCATCCATCCAACTCCAGTGACCGGCACCAGCTTTGGCTCACACACAGAGCTCTCACAAGGACCCAGCTCTTTGTCCTTGCAGCACACACACACACACACACAAAGGATAGAGAATGACATTATGCAGAAGTTTAAGAAGAAGCTGCAAGAAGGTAGGATAGACTGTGGTGATCAGACACAGGACTCACACAACTGTACTGACCAATTCCATTTTAGACACCACAGGACTCTCGTAGCTTTTTCTGTGTTTCCATCTTAGCTCCCTGTCGCCTTCAAAGGAGTGGTGACCTGGTTCAGGGATGGCACGGTGACCAATCCCAGGTCACTCGGTCCATCAGCACGCTAACACCAATGTGGTGGACTGCAAAATGGTGTTTATTGGTGAAGAATTTGACACTTTATAACCTAGGTTCACAGTGTCACTGCCATCTGCTTTCATCACAGCTAGGTGCTGTTGGCTAATTATGGGGGTCATTAACATAAACTATTGAGGAGGGGGTGATTCTGTCTTTCCCTACATCCCGATATCTTCCAACTGCTGGACCTTAGCTGCCCACAGCTCCCTGATTTGCTTCTTTCATCACACAGTCCCACTGGTCCCCTCAAACAGTCTCTCAGGCTTGCAAAGTCCCCTTTGCCAGCTCCTTGGTGATGGCCCATTCATTAATGTTACAGCTGACCAGGTCAGTTTCTTGTCTTTGCCTCCATAGGGGCTGTTAGTTTTTATCTCTGTATATTTTGTCTTTGGCTTCCCTCTTTGCCTCAGTATTCCATTTTACAATGTCCTTAATCAGATACTACTATGGAAATAAACATTTCTGTATTCCATCTACTCTTACCAGCTCATGCTTCTGACAATGTTTAATTTAGTCTGGTCAGGTTTGTGTTTCTCTATGATCTTTCTGATTGAATATCCAAGCTGTCTTTACTGGCAACTATATACTATATTTATATAAGATTTTTGCTTTATTTCCATGGTTCTGTATTTTTTCTGTGAAGGTCTCTAGAGGGTGTGGCACTACATTTGCAAGTGGAAAAATTCAGACCTTAAGAAATGGAGACAGGAGTTTCATGAATTAAGGAGTCACATATTTTTAGTAAAGTGTGTTACAGTGATGTGTGTTTTCAAGAGGGGGTGATGAAGCAAATAAAATTCAAAAATTTTCCCCTTACTATTTAATTAATCTATCTGGGTGAATTTTATCTCACTATTTTCTCATGTTAAAATGAAATTAATTAATTGAAATATTCTCAGTTAAGCATTTAATAAGGGTTTCAACAACTAACAGAGAAGTAGGCATGGGAAAAAGGAGTCTCTTCTCTTTTCTCAACTCAGAAATTCCTCTGTTAATTCAAGTATGAGTCCAATATCTGTTTTTTCAAGAAAATAAAGGTAGTGTGAAATATTAAGACTTTATACCCCTAGGAATTTGAGAAAATAACTAAGAAAAACAGCAATCTCTTGTCAGGATGTTTAAATTCACAGGAATGAGTCCCTTCTTCAGCTATAATACTGAATTAGTTGAAAAAAGAGATATTTTTAAGTTAGTATTCTAGATGAAGAAGGTCTTTATTGCAAATCTTGTATGAACATAGAGAACAGTCACATATGCATACTTCTTTTGTACTGAGAGCCCATAAAGTATGTGCATCCAAATGGAAAAAAATGCTCTCTACTTCCATCTCCTGGTGGAGAGACACAAGCAGAGTTTCATTTGCATAAAATTTTTATTCATAATTCCTTTAGTGACACATGGGAGTGATCATCACAATACACAAACCCATAATTAGTTGAGAATTGGAATTGCATGGAGAGAGGTGACAAGGGATTTCTTTCATGTAGCTAAAAGAACATCTGTGAGGCAAGGACTCACAGATGTTGAAGCATCCTGCAAGTTATTAGTTGTCAGGCCCTGCAGACGATGTGCTATTGAGAGGTGAAATATAGGTGTTTCTTAAATGAATCTACAGAGGGCAGAAGAAGAGCTAAGTGAAATCCAGTGATAATTTTCCTAGCAGTTTCCAAGTAGGATAACAATGTCACATTTCAGTGTTTCAAGCCTTCTTATTCATTAACAGCAAAAGAAGCATGGAGCTTAGTTGATCAGGAAGGGTGTTTGGCTGTTTTGGTTTGTTATTTTTTAATCTCATAGATATTCCATTCTAATCAAAGAAACTTGTCATAGTGGCTTTTTTAGAATAATTCATTTAGATTGAAAAATTAGTAATTCAGAATTTCTGAAAATTTTAAGTTTCTCTTGCTGCAAATTTTGATATAGCATTAGCTTGTGTTTGAGTAACTGTCAGCATTTTATGAATCACAGACCACATCTGTATTATGAAGTTATTTCACTGCTTTGTTCCAGTGCTCTAGTCTCTTTATTATACCTTGGGAATGTGTATTCCCAAGCTCTGTCCAGGAAAGAACTTATGTTTTATTGATAGGGAAGCTGACCATCTATATACACCCATACCTACCCAACAGACAATACAGGTAACTGTTTCTCCAGCTTGAAAGTGTCTTCCAATACAAATCTACTTTTCTCCACTCAATGCCACCCTTCACAACAGCACATTGCATACTTTCATGCTACTTTCAACAATATACCTGTCAGAGTTTCAGCACAGTGTAGGAAAACAATCTGGAGAGTTGCAGAAGCTTTCTCATTAGTCATTTTTTTGTCTCAGGTATCAGCACACAAAAGCTGGTAGGGATGGACTACCTGTAGGGACCTTGTGCTGTTTCAAAATCTTGCTGTCGGGAGGATTCCCAATAGTATTACAAGGAGGTCACTTGCCATATCTGCCATATGGTCAACACTTTGCAGATGGTTACTGTCACTCTCAAATTCTTGTTACGAGCACAGGGGAACACAGACTGTGTGCAGAGCCAAGAATTTATTGTTAATACAGTTAATATTTAAACAGTGTAAATAAAATACAGCAAGAAGTTTTTATTAGTCCAGTTAAATTAATTTAAACACTGATAGTCAAAATTATGTAACTAGTACAGAGAATTATCCATGATGATGTATTTAAAATTGTTCTTTTTTAATAATATTTATATTTTCTTGCTGTTTCTTGGATATTTTCTCACTCTCACAATGTTCCTCTAGTCTTAGATTTAATGGTGCCAGCTTGTCTTCCTCAAAAGGACTTCAAGGTCTCAAAAGAGTGTGGGTGAGTTAGGACAAATCATCTTTACTTTTTCGTCCAGGAGGATTACTATGTTCATAGTGGAGTGCTTCTTCCTACGCATATTTGAATCTGGTTTTAAGTTATTTGTGAATATTTTCTAGCACAATCTGCTCCATTGCTCTTTCTTCATTGCTAAAAGTTCCAAAGTCACTTGTGGTTTCAGTACCATCCTAAAGTATAGCCTCATATGAGTCATCTCTTTGTTGTAGGGGATCAGGAATGACTCACCAGGTAGTGATGGTTCATTTGGATGGCCTCCAAATTCAACACCTCTGCATTAAAAGGTGCTAAACAGTGACTACTGACTAAAAAATAAGGGAGAAATTCCCTAGATGGAACTTGCCTTGTTTTGTCATGAAGTTGTACAAGTCACAAGCATGGTGTAAGCTAAAGAGGCTAAATGCAAAATGATTTAAAACTAATTTTTTACCTAAGTATGTGTTGATGCGCACTACAAGTTAGACCTGCCAATGTGCAAAATCTGTAAATCATCCCTCATCTGTCATAGTGAAAACTGAGCCCAGTCCCTGGGATGTGCAAAAATGACATCATGGTCAATAAGTACTCAAAACCAGCTGGACTGAACCCCAGAGTGACTGGGCCTGGTTGCTACTTTGATATTCTCCATTTAGTCATTGAAAATGGAACCTCATATAATTTATTTCAGAAGGTCTCATGAGCAGCTAAAAATAATCAAAACATTAAAATTACAAAACAATTAGTCTTACATGAATTAACATTGCTAATCAGAAAGGACCATCTACATTTGCAAAACAATAGACTTCAGGACTTGTCAGTCTTCAAAATCTTCCTAGTCAAAAGCAAATTAATGGCAAGAAATAGGCATTCTCCTTAACACTTTAGCATTAGGCTTTCCTTTATAATCATACATTTACTAGATTTTTTTTTTAATTCAAAAAGCTCCAAAGAAAAATTAGTTTAAAAGTTCTCAAAATATCATAGATCAGATTAGCAGTGTCTGAATTTGAAAGCAGAATACATGTGAAGACCAGTAGAAACAGAAGAACCTTAGTAGACTATAAAAAATTAGACAAAAACAGTCTAGAATAGACAATATAATACCCATTGTGATGCATATTTCTGTTGATATGAGTGAAAACTGAAGTGCTTTGTTTCTTTTTAAAATTTATTTATTTTCAGAACTGAGGTAGATTATCGGTAGATATCTTCATAATAAATCTTTCCGATAGGAAGTTGCCACCTTTTGACATCCCTTTAGATAGGGTTACAATACTTTGGCAACAACAGGATAAGTCAGATCCAAGCATCTGTAGATGCTCCAGATGGTTTTCAGTTAATGGTGGTGTGAGGAACTGACTTCCAAGCATAGCCCCTGCAGTTCTTTCACTCTGCAGTCATAAAAGTGTCCTGACAACAGCAGGCAGCTGCCACCATGCTGTGCATGAAGAGAGCAACCACAGAAGGTGCCCTAAATATTCAGTGTCTTGAGCAACACTCGGGGTATGGAGTAATTCATACTACTTCATGTTACTCCATCATAATGAAGTAATAATGACTCTGAAAGACACTCTAAGAAAATTAATCTGAAGAACTTGTGATGCCCATAAATGTACGCAGAAGATATATACTAATAGTTTCAGATAACCTAGGGACTTTGGTGTATAATATACACTTGCTTGTCTTCAGTAAACTCTGTGGGGCAGTGCTCATTATTACTACCAAGAGTAAATTCATGGCACCCAAAGAGGCCATCTGTTGAGTTGGATGATCTGCAAGAAAAACATTTTTGGCACAAAAGCTCCCCTTCCAAGTTCTCACAGTGACAATATTGTGTTCAACTCAAAAAAAGCCCACTTTACTTTCACAGTTAAAACTTTGCAAATAAGTGAGATTTTCCACACAATTTAAAGGAACTTTAGGAGGTTTGCTGATGACTCCAGAAAATAACAGTGCTGAGCACATATCTGGTTGATGTTTCCAAACAGTTTTCTTTTTTTAAATATAGCAGGAAATCTTTTTAAGCTTATATAACTATTTTCAATTTTTATAAATTAAAAACAAAACGTAGATGTCATCATGCTAATTACAGGAGTTAAAATTAACTAAACTTCTGCCCACATTGCAGTATGGTCTTGATTAAGAAAAGATTGCACTAAGGGGAATGTCTGTGCTGCAGATACCAGTGTGTTGCCCAAACACCTGAGGCAAGTTCATGCACAGAAAACATTCTAGTCAGTTGAACCACATAGACAAAGAGCTCTGTGTGGCTTAGTTTACCCAGTCAAGCAATCAATGCTGCAATGGTCAACATGTTTCTAGTACTCAAATTAGAACAAAAAAAATCATGTTCAGCATTTGTAAACTACACTGAAATCTGCAAAAGGCCACCTGAGAAGAAATGGCCACTCTAGAAGTTAATAGGATTTTATTTTTCATAGTTTTAAAAATTGCCTTAGCTACTTTTTAGACCAAGTTTTTCTCATTTAATAACTAAAGTGAAGAGAGAAGTGTGGGTTTCTTTGGTGACATGAGTAGGAAGGATACACTAGCAGGTATATACTATAAACCATCAGTTGGCAGGGAAGAATATTTTTGCTGTTCTCACACAATTCTTCCTACTTCATTTTTTTTGTTTGACTCATTGTCACAAGAACACATGGTACAAAAAGAAGGTTTTTTTCATATGCTATTGCCCATGTAAGGGATTTTTTTTTGTCTATGTCACCCTGTATATTTTTTTGTCACCTGCAGAGATCAGTAGAAAAGCTGCTGTTTAACTGCCATTGTAAGTGAACTATTGTGAATCACAAAAGAAAACTCAACTATTTATGGTTTTTGGCAAAAGGACTCTTCTTTATCATCTCTTCTTCAAATCCATTTGTATAATGATAATCTGTATGACATTAAAATTAAAATAATTTCCTTTACTTCAGCCCATTATTATTTGTTTCAATATGATTAAAGAAAGTTAAGAACTTAGCTCTGCACGACAGCTACTTATATAAAGATTTTCCGAAGCAAGATAATACAGCACCTTTAATATACACGAAAACTGGTTCTTTCTCCCCTAGATTTTACAGTCTCTTACTCACAACAGGATTACAGTTATAATCACTGAAACACTTTATTCCTTCTTAATTTTGTGTTTACATGCCTTGATAGTCCAGCTTTAAAAGTCACAGCACGGATCATCTTCATATAAATAAAAAAGCATAGTCACAGAAAATTTACTGTTTCCTCTTTAACATTTCACTTACTTTTGTTATCAAAAACGTTTTAACATCAACAATTATATGTTAAGCCACCATGACTGGGGAATTAAAAATTAATCACTACAAAGTTCTGCAACTGTTCATTTTAAATGGAATTTAATGGACCTCTATGATCAAGTGTTCCTTTTCTGCCATGGTATGTGAACTTAAAATAAATATATAATAGCCTATTCTTATACTGAACTTTAAAGATGTGCCAAGGTGATTGATACAAAGCCAAAAACTTTATCAACTTTTGTTGGTACAGTAAAAATATTAAAACACTTTTTAAAAAGTGTGTTTGGTGTCAGAACAAAATTTTTATGATTAATTGGCTTTTCATTAAAAAAGGAAGGCTTATAAATGTCTTAGGATTTGTTCTCATTGGTGATTATTTCCTCTAAAAAATTTTCTTAGTAACCATGGATATACATTTTTCTCCCACAAAATATTTTATTATGCCACATACAAATAAAAAGGAGAAAAAGAAAAAGCTCTTTAATATATTGAATTTATAAAAACACATGTTTCTGGTGGTTATACATTTTACATGTAAATAAGAATAAAACACAGAAAGTGTAATTTTTGCCATTCCCTGTAAAAAGCTGTGGGAAAGTTCTGGCAAACAGAGGGGATGAGTGCTCAACAAAATGAAACTCCTGGGGGCTGAAACTGGGGAGGCTTCAGGGCAACACTCACATTCAGCCTGCAGCAGTCAAGAAGGCACCAGCCCATGGTGAGGTAACATATACAAATTAAACCAAGCAGATCCCAGTAATTAGGAGTAGGAGATTCCCACCGTGAACATCATATTTGTGCCTCAGGAAAGGACCCTTATTTTATCTCTTCTGTGAGTCTAGCTAATCTCATAGAGTTTCTGCAGATAAGACACAGCTTACTACGATGCTTATGATATATTTCCATTTTAAAATATGTTTCCCTGTAAATTATATTATGCTGATATCTTGTTTATATTATCCTTGATTCTAGCTGAGGTAACATTTGCTCAGTTTCAGTTGAAAGAAAATTCTTTCAGCCTTGCAAAGTCATCCTGGAATTCAAGAGTTAATTTACATTATTTTATGTCTAATGTTAACATGAAAAATGAGACCACAATTTATTGTTGAAATTAAAACTTACTTAGTGGTTCTGTTGATGAGGTACAAGCCTCACTCGAATTTAACTTACTCCTTCAGATTTATATCAGGTCTTGAAAGATAATACAGATTTTTTTTTCCCCCTAAGAAATAATCAGCTATGACTGCAAAATACATATATGAAGCATATCCTCTCAGTGAGAAATCAAATCATACAAGCAATTGTTATGTTAAACTATTCACATAGTAACAAGTTCTGTTTGTCTCTAATCATCATTCTCAAATACTAAAATTAATTTACTTAAATGGTACTCAAAAAAATATGAAATGAATTCTCAATCAGGGTTAAAGCAATAAATTAAATTAAGTGACTGTCTCCTTGAATAATATAAATCTATAGCACTAGTATTTGGACAACTGATGAATTTAGATGATTTTGCTCTTACCTTGCTGCTTCAATTAGGTGAATGGCACTGTACCATAACTTAATAAAAATTGTTCAAAAACAATGAACGATTCATATGTATTAATTTTATTTGTATAATGTTATCAGTGGAATAATCTAACTGATACTGCAAAAATCCAAAGAAAACAGGTTCATCGCAATTATGTAAATTATCCCATCGTGCAAATGGCCTTTACTTGTTTGACAGTTTGAGAAAGGAAGAGAATAAATTAAAATGAAAATCAATTTCTAACTCCTTGATCACAGTTTGATGGTCATTTATACTTAAATTTGTTGTAAGCAATTTATTTTAGGAGTATGAAGGACATGAATAATTTCTGCTTTCTGGAAGTGAAGGTTTTACACTGTTTTCTTTTATACCAATGAAGTTATAATTATGTCTTGAAGAATGGATTTAAATTATAACAGTTTGCCAAGATTCAGAGGTCTGAATCTCAATTTTGCCTTTTGCATATATTAGGAGAGCTACTCTTTGGCTCTAAGTCTTGAATTCACTTTACAAATGAATTCATTTATGACCATACATAACTAAGAAAAAGAAACCTACCAGCCATGTTTAAAACAGTGAAACCCTAAAGCCTTCAAAGTCTGTACTTTAGTCCCAGCTAAATATGCAAAATGCTGACTATCTTTTGTTTCAATGGCAGCTGTTAGAATCAATTCAGGAAGATGCATGCTCAGAGCAATTCAGTGAACCATGGAAAAATTTATTCCTGGTCTTAATAGGCACTGGGTTCAGTTTCTCATGGAGCATTTCACAGATTTATTTTGAACATGCATACTTAAATGGAGAACAGAACAGAGAATGCAGTAATATTTCTTTCTGATTTAAATCCTATGGTTTTCATTATGGTTAACTTTCTGTTGTCTTACTTTTTTCAACAGAATGCAAATATTGTTTTTAAGTTTTCTAACTATGTGATGATTGATTAAATGGTATTTGAATAATACTATATACAATTTCTGTTATGCTTGTTGTCACTGATTGTGTTAGAACAATATCAATAACTGTGGTGTATCACAACAAAAGAGGGTTAGTTCACTTCTTCTGGATAGTATAAAAGTATATAAAATTTCTTTTTATTCTGCTCTACAAAGATGTGCCCAGAATATATGAAGTACCTTATTTTGCAACTCAGCTGATTACACATGTTTTCTGATGACAACATTATGCCTAATAGACCTATTGGAGGCCCAAATTTGGCAACATCAGACCAAATATCATCCACTGGAGTGAAGAAGGGTCACAAAGATGATCAGGGGGCTGGAGCACCTCTTCTATGAAGACAGGTTAGAGAGTTGGTGCTGCTCTGCCTGGAGAAGAGAAGGCTCTGGGGAGTATTTGGAGCATCTTCCAGTAGCTGAAAGGAACCTACAAGAGAAAGGGAGAGGGACATTTAACAAGGGCATGTAGTGATAGGACAAGGGGTAATTGCTACACACTGAAAGACAATACTTTCAGTAACGAGTTTTAACTTTTTGTCAGCCCTGAATATCCCAGGGAATTGGACTGGCTGACCATCGTAGGTCCCTTCCAATTTAATATGACTTCACCTATATGGAAATATGGTTATCTGTAGTAGTTTTTCTCTTCAAGTTCATCTAAGGTAACAGCAGAAGGGAAATTTGTACATGGTGCAGTTTGGGGAAGTACCAGTGTGCCTGAAGGAACATCCTCAGCAGACCTGTGACTCGACAGAGCTTCCAAGTTCAGCTCATGCTTGCATCAGAGCAGGACCATTGCTGGGTAACATGAGGTAGGAAGCTTAATTATATACACACATTCTTAACATTATTTACATTACCTATATAGTAATATTTGTGCCTCATTTTTCACATGTACTACTTTCCTACTTAAAAATTGCATCTTTTAAAGTCAGATAGGACTAAGATATGAGGTCAATTTCTAATTTTCTCATTGCATAGACTTATTACTCTTGAACACAAAGCTTTTATGGAAATGGTATTACAAAGCAGTTGTTGATATTCCCTCAAATATGGTATTAAAATTAAATTAAATTTCAGCTTTTCCCTACTAACTTTTAAAAAAGTTGTTTAGAACTATTTATATATTAAGCATTTAGCTTCAACACTGCAATATTTCTAAATGTTTATAAAAGTAAAGACATATGTTAAAACATTCTGAAGACTTTACACCAAAATGTTATTTTTTTGAAAGGCATCTCTCAAAAAGGAGGGCAGAATGTTACCAAAGTATAGGAAACTTAAATTTAATAATGATTAAAAAATGAGAAACTGAAATTGCTACTGTAAAACCGCTTCAAAAATGTCCTGTAGTAACTGATATTATGACGTGTTTAGTCAACTTCTAGGCAAAGTTAAGGGGGCATATTTAAATTGTGTTAAAAAAGAGCAATCCATGTGCTTATGTTTATGAATAGAGTTACAAAACAATTCAAGGCATTTAACTATTAATTTTGTGTCATGGGTTTAAAGAAGTAACTAAAAATAATTACTAGAAAACTTGCTTATTTCTTGCTGTGAGATATGGATTAGAACAAGAGCAAAACAGGCTTAAAACTTAAAAGGAATAAAGAAAGTTTATTAACAAAACTACAAGAATAAGATCACCAGAACAAACCTCCAGAAAACCCTTTTATCCCCCACTACCCAACCATTCCCTTGTAAATGTGACAACATAGAGACAAAAAACTTTGGAACTTTGGTGTTTAAAACAGTCCCAATTCCTGCTACAGTCTTTTCATCAGCCTTTGTAGAGAAACAGAAGTCTTCTTCTGCTAATCTATGGAGTTTCTGACAAGAAAACTATTTCTGTTATAGCTTTCTATTTTTTCTGATGCCAGCTGCCTGGAAATCCTGCCATCAGTTCACTCCTCCCATTTCACATCACTCTGAGGTGTGTATGGGTCAATGAGTCTAGGGATGTCATTTTTAAGGATTCAAAGGCAAAAGTTTTCTTCATCTGTCTCTGTGAGCTTCTCTGGAAACAGTTTTCTCATTGCCTCTCAAGGCCTCAAATCTTCAACTATTACTTCGCCTCACTCTGTTCCAGCACCTCACTGTATCACAATTACTCTACTTTTTGCTCAAAATCCACACTTTGAACACTCCATTCCTCCCAATATACTCTGTCATGAATTAAAGGAGTTTTTTCAGAACACTATTGTCCATCTCCATAGCTTTAACAGAAAAATATTCAGCTTATAAAGCATCTCCTTATTCTCTCTTCCCCATCTAAAACTTAACTCTTTTCTTCACTGTCTTTGATGGTTTTATGATGTCTCTTTCATGTTATCTCTCTCTCTCATCCTTCTCTCTCTCTCTCTCTGGGGAAAAGGAGTAATCTGTAAGTTTTATCCAGGTAGTAAAAGAATTAAAGTCTTGGAAAGCTGCAGATGTTCATGGTGTCAGGTTTCAGTCCAGCAGCAGAAACTACAAACCAAGTCAGGCCTGCCGGCTCCGTTTCTCTCCCCCCCCCCGTCCTCTGCGGCCTTGTCCGGCCTGGAGCGGGGGGAGGAGGCCAAGACAGAGCCTTGTTACCTTTTCAGAAGCTGGAAACCAAAGAGAACAAGAGAGCCCTGGCTTTACATCTTAAGGGGATGTTCACAAGTTGATTTCACTTTTCAGTGGTCAAAACTGCTGTCAATTCTTAGAAATGACCAATAATTGGTTACAAGAAAAGACTCCCATCAGCCTTTCGCAGCTTCAACTTCCTCCCAGCTCCGGAAGCTATCTTAAAGGTAAAGTCACCCCATGACATTTTGTTACCTATCTAGCTTTCAAACTGTTTAGCACTTTTAAGTAGGTCAGTTCCTTCCTTATTCCAGAGATGCAAGCGAAGGCCAAAAGGCATGCTTATGAAAGCATTTACTATACTCCTAATCTTTCTTGTTAAAGCTGGACTGCCAGAGCATTTTTCCATTTGTTAATGAACACCTCAAAACACACAAATGATGAATTTTATATCAGTACTTGACAACAACAATTAAGGTATGGCCATTGTATTTGCACAATCTCTTAAAAAAAAAGGATTCACGTACAGCTCTCAGGCACCAAATCTGCATAAGACACCTAGCACACATGGCAGCAGTAATTGGATATATTACTATAAACACTATGTTAGACCACTTGTATATTACTTTTAAACTTTGATTGATTGTCTCTGTTTTACTCATGCCCTTGTATATATCTTTTGAGAACTATACTAGACCTACACAGAATTATATACTCCTCGCTCAAAATGGACTCTTAATACCTTACAATATTTTTAGAAGACAGATTTAATTTTTAATAAGCATTTTTTATTCTTAATACTTTTTGAAATCAGAGCTTATATTATTAGAATATCTGATTAAAAATCAGAAAGAAATTGGTTACAAAAGAACAGTGTTAAACTAATTTTTCTTTCTGTTTTCTTACTGTATGTTTGTTTATTACAAATTTTCATGCAAAAAGGGTTTAGAATAATGGTGTTAAACAGTGCAAGTTTGATAATGGAAACAGATAAGAGATATTATAAATATATTTAAATAGTGATACTGGTTGGTTTGGTGCGTTTACTTGGGTTTGGAGGTTTCTTTGGCTGGTTTTTTTGTTTGTTTGTTTTGTTTGTTTGGGCTTTTTATATTGTAAACACTGTTGTATTTTTCTGATATTCTGAGGGGATTGATTTTACTGAATTTGAGAGGAATGGAATTACTTTTTTTCATAGTAAGTCATATGATGCTATGTTTTAAATTAGATTTGTGACCAAAGCAGTGTTGATAACACACCAGTGCTTTTAGCTATTGGTGTATCAGTGCTTGTTTCCCTGTTTCTCACTCTGCCTCCATCAGTAAGTAGGCTGGGGATGCACCAAGAGTTGGTAGGAGAGCCAGCCATGAAAGTTTACCCCAAGTGACCACAGAGATATGTCATGGTATGTGTCATCATGCTCAGGGGTAAGAAGGAAGAGCAGATGGGATTTGGGCAGGTACTCGTTGCTCAGAGACCCTCTGGGCATTTATCTACTTGTGGGAGGCAGTGATGCCTTTGCATCATTTATTCTTTTGTGGGGACTTCAGCTAGTTCTCTCCTCTTTCTCTCCTCTTTTTTTTTAACTTTTAAACTCATCCCTGAAACGGCTATTGCACTTCCTGATGCAGGAGTTGGAGTGGTCGTGCCTTTAGGTGGAATGGTAATTACTCAAAACTGTGTATGGGCTTCTAAATAAGAGTGTAAAAATATGGATAAGTTCAGTACTGCTCATAACTATTTAAGAGCAAAATAGAAACCTTCAGTGACAGTAAATTAATTTCTGCCTTCATACATTCATTAAGAACATAAGAAATATACAAATTTGAAGAAAGTTAGGAAACTCTCAAAGCAAGAATAAAGATACTGTTTTCAAGTGGAAAGACAGCTTCACAGATTTAACTGAGATATGTGAAACTGAAAAATTCAAATTATGTTTGAAAGTATAAAATGTAGAAGAGTGACAATAATAGAAAAATTTTTAGTTAAAACATATGGGTCCATGAAACATAAAATCTTCCATACTAATCGTCAAGCATCCCATGGGATTATTTTTAAAGCTTTTCTCTCTTCTGAAGATATAATCAAGCCAAATTTCAATGATTTCATTGTAATGATTTAATTCACTTCTCTGACTTAGTCCCTAAAGCAAGGTTAAAAAGAAAGAAGAAAAAAATGCAGATGGCATGTGCTATCTACTTTGTTTCCATTTCAATCTAGTAGAGTTATTAATTTTAGCACAAAAGCCTTTGAAATAGAAATTTATTATTTTTATTTAAGTAGTCTGTTCTCAATTAAAAAAAGTATTCTTGGGAATCATATTAATTATTAACCTTTGGTCAGGTTCATTTTTATATTTTATGTGTCTGTGAAAGAGGAAATGTTATCTGGCTCCACCGTAGCTGAAACCACACTGACATTGTGTGCTACAAATTAAAGCTTAATATTGTTGGCTGCTGAAAACTGATGAGAAAAGTGTGGGATCAATGCTTTAAAGTGTTCCTAATTTCAAGGGAACCAGGAAGCTGAACACAGCTATATCCTCTTCTAGCTTTGAGATTAAATTAGGCCGTTCAGATGAGAGTTAAATCCCTGCCAGAATTTGGAGCAACCTCTTGTTCATGCCTCAGGCTGGTTTCTATCCTCTTCATTTATCCTAGTGTGGCTTGCTTTCTATGCCACTTTATTTCTTTGATACTTCCTACACTGTTATTTGGAAACATTTTCTTGAAGCACTGTGCAATTCATTACTTTTATATAACTATCTATTCCCATTGCTCTTTATATTTTTCTAAATATTCCCCCTGTGATTCTTCAAAAAATCCTGCTACTACCACATCCTTGTTGAAGCACCAGTGATAGCCCAAAAATGTTTGTATAGAGAAAAGACAAAAAAAAAAAAAAAAAAAAAGGCAAACCAAATAACCCAGCTTAATGCTCTATCTCCCCACAGGAGTAAAAAAATGTATTGGGCATTCTTTGGTAATACTATTGATATAATCAGTTTATAACTCTACTTTTTTTACGTATCTTCCAGTAAAAAATTATCTTCCTTTCCCTTCCAATTCTGTTTCTTTCCAAACACAAATGCACTTGAAGTACTCTTGAAATTTATCCTCAAAAACTGAGAGATTCGCATCATTGTGAAATAAAATCTACGAGGAGAATGGTTTAACCTGAGTTATCTGAAAACAAATCAGCTACAATCCTGTACAGATATGGTCTTCGATGCAAAATGTCGGAGAGGAGAGGAGAGGGGAGGGGAGGGGAGGGGAGGGGACATATATCTGTTCTAATTAAATGGGACCAGGAGATGGACTCAAACAAGATACGGAAAATCCTTGTAGATAGTGTGTCAGTATGTTCCCTGGCTTAAATTTGGCCCTCACCAACTTCTGCTTTTTCATGTAGTCCTCAAGGGTTAGTGGTTAGAAGACAAGTCTTTTTCCTTCAGGCCCTTTGGGTTAATCAAGTAGTTATCAGAAAAATAAAATTGAAGCATAGCTGTACTTTTCCTTTTAAATGTGCCCTCAAGTGTTGGAGTGCCAACCTAGAGAAAACAAACCACTACAGTCATTCCTGTATTATGCAAATATGTATTTTTATATCATGTTTTAATTCAAGATTTTTCTCCATATTGTTAAGAAAAAGCATAAAAATGCAGTTCTTGTATCAAATGGAATAGAGAACTAAAGACACATATGCTGTTAATATATATTAGATTTGCTCCACTACTTTTAATTCCCAGATTTTTTAATGGACAAACAAGTTTACACATTCAGTGGGACACATTAAACCAAAACTAAAGCAATTATCCTGGACCCTGCATTACACTGTCCTGAGTCATCCTGAAGCCAGAGAGATTAATTGACTTTTGTAATAAATTATCAAAAATGAAACTGGTTGATTTTAGAGAAACCTTTCACCAGCTCCTCCTTCCTCAGCTTACCTCCATCCCAAAATGATCTGGCAAAATAATCTGACCTTCACTTTATGAGGTGCAGTTTATACTTGAAATGATTACTGAACACTTGCACACCTTTTTCTGGGGTGATTATCCTCCATATTCCCTTCCTCAAATAGAAATGCAAGTATGACAATTCTATGTTAATAATGAAATTTAACCATAATTCTACTGTGTGGGTTTTTTTTCTCCTCAGAGACCCTCAGAGGATTCATAGTGATTCATAGTGTGCTACATAGACCATCCATTTCCCTCTTTCAAGATACTACTAGATTTCTAATTAAATAAGATGACTTTTTCCTGCAGTCCACTAAAAATAATCAAAGTAATGTCTATTTAAGCAATGAATATTTTTTTCTCTGGCAGCAAAGCATAACTTGATCAGATTGTAAGGCTGAGATGGGTTTTTTGGGTGTTCTTTTTTTTTTTTTTCCCTCTCTTTGTGGAAATTTGGAATAACTGAGCAGTTAAAATTCATGACCTACACTTTTGTGTCATTATTATTGCATTAGCATGAAATTATGGTTCTAGTTAGTCATAATTATACTCATAATTATTCAATTTATCACTATAGGTCCTCCTGGAAATTTTATTGGAAGAGTTATTAACATTAATAAATTGTTTTTCTTCATATCCATATTATTAATTCACCTCATGTGTGATATGAACTATCAGCCATAAAATTATTGCAAACTCTGTTCTCTGTGTAGCTGATTTAATGATGTAGAATCTGATAACCTTTAGCTAGTTTCCTGGTACAGCTGTTTATCTTCTTCACTGAAGGTAAACAGAGGGAGATAGGTGGGCATTGAAGTACTCAGACCCAAAAAACCCCAAGACTTTTGACAGAAGTATTTCTAGTTTTCTATAATTTATGACAAAAAAAACCAAAAAGAAAGATAATAAGAAAATCCTGATATTCATATATCAATATTTCTAAGAAACAGTCCATCAATTTCACCTGACAGATATTTTCTAATTAAAGGCACAGAAATGCTTGTCAGAGCAAATAACAGCTGAGAGCGTCTGAGATCCAGGTACTCACTGCAGAATTTGACTCTGGTTTTGCATGTACTTTTTCCTGATGCTTTTAACTTGAACACATGGATGGGTCTTTACAGAGTCACAGAGATGTTTGCTGCTGAACTGTATCCAAAGCTGATGTACTACAGCTGCATCAGTGTAATTGTTAGGAAAATATGGCACTGGTTTGCAGAACCTAAATTAACACTGCATTGTTGCATCTACTTACGCATTTTTTCAGTCATATTCTGTTACATATTGATGTATAAATTCATGTGTTTATGTGATAGATAGATAGAGATAGAGATAGAGATAGAGATAGAGATAGAGATATAGAGATATAGAGATAGAGATAGAGATAGAGATGATAGATAGAGATGATAGAAATGATAGATACAGAGCTACACCCTGGCTACTTTCTTCCCCATCTACTGCCCTTTTGACAATCTTACCTATAGCTGTGAGGGTCCTCATTGTCTACTACTCTTAATAGGTGATACTAATAAAGCAAGGGATACAAGTCCTTTTTCACTCATTGAAATTAATGTCCAGTTATTAGATCATATGTTATGTATTTATTTTTAAATGTTGATCCATTCCAAAATTTAAAATAATTTTAGGAGAAATTCTTTCTGAGAAGCAAAAAAAATAGCTTTAGAATTATTTTTTTTTTTTTAATCTATATGACAGAGGACAGAGAAACAGTCATTTGTTGCCTAGTCCTGTGTTTACGATTGGAACCATTAACAATGCCCACATTACTGAAAAATCATTTTATTAGTTGTCAATTCCTAGTTCTTTCCAATATAACAGGACAAAATATTCTAATTGACATATAATCTGTCATGTAATAACAAAACTGCTTGTTTATGTCGTATATTGACATTGAAGTTGGGGCTTTTAGGTTTGGAATATTTTTGGCTGCTTCTTCTCTTCACCTTTTTTTGCTGAAAATATTTAATTATAATTTCAGTGGCTTCTACACTTAAACAAGAAATGTAACTGGTCTGAAATTCTGAAACACAAAGGTACATAGGAGAAAGGAAACAAATTCAAAACCTAAAAGCTTTTAAGACTTTCAAAAGGTGCTCTCAAATAATAATGTGTACCCCCTCTTTTTTTTTAATGGATTTTCCTGATTTGTGAAGAATTTATAAATAGATACATTAGATATACAATACTTTCATTAATAGTTTTTATGTAATGATGTCTCATTGTAGAGACTGGCATGGAACAATAATATAGATATTGCCTCCCTTGTATTCCCACATTGCATGCTATCTGATTTATGTAGCAAGCAAATTATCCAGAGACTTATAGTTAAGCTTAAATTATTGCAAATCAAAGGATATAATCATATTCTGTAATCGTATTGACAACATAAAAGAAGCGATGATTACTTCCTGCCTAGATGTTAGTACATCTATGCGCTACAAAATAATGAAAAAATTAATAAAACAGATTATAAATTATATATTGACATTAAAACTATGATAAATATAAGATGATAATGTAACTGAATTTTTTTAAAAAAATCTTGTTATTTCAAGTACCCCTCGAATTAGTTTCCAATCTGAGCAAAAAGGTTTTGTGGATCTGCTGTGATTCCTATTAGTCAGCTCTAAGGCAGAAACATCTTAACCAGAGCATATATAAACAGATTCACTAATACTCTGCTTGCATTGCAAGATGGAAATTTTGTGCATGTGTGTACCATTCTGACTTTCTTTGTCAAATTAATGTGCTATTTTTCAAAAAAAAAAAATTTCATATAAATCATCCCAGTGAAGGAGCACTTTAGAAAATTTCCTATTTGAGAGCTGTTGTTGAAAGATTCGCTGCCAGAGAATCTTTAGATGTAGTTAGTGTTTTTATTCACTCCAATTTATAATACCAAACATTTGTTAAGCCCTTGTCAGAACTGGCTGAGTCTTGCAACTTTGGGACAGATAAAGAAGAACAAATTAAAGATGCTTCTGTAATTGATATTGCTGACAAGGAAGTGTCACTGGAGTTACAGATGGATTCAGAGCTGACACTGAGAAAAAAGTACTCAAATAGTTCATGACTAAGTGCTTATTGAGGAGCAAAGTGAGATCAGGGAATAGCAGAAGAAGCTGTTGGTGGTCAGTTTCAATCTAAGGAAGACAGAAGAAATAAGAAGAATTTGAACCCTAAGAAGGGGTCTGGTCAATAGAGATACAAGTCAATAGATGTCCAAGAACAATCAAGGACAAAACTGGCCTGTATTGAAGAAAACAGGAGGGAAATGTAAATTGGAGGTTAGTTTAGAGGACAAGAATACTGACAAAGATCATCCTTAGGACAGAGAACTCAAGAAATAAAGATTCACTTAATCTTAATATGTGAATTTAATACATGAAAAGAAAGGACCTAATATACAGCCACAGGTGAAACCAGAACCAAAAGGAAAGACTTTAAGAAAGACACAAATGAGAATATGCAGAATTCATACTCATATTGCAGAAAACAGACAGTCCTAACACTACAGATAAAGTTACAGCCAATGAAAATAATTTGATTGGTCAAAGAAAAGTTTATGGCAGGGCATTTATATATATTAATTACCCAGTCCTTCTGGGTAATTGGAAAACAAGATTACATATGCTTTTGCTAAAGGATGGTGCTAAAGAGGGTCCAGTTATTTTGGGTTATCTGTATGATCATGTAATCACATACAGTTGCACCCCACAATGTGAGGGGCTTTTATTCCAGTATACAATTCAGGTTCTAAGACATCTTTTTCCCCATCAGCTAAGAATCAAAGTATTTTTATGATATTTTAGTGGACATAACAGTAACTTAGGAAAAAAATTATAGGAAATAACCATGAAGAGCTTTAAAAGAAGTATTTGGGTCATGTGAGCACAAAGACAGTCACATATGCAATGGCTCTCCCAGGCTACATTTTGGCTTTCCCATTTGAAATAACAACATACAGAAAACTGACAACCTCAATATCCATATACCAGAATTTCTTAGTAAAATTATGCATTTCTTGCTGTACCCAGGGATTCCCAAATGGTTTTTCTAGCACACCATATGTTACCAAATGTGTTACAAATACACATTCAGTATCAAATAGCATTATAAGCCCCAAAAACCTTTTCAGATAACCTGGCAAGCTGTCTTTAACATTTGCCCAGTAGATGTTTGGCAATGACACTCAGCTGGTGACATATGCCTTCTTTTATATATATATTTTAAATATGTATTGTTGGAATGATAAAAAGAACAAAACATACTTGAAAAGGAACACCATTTCTCTTTAGATTCATAGAGCTACTTATGAATAGAAATTGCTTCAGTGTGAAGGGGATTTTTTTCTGAGCAGTTAAAAATAGAATATTATATTAGGGTACCCTTATAATAAAAACAACCCCTCATAATCTCCACTTTTAATTGAGAATAACTATTGGCTAATACAGATGGTAAAAAAAAAAATAATGTGGTACATTAATATGATTTAAATATTAAAGGCATCTCCTTCAGGGGATTAAATAACAGTCAGTTATAAGGATGTTCTGTCTCTGACTTTGATAAAGAATCGAAAGAGTCATGGCACCAAAAAAAGGAATATATTTGAATAAAGAAACAGTCTTGTCCCTAAAGCAACTCTCTCACTTTCAAAGAAAAGTTTCTGCCTAGAATGTTCCACCTGACTGACTTTCTTCCAAAGAAAGAGCATCCACCTCCAAGGGATCCAACATTGTTACAAAAAGGTGAGATGAAATTTCAGGTCTGTGTCACTGAGGTTTTTTAATGAGAAAATTCATAGAAATAGAAGATATTTACACTTTATGGTGAAAAGAGAGCAGCAAATAAAGAAAGCTTCTTCTTTTGCCCTCCTTAGCAGTCGTTATTTTTTATGCCTGATGTTTTAGACAGGCTTCAAACCTTAACCACAAGGCTCTCAGGAAATCTCTGCTACAGAGAAGGAGGGCATTAGATACAAAAGAAGGTCTCCTTTACTTCTGTCCTGCCTGTCAGAGCATTACAAGGCTTCCTGACTTCTCTCCAGTGACTTTTTCTGCTCTAAAAATGGTTAAAATCTGACTTTGTGCTTATATCTGGCTTCCTTTCTTCTACTTGATAAAACTGATCTCTAGGTGGAAGAACTATCCTCTGTCTCTCAAGGTGCCTGGTACACACTAAATTTGCTGTCTTGAGCCAGAGGGTGTTGTCTCCACAGAACAAGCAAAGTGCCTGAGGCTCCACTCTATTTGGTTTATAGTACCATTTCTGCTTTTAACTTCACAGACTGTAACTGGAAGCTTTTGTATTTCCTTCTTACTGCCACTGAGGTTAGTATTATTTAAAAGTATTTTACATGCATTTTCTGAAGTGCAGGATATTCTCTTTAGGATATTTTATTCCATATGCTTTTTTTTTTTATTTTTTTTTATTTTTTGTTCTGAATATACTTTATGATGCTTTACCAATATGTTTTTAGCAAGTTCTTTGCATCCATGTTCCCAGTACACTATCCCTTCAAGAAAAAAAAAAGGTGCCATGCTAAGCAGAAAAGTATTCCTTCACTGAGAGTACAGGACACAAAGATCTGTCTGAAGTTCTCTCTGTTTCCTTTAGCTGAGCAAACCCTTGAGTTTCTCAAAATGTCTGTCTGAATAAAATCATGCTTGAGTACATTACTGCACACACCATTTGGCAGGACTGCAAAGCGTGCTCCTGCAAGTACATATGCTTTCCAAGGTAAAGCAAGGTGCTTGACTGGCATTTTACACATTAGAAAATGAACAAGAGACACTCCAGTTGTTAAGCCTAGGAGAAGGATTTATGCATGTGTATACATTTCAGTTACCGTCTTATTTTCTGGCTTTTACAAACTCCCACCCAGTCAGATCTGCAAAATGAATATTTGAAATATTATTTTTGCTGTTAACTGTGGCTTAGGAAAGTGAAGTCTATTGCTTTTCATATGGTTGCTGGAGTCGGTACCTTCCTGATAACTTTTCTTAAAATGAGGCTGCGGAAATGAGATGTCCTACGAGATGGATGATCTCCTTTTCCTGCTTACAGTAGCAGCTGTTGCTTTGTAGTCTGAATTTCATTGTAACTCCCCGGGATCCGTGGCCTACCCAACTGTAGCACACAGTGTCAATAGGCTTTCAATGTTTGTCCTGAAACTTTTTGACTTTTCTAGAGCAGAACACAAATGTAAAATCATACAGTCACTGGCATGATACAGAGGAGTCAAAAATATTCGAGCAGACATTAATAATTACAGCAAATAAATCTATAGGTGGCATGTATATTTTTCAAGAAATATAAATAAAAACTCTGTTGCTATCAAAGATGCATTGCATTTGCCTTCCTCCATCTTTTATTTGTTAAAAGAATATCTTGTTTAAAATCTTGGTAAAATTTTGCAACAATATACAAAATACTAAGAAATAAGCTGGTAACTGCAAGAGTCGGCACAATGTAAAGGAAGAACCTGGTTTCCAGAAACTTGTACTTAATACAGCAGTTAACAGTAGTAACTTGTAGTTTATACATTACTTCACAACATGGAATTAGACATAGGTGACTGTTTTCATTAAAACCTGAATATTTGTGATTAAAGGTGATTTCTTAAGTTGAAAAGCTGATCTTTTAGCATCAATAAGGTTCATCTGTTTTATATCTTCATTATATTACACATTAATAAATTTTGTTTCTTACTGTACATCAAGCACATTTAGTATAGAGAAAGCATCATACTTTTTTGACTTTTTCATTTAGTTCAATTTACAGAACTTCTTTGGACCAAAGGACAAGGTCAGACTTACTATTTTTCTTCTCTTAAACTTTCCCATGCTTCCATGTGGTTTGGAACATCTACCTCATGAGAAGCAATATACACATGGAGACCACAATCATAAAGATCTGTCTTTCAGAGATTAGAAAAAACAAATTTTTAATCAATTACCAATACTGAACTATCTGGACATGTTTTTCTTTAAAGACTGAGATTTTTTATTTTTTTTTTCAGTTTTCCTGGGATATCAAAAACATTTCTTTAAGATCTGCAATACCTAATCATTATAAAATCAGTGCTGTATTTACATCATTAGCATTGTTGACAGATCCATAGTGTTCCCTCAAGCTCAGATTTTCTGTCAATCCCAAACCCAAAAATGTTTTACGTGAACAGCTGGTAGACATTCTCTGGAGACAGATGCTTCTTTTGGTGATTTACTAGATTGCTACTACAGCAGTTGTTGGACAGTAATTGGCACAACTTGCAGTTTATTTGTATGAAAAGCAAGCATGTCACAAAATATAATAAACACAGAGCTGACTAGAGCTAGTCCACTAAACCCCGAGGGTCACAGCCACTGGAGTCTTGCAAGCAATATGAAACAGATATTGGGGAACAAACTTGTATAATTAAAGAAAAATTCTATGATTAGATTATATATTTTTTGTCATATTGTTTTATTCTCTTATTTACTTTTGCTGTCTGCAAGCATATCTTTTGAGATATCTACTGCAAAGATAGAAGATAGTAAAAATATCTCTTAGTGGGTTCTACTGGTTTAGTCTCTTTCTCTCTGTCTGTGAACTTTAGGTTTCACCATTTCAAATTTTGCTGGATCCTACAGAAATATATTTAATATATTTTTTAAAAGACTTTAAATTATATTTCAGATGAGTGTTGAAAAATGGATAACAGTAACTTACAACATTATAATGTAGAAAAGCCTTTTAATGTACAAGATGACATAGTTCTACCATGAAAAGCATATTTAATTAATACATAAGTCTTGCTTGGATCACTTTAGCTTCATGATAAGTATTTCTAAATAATGTAAAATAGGCAGATTTTAATAAATCAATTAAGAAAATCACAAGCACCTCTTTTTTTTTTTTTTCTTTCTTGGTGCAAATGTAGGTTTTCCGCTTCTTGCTTTGAAATTGCAGCAGTGAACTAAAAATGACCATGGCATGAAAGGACAATAATAGTTTAAACATATTTTTAGGAACATTTGGATAATAATATTTATGAAATTATATCGCTTGAAGAAGAGTTTTTATGGTATCTATTTGCTTGACTTCATATTTTTCCTGAAGGCAAAATCACATAAAAATTCAAGGAAGCAGAAATACAAACATTAAAACTGAAGTTCTGGATTGCACATGTCTATTTTAAGACATGTAAGTAAAGAATTAAATACCAGACTATTTTATTCCACAGAGCTAATCTCTACTTCCATTATAATTTTTGTCACAAGATGAATTAATTTTATACTATTTTATTTTCTCATTATAATCTTTGACATGAATATAGTCATATATCCTTTTCTGAATGAGCAGATATTTTCAGAACTCAGAATAATTCTGCCTTAGATGTTAATACACACTAACTCCAGAACGCTTTCAAAGAATTACAATTGTGTCTGGACCACCATGTAGTTGAGCAGACATTTCTGTATATCCACAGAATACATCAGAAGTTTGCTTTTTTTATTGGTGGTTAGCACCGCTTCAGTTCTGATGCTCAGGTGAATATTTCTATCTGATGACCACATGATCTTTCAGACATTTTCATTATGCTTTAACACCTGATAATTTCCTGCTTCTGGCAACAGATCTATCCTTGAGATCTAATTTCATTACTTGACAATCTCAAGAAAACACAATGGATTTATAAATTTTTAGTGTTCCAGCATGACAACACTACATGCTCAGTTTATCACCACTATGATTTTGTTGCTGCTCCATGTTTTCCAGCAGAGCAACATCACAGAAATAGTATTTATTTCTTTTGGTAACAAGAAGCTGGCTAAAAGTCAAGCTGTATAAATTGGATTCAGTTATGGGAGAAAATGGTGCTCAACCCACTGCTTCTTCCCTTCCCTTCCCTTCCCTTCCCTTCCCTTCCCTTCCCTTCCCTTCCCTTCCCTTCCCTTCCCTTCCCTTCCCTTCCCTTCCCTTCCCTTCCCTTCCCTTCCCTTCCCTTCCCTTCCCTTCCCTTCCCTTCCCTTCCCTTCCCTTCCCTTCCCTTCCCTTCCCTTCCCTTCCCTTCCCTTCCCTTCCCTTCCCTTCCCTTCCCTTCCCTTCCCTTCCCTTCCCTTCCCTTCCCTTCCCTTCCCTTCCCTTCCCGCACCTTCCCTTCCCTTCCCGCACCTTCCCTTCCCTTCCCGCACCTTCCCTTCCCTTCCCTTCCCGCACCTTCCCTTCCCTTCCCGCACCTTCCCTTCCCGCACCTTCCCGCACCTTCCCTTCCCTTCCCGCACCTTCCCTTCCCGCACCTTCCCTTCCCTTCCCTTCCCTTCCCTTCCCTTCCCTTCCCTTCCCTTCCCTTCCCTTCCCTTCCCTTCCCTTCCCTTCCCTTCCCTTCCCTTCCCTTCCCTTCCCTTCCCTTCCCTTCCCTTCCCTTCCCTTCCCTTCCCTTCCCTTCCCTTCCCTTCCCTTCCCTTCCCTTCCCTTCCCTTCCCTTCCCTTCCCTTCCCTTCCCTTCCCTTCCCTTCCCTTCCCTTCCCTTCCCTTCCCTTCCCTTCCCTTCCCTTCCCCTCCCTTCCCTTCCCTTCCCATTGTTATTTTTGTAATCATTTTTATTTAAAAGTCATGTACAAGTCCTGCTACTCTGAACAAATCACAAATCAAAGAGAAGGTGACTTTTGTCAATACTTGAGGAGAGAAGTGCCATTTTTCAATAATATTTATATTAAAAGCATTCCCTCTGAACTGCATTTTCTTTCTAGGAATTTTTCTGTATCTTCCATCCCTCTGCATTGCTTTATTTTTAAAATCAGTGTGCATCAAGTATGATAACAGAGTCACAAAAATACCTATGTTAGAACTGGACCTTTGTCCAAGCTTCTGCTAAGAAACCTGGGATATTTTCAAGACTAGACTAAGCTTCTGAGGGCCTTCCCCAGAGAAGCTCTGGAAATCCCTGAAGGCAGTGATTCCTCATTCTCTAGGCAATCTCCTAGATACTTAACACATCTTCTAGTGAAGCATGCTTCCCTATCATGTAATTGCAGTTTTCTTTGCTGTAGCACAATCACAGTCACTTGATATTTTCTTGTGAACATCTGGCAAGTGCTGGTTTAATCTTCACTTCAATTCCCTTCACTTTTAATTCCCTACTAGACAGTAGAAGTTTATTTACTTTCCAGTGTAAACATACCCAGCACTCTTCCTTTCTTTAATGTGATGTGCTTCATCTCCCTGACAGTCTTGTTGGTCCTTCACTGGTTTCTCCCCAGAGAACCAGTTTCACCTCTCTCTTCTGCTGGGAGAGCTGAAACAGGACAACAGAACAACAGGGGTGACTAAGTTGACGGGAGCAATGACTTCTCTGGACCCATTGATGATTTTATTCAACAGCTTTCATCACTGCCAGGGCATTCTAAAGACTTACACTCAATCTTCTGTCTATCAGGATCCCCAGGTTCTTTTTTGCATATCTCCTCCCCAGTCAGTCATTTCACCTTCCTCTCTCTATTTGTTCCACTTCCAAGGAATCTTGATCAGTGGCAAATGCCTGTGGTTTAGGAAGTAGTTCCTGGAACTGGGACAATCTGATTCTACACACAAGTGTAATTTTTGCCTACTGGTTTTGTCCTGAAAACAGTTCACTCCAGGCCAATAAAATAAACATTACAACACATAGCCTACTCCCAAAACAGCTGTCCTCACTCCCCAAGGCTGTTTTGAGCTACTAAGGAGGCTTTACCTTCTTTCTTTCACTCAAATACTTGTGGAAATTAGCACTTTCCCAAATGCATAGATCTGACTCTTTGGCACCAGTTTCACCTCTGACTCAAACACCTGCTACTTGGACCAGCCCTCCAAAACAAATTATAATCTTTTTGTCCATAAATATATTTATTTCTTTCATTTAAAAAGAGAAGAATGGTAGTTTCACTTGATTCAATATGCTTGATAGTTGTCAGTATTTGATAAATGACTCAAAAATTCTAGCATATGAAAAAATACCATAAATAGACTTCAAGATTTCACTTAAAGTAAGAAGGAATAAGTAACTTAAGAAATTACACATAACACAACCTTTATTATTGACATATTTTCATTGTGTCAGCTCAAATTAATTTCTCTTTCAAAGTCGTTCTTGCTATAACCAGTGCTGAAGGTGTTTCCCTGCCCAGTTGCTTTTTCAGCTCTTGAGATTAAATTTTTACTGTGTTTCTGAAGAGCTCTTATCCTTTTTTCCTTTGTGAATAGCTAAGGAAAAGACTATATTGAAGAAAACAGCAGTTCCTGTCACAACTGGTTTTTTTCCCCCCCATACTTATGATGAGTGTTTAGGGACACGTCACATCTTTCAAGAGTACAGGGAAATATGCTGTTGATGTCCCAATGAGGAGCTTTCTCTGATCAGAGGATTTTTTTCTTTTTCAGTGTGAGCATCACATTTCCTTAATAAGCCTTCTATACTTTAACTGCATTTTGCCTGGGCTAAATATAAATTTGTTCTAGCATTGGCTAAGATATTTGCTAACTTCAAATGGACAATAGTTTTACAGACACAACAGCTCTGGCATCTTTTTTAATGTAGGTAGTTTGTCATTGTATTTATTATGCTTTGATTTACCATATTACTTTTACAGTGTTTACCATATTGACTCCAAGATTTACCACTGTGACTAAATGAGGATTTACTGTAACTAAAGAAGATTTCACAGTTTCATTGATGTATTCAGATTCAGTTATGTCTGAGAGAACTCTTCCTTATACAACTGCATGCACTTGATAAGTTCCTAATATCTTGGACTCTCAAACCTAACAAATACAGAAAAGTAAAAAATATTAATTTACAGCTCATAGAAATATTCTATAACTTAAGGCTAAAAGACAATCTGAATCTGAAGGTGATAGTTTTCTTTTGCATCTCTTTTGCACTTTTTACACTTTTACACAATACACTCTTGCTGGCACTAAAACAAAGTTTCACTCTGAAATTTATACAGAGGCCAAATATTTTGCTAATATATCTTTTTTTCTGATTGACCCTCTCTACTAAACCCATAGTAATTAAAAGGACAAAACACATTTGATGGATCTTCAGATTCAAATGCATACTTTCAATTCTATAATCTATATGTGCCTCCAAAGCCTCAGTGTTACATGTAGTCATAGTGCTTTCCTACTCTTTTAAATGCATGCATTTTCAGTATCCTTTTATTCTTTGTCTGGAAGATGAGCACTGAAATGATGTGCTCTATGCTTTCAGGTACATGTTGCACTGCAATCAAACTCCTGAAAGCAAATTTCTATTCTATCAGATACAAATTTAGATTAACAATGCCATAGTCAATCTGATAATCTGTGAGGTTTTTTTATGTCAATGAGTTATAATATCAGTTCTTAGCTGTAGAAATAGGAAACTTCTCATAAGTCCTTAAAATAATTACTTTAATACTTTGAAAGGGTAGACTTCTGAAGTTGTTAAGGATTTGAGGAACATTTCTGTAGGGGATAATTTTAATGAGAGGCTAGAAATATCTGAACATGGTTCAGAGAGCAGTTCTTTCACACACTTAAATTACTTTTCTCATTCTGATTATTTATGGAAGAAATATTTGTTTCCTATATCTGTTCATGGCTGATATTGCATACAGTTCTAAGTTTCTTGAACAGAAAAAAATTCTTTCGACCTTTTTCATCTCAGTACTGTCAATGCATGCAATTTAATATAATGAAGCAAAAAAGAACATCTCTGAAATAATATGCTATGGCCTTCACAGGAATGCCAATGTTTTAACTCTATGAATATTGCAATAGGTGCTTGCATGTATTTACCATAGAAACAGTAAACAGAATGAAATTCAATATAAGTTTAATTAACTACATCAGGATGACATTGTAAAACAGAAAAGTGATGTTCTGGGGAAAAAAAATTAAACATTTCTTAGAAATTCATCCAAAAATTAAGTCAGCTATTCCTCTGTGCTCTTTTAAATTAAACACCATGTGCAAATATTTTTATTTTTTAATTAAAATAATTAATTAAAAAAAATTCTGACCAGAGAATATTAAATCTGTTGAATCACAGCTATTTTTTTTCTTTTAAATCATTATTATCATTCAAAAGAACAAAAATTTAGCTGGATAAATCAGACTATGAAAACTGCAAATAAAATACTTATACATGTTATATTTAGACTATGATATTTCCATTACATTGCAGCTTATAAGTGAGGTCTGTAATGCTAAGATACAAATAAAATGTTTGTCTCAACATGTCAAACAGAAAGTGAACTCAAAACACTTTTTCCTCTGTAATCATATTAAAATAATTAATTGCTTGAAAGTTATTTTGGTCATTTCTTTATAAGTGATTAGTAGATCCAGTAGATGTGGAGCTTTTTGTCATTAAATTTGTTACATTCATTACAGCTAATACCATTCCATTTTTCTCAGTTATCTGATATTTTTTCATAAAAGTCAAAGCCTCAGTGCCTGAGTGAAGGAAAATCCCAAATCTCGTGCACAAACATATGACCATGTGTTTTTCCTGTTTTGTACTGTAACATTTCTGAGAAGGCTCTCAGCTTGTATCCGAATATATTTTTTATGCAGGTATGTATCTGAGTCCAGCAGCAATTTAGTGCCTTCTGTGATGCAGCAGAGAAACAATAATTTGCTGCAAACACGATGGAACACCATCCATCAGCAGGTATTGTCCCAGTGATCTGCAATGTGCATGCACAGCTCAGTTTGAGGCATGTCACAGATTTCTGTTACCCTGCAGCTTTGCTGAGACACACATAATTGTCTGCAGGTTGCCGTTGTTCAGCAATGCTTGCTTCTTGCCATATTCATAATTCTAATAAATAAAGGATGATCAAGTGGAATCCAGAGTGGCTGCTGCTATTGAAAATTAAATTTAATTTGGCCTGAATCACGGAATCGAACTAAGCCTGTGAGAGAGTCAGTTCTGCCCAGAGTTCCTGATAGCTTTATCATTTACATTTTCAAAATTTAAACAACTGTAAGAAGTTAGTCATAAAACAATACTTAAAGAACTATTTTATTATTGAAGAAATTTATTCTTCAACACAATGAAACACAACACATCTAGTGGTTGGTTGGAAATATGAGATTAGTCCTTCCAAGGGAGTAAATAAATAGAGCTGTATGAACTTCAGTGTTGCTTCACTAAGGGAACCAACCATAATCTAATCTAGTCAGATGTGAGACAGATGTTGCCCACATGTTCATGAAGGAACAAAACCTGTCCTACACAATTCAGAGCAGAAGATCATATTTCCTTTCACAACGAGATGGAAGGTGCAGAATTAATTAAAGTATACCTGGAAAGTATATGAACAGTTGTTAATGGGACAGATCAATGGGCAATGATTCTGAACGCCTTCAAAATTAGCTTTCACAAAAATGGATCATCATTACAGCTTAGTAGACTGAAGTAAAGCTCAGGAGATAATGCTTTCAGTATCCCATAGCAGACACAAACTCTTCCTTTGCTTTGACAGGAAAAATTATAGTCCAAGATATGCAAAAACATAAGATGTTAAACCTCCTATGATGCCCTACTATTTTTCCCGCAATAATACATAGCCTTAAAAATAAATAAATAATAAACCAGCTTCTTAGCCATCTGAATGAACTGCAACTCTACATAAACATTACCATTAATATTTACATTTGGGTTATTTTCATAGTTTATATAGACAGAGTAAAAGTGATTTTTCTGTTTCTTTGGGCATCTAGAGAGCTTAATAATTATTGTACTATTAACTCCAGGCTCATCTGTTTTAACCCCCTCCTACCACACAGCTCTAGAAATTTCCATTATGTTAATGATACAATATGCAGTTATAATTCCCCCATTGTGACACCCAATTTAGATACAAATTAGTGGCTAACTCCTTAAAAGCATACCTACATTTACTGCAGATTCAAAATTTATGTTCCCAGTGTTGTTAGTAAACTACACATTAAATCATCAGCTATTGTTAAAACATGCCTCGAATAGGCAGCTGGGATCAAAGAGTCTTTCATGATTTTAAAATACACAGAATAAATGAATTGTTGTTGAAGAATGACCATTACTGGAAAATAAAGTTACTGGTGTGTGTCACAGGATATTCCATAAAACTGAAGGATTTTTCACTGTGTAATACTAAATTTAGGTCCTCAAAGTGGAAAGCTTAATTCAATGGCACCTGGCTCAACCTGCAGGTACATTCTGCTCATGACTTCTTTGCAGAGACCTGCAATTACAGAACTACCTAAAGCCAAATGCAGTTGATATTTAGTATCTTGTAAGGCTATTTAGTAGCAGTCACCAAACGTCCAATTATGGTTATGGCTTTTAATCAGTAGTTAAAGAAACAGTGGCAGTAGAGAGATTAAAGCCTGGATAGGAATTTAAATTATATAAATGAAACAGTATGTTTTAAACAGGAAGCTATTTGCACCTTAACATATGTTTATATTCTGCTGGATGTGAACATAATGTAAACGCAGAGACAAGTAGTCCAGAAAATATGTGAGCAATTTTAAATACTAATAGAATCCTGCAACAATAAAAATTCAATATTCTGTCCTGGGGAAGAGGGGGGCTGGAGGGGAGGGGGAAGGCAGGTATTTTATTTTAGTACAGTGATTTGTTTTAGCAATCCATGTGTAAATTTTCCCATCTACATGATTTCACTGTGTAGTAATATTCATACATTGCATTGTAGATAATCTTAAATAAAGGCTCCATCCTTTTAAAAGCACAACACATCTCTACTCTTCCACGATTCTGCAAAGTTCATTCAACAGTTATGAGCTTCTTTAAACATGTTAGAAGTTTGTAGCACCATGGCTGCACTGATACAATCATATACTGATGGAGCAATAGGAAGTTCTCTAATATTCAGAGTCCTTAAGAAAGTCTTGTTCTCTTTTTGCTGTGAGAGAAAAATAACTAGGTAGTTATATTCATTTTGTTCAACCAGCTCTGTCCTTTCTAAAGAAGATTTAACCTGTTCAACATTGATTTTTTAAAGTAGCACTCACAGCAAATGAGCAGTGCTTTAATATAGAATGCTGTCTAATACATGTGCAAGGGAATTTTTTTTTAAGTTTCTGGTCTCAGCTGCAGGTCTATCAGACCATAAAAAATTCATCTGTTATTATCCTTATGCATTGTGTCTCTCATAACCATTTTTGCGGCACAGAGTTGCAGAAAGCATTCAAATGTTAGAAAAGGAGGCCTTGCAATTATATAAAATAATAGATATTTCAGATTCATTACTAAAATCTATTTCATTTCATAAAATTTACAGTAGAGATTGTACACCTTCCTGGTGTCCTATTTACTTTCAGGGCAACCTGGGTCACTGATGATTGTTCAAATCTCTGTTCATGCCAAAGTCATCCTTGTTCTATGCAGCACACATTATTTTAATGATTCTGGAGAGAGCAAAACCTAATGTCCCAAAGCAATAAGCAGATTTGGCTAATCAATAAGTTATCACAGTGGGATGAGGGAAGGGTAGAATCACAGAACCATAAAATCAATTAGGTTGGAAGATATCTGAGATTATCAAGTCCAACCTATGATTGAACACCGTCTAGTCAACTAGACCATGGCACTTGGTGCCACATCCAGTTTTTCTTTAAACACCTCCAGGGATGGTAACTCCTCAACCCCCCAGGTGAGTCCATTTTTAATAATTTTTTAAGAAGAAATTACTCCTAATGCCCAACCTGAACTTCCCCTGCTGCATCTTGAGACTACAGATATAAAAAATTATATATAAATATAATATAGGTTTCAGCTTTAACATTAAATTTTCTCTCTTCAATAATTTCAGCAAAGTTCTTAGCACCCTTGTCATGATAATTCTTGCATGTGCTTTTGCATTAAATTTCAATACAAGAAATAATTAGATTTATATATGCAGTGCCTGGTAGAGCTGATAAAAAAAGCTTTTACGTGGAAGTCAATAGTTCTGATTTAGTATAACAATCAGGATGATGTTCATATTTCTGTCTTCCTATTCTCTGGAGTATTCCCTGTATTTTTTTCACTGTTAGGAATGAATCTTTTTCTTTGCACTACAAGATGTCAATTGTAGATTTTTAAGCCATAATAATTCTGTTGCTAACTTTTTCTACTGTAGCAGAAATATAGCACCCTTATTAGCAAGGTAAAGCATATAGACTTAAATCAATATGAAGGTCCACAAGCTTACCTTGTTGTAAAGTTGATTTTTGTCTGTTAATACTAGCAGGATAATTTTGGTTTAAAATATTTAGTTACTATATGGAGGCAACCACCAGGGTAAGAAAAATGATAACATAGACATGAAAATACATCTGAAAAAAACCCAAGAGTGTACAGAAGAAATTCTTAGAATTTCTTTAACTGAGGAGATTGAAGAAAAGAAAAACGAAAATTCTTCTATAATATTTGCACTATCACTCTAGTTTTCTTATATCAACATGAAAAGTTCAAGGAAAGCATGATCATAAATATTTATTTATTTAGGTTGTTTTTAATTACATAAATTGGAATAAATGCAGCGTTTAAACATTCAGTCATAAAAACATTTTCTGAACATCTACATCAGATTTTAAGTATGCCACAGGTAAAAAAAAAAAATAGCAAAGGGAGAAACTGAAAATAAAAATCCTGCATTTTAAATCTGATAATGATTTGACTTATATTGCATGCTTTAGGCACAGTCACTTTCAATGCCTACTATTAGGAGACCTTCTGAATCTTAATAAATCACATACATTACATTTTCTCCAGAATTTCCTATTAATTTAAATCAAAGCCTGTTGAAATAATACTTGATAGAAATTATACTTGAATTTGAATGGCATAATGAATAAGTACAAAATTATTTAATGTATTCTTATTGCCTGAAAGCTAGAAATTTTAACTTGTTTGTTAGGTTCCACTCAAACTCATAAACTCCATCAATGTACAATTCACTAATGAACATGTAGTGTACATATAATATTAAATGTCTTTGCTTTCATTATGAAACAATAATATTTTCATTAATATTAAAACCCCCTCACATCTCTAGAAAAAAAAAACAAACAAAACCAAATCTATAAAAATAGTCTAAATATTTCATTACTTGTATAGTGGTCAGTTTCTGGTTTCTAAGTACATAATTAAAAAATCATGTAAGGTTGCGCTCTCCTAGGATGAAACCAACTAAAAAAAAAATTAAGATATCTGTAAAATTACAAAGGTTTTTTCATTGCTCTTATAAGATGTTCCCTATTCAAAATATATAGTGGTATAACAGGTCAAGTAAGTAAAATGAGTCATTTCCATGTTTTCTTACACACCATGAAATTATGAGGAAGTAAAATTTGAAAACTTAGGTAAAAGTCTCAGACTAAAACATGGGAGACATTTTAGGTTATTCTGTAGAAAAAGGGGGAAAAAAGTGCTATATTTTTAATAGGCCTACATATTTATGAAGTAGCATCTCAAACATAATAATTTTTTTTGTTGCATTCTTATACAATATCAGAGGATATAAAATCTTGATCTCTAAATCTTCATCAACATCAGAATCAGAAGCATGTTCCTCTTAATGAAATTCAATATTATTTTCAATCAGAGGTATGGAGTGAAATTCATTCCTTAGAAAGTCTTGGAAATCACTTTTCCCTTTGCCTACTTTGCCTACTTCAAATCTGGCAATTTTAATTGGTTCTTAGGTCATAAGACCTAAGATAAAAATATTCTTATTCATTGGTTCAAAGGATACATTTTGGCTCTTCAGCAAGCAAACCTGCTGTTCTTGGAAGTCTTCCAGTCTCAGACCCCGCTGCAAACATTCTAATACTAGTGAGACCCCTTGTACCAACCCCATTCCATAAAACTGCTCCCACATCACACCACAGATCTCTTCCTGTGGGCCACCACCCTGGCCCCAGAGCAATCTCTTTACAGAACACATTCTGATGCACAGTAAATTGTGAGGAAACAATTCTACAAATCACACATGTAAGAATTTCTTAAAACCAACATAATTTTAACATATAAAGAAGTACTGTTGAGTAAAAGCAAAAGAAAAATTATTTTCAAACTGGTCTTATTTTTATGTATTTATGTCTGCAACTAGCATCCAGTTTACCAAGTTGCATACAGGATACAAAGAACAATTTTAAAAATCCAAAGTGAAGCTCCTAAAGAAACAAAAATTAATTTGACATATCTTGACAACAGCTACCCAGAAATACACTCCAAGGTGCAAACATCAGCATTCAAAATTACACACTTTAAGGGCAGTCATCTTCCCCTTTCAAGACACACAAGCAGAATATCATTGTTCCATCTGGCTAATCTGCCAAAAGAAGGCACTTCAGTGAAGATGATTGCCTGAAAAATATGCTATATCAGTGCTGGCTTGGTCACATTTGTCCTATTTATTTTTTTTCTTTTTTCAAGCTGGCAATGGATGATTCTAAAAACCATGACAAAGTTAAGATTTCAGATGCCTTTCAATTCCCTCTTGAAGCTGACGTGACTCTTTTGTAACCTAGTGTGGAGTCTGGCTGCTTGTCATGTTCCAATTAGTGAAGCAGATGTGAAAGGTTTATTATCATCACCTTAGACTTCAATTTAGTTTGAAATGGAACATTCATAACTATGCAGAAGTTTACTAGTTTGGTTGGTTTTCCTTACCTTTAAATGCATATTAATTTACAAGTTATTTCATTTTAACTTTAAAATTATGTTCTGCTTTTACTTTTACTGTTCCTGGACAATTTTTTGTTCTTGGTAAGTTAATGGCAGTTTTGTCATAATCATTAGTGGGAATATAAGTAGTTCCTATAATGTGCTAATTATTTTAAGCCAACTCTTAATATGTAACAGACAGTTCTCTATTGCTATATTATTACTTAATTAATTTGCCATAAGATATACTGATAAAAATGTATTCAGTCCACTTCATTATGTGTCACTTTCAAATAATTTTCTGTCTCATTATCAGAGTTCTTTCCCATAATAAATGCAAAGCCTTATGCATACCTAAGAGATTGTTAACTTTTCAAATGGTTTTTAATGCAGTGGCCTGATGATTTCAGGGGCTATTTGAGTACAGGCTAAGTCTTTAACTAAGGTTCTGGTACATGGGGAGCTATGACCTCCAGCCCCTTCAGAGCTTTACAAAGACCCATGTCAGTGACAACTTCCTCAGCTGTTTCCTCAGCTGTTGCAGTGCAAGAAGGAAGTTTCCACTGCAGCAGACACCACCACAGAGCAGCACAAGCAGTGCAGTGGGAACCAGGAGAGCATGGCTCATGTGCATTATCCACAGAGAGCAGAAAGTCTCCCTTTGCAGCAAGACAGCCACGGCAGCACAACAACATCTCTATTCATAGTCTAATTTCCAGGGAGTGCTCTGAAATACACAATCCCCCTGGAAAATGGATTATTAGACCATATATAGCAGGCAACTGCATGTAGTAACAAGATTTAAGGAAAAGACATGTTTAGTCATTAATGCAAAATTAGCTGCCATCTTGATAAAAGGACTGTAATAATAGAAACTGAGGAGGAAATCTTCACCAGTTTTCTTGCTGGATAACCAGACAGTCAACAGAAAGAAACTACCAGAAAGCTTTGCACAGAAAAGAAAGAAAATATTTTTTTCTTCACCTGATACAGAGAAGCTATCTGCCTCTCTCTATTGTCTTTTAAGAGAAGCTACAGAACCAATTTAGATAGGATGCCTTGCATTTTAGGCAACTTCATGAAAGGAATCTTAATGAGTGTTGAAGAAATGTGCTTAATGCTAAAGAGAAAAGAGAAGAAAAAAGTGTACAGAGATTGCTGTGATCCCTCATGATAATACCTTCTGACATTAAAAAAAGAAGAATGCGAAGAAATAAGAAGGAAAAGATGAAAAAGTTTTGAGAAATAAGACTTTTAAATAGTAACCATTCAGACTATATAGGCATTCTTACAAATTTAGGACCTTTAATAGAATTAATACTCAAAACGTTACTCAGGTAACACGCAATGGCACATGAACGAACATGCTATAGCTATATTAGTGGTTAAAACCAAAGGTCTGTATGATCTCAACACTTCTTTTCAGAACAGTATCCATAAGCAGCGCCCAAGCTAGAAAACAACTTCCAAAGCAACATATTTTTTTTCCTGAGTACTGTCTAGTAATTAGCCATTTCTTAAATCAAAGTGTTTTCCAACAATTTAGGAAATGTCAAGAGATTTATTTACTAGACTTGTCCTACCTTTCCTTAAACCCAAATATGCTTTCAGTTTTCGCAGCATCCTGAGATAAGGTCTTCCAGAGCTTAGATTTTTGAGTATCTCATAGAATCCTAGAAAAATTGAAAGTTTAGTTCAACCACCTGCTCAGGGCAGGGATAATTTTGAGATATGGTCTCCTTTTGTGTTTCCTCTGATGTCCCGTAGTTCTTCCATTGGCAGAGGCAGAAAGAAAGTGGTCCATACTTACAGTCTCTAGACAGATCATAAAATCTGTCATATCTTCTAGGGATTTCCTCTGTTTTTCAGACTGAAGAATTTGAAACCTACCTATAACACCAAACAATTTATTTTTCCTTTTTTTTAATATCTTTTGTTCTGGTCCTTAATCCTCATGTGCTGCTTGTTTTTCAGTACTAGGATGAATAAATTAAAATCATGGTATAAAGATACAAAATAGGAAGTCATAAACAAACATTTTCATCTTCTTCTTTCCCCAAGCAAGTTTTTAATAGTGTATTATGCTTTCACTCTCATCAAAAGAGTAAATATTCATTAATTGATCAATCTGAAACAAATATATCATATGGAAGAACAATTTTTTAAGGGTATTTATGAAACTGAGATATTAATCTGCTAGATTATACTTACAGTAAATGTCACTGACTGCAATAGAAACAATGATTTGCCTTAATTTTCAATTTGTTTCATTTTAAAATCAAAATATGACGGTAACAAGTCATGTTACTTTTCTTTTGAAAAAATTGCTAAATTGCATTATTCCTGTTCAGTACAATGTCATCAATTTATTAAATTACCATTATATATATCACCAGGGCCTCTACTGCATGTGACAGGTACATTTCCCTATTCTGGCTGAGTGTTTTTTCTACAGCCCATCAAACTGCTCTAGCAATTGCTGATCAGCAAATAAATATTCGGGAAGTAAATGTTCTAAGATAGTGCCTAATTGAGACTGAGAACAGCATCAGCTGAAACTGACTCTAAGGAAGGCATGCTCATAGTGGCTTGATCAGCCATGCTTGTTAATTCTAATCTTGACCAGATCATTTATTTCTGGAAGTGTTAGTAACAGCAGATAGTAATTATCCCACAGTGAAGGAGAGTGCAAGAGGTCACTTTCTCATTAAAAAAGGAAAATTAAACACACTAGATCTAAACCAGTTTTTTTACCTTTTATTTAATGTTATTTTGGTGAAATTACTTCCAACTAGAAATAAATAAATTATGTAGAAAAAATAATTATTTTAATCTGTACAGACAAATAATTTTATCATATGATGCTATCATTCCAAATATCAGATGAATACATATTTAAACTCTTTTAGGCTACACCATGGTAAAACATTCTGTAATATTAGGTCTGTTTGGGAAAGAAAAAGATCCTTTCATCATATTTGCATCTAGACTATACAGTAGGTTCCACACCATGAAAATATTAAAATCCATTTTGATGAGGTGAAATTGCCCAATAAAAGTATTGATAAATTTTTCTATTATGGGTCAAAATTGTGAAAAATGAGGTAATAAAATGCTTCAATACAGTTTCACTTTACTTAGATTTTTAAAACTATTAGAATTCATAAGTCAAGTAGATTTACTAATAAACAACATGATTCATATAGAAACCTCTGAAATTTAGAAGACTAGTCTCATATACAGATTATTACATTACATTACATTATATTATTACATATAACTTAATTGTGAGACAATTGGCACAGAGTGCAACATTTTTTGTAGATGTGAGAACAATGTTTTATTTTTTGTGAGTTAGGGTAGGATCTAAGCATCTTTTCTTTCAGAGACAGGGTTTGACTTGTAAATCTACAGAACTCACCTTTAAATCCCATTATATTTCCTGCAGAAAAATGGAACTATTCAGAGATTGCCCTATATGAACTGTCTTATCAAACAGAATTCTTATCAGCCAGAATTCTTATCAGACAAAACCACAGAATCGTGGAATGGTTTGGGTTGGAAGCTATCTTTAAAGATCATCAAGTTCACCCACTTACTGCAGCCACACCACCACCACCACCACGCCCCTCTTCAACACCCCCAAAGGTTGAAATATATTAACACAGCCATGAACTTCTTTCCTTAGATCAGTTTGCTCAAAGCCCCGCTCTACCTGACCTCAAACACTTCTGATGATGGTGCATCTACTACCTCCCAACCTGTCCCAGTGCCTCATCACTCTCCTCGTTATGAATTTCTTCTTTATCTGAAGGAAGTCTAAACCTAAATTTTTCACTTTAAAACTGTTGCCCTTTGTCCTGTCACTATCAGCCCTGATAAAACATCTTTCTCCACTTTTATAAGCACTTAACATTTAGGCTACAATGTGGGTTTTCCTGAGCATTCTCTACAGGCTAAACAAACACCATTGCTTCAGATTTTCTTCATAAATTATAAAAAATTGTCCAGACATGAGACAAAATAAATCAAATGAAACCCATCCTAATTTCTAGATGAAAACTAGAAAAGAAGTAAATTTTTTGGAGTCTTCTTATGCACAATGAAAGATCTGTGCACACTCAAAGGGATCCATTCATATAAAAGCAACGACCAGCTATTAATAATAATTACTGAAATTGTGCAAATATGAAAAAATTTACACTATGAATTATCCTGAATCTGTAAAATGGAAAGAAGTAATTTTTTTTTAAAAATTAGAATTTCAGTAAGTATTTTTAGAAATATGTTTTATTTAGGGAACTTACAGAAATTAAAAAAACTTAAGTCATCAGAATTAAAAATTATTTTGAAAATAAAATAAAAACTTCTGGTCAGCTATGATTTCACAGGAAGTACTAATGTGAAAATTATTCTTCTAATTTTTTTAGTGCTTAAGAAATTTAACATGACTGGTTAAAATGAGCTCAATCTTCATCTCAATCTGCTTCTCCAACTGTGTCTCTTGACTAACATTTCACCCCAGGTTGTGAGTCATATACTTGTATTTCAGACAAGCTTGGCTGGTACTATTGTGCATACGTTCACCGCCCTTCAAACCCTCTCTGCACATTCATCACATACCATGTCAGGTGTTCTCCTCCTCCTGACTGCCAGAGAGGCTCCTGAATGGTCTGACGGGAAGGTTTCCTTAACAACTGTTTGGTAAATATCTTAATTATATTGGCAAGTTTATTCAAAACTGTGAAACTTGAACTCAGTGAGATCCACCCATTGAGTGTGATACTGAAAGTGATCCTCAGCAATACTGTAACTGAAATCTTGTGTCTGGAAGGAAAATAAATTGTCTGTTAGAAATTGAGAAATAAGAATGCCCATTTGTTATATTTATAAAAGCATAATGACATATGGGCAGAAATGCTCTATATTTTGTAAGTTAGAAGTTAGCAGTATCTGCTAATTAAAATGCAGACAAACTCTCACCCAATTGCAAGATCATGAATAACGGTGACACTTACCCAATAGCACCTTGCCAGTTCACCATTTAATTTCAGCTGTGAATACCATTTTTTGAATTGATTGTTTTCCTTCTAGCTGCAAATAAATGCATAACGGGTGTTTTTTATAGCTATTTACTACTTTAAATTTCTGTATTCAGTGTTTTGTCATTGGAGGTTCATTGACATATGACCTAATATAATAAACAAAGCAGCTATAAATAGGTTGAGATATTTCTCTTATTGTCTTTCTACACTGAAAAAAAAGATATTTTAATTTATGAAATTATATTAAAGGTCAGTCAGATATTTGGGTTTGTCTCTAGATTTCATGTATCTTTTTTTTCCTTTTATTTCACCAGGTCTTCTGTTTTATTATCTGTGTGGTCACTCTGAGTAAGTGGTCACACTTGCTCCAGAAAAATTTACTGGGAAAAAAACCATGACCAAATCATGTTTGCTCTGTGGTTCAAAATACCCAGTGATTAAATAAGAGAGTGAAATAAATCATGTCTATTTATATGCAGTGCCCAAGGGCAACAAAATTTGTTTTTTTAATATATCTAGACCTAAGTTCTTGTATCATTTTAGTCAAATATTAGAGAATCTTTTATGTAAAGAATTTTTAGAATCACCACAAATTAATTTCTTATCTATGCTTAAGTAAGAGTAGAAAGATGTTCAGCTTACAATTCATAACATAAACCACTCCTTCTCCCTTCTGCCAACATAGCATAACTATATTTGAATACTTAAGACACTGAAAAGTACGTGTATGCCAGGACTATGAGGAATAATGCAGATCTACTAAAAGGCTGTTGTTGTCTTCATATTGCACATATCTCGCAGCTTAATCTTTCTTTAGCTATTACTCATTGAGGACAGATTTTCACATGATGATCAGTTCTGAAGAAAGCAATGCTATTCAACCTAGAAGGAAGCACCTAAAATTATGTCAAAACCTGATGTGGTTACTCACACAGAGTCATTTAGTATCAGTCAAAAACTCACTAAGAATTGATAGGGAACTTGCAATAATGAATTTGCAGAAAGAAACCACTGGAGATTTACCTCTGCTTTTCTAGGAAAAAAGATTTGTAAAATGACACTACTCTCATTCTTAGGCAAATAAAACTCTAGGTTTCTAGGTAATGGCTCTGTCTCTCTGAAATTCACTGACTGTAGCAATGCCCTTTTTGAACATCTCCATGCCAAGAATGAAGATACCTTGTGCTCAACCATCTCATGCACATACAGAGATGCCTGAATGCAGGCCTACTACATTTGAATTGGAGGCAATCTGACTCCCAGGCCCATTAACCTCAGGTAGGTTGATGCTGAAACGAGGATTATTAGCAGAAAAATAAACTTTCTGTGTGTCTCTTCATAGGTTTGCTGCAGCTGAGGCAGAATTGTACAATACACACGGATAATTAGAAATATTTCAGTGTTTTAATGCTGCCTTGGCATTTTCCTTTATCTTTTTCCTCTTATGGGATTTGGATCTCCAGAGAGCTCATTTGTCAGGTGCAAATAAATTCTGGATGGGGATTCATAGATAGTGAGAAAGCTTCAGAAATTTTCTTAGGGTTTTGGGAATCCTAAGTGCAGTGAAAAGAAACAAGAGTAGTGAAAAAAAATTACAGTGCATTGAAAACATTGTCATATATTTTCATTGATTGAATCCAAAAGAAAATCAAATTATTAAAAGTTTTCTGTATGCTTCTTAGGTAGTTCCTACCATGAGAATAAAAAGTTAAAAAAAAAAAAAAGAAAAAGATTTGCTGAGTTTATTTTATTAAACAATGAATTCCAAAATTGGATATAGTCAGAGGTATTTGAAGGTTACCAGTAGTGTGTTGACCCTGGCTGGACACCAGATACTCACAAAACCTGCTGTCATTTTCCTCTGCAACTGGACTGGGCAGAGAAAATATAGTGAAAGGTTCATGGCTTGATATAAGGACAGACAGACATCACTCATCAAATATCATCACAGACTGAACCTGGGCATGGTAAGGAAATTACTATTAACAAAGAGCAGAATAATGAGAAGTATAAAACATCTTAAAAAACACCTTTCCCCCACTCCTCCCTCCTTCTGAGGCTCTAGCTCCTCCCCTCCAGCAGTGCAGGGAGACAGGGAATGGGGACCTGGATGATTACAAGCTCATCCCTTGTTGTTCCTGCTGCTGCTCAGGGTGAAGAGTCCTTCCCCTGCTCCAGCACAGGGTGCCTCCCACAGGAGACAGTTCTCACAAACATCTCACACCTGAGTCCATCCCAGAGCCACTGCTGGGATTCCTGACTGGCATGGCCCTGGCTCTGCTGAACAGGGAGAAACGTTCCTGCAGCTTCTCAGAGAAGCCATCCCTGTAATGCCCCAGCTGCCAAAGCCTGGCCACACAAACCCAGTGCATCCGAGCACTTATTGTTACTCTGGAACTTAACTCAGATCTTGGTTTTCAATCTTATATAAACATAGTTAATTCCCTTGAAGAGAACTGAATTTAAGTGAAAGTACTCAGAACAAAGAGAAAAGTAATATAAAATGCTCAAAAATGGTTAGCCATGATTTTTCCTAATTTCCACTGGAATCAGTGAAACTCACAAGTCATATTATACTGAGAGAATTTCCATTATAATGTAAGAGTTACAGATAAACAGGTGAAAAAATATTTCTTTTCAAAATAAGGGCCATGTATACTAAAAATAAAACAATTTAAAGCAATACTCAGGAGATATGCATATTACTATAGCCAACAACATGGCATCTAATTTTCCTATTCCCCAGTTGTTCAGAAGTAGTAAAATGCATATTAGTATGGAGATTTTTTGCAATGGGGCACACACTTTTTGCTAATGAAGCAAGTCTGTCAGAGCAACAGAGATGGAAGAAAGAGTAATTGGATCTTACTTGAAAAGCTACAGCTTAAGTTGTGGTCTTGAACTGACAGGTTCTGTCAATATTTACAGAGAGATTTATTACTATGTCATATATGCTTAGAATGACACACATATTTGTACCATCATAAAATAAAATAAAACAAATAATGTTATTGTCTTATTTTTAAAACTTTGTTGCATAAGGTGCAAGAATTTTCTTTTCAATTACATGAAATTTACAATTAAGCACAGGTTTTGGTCTCTGGTTTTATTGGAACCAAACAGATTATTATAAAAACTCTAAAAGCTCATTATTATTTGCATAAATAAAAACCAGGTAGTTAAACCAGTTAGTGAAGCTAACTAAGAAAGACATATTATGCTATTCAGATTATGCATTTTGCTTTATTTTATAGTGTAAGATCATAATTTAAAAAGAAATTAATAACAAAAGACAATTGCAAATACACATTTTATTAGCTAGGTTGTGCCAAATATCATCATTTAACTTCATTCACAAACATATGATCAGAAATAATGCACAAGACAAAATATATATATATAATAGTCAACATGAAAGACTTGAAAGTAAGGGGGGGGGTAATTTCTTTAATATTTTTAGTGTGATTCATGTTGTTTCCACAATTTCAGTCTAAATAACTTACTAAAGTTTTCACATGTTGGGTAACTGAATATGAGTAGTGGCCAACTGGTGCCTTCTCTCTAGGACTCTGTGTTTCAATCTTAATAATAAACAGAATAAATAAATAATAATAATAATATATATAAAAATAATAAATAATAATAAAAAGAAATGGGACCAAATTCCAAATATAAACTGAGATCTGCTATATCTGCTTAGAAGGAAAATCTGAAAAATTTGTAAAATCCTTGAAATCTGAATTCCTGAAATCTGTAAAATTGACCAGCCAATTGGTGAACAATTGCATTCTTACCTCTATTTCTATTTCTATTTCTATTTCTATTTCTATTTCTATTTCTTTCTATTTCTATTTCTATTTCTATTTCTATTTCTATTTCTATTTCTATTTCTATTTCTATTTCTATTTCTATTTCTATTTCTATTTCTATTTCTATTTCTGTTTTACTCTTTCTCACTGAGAAAAAAAGACTCATATGAAAATTTGGAACACGATTACATTAAGGGATATTAATCAAATGAACTGTGATGTTTTGTGAATGAAATTCGTTGCTTCTAAAGAAATGTCAGTAACATCTGCTGTGTATTTGCACTTTCAGTTTGCAATTTGAAGGGACATTTTTCTTACCCAATCATATTTATGAAAATACAAAAAGACTGCTTTGAACTCCTAAGCTATATTAACTGTGAGAATACATGGCTAAGCTATCTGAAAAACACTTTTCACTGACCATTGTTATTAGCTGAAAAAGGCCAAACACAAGGGTTTTAAGAGAATAAATATCTGACAAGTGAATACATAAAAATAAATATTTTATTTTAAGATGTAACTGCATAGCTCCTAGAGGAATTTTTAGGCACTAAGTTCCCAAAGTACCCAGTTGGATGCTGAATTTAGTACTTGGATACAGGAGACAATTTGAGAAAAAGTTCTCTTTTCTGGGTGCTCCTCACTGGCCTGTTTAGCATAAGTGACTTGTGGGAATTGCACATCTGAAGCTTTGAGTGACTGAATGCCAACAGGTTGCTTTTCCACAGTCTTAAGTATCTATGGGGCAGTTAGGTAAGGTAAGTGTACCTAGATTTCCAAATAATTACAGAAAAAAAAACAAAAAAACAAGCTCATTAGATGGTATCTGCAAAATATTTTTCATAGTAAATTTTATTAACAACACTGTCATTTGGTCTTTATTTCTCCCTAGATCTGCTTCAAGAAAGAAATAAACAACTTTTGCATATTTTTGATTTTAACTTTCATCTATTTGCATATTTTATATTATTGCTCTCAAGTCTAACAAGATATATTGCATAGTTCATAAAAATGACTGGAATCTGATCTCTGTTACATCTGAATAATAAATAACACAAGACTGCCTTACAATGCAAGCAGCGGTACAAGCAGAAGATGTAAAAATGATCGAGAACTTGAGTTTATGGGAACACACAACTAAGGGGAATAGAAGTAAAGAAAAATTAATCAAACCTGTTTGTGAGGAAGCACAGAATAAATCTGTGTGGGTTACTCTTCTCCATCAGGCTTGTGTAATTGCATTGTTTCAAAACTTGTTTGCTGGCTCAGTTCACAAATGTGTTCAGGTTTTGGAAGCTTGCTGTTTTGCATTTGTGAGCCCTCTCCAAAAGCTTACACAGTGCAGTCATTTAGAATGGTGCTTAAAAATATTCTCTAAACCTGGCTCCATATCTGCTTGTGATACACAGGGCACAGCTGAGAGTGTCGGGAAGGGAAGGGAAGGGAAGGGAAGGGAAGGGAAGGGAAGGGAAGGGAAGGGAAGGGAAGGGAAGGGAAGGGAAGGGAAGGGAAGGGAAGGGAAGGGAAGGGAAGGGAAGGGAAGGGAAGGGAAGGGAAGGGAAGGGAAGGGAAGGGAAGGGAAGGGAAGGGAAGGGAAGGGAAGGGAAGGGAAGGGAAGGGAAGGGAAGGGAAGGGAAGGGAAGGGAAGGGAAGGGAAGGGAAGGGAAGGGAAGGGAAGGGAAGGGAAGGGAAGGGAAGGGAAGGGAAGGGTCCTTAAAAAATTTACCATTAGAACTAAAATTTTGTAATCCCAAGGATCTTTCTTTCTATATCTCTGTATTATGGGAATCAGGTTAGAACTGTTTCTTTTACCCTACAGAGTATGAGAACTATTCCTTATTCGTGAAGCTTTTTGAAATTCCTTTCTAAGAGAATTCAGATGAACAGGTTGCCTTACAGGAAGACATAGTAGGTGTCTTGACAAGCCTTGGGAGGGTAATTGTTATATAACACTACCCAGTTTACCACTGGCTGCTGTTTCAAATAGAAAATACTGAGTATGCTGAGGGAGAACACATTGTAAATTCATGTCCTATCTCTATCAGCTGTTTTTGCTGATCATGGACAGTCAGCTAAACATCTATAAAGCCTCTTCAGTCACAGAGCTGGAAAGGGTACATCTGAAGAATGAAAAATATGCTGGCAGTGTGACAGATCTTCCTGCTTGCCAACCCATCAAAAATGGTGCTGAGTGTATCTGAAGGAGGCAGATGATGAATCAGTGAGTCAGGCTAACAGAAGGACATAAAGAAATTGACAGTTCTGTCAACTAGCTCTTGGTGGGAAGCAATTAGGTTATGATGAATAAAAGAAATAAATCATGCAGAAACTGTAGACAATTAATTAGAAGAAACCTCCCCCCAAAATACAGAATTGCTGTAAACTTTCAAAGAGGAAATACAGATTGCAGTGTTTCCACTGCAAAATTAAAATGAAGAGACAGAACAAAAATGCACAAACATCTGGTGAAAACTCATAATTCCTTTCATTCACCTTTTCTTCCTGTCTGCCCAGTCATTTCCGTTCTCTTACCCTCCCTCCATCTCCAACTTAATTTGGATTTTGTTACAGAATAGCTATCATGACCACTCAGAATAGAAGTGAAGTACTCGCATAAGAGCAGGAGTTCAGGAATATCAAGGCCTCTACAGCTGTGGAGACAAAAGGAAACGGAATAGTGAAAATGTAATGGGAAGTCAGTATTGGCCCAAAGATACAGAACAGTACCTGGGAGTGCAGAATGTTGCTCTTGTGGCTTTTGAGAAAGCATGATGGGTAGGACATGAGAATTTCAGCATTCCTCTAAAGCACCAGACATCTTTCTCTTTCTCTGAAATCTGTCTCTTTCTCTCAGAAATAGCTTGAATAGTTACAGTGGATTACACTGGTCAGATCTACAGACTGATTTTTCTTACTTTTTAATTTTTTTTCAATTACTAAACAGAATCATGACTTCTATTTCTCATCCTCCTAAGTACAACAAAGATGGGTAGCTGAGAATGAAGCTGCCTGCCATTTTGTATTTTCAGTATTAGAATCAAAGAGGACCAAATCTGGTGTCAACAACTGATCATTTTCTACTATGAAAACCCACTTCCTTTTTAATTTCATTTCATTCAGAGAAACAAGATTTACAGTATCATAGAATATTAGTCATATCCTAAAATATAGGGGGATCATCTCTCTATTAAAAAAGAAATGTTACAACAGGGAGGTTAAATCTCAAATGTCCCATTCTTTGTTAAGATTAGCTCATAGTGCTTTTAATTTTAACTTCTTCAAATTTCTATATGGGTTTTGTCAGCATGCCTGAAATGTGATGACTTGTTAATACAGAATCCTAAAGAAATTTCTCTTTTGGAAGATGTATTTTATCAGTAATTTTCAGATTATATTATGTTTCCATAATGTTTGGTTTGATTGCAAAGAGTGCATTTTTGTAAATAATGAGTTCTTTAAAAAGCTTGGCTTCTTAATATTCCCTATTAAAAAGGATAATTTTCTATGATATTTGGCATATCAAAATGTGTTTAGCTGAAAATTTTATTATATTTTGTTTGTTTGTTTTTGCTGTTTTGTTTTGGTTTTTTGTTTTTTTTTAATTTTTAAATCATCTATCATCCACCTAACACTTAAAAATACTAATAAACTCCTGGTACCATAGACAAGAAAAAAAATAAAAAAAAAAAATCCATTCTTGTTTCATACAAAAGTAAACATCTATAAAACAAAGTAGATGCAGAACCCTTGTCTTTAGAAAACATTGAAGCTACAACTAAATATATTTAAAAAAATAGATTCAAAACCAAACACAGTCAAAACTGATCTAGACAAAAGAAGTCTGGCAAACTGCAGTACTGTGGTTTTGCAAAATTATTGCAAAACTTTGGGAATTTTGCCAGCAGTAGCAAGACTGGGTGACTGTGAGCTACTTTCAGGTTTGTTCAATTTCTGTGTTTTGGGTTTGGGGTTTTTTTGTTTCAATTTGGGGGCTTGGCTTTTTAATTTTTTCATTTCCTGTGATTGAAGGCCCTTGCAATCTTTGAAAAAAAGATAACAAAAAACCACACAAAAACCTACCTAAAACTTTACATCTGAAAGAGTAAATAATCTCTATATGATCTTTGACTTTTTAACCAAATAATGATTAAAAGATCAGATAGGGACAGGACAAGACAACTTTGTTCCTCATTTGTTTCTCATATTTTAATTTCTGACCCTGGGCAGGTCTCTTCCTTTTATAGTGTCTGTATTTCATGCCTGTAGTTTTAAGGTGACTTACCTGACTTACTAAACACTCCTTCTCCCTTATTAACCACAATATGATCTAGAAATCAGAATCTTTAAATTCTACATTTAAAATTAAATACTCGTATGATTTTCCTGGCAGTAACTTAGGTGTGTCTGTGAGTGCCTGTGTTAACTCAGTGACAGAATCTTCTACTTTCTCTAGTTCCTGTCTTCCAAGTGGAACATTCCTGGGTAATAAGAATTAGGCCCCACTGACATCTGCACCAATTGATAAAGACTGCAGTTATGCACAAATACATGTCTCCCTATCCAAATCCATCATTACTGTCTGTCTCCTCTTGGCAGTAAGTTGGGCTCTTCTCTGGTTAAAAATCCTGTTACCATCCTAGCTATGGTGGCAATGGTTTCTCTTACTTCACTACCACACCAACCATCACCTAGGCTAATGAAGTAACAATGAACAAGCATTTACCAACTTAAGCTCACACAGAAATTAACTACTTAAAATTTAATCCAAAACTTAGTTTGTGTAAAAGCAAATCACTATTATACTATATGAAATTTGTGCAGGACAAATTAAACTGTCCAGATTTCAAATAGGAAAACTCTGTGTATCTAACAATGAAAATCACTTGCATAATTTCTTTTAAATATCTTTTTTTTTCTTGCTGGGTACATGTAAAATGCCGTAGGCTGATTAGATCAGTGTTTACTTGCAGAGAGCTTCCAACAAGTAGAAACATGGGATGGAGGTGGAGGGCAGTGTGAGGGAAGTCTTCATCTATAAAGTGAGTTTGAAGGACCTGAACTTGGAGACATTAATGTTTCCCAGATATTTCATGCTTTCATTATCTCGCTTCTGCCATAGAATTTCTCAATATTTTATTTTTATTTTAGATTGAAGTGTTAACTCAAAAATTTCTAGACAGCTAACATGAATATAGCTTGAGTGAAGCATGATGTATTCATGTACATTAAAGCCAGAAAAAAGTAGACTTCAAGGTCATTAATCATCTGTATTTCTCATCAAGACATTAGTAGGTTGTACTCAATACTGTACCTCTTGTTCAGAGAAGATAGCAGTAGCAGAAGCAATCGTCAGAAACTGATAACGGTTTAAATTGTGCTTTCATAAAATGAGAAGAGTACAGCAAAATGTATGGGAATCAAAGAGTAACCGAAGTCATGTTCTTACTGTGGCAAAGATTGAATCATGTTAATAAGCCAGCCTTACTCTTACTTACAAAATTTAAAAAAAAAAATATTTCTCCTAGGTTATTAATATTCTTCCCTTTCTAAAATAAACATAGCTGATACATATATCAATAGCTACATGTCTTGGGAATATAAATCTACTTTTCCCACTGGATGCCACTGTTTGATCAAATTCAGGCAAACAAAATCCTGGAATGATAGTGAAAATTTGTAGCTGAAAAAAGCTGTTAATTCAAATTAAAACATAGGGTCTTAAGGAGACATTTGAAGCATGTTTTATTAAAATGCCTGGAGGACAATGATTGTGGTTTTAGTAAGGATTATACAAAATTAAAGATTGCATGAGGAAATAAAAAGAACTTACAGGGTATGATAGAACAATGGAAAAAATTAGTGATATATAAAACAGAACTTATTTGCCAAATAAGAGATAATTGTTTCAACATCTTACTCATTTTGAGTATGAGTTTGTAATTTGACATTAACATTGACTGATGAGGGACTTTCCACTAACATTAAAATATTTCACAGGTGAAAGATCAAGTATGTTTTCTTTGTTATAATAGAATTAGCTTAGAATGAGCAGTTTCAACCATTATTCAAATTTTATTGTCACTGGAACCAATAGAATCTCACCATTCACTTTTAAAGGACATCATCAGACCAACATGAGTATCAAGAACATATTGACTTCATCTAACTCTTTCAAGAAGCATTGTTCAAGTGGCAATAACAGTATTCAAACAATGGTAAATGCTCTAGTACAAAATAAGAAGTGGCCTCTAAAATGTAGGTTAACAACATGCAATGCCACCAAAAAAAATATTGTAAGAACATACCAATAATAGCAAGAGATATGAGGAAGACATGAAGAAAAATCAAAGACTGCAAGTAAAATTAATTCAGTTTCTGGAGATTAATTCTGATAATAAGGAATTATCTGAAATGTATAATGAAATATGCAAGGAAAAGATGGTGATAATATTGTAAATCTTCCATTGTATCTAGATTACTATACACTAGTCATTTTATAGCATTTGAAACTCTGCTTTTGCTCTTTTTTAATATAATTTGAAGTATTACACAAATTGTGACAGCAAGACAATGGTTTAAGTATCTTATATGAACCTTGACTTTTGTAAGTACATTCCAAAAATGTTCTACACCTAAGTAATTACAGTTATCTTATAGCAGAGACATAGAATGGGGATATTTTGTGATAAAATGAAATAATCTTTCACATTACTCTTCAGTCTCTTAGACATTATTAGAATATTAGAATATTATTTTCTGATCTCTTTACATTATAATGCTCCTAGAATTCTGAAGAATCCATCATAAATCACTCAAATACATTCCTAAGGCTTGCTTTACCATAGAAAGGAGCAGTTGACTCTCCTAATTTTATATACTGCTTGAAGACAAGAATAACAAAAGCCTACTTATTTCAAGGGTGTGTATGTAAGCCCAGCCTTTATGCAACACTGCAATTCACTGAATCAGGACTTGTTTTTCCAGTTTACTTTAAATGAAGACTGCACTGTAAACCTTGAAATAATTGTAAATTCTGGCTAGCATAGTTCCATGATACTTTTTGACAGTGCCTTCTAGCATTCCAAAACAGAAAACTTTTGATTATGTTGCTTGGAAGCTGATGCAGTATGTCTGTCTTGAGCCTTTGATCAGCAGAGGAAATTCTGGCAGAGGACAGTCAGTTTCATGGGGATGTGGAATAGTAGAAGCTAAGAATCAGTAACAAGAAGGAAAGTGACATGGGACAAAAAAAAGTGGAAGACAGACTCAAACAGAAAAAAATGAAATGTTTGGTTGAAATTGAAAAATAAAAAGAGAAGAGCAAAGGAAGAAAAAATGAGAAACAAAATTATAAATGTTTTATATATCAAGGTTTTTTGTCTGTCTGTTTGTTTGTTTGTTTGTTAAATAACTATTCTTCCCTGAATTTATTCTGTGTGGGTGGAGTTTTGGAGGGGATAAATGATCTCAGGGAAAACTAGTGAGTATGCTCTGTGTTTTTGTCTATATATACACCTATGTGTGTCTATCGGTGTATCTATGAACATGTGTACATATCTAACTATTCTTTTTATGGAACACTGCTCCACTTTCCCTGAGAAGCTGTCTCTACTCTGATTTATTTCTATATTTAATTAAAATTTTGTGTAACTAATTAAAGGAAAAGAAAAGGGAAACTTTGGATATTGTTTCATAAGGAGGAAAAAAGCAAAAAGAGTCATACATTTGTGAACATCTACATGTGATTGTAAGGCTAAAGTAAAAGTCTTCCAGGCACTCATCTAAAATACATAAAAATAATTAGCAGCTCATTTAAGGATGCTGTAAATGGCTCAGTTAGAAACTTAAAATATGGATACTGCCAAGAAGAGATAAGTCAATAGAGATATCCCATCTGCCTTAACTGTGAGCCAGCCTTGAGTGCTAAGTGCCACCTTGAGTCAAAGTCACAAAGTTAAAAGACCCTACAGGAAGCAGGCACAAATGTCAGGTGAGAGCTGGTTTGTGTCAGAGGAGCTTCAAGCAGACAGAGCAAGCTCCTGTTCTCCTGGAACTGCACAGGTGTCTAAAGCCCCTGTCCCAGGTTTGCAGAGGTGTGTGCCAGCAGGGAGCTGTTCAAGCCTTACAGGAGGCATGTGACAGAGGACAGCCCTGGTGAATAAACCATAGCAGGGCCTGAGAATTATGCCCGGGGAAATCCGTGCTGCCTACTGCTGCCAAAGCAGGCAATGAGGAGGCACCAGTAAGGGTACAGGAATAGGGAAGGAAAGAAAGATGGTGTGGACTTAAATCTGAAAATATTACTGTAGATTAAATAGAGTAACAGGTAAGAATGGGGTTGAAAAAATGGCATTTCATTTGACTGCAAAGCTTCCCTTTGCTCTTAAAATCTCAAATAAATTAAAGAAAAAAGGAAAAGGACCTGTTTCTGAAAATATTCTAGTGAGCAATTCCAATTACATGAATGCATAAATACATATTACAAGGCTGGCAATACTGGAAATGGCAAAATATAGTGCGTGAATTATCAGTGTAATTGTTGAAAAACACTTCTGCACATCTGAAATATTTAAGGAAACTCCTTTTGTATTACATTTTCTTTTAAAGTTCATAAAAACCCCGGTTTAAAATGAAGCCGGTTGTGAAATAGTGCTATGCAATTGGACTTGGTTTACTTTGTTTACGTACAAAATAATAATAGCTTCTGTATTGTCATTATTTGACAAAATTTTCCCTTTGTGTTTTTGTTTTTGTTTTTCCTTTTATCAAAGATACTACTTAAAGCAAAATCTTGACTGGCACACCTTGTCATTTAAACATATTCTAGGCCCACAGTTTCTCATCTTAACCCATAGTCCACTTTTTCTGCTTTTGTTTCCATGGTTCGTTGTGGTTGTCTTAATTGCTTACTTTAAAGACTCACTAAAAAGCTTCACCTGTAACCATGGAAATTGCAAACAAAGAGCGCTCCCTAGATGATAAATGAAGTACAGTATTTCAGATTTATCTGTTCTTTAAGGTAATTGTTAGATTGAGTGTGGTCAATGAATATGGTGTATATGAGGACAGTAGAAAACAGAATCGCTTCCATCCTAAACAAAGATATCCTTCTGTGGTTTTTGTGACATAACTAGAAATAAATTGCATTTCCATATGCTTTCTATGACATTCCATATGCTTTTGTTGATGAATTCTGGTTCATAATATGTGATGATGAGAAAATATAAGTGTATATCATGATTTTCTTTGTAAATAATACATTTTCTTGAAAAGCTTGCCATTTGAATTGAATACTATTAAAAACAAATTTCTTTAGGATGGACCTATGAATTTAGTACCAATTTGTTCCATCTTAAATGCAGTTTACTTTAAGTATTCTAAAATATCAAAACTTTCCATAATACTATTTTTGTCTTTGGTATTGGGAGTCACTTTGATTGATGGAAGGTAAGAAAATTATCCTTCCTTTATTATTTTTTTTCCTGAGTTCATAACAATTGCTAGAAGACATAAACTATCATTTCATGGGACTATTATAAACAAGCTCTATTTTTTCTAGTATTTTTTAACACATGAAGAACAAAGCTTAGGGCACATTGAATTTCAGGTTATTATACCAAGGCTTTAAAAAGTCTTCTTTCTTTGAAGTCTCTGCAAAAATATGCTTCAATCATGGTTAAAATTAAAATCTATTGCAGGGCTTCAATATGGGAAAGTGGATATTTATAGAAAGGGTTAGGGAGAAGATATCTTAAGAACTTTAAAATAAATTCTGCTCTGTGACCTTCAAATACTAAACATAGTAGGAGATCTGTCATTACATTGTGATGACAAAGCAGCAGCCCTCTCTCTGACCAAACACTCTATAAAAACAAAAATGTTTTGCAAAATTTCTTTTCCTATCTTAAACTGCCTTGTCTACCCAAGAGAGTTGTTTAATCTGTTAGTACTCTAAGATATTATACAAGCAGATAAATTAGCTATAATCCTTTCCCCTGAAGAGTTTCATTACACATATGTACAATCATGTGAGAGTAGGTGAAACGAAAGAATTAAGAAGGAATAAGGGGAGAGAAGGAAGGACATCAGGTATGAAATCCTCAATTTTAATGGTACTTTGGATAGCTTTCTATTTAGATATTTATCTTTCATGGAGGAATAATACAATTTGAAAAAAATGAAAGCTGTGGAAGAGAGAAAAAACCTATGAATATGAGGAGGAAGAAAGAGTATGTAGCCGACAAGTAGCCAACAACAGCGGAGAGAAGGATGTGATATTAAATGTGTCTTTAAGTTTTGGAAGAGAACTGGTTGCAGTCATTGGTTAAGAGACATGCATAATACACAAAGTTGATCCCAGCTCCAGAGCAGGAGACCCTAATTTCTGTTGGGAGAGGTAGTTTGAAGAAACAGAGCAGAGAAAGAAAAACAGCAATAAGAAGAAATCAGATTCAACTGCCCTGCCTGTTTTTCTGAATGTCTTCATGCTGATAGAAGTTAGCCTGTCTGAGAGTGATGTTTTCTTTCTTGCAAAAGATATCTCCCAAACCCAAGGTAATTTTGCATTAATTGCCTTTTTTTTTTTTAATTTTTTTTTTTTTTGGTATTTTTATCTCTATGTTCACAGCCATGCGATGATTGTCCTCACATACCAAAGCTGTCAATTCCCCCAGCAGGTATTTATACACTAGTGAAATACCTCTTAAGCAATTCTGTCTCCAGGCAAAACAGATCCAGTGTTTCAGCCTCTCCTCATACTACAGGTGAATGAGTCTCTTGATAGTGATCAGAAAAGATTATTATCTTTGCGGTCCTTCATTGGACTGTCCCCAGCCCATGTCTTGAACTGGCAAAACCAGGACTGAGAACTGTACTCCAAAGGTATTTCACATGTCATGGACAGAGGGGAAGGGTCACCTTCCTCAGCCTGTAAGAAACACTTCTCCTTATGCAGCCCAGGAGGCTGTTGGCGACAAAGTCAAACATTCAACTTGGTTCCTACCAGGATCACTAGGTCTTTTTCTGCAAAGCCCTCACCAGATACCGCTACCTCAAGATACACTTGACATTTCCTTTTGTTGAAATGTGTGAGACTCCTCTCTGCCTGTTAAGTTCCCTTTGAATGGCAACACAATGATCTGATCTAAGCAACATTCCCATTGTTGTATCTTCTGGAAACTCATTTTGGGTGCAGTATATCCCATCATCACATCATTACTTAAGTGAAAAAGTATTGGTTTAGTCTTGACCCCTAGAGCACACCATTAATGACTGCCCTCCATCTGAACTTTGCTCCACTAATAGATCCACTTTTGATCCTGGTAGTTCAGGAAGCTTACAAAAAATTTCAATGTCCTTTTAAAAAATGTGAAATTCAACAATTTGTCAATGGAATATTATGACATTGTGGAAAACCTTGCTGAAGTCAAGTTACACAACATCTACCACTCTGCCCTCATCCACCTTGTCAGCCATTTCATCATAGAAGGTGATTATCAGGTTGATTAGGCATGCTTTCCCCTTCATAAATCCATACTGACAACACCCAAGAGCCACCATCTCATTCATATTTTAGTGAAGGTTTCCAGGATTATTTGGTTCACCACCTTCCTGGGGAATGAGATGAAACTCATCAGTTCAGTAGAGGGTCACCAATCCTCCTTCATACCTTCTTGAAGATGACAATGATCATTACATTCCTCCAAGCCTCAAGAGACTCCTCCACATGCCGTGACCTTTAACAAATAACTGAGCAGCTTTACAGAGCCAGGTCCCTCAGCAGGCAGGCTTCTATCACTTTGGGTCCCACAGATTGCGCTTGCCCGGATCTGTTTTTTTCAGTACTGCCTAGGATTTGACAGGGAGCCGTGATTTTTGACAAAGTCACAACCCCAAATATTTTCATACAACCCTATGCTTGCACAGTGTGACTGTGACCAGCCACAAATTACACTTTACCAAGAATGACAGAAAAGGAAAGCAAAAACAGCAGCTGCCACTTTTGTCAGTATCATACTCCACACGTTTTCATTTGACTTTTAGTTGGCAAGTTTCCATTTGTTGAAACTGTCATGTCCATTTGCTCTCTGAGCAGCTGCTGATGGTTCACATTTTTGCTTTCAGATCAGGAAGAGCTCATGTCTGAAAATACAAAGAATTTTCCATATGTACCTATATGTAAATAAGTACACAAATATTTATAAAATTTAATACTTAAATATAGAAAAACTTTACATATGTTTATACATTTCATTTGTATATACTCAAATATGAAATGTAATTATATGGATTCATAAAGGTTCATGTACAAAACAATCTGAAGTAAAAGTTAATGGGAAAAATAATTAAAGCTTAAACATAAACAGAAAGTAATTAAATGAAGTAAAAAATTTTGGGCACTCCCATGTTACAAGGTTAATGAGCTATTCCAAATGATTCCTCTTGGATCATGCTCCTTACTGAAATCAGTTTCTTGATGAATTGCTCCCAGCAATAATCATCAAGGCCAGGTGGGTTGACATTACAGAAGGTCTACTTAATCTTGCATTTAGTTTCTCTGTGTACACTGTTGCTGTGTTTCTACCCCAGACAGCACCTAAGTACTGTACAGATGCTCACTTATTCATTCCCTGACCAGTAGGGAGGAGAATCAGAAAAGAACCCAACCTCTTGGTTTGAAATAATAATTTAATAATTGAAACAAAACCAAAATATTTTTATTAATAATAATTCTAATGAAAATAATAGAGAGGAATAAAGCCCAAGAAAAAAGAAGAGATCTCGAATAAAATTGCTCAACGCCCACTGACCTATGCCAGTCCATCCCTGAACTGTGACTGTCACCTCTTCCTGGCCAATTCTCATGACATGCTGTGGAGTATCCCCTTAGCCAGGTTTTTTTTTGGTCAGCTTTCCCAGCAATGCTCTGTCTTAGCTTATTTTGCACTTGCTCATTGGCAGACCATATGATACTGAGAAATCCTTGACTTAGGGTAAGCACTACTCAGCAACAAGCAAAACATCAGTGTGTTATCATCGTTATTCTCATGCCACATCCAAAACACAGCACTCCTTCTAGAGAAAATTAACTCTATCCCAGCTGAAAAGAGGGCAATCATATACCTGTATGCACATTATATCAGCCCAACTTCTGAGAGGCAGAAAGGAGGAATTCCCTAAGCTGAAAAAGTCCCATGGTCATAGATTTGAAAGTGAATGCTGGTGTGTGTCTTGGGGCTGTGTGTTGAAGGCACTGTGAGCTCACCGTGCTTCAATGCACACTCTGAGCCCTGATAAGGATGACAAGCTCTGTTGAAGGCTTCTGTCATCCCATCTGATGGTGTAGGATGAAAAGCAGACAGTCTCTAATGAAACCCTAATAACAGGAGACCAAAAACTCTCTGTGAAAAATGATTAGTGAGTTTTATCTGAATCAAACATTTATCTTAATCTTAAAAAAATATAGATCTTTAAATTGTTCTTTAAACTGAAAAAAACCATAAAACATAAAATCAAGCAAAATAAAACCTGGAAGTAACAATGAATTTTCCATATAGAGAGAAATTTCAACTAAATCTCTGCTAGTTACAGAGCACCAGCTACCCAAAACACAATTTTCAAGGGAGCTGCAAGAATGTTTTCAATTTGCCAATCATCATAATTTAAAATATATTTATAAGCACATTCTTGCTTTTTTTTTTTTAAAGAAACAACACAATTTGTGGTCCCCAAGGATTTTTTTCACTGTATTTCAACAAATACTGACATTTAGAAAGCTCTTTTTTTTGTAAAGTTTATTCTATTACAAACCACATACTGTGGTTTCAAACATGTTTTTTGCATTAGATAGATTTATCACTGCAGTTATTTAGTTTTTCTGTAAATCAGACCCACAAAATATAACAAGATCTAAAGTGTATATTTTATATTTATATGGTAGCTATGGTGTACAAGAAGCCCATGCTGTGTCAGTGAGAGATAATACCCCGACACACTGCGCAGAAAGATGAATCCCCTGAAGTCTGAGCTGTTAGCTTTATGTGGGACAGCAACTATGATGTTGTGGAATATTAACAAGATAAAATGGCAATTGCACATTTGATTCCCCAAAAGTAGGAAACCTGAACAGAAGCAGTAGGAAATGAGCTAGAAGAGAAGCAGGGAATGTGTCTTTTGTTCCCATAAGGCAGACAACAGAGCTCACAGCCCTGAGTAATACGTGACTTGTGAAATACTCTTATTTGTTCTCTCATTTGTCCAGTGCTAAAACTTCTGGCCATTTGTTGAGTTAAAATTATTGATGTTTTAAAAAATATAAAAAACTGTGTCAAGTCATTGGTGAACACAATTATATCATAAACCAAATTTAAATATATAAGTGCAACACTTTTCAGACCACAAATTAAAGGTATAACAATTAGTGTTGTCAGATAAATTTAATTTTTACCCATAAAACTTCTTTCATTTACTCTGTTTATTTCATCTTCCTTATTTATCTAAAAGATATCATCTAACCATAGAGGAATAAAGACATCTATATGAAATTATTTCTCTTTGTTCATACTGAAAGAAAATATATATATATATATATTCTGAAGAAGAAAAAATATTCTATGATTAGACGTTCAAAATTGATATGATTCTGAAAATATTCTTCAAGATAAACAACCTATCTAAATAGATAAATATTTGTGGATTTTAATATTTAAGAACTCCACACATTTGCAACATAATAAACAACTAACAAATAAAAAAATAAATATACTTTTTGTTTATATATAATAAATGCCTTCTTTCCAAATCCTGATATATGTACCTCTGACTAAAAGCAGAAAAAAAAAAAAAAAGCTACATCAGTGAATCCTCATTTCTTGACATAATAAAAATAATTTCAATTTTCAGGTAAAGTAGATCTGGTGTGTTTTTGGATTTTGTTATTTTTTGTTATTGTTGTTGCTGTTGTTGTTTTTTTGTTTTTTTTTTCTTTTTTGTGGATTTTTAAATTATAAGAAAACTAAAACAAAGCAAAAAAAACCAAATCCACAAAAAAACCAAACAACAAATAAATAAGAAAGATATTATCTCAGTGACTGACATGTTAACACTTGAATAGAGAACCAGTTGCAGTTGCCCACAGTCTGCATATTGGTTTCAGTATACTTAGAAAATACTTTCCATAAAAGTATACTGGCAGCAGAATATAAGCACATTAAAAATAAATATTTCCAGAGCAGATTTTCTTGCTTTATAGGTGGTGATATACAGACAAAAATTTACCTTTATATTGCATCATGTGTTCTGCTTGCTGTAATTTATTCACTGAGATATTTAGGTAAATGCACCTGTAGATGGGAAGAGATCCAGTCACTACGATACTGCAGAGCTGTTGTTCCTGTAGGGTGTTGTGGATACACAGGGCACAGGCTTGGAGACAGTGCAGTACAAGTAAAATGAATGTTCAGTAGTCTTCAGTCCAGGCAAGGAATGCAATTGTTAATACTGCTAATATTCAAGGTTTGCTCTCTGTCAGGTCTGAGGTAAGTTTACAGCTGATATGTCAATGCAGTGTGGGTATTGTGTAAGCTGCTGGGAGGATGAAATGCCCTTCATCACCTATGCATCTGTGTTGTGACAGAAGCATATTTGTGTTAATAAATTGTTGCTTTTCGTGTTTGTCTTCTCCTAAATATTGATAATTCAAGCACAATGAAGCAAGCCTAACTACAGGTGTGCCTAGGAATAAATTACATGCACACTCTCCCAGAGAGATATTGAATAATTTGAAAAATATCAGCCAGAGTCACTTTTTTTCATCATGGTTTTGGGGTTAGGCTTTCTTTATCACTTTACATTTATGAACAACTTTTAAAAAATGATGTTATTAAATATTAGGAGTTTCCTAAGTCTTTATTCTAGGTTCCAGAATTTGAGGGTTTATGTGTCCCAAGAGTTTGCTTTTTGTCCTCCTGTCTAAGCCCTGAGCCTACCTGCTGTTATATCTGCAACGTCACATTTTTCTGAGTGCTAACACTTTCTAGTCCTTCATCTGATTTCCCCAAGATTATTTTGGTCTTTTTGAAAATAAAAAAAAGGCCAAACCCCAACTATTTACAAATACTTTCTAGGAAAAGTGAAATCAGCCTTAACATGGCCATTTGAAGTGTTTTGAATAGTGTAAACTCTTACTCGTGGTGGTGTTTCTGAGTCACTGACCTGTGTTGGACACTGCATGTTGAGATATGATTTTATTGTACATGCCACACAAAAAAACATGACCTTTATACTCCTTTCTTTCTACATTATTAACCGTCAACTGGGCTTCTGGACTGCTGCTGCAAAGTGGGTTTTAGGACAAGAAAGGATAAGAATGTCATCATTGACTGCTAGCATTGTCTGCTGCTGTGCTTGGAAAGAGGCTATCACCCTGAGAGAAGAAAGCCCTAGTGATACAAAGCTTTTACTCCTTCTCTACAACATCCTAGTAATTAGTCACACTGATAGCAGCTCAGAAATACGATTCAAGCAATACATTCCTGTGGAACACAAAAGCTCTTTACTTATTCCAAGAGGTTTATGTAAAAAAAATCAGAATACAAATGGCATATTTAAAAAAAAAAACAACTTTCAGCAATATTCAAGCCGGAAAATTATCTACTAATACTGTCCCCACTCTTGTTGGTTTTACTCCAACAATAATGTATAATCTGGCTGGAGGAGAAATATTAGTCAAGCATACATCTACACTTTTTGTCATGAGGATGTAAGGAGTGCTCTCTTTACCTGCCTTTACACACTCCACGATTGATATTCTTGGGATATGTACACTTAATAAACTATAGGATGCCTTTTAAAGCTCTGACCCAAGGGCATAAATTTGTTTTAAAATTACTGTAGTGAGCAATAACTATTAAAGTAGCCAAAAAAGCCCAGAACAAGAAAGCAACAGAAAAATATAATTTATGAGTTTTTTCTAGTAAAATATATCGTGTGTCCAAGATGCTTTGGAAAGAGGAGATAGTATCTTTTCTGCTGAAAAAGAAGAAAACAATACCACAAAACCCTTAGCTGATGAGAATAAACCTCTTTGAAAAATGTTCTTTCCAAAGATTAACAAATCAATATGTACAACAAAAACTACACATACCCATAATAGTGCAGGTTTTCTGTTTATTTTTAATTGAAAAAGTGATGCATGGGAAGGTTTTCATTTTAGTTCTGGTGTATAGGTGATGCACTAACAATATTTTTCTCTTAATAGCAGTTTCTAAGTGGAAGTATCAACACAAATGTGATTGTGATAACCTAAACTCAATCCTTATTTTTCTAGTTTTGTACAATGAATTCTGAATTCAGTGGATGGTTTCTTTGTAAAAGCTGAAGAATAGAGCCTGATTTTAACAGCTAGGTGTATGGCTGGAGGAATTATTTGACTTTGATGACTCTATTGACATGTATTGATTCACTCTGGATTTATGGATAAATAAGTTAGATCTCATTACAAACTAAAAAAATGTATTCTAAAAAGTTTATTTACACACTTAGGAATGGGGCTGGTGTGGACAAAGCAATTAATCTCAATTAACTTTGGGCATAAGTCTCATCATTCTACAGATTCTCTAGAATGGTAAGAGTAGTGTAAACTCTACACCAGCCTTAGGAAGCATTTGTTTTTCCTCAAAGATTATTCAGAAAATCCAAAATGAAAAGTGTCATAATGTAAGAACCTTAGATGCTTTATTCAATTTTTTTTTTTCCTTTTTTTTCATATAATAAAAGCTATTGGCTGAGGGAATATTTTGATGCTGTCACTCAGTTTTCCACCTGGATGTTTATTGGATGTTTATAACTACAGATACTCATCTCTGGACCTGTCATTATATTCTCCATATGTCTTATCTTAGTAGGTCAAACTCTGAAAAAATGGATATTCACCGTAGAAGTCATTCACTCAAAATAATGTGGGTTAAGCAATGAGGCAATTTTTTGACAAAAAAGCTCTGACTTTGAGAATAAACCCTGTAAGATATGGAAAAAAGGCATTAGAAATGGAAGAGACTTGTTATGTCATTTAGATACTCTTTTCTCAGTTAAATAGTGCTCCCAGTGGTTCAAACTGTGTGTAGTTTTACATACCTTATGCAGACATTATATCAATGGATAATCCAAACCTTTGAATGCTATTGGTACTTTGGGAAGATCATCTCTGCTAATCATATACTATCATTATCCTAGACAGAATTTACAGAACTGAAGCTGGAAAAAAGAAATTTGCTCTCTTTTCAGGTGTATTTTGGCACTGAGGAGCAGATATATACTGTATTTCCTCTGAATGTCCTTAAATTACGCACACATATTCCTTGGAATGACTGAGGGAATACACTTCATCTACATTCTATAGTCATGGAAAATTTTAATTACTTTGCTTCTCTTAATATATTTTTATTACTTTCATAAGGATCAAGGAGCATCCTCTGTTGGCTAATACAACACCTGATTCTGTTGTGCTTCTCGTTTACTATTGCCTTGTGAATAGGGTAATTGACAGTGTTATGAAAAGGTGTGGGTTCAATTCCTGGAGAGGATTTGCTTTGTTTAAAATTTCTTTAATTAACATCTACCTTCTTCTTACTGGGATGTGACTAAATTAATTTTTAAGTTTAAATTCTTTTCCTCATATTTCTAATTGGTTCTAACCCAGGAGCCAGTGAGCATGAAAACAGTAAGGAAGACATTAGAATAACAAAAGAGATATCTGGGCAAACTCTTCTAGTTTTATACAAGATATAGTCCTATTATATTGAAAGAAAGTCCTTTAAACACTGAATTAAGCTTTTGAAGGAAGATTATAATTTGATCTGCAGTTTGAGCTGCTGAACAAGATTTGGGTTCTGTCTTATGATTAAGGATGGTATTAATAATGTGAAATAGAGCTGCTGTAAAGGAATCACTTTCTTGTTTGAGACAGAGCATGCCTTGTACTGGATAACAGAGATCAGCACTTTTCTGTGAGTTCAAGATAAAATGTAGGCAAGGATTACCTTAAGCCATTGTGAATTAGTTCTGGATGATCAAGGTCAGTCATGATTATCTGGCGGGTTTCGTTATGATTTTCTTTCCTACATAGGCCTAGTCATTATTGATTTCAATGCTCCTTCTTCCAGGCCAAGAGTTAAAGTCTTGAACAGGCTTCTCACATGTGTAAGCAGTAGCATTTACCTACTCATACATGAGTAAATCTGTTGTATCATCATCTCTCACAAACGACATAAGTATCATCATCCCAGAAACAAAGTATCATTCAGATTGCTTCACCTCAAAAAGGACTTTGTAGAATCAAAAAGATTCAGAGAAAAGGTGACAAAATTAATGGAACTACTTTCATTCACTTAAAATACAGTCAAACTGCAAAACTCCTTACCATGGGATGGCTTAGATGTCTAAAAAAATATACGTATATAAACTCAAAGACAAATAGAATATGTTATTAGATGGCAAGGTCAAAAATACTTACCAAACTTTTGAGAACTTACAGGACATAGGGATCCAGTTTTATCTGAGTAGAGGTCTTTGGTATTTGATATAATTTTGATATGGTCCAACTCCATAAACTTTACTAAAATGGGAAAATTACCAAGTTGTGGAAAAGGACTGTGAAAAAGTACATGGCATAGAGTTATGTAAAATGAGAGAGCTGATACAGGGAGAGTTAGCAGCTCAGGGGTAGGAGAGGAAAAACACTGATAGGAGAATACATAAAATCCTAAGGAAAAAACTCCCAAACAATGAGAAGACAGCAGGTCAGGAGCAATGTGTGTCAGTCCATTCAAAGGTGCAGTGGAGGCCGACCTGCCTGACCTTCCTGATAGCTGAGAATCCTCCAAAAACCCTCCAGCTACTTAATTGGAGATGGTGAACACATTGTGGGTTAGCTGAGTACCTCCTTTGACCTAAGTATCTATCATATGTGCTACTCTTTTATGTCTACTTCTACTTCCGACTTGTGCTTTAAAAAAGTTTGTGAAATCTCTGTATGAAGTGAAGGTGCCCAGAAAAGATGATTAAGAGGGGGAAGGGTACATTACCTTTTGAAAGATGCATTCTGTACAGAAATACATCTCATTTGATTCTTTGGATGTTGACTTTCCTCATGTGCTAATTCATAGCAATAGCTGTCTTAATATAAAAAAGGAAAACAAATAAACAAAACACTTCCATTAATTCTAAATTTCATTTATCTAGACTGCTACAGGACTTGTTTCATGTCCACCAAGGTTGTAATAGAAATTTTTTCCTGATTTGTAATTAGCATTAGTTTTCTCTCAATCCTGATAAATGCCATGAGTCCAGAATCCGACATGTCCCAATTCATATTAATGTTATTTTTACCTCATTCCCTACAATAAGATGCAATTATTTTGCAATAGCAAATACAGTTTGAAAAAGCAATGACTATTGAATTAGTTGAACCCTAACTCTAAAGTAATTTCATAGCCTGTCTTTCTTTAAATGACATGAACTGTTCTTATCAAAAAAATATTTCAAGATACTTTTTTTTTTATTTTAGCAGCTACTTTTGATCATCACATGCAGAATTACAGAATACTTCTAGAAACCTAGTAAATAGCTTTTCGCTGAGAGGTCTCATTTTATGTTTAGATCAATATTCATTAGATTATGTACTTTTTTTCTATTTAGATATTACAACTGGGATATATTCTGAGAAAAAAGCAGTTTGCACTGTCACATGTGTATTGTATTTTAAATATATTGGCAATTTTGATGATCCTTAGTGCAATATTTTAGCATGAGATATTGACAAGTGTATATATAAACATTTTCCCTTCATGCATAGTTTCATACTAGCACAATTATTCAGAATGTCTTCACTAATATATGTTAACTAATTATGAGATTTGGAGGGCTATTGTTATTCTATTATCTATTGTCTCTTTTTTAAAAATAGAAGTATAAAAATAATTATATGACCAAGTATTGGCTGCACAGCTGTGTCATGTTCCATCCCTAGAGTTGGTTCAAAGAGACTCCTGAAAGGTTAGATGAACTTCTGTATGTGTGTTTTAACCTTGATGAACCATGCACTATACTGTAGTGTTACAGATATCAATACAATTATTGACTCTGATTACCACTGATGGTTTTGTAATGGTTATTCAGAAAATCTTTTTGGCCTTTGACATAGAAATGCAAATCAACCCCTACATCACTGTTCTCAAAGTTACATTACTTCAGGACAGGACGCTCCACTGTAACCAGCAGTAAGTCTTTGCATTTTAAAAATCTGCTCGTCCCAAGATTCCCTACCAATCACAAAAGCACTTGAGGCTCACAAGTGACTTTGCTGGGAAGAGTACTTGTTTCAGTTATTGTTTAGATTTCCAGGTTCAGAAGTGTGACATGAATTCTGCTTTTCTTAGCTCAATTTTTTTCCACTCACAACATTTTATTTTTTTGTGTAGGATATACAGTTTTAATTAACCACACTTGTAGCTTTAAGCTTTATCTCTCCAACAGTCTAAATAATTAAAGATTTAGCAACTCTCCTTCGAGAGTTTCAGCTGAGATAGAGTTAATTTTCTACTTAGTATCTACTACAGTTCTGTGTTTTGGATTTAGTAGGAGAATATCAACACACTGATGTGTTTGTTGTTACTGAGTAGTGCTCAAGGGCTTAAGTCAAAAGCTTTTCTGTTTTCCATGCTCTGATGGTGAGCAGGTGCACAAGAAACTTCCTGAGAGAACATTACCAGCACAGGTGACCTCAACTGGCCAAATGGATATTCTGTACCATGAATTCCCAGTATATAAACTGGGGGGAAGTTGGTCAGAAGGAGCCGATAATTGCTTGGGGACAGGTTGGGCACTGGTCTCAACAGATGGGGAACAAATACATTATACATCATTTGTTTTCCCTCTGAGTTTTATTTCTCTTCTCTTTGTTTTGATACTATTATTACTACTGCTACTACTACTACTACCACCAAGAATAATAATATTTTTATTATTATCTTTATTTCAATTATTAAACTCTTCTTACCTCAACCCACACCACCAGTGATCAAGCGTCTTCATGGTATTTAGTTATGTCTGAGGTTAAACCATTACACAAATTCAGAAGTGTGATTGTGTTTTTCACTGTCTTCTGCAATCCACATCAGTTAAATTGGAAAGAATTTATAATTTTATTCTGAGGAATGGAAAACAGTGGATCTGAAGCCAGTAGAGCCCAGGCAAGAGTTAATAAACTGCTTCAAATATACTCATTTAAAATGCAATTTACTGCTTTCACAAGCAAGTTCATTGTAGAAATGTACTGACTCACAAGACAAAAACTAAACTACTCAAAGAAGCCACTTCTGTTGGTTATCCTTTAATATTTTTACTTGACCTTTCTTGTGATTCTCTAACTACATGTTTAATATGAAAGTGCACTCCTCCTATTTAAAATTTTCTGAGGTTTGAGTCCTAATTTTTCTTTAGGTTACTTATACCTTCCTTTATTTTGGCTTTGTCAGGTCTTTGGTTCTTTAGCCTCCTTATAAGTGTGTTTAAATTTCTGAATATTTTAGCACAAGATAATTTAATTTCTGAGTTGGATAGAAGAGCTCCTAAATCTTTGCTGTTTTCTTTTTTTTTTTTCATTTTATATTCTTTATCCTCTAGAACTTTCTCTAAAGAGTGTTCTGTGTGAATTGGATTTTCAAGGTGCTATTTTTCTTTTACATTATCAACTAATAAAGCCCAGAATTGTTCTGCATCCAGGGTTCTCACTAGGGGTATGGATGATCAACTTGTAAATGAACTCTACCTGATTAAAGAGTATTCAGTATTAATCTCATGGGTTCCAGATATGTATCATCTCACAGCTTATTAATATCTCTTATCTTGAGACAGTTGAATTTTCTCTAAACCAGTGTTTGATGATTTAGAAAAAGTAATCCAGTAATTTAACAGCCAGCTTGGAAGAATCATATTAAAACCCTCAACAACATCGTAATGAGTGGGCTGCTGACAATATAAACATCAACATAAAATCATCCTTTCAAAATATTTCATACTTCATATCTTTTAATATTATGCCTACTTTATGAGTGCAGGGATTATTATTATTAACATTAATATAATTAATAATATTGACATTACTACTACTAATATAGATATTATTCACAGTATTCTGAACTTCCTTAAGGAATTGTGAGACAAAACAGGTTACAAAACTGATTCTGTCTATCTTGGAACTATAGAAGTAAAAAGAAGATAAACAAAGTCTAGAAAGCAGGAAAGTAAGATTGTAGAATTGCTGATAATGGACATGTGATGAAGGTCTGAGTTTCATGGATGAGTTACAACACAAAGTTAAAAGCTGGCAAGCTGGGAAATGAAGATATGGATCAAACTCACACATATTCATGTATCACATACTCAGATTTTTAAGAGACACAGAATAGTAAAGTGATACACTATTTAGATTTACATTAGATAATTATGGTATATGACATTAAGGATTAAGTAAAAAGTAATTCTACCTGTTGGTACAGCTGTAAACACAGAATAAATAACATCTGAGATAGTGACATCTGAAGCGTTTTCAGTACATAAATATTGTAGGCATTTAGAGAGAACATTTTATTTTAAGTCAAATTTTACAACACAGAAGCTGAGAAAATTGCACTTTAAGAATATAATTCTCTATAATATATAATTCCCTGTGGTTTTTAGTGGAAAGTTTCTACTGTAGCAGAAAAGTAATAAAAAATTTGAACTTCTTTTACCTACTAGCACACAAATATTTCTATAATGTTTAAGTGGCTACAATGCTGATTGACACTGTTCAGAAAGAATGTTCAATTTTAAAATCATAACCTGAAATGAATAAAAAAATCAGATACAAATTGTAAGAAATAAAATTTGAAATAAGATATTGTCTCCTATAACAAATCATATTTTAAATTAAAGTTGCATGATAAATATTTCAATACAGTGTATTTATCTCACATTTTTCATTTTCAGTGATTAGAATGACTATTTGTTGTCATTTACACCAAATAATGAAATGATACAGACTTACTTGAGCATTGGGAATTGCTGGACAGTCAACTCAGTTATCTCATGGGAGGAGTAACACAGCAAAAGGAAAATATGAAAATGAGCACTCACATGTCATGCTACTAAACAGCCAACCCCATTTTGTTGCAGCTGCATAATAGCATTTTGGACACAGTCCACTCATCTTCCCATGTAAATGACTTAGAGATGCAGCTGCTGTCCAACATGTTTTCTACTGGGACCATTTGTATATCGGGCCACACAGTAGAAAAATTAAACAAATAATTACTGTAGGAACTGGGACAGGTTTAATTTGGTTATGCTACAATCTTTATCTGTTTGTTAGTTTTTTCTTTATATACACTTATTACTTTGTAAATTGTCACTGTAAACATATTTTTAACAACCCTTTCTGCCTTTCACAGGACAACAGAATTCTAATCAAACAGCAACCATACAAATTATCTCCCTATAGTGGTGAGCAATGTCACTGTAGTCCTCCTGCCCTGCCTGTCCTTGCTTCCAATGTCCATAGTTTCCTTTTCCACCTAAGTTGTTCAAGAAAATCTTTGCTCATCCAAGGTGGGTTTCTTCCCCTTTTCATTGACCTCTGACACTTTGGGATTGCCTTCCCCTGCACTCCTAACAGATGTCTCTTAAAAAGTAACCGGCATTTATACACATCAGTAACTCCAAAGGTAGGTTACCAGGGACCTTACTAGCTAGTTCCTTTAGCAGCCCAAAGTCTTCTCTGCCCGTACCTAGGGCAAAAGTTTTGCTGGCAGCTTTTCTCCTCTTACCCATGATTTCAAGCTCAACTACTTCATGATCATTGTGACCAAGGTATCCACCCATCTTAGCCCATGAGTCCCTCTCTGTTTGAAAATAAATCTAGAAGAAATCCTGTACAGATGCCTCTCTTAGTATCTGCACCAAAAAGTTATTTCCAACATATTTCAGGACTTTCCTGGACCTGCTTGTAACCACTGTATGTTATTCCCAGCAGATATCCAGGAGATAAAAGTCACCCATTAGGGCAAGGACAGGGTAGACTTTATTTTCTTTTCCTTTTATCTTTAAACAAAGTCTCTCAGCTGTCATCACTGTTGCAAGCCCCACACAATCCAATCCCTCCCTCAAGTGCTGTACCACCTCCCTGGTTTGTCTGCCTTCTGTGTCCCTCCAGAGGAGCCCGTGACTGTCCATATTTAATACAGAAGAATCTGCTCTAACACACATAATGCATATACCGTTGTATAAAAAAATGGAATAATATGTTCTATTAAGAAACTAATACATATTTTATATAGTAAATTGTTTCATCAAGTTATTTAATTATTTTATATTAAAAGACACTAAATATAGATCAAGAAAATATTTTATTAATTAATAAAATATATTAAAGTATATTTAATATATCAGTACATTACTAGAATTTCCCCTCATGGCAGGGTCTTTGGAACTAGATAATTTTAAGCTCCCATTCAACCCAAATCATTATATGATACTATGATAAATAATAATTAGTTAATGATTGATAGAATGTATTTTACATTATGTAATAGATAATGGATACTATATATTATTCTAGTCTGTTTTTTTGTGAAGTCACAATGCTTTAAGCTCTGTGCTTTCAGACTGTCTAAAGTATTTCTGAAACTTGAAGTTAAACACATATGTAGGGTCTTTTCCATGGGGCACAGCTAGTGCTACTCATCAGATGAAAGTGAACTGTTTTTCTCAGACATGCCTGAAGTTTTCTGGGGAACAAGCCACTGAGTGGTGGCTAAAAAGTCACTACAAAAAGTCCAAAAGTTTTGTTGCTAACTTGTGAGAGTGGAAATGGCATCTGTCAAAACAAATTCCTGTGAATTCTGTTCTTTTTAATAAAAATGCACATTTTTAAATTTTAATTATGTATAAAAAAATCTCCTTATGAATTTAAGCTAAATAAAGGCTATTCAGATATGTCCCAAAGTTCATCTCATCTATAAACTGAAATTTTTCAAGAAAGATTTTTTGAGTGTGAACTTTCTCACTCCTGAAATAAGTTGTACCCATTATCTAGATATTCTTACAATGCAAATCAGAGTTTTGTTTTTTAATGTAAAAGTGGCTTAGAATTTTTACAATGATGGACTTATTTAGCGATGAACCCACTGTCCAAATTATCCTTTTGCCCTTTGAGAAGGACTGTAATAAGTGATTCTCTCTGACAGTAGATAAAATAGATTTGCTCATTTACTGAGACCCTCATTAATTTCCTACTCGTGACACTAAGCAGAAGTTTTTGCTATGTAACCCAAGGGGTGCTTGAAAAATAATTTTTTTACTCTCTTAATCAGGAGCAGATTTGGGATGTGTAGAAGTCCATGTACTCGCTGATGGATTCAAAAAAGCCCAAAGAGCAGCTGTACTGATGTGGCTTTGAAGTGGCATTCTCAGTACTGGGAATGATAAGCTGTTTTAGTGGCCCCTATTTGTTCCACAGAGTTTCTCTGTTTCAATCCTATCTCATACTAGAGTTAACATGGTGTGGATACTGTATTCATATGCCAACTCACTTCACTAGAAGTAGTGAATCCTTATCTGAATAGGCAAGTAAAAATTGAAACAGCTCTCAGGCATAATCCCTGTCTTCTCTAGTGCTTAAATAATAAAAGGACTGTAGTAAAAGAAGAACAGTGCTAGTAGCAATGAAAATATTATACAAATAAAAAAAAAATGAAGATGAAATAAAATAAAATATAAGCAGAAAAGCTGACATATTTGTTAGAAAAAAGTGGAGAAGAGTGTAAAGAGAGAAATTATAAGATAGTTATGTAAGACAAACCCATAAATAATAATATATTTTTTAAGAACAGAGGTATTTTTTACAGTGAAAGAATTCAATGAGTACAATAAAATAAAATCCATAAGGTCTTCTTGAAATAATAACAAAGGTTTCCCTGTAGCATTTGCAATACTGTTATTTATATAATTTGTACATAGTAAATGCTTTAGATACTAAATTCTTTAGTTTAATCATTTGCTCAGGAAAAACAGATTTAACAACTGAGCACTTTAGTAGTAAACTACTTTCATCAAGCCTACATGAATCAAAGACACTTAATGTATTTTTTGGATATGTTACTCATTCTAGTCAGACTCTAAAAACAGTTTATTCATCTTACATGAAACCATTTAGGATTAACACACATAGAGAAGAGCTGTTTACATACAGAGAGAAGCTGTTAACATGCATAGATAGGAGCTGGGAACAAATTCTCCCTACTTTTTCCAACGTCATCTTTTTTCCATACTAAAGAGCATGACGCTGACACTTGAATTTGACAAGTCTGGCACTCTCATCTGTACAATCAACCAATTTTGGAATGAAAGATGGAGTTGCCTATTCCTTCCTCACAGCAATTTTACTCCCACTTTTTTGAAGAAGGTGCTTGATTCTCTGAAAACAGAAGAGAGAAATCAGTCAAAACTCAAATAAGCTAAGTATCTTTTCTAACAACTAATATTATTTATTAGTTGTTAGAAAACATAAAAACATAAAAATATGAGGCACTTGTGCTACCTCATTACTTAATTATTTATAATCATGCATCCTAAGTTTTTCATGAAGACATGATACTGTAATAAGGGTGAGCATAGAAATAAATGACTTGAATCTGAAAATTTGGTTATCTAAAAACACCATCAGAAAATAAAAAAAATTGCATAAAAATTTCTTATCAAAATTGTTATGAAACTACATAGTGTAAGGCAAGGAACAGGTCTCACAGTACCTGAAAGAAAAAAATATGTGAAATACCTAGGAATAATCTATTGTAGACTTGTTTCATGTGGGAAAAATATGCAGCTTTTTAATATTATGTTGAAAAAGAAGATAAATATGTGTTGCTATACTTATCAGGAAGAGTATCTTCCTCCTCATCTTCAATGGAAAATTCAAAATATCCTGTCTGCAAAGAATAAACAGAATATTATATGAGCTTCTGTCCAGTTTCTCAACAAAGGCATCAGTCATTCATCACTGTTTATAATATCAGTTTAGAAAATTAAACTACTTGCAGAGAGTTAAGACTCTTGAGCCAAGTGATTCACCGTGTCTGAACTCTCACAAGATAATTGTGAAATTTACTGAAATTGTATTATCTATGTGTTGCACTTATAAAATAACCACATTCACTCTCTTATCTGAAATAATAAAAAAATTTATTCGATTCTTGCCATTATCGGCTCTCTTTGCCTTTCTAAGAACCACAAATGCTTTTCATGAAAGAGTTCTGCACCTTTATTTTTCTTCTCCTATCAACAAGAAATCTCTACTCTTGCATTTTCAATTTTCTGTGTCACAAAGCTCATCACAAAGGTACTGCATACAATTATTATTATATACTGGTGACTTTTTCCCATCAATATTCAAGTAGGTAGTATCATTTATTATCAGCATGTCCTAACTCTGGTACTTAATTAAAAAATCAGGAAGAGGGGGCCTTTTTGGTTTCTGTTCACACTGCTTTCAGATGTGTTGGGAGGGTCCTGGCAGTCATATGTCGGAGGCATGGGCGATGCTAGAGCTGCACATGGTCCAGAGGCAGCGTAGCACAACCCTCCCATGGAGCAGAAAGCACAGGATGTCACGGTACAACAAATACAGACACATACCTTGCTCTGCTTTTCCTCACTACATCAAGCACCACTTCTATTCTATGTTGTCAGAGAAAAATTTTGTGAGCAGGATATCTCCAGGCAAAGGAAAAGGGAGGTTTAAGGTAGAATCTCATGAAGCACTCCTCTCAGGTACATTTTATCATCACAAAGCAGCTTGCTCTTACCCAGCCTTTAAAAGCGTGGTTGAAGATCCATGACCTGTAACAAAACAGTGTTATTTCAGTGGGATTCACAGAGTAAAGAGGTTTGCTGTTGTAGCAAAGGGCAAACCCAGGTGAAGTGAAAGATGCATTCATTATACTAGACACTGAGCAGTACTGGAGGCAATAAAATACAATTCCTTCTAGGAACAACTTGTCCTAAACAAACCAGACGTACATAAGTTAAACATGAAAACAGCAGCAAAATTTTCTTACAGAAAATTAAAAAAAAGTCCCAACAAACTAACAAGCACAAAATAGATGCCACTTAGTTGTTTTGGAAATGGGAGTACATTTGCTTGTTTTCAGTCAGAATATGTTGTCCTTCATACCAGGAAAAGGTGTACACAACCATCAAAGATTATATGTTTTTTGTAATATGGCAAGGGAAAATTGAACATCAAACCAGGAGACCTAAATCCTCTGTAATTTGAAGTCAGGGAAAAATATGATCAAGGATAATGTTACACCTTTAACCAAATCTTCAGAAAAAATATCCCTTAAAACATGAATGAGTACTCAATTCAAAACTGAAACTAATTCACATCAATTACCATTTTAAGGGGAATTTTAGATGAATAGTGCTCAGCTTTTTGAAGTGATTTTTCAGTAGACTGATGAAAATTCCCAAGAATTGAAAAGGAGCTATTTAGAACGCTCTATCTTGCTTTACTCAGAGCACGAGAACAGATCATAAAATCAGTTATATTTTAAATGAAATTTAAAAGTGAAAATAAGATAACATCCTCCAAAGGCAAGATTCACAAAGGTGAAATTATTGTAGGTCTTTGTGTACTTCATTCAAAGGTATAAATAATATCAGCTTGGTACTTGCTAAAGTGCATATTAATAGGAGTGAGTGGCACATGTCATGGAGAAAATAGCTATAATTGTTAAAATCGTGTAATACTGGGTTTGTGGATTTCTGTATAATGAAAAATTTCAATCTGTTAAGATGCCAGTTGGGAATACCAAAAATGTCAAAAAATAAAATGTGATGCAAGGTGTTACACAGAATTTAATTTAATGTCAAGGTAAACACATTTATTCAGTATTGTATTAGTTCAAATGACATCACAGCCACTAAATATCTTTATTAATTTTTTGTTCAGCTTGAAGTATGGACTGTTGCAGAATATTTTCATGATAATGATAAATATATAAATAACATTACATTCATCTATGCTGCATCTAACCCCAAGATTAAAACAGCAGCAATGTCAGAGAGATCTAAAAAGATAAATATACCTTTCCCTTCCCTTTTTTCTGATTTCAGATGAACAAAAGTTAAATAACCTTCTCTTACCCAAACAAATTCCAAATAGCCCCCAAAGACAATCAAGCTGATTTTTATCACAAATATTTTCATTGTCTGAATGATATTTCAGCCATTCAAAACATCAGGTTAATGTACACAATAATTTAACACAAATTAGTATAAATAAATGCTTTAATAAAAATCTTAAATAATTTACATATTGAATAAACACATTATAGATCTGTGAGAGGGAAAGAAACATCAGAAAGAAACCTGAACCAAAGAAGTCTTTTACAAAAAGAAATACAATACTGGCAAAAAATGAATAATGCATTTTACAGTAAAAAGGTTGGAATAGAGGCAATAAAAGACTCAGAGAACGAGAGAGGGAAAGGTGGCTTAGGCAATTGGCAGTGAACGTAAACAGCACATGGGAAGGTTTGCCAAAGGAATAAATAAAAATGACAAAGTTAAAAGTGGAGAAGAGATTGAGATAATGGGGATGTGTGACCTGTGGAGTAAGTGGGGGACCATGCACTAGACTGTGCAGATTAGCACTGCCCAGGAAAAAAGGAAGTTGGAAGAAATGTACTTTGAGGTGTCTATATTCAAGATATCTACATTGATGCAACCAGAAAAGGATGAAACTGAACAAGATATCTGAGGTAGCCTGAAGGAAAAAATTAATCAACGAAGGCGGTTTTGAAATTAAAGATGGTTAATGGGCTGAAACCTTAATACTGTGGGCATTAAATGCACTCAGAGACTCAGGAACTAGAAATAACCAAGAATTTTCCTAAACAGTGAACAAATTTGGGAATACTAATGTGATTTTTGAGCATTTTACTTTGGAGATCCTCTTTGAAATTTTAAAAGGTGTTTAAGATCATTGGTTTCATTATTTTGAGGAAAAACAGGTAAAATTATCTATTTTACCGGTGTCACTTGAAATTATAATAGGATTTGTGCCAAGAACCATGGAATTTGGGAGACATGAAAGTTAAAAGTTGGTTGTGTTGTTAAAGTGGTGTGGCTGGTTATCAGGGCTGCAGCTATGTGCACACACATCCTCTGCACTCAGGCCATTCATTCCCCAGGTGGTACAACAATTCATTAGTTACTCATCTGCACAGACAAGATAGTGGGATGATGAGTGATGGACTGCCCCATGAGGAGGCTGAAATGCTGGCTGCCTTGCAACAAAGCATTGGATTAGCTGGTACAAGAGCTCTCCAGGTAGGAATTCTGGACGGACTTGAAGATTTCCTCAGGCAGGACCTTCCATGCCTACATTGAATTATATATTTCAACATGTTGATTTAATTTCTGTGGAAAAATGGACTTTCTGAAGACTCCTAGAAAGGTTATTGCTGCTGGACTGACCAAATCCTACATAGATAAGACCTTTACAAATAGAAAACGGTCGAGTAAGACAAGCTTTTGCATACGATTACCATAGTTTGTGTGAGGTTTATGAGGTTTAACAGCAGTGGGACAGATTGTGTCTGTGATTGTGAGCTGGAGTGCTCATGTGGGAGCAAAAAGCAGCTGGTTACGAGAACTTGGAAACTGAGTGGAACAGCAGGGTGGGGAATCTCACCCAATCCAGCTGAACACAACACTGTAAGAACCCTTGCAAAGGAAACTTTCACCATCTAGACAGTGACTGAGAATATAGCTCGGAGCATTCAGTTGCTTGTATAAGCACTCCCCTATTGGAAGATCTCAAAAATTCAGGATTTTTGAACAAGTTATCTGTGGTTGTGCAGCAAATTCTAATTAAAGGGAGGTAAAAAATCCCAGATACCTTCTTCTGAGTATAATGAACAGTATGGTTGAAGAAGACAGATTGCTCTACCCCTGAAGCCCAAAGCAAATTGGAATTATCAGCTTTCAGATACTGTTACTTGTTTTTGCTTTTATTCCTAAAAGGGACAGACTGACATTCAAACTCTTGCATTATTTTTATTATTTGAAATAATAATCAGTTGAAACATTTTCATGTGTAAGTATGATTGCCACTGTTATTACTAAAGTGTAAAAAGCAGAGAGAAAAACTGGCTAAAAGGTATTTGTGAATGAATTTGCTATTGGCACCACCGGGTATTAAGACTTTAAGATAATACATTTAAAGATACTCATCTAGATTCCTGAGTCAGATGGAATATTCGCGGCGTATGAAGCAATGTTTTGTAATTTATGTTTTTATAATACAGTTCCTTAAATCATTTCAGTGCAGGTACCCTGGCATGATAACTATTTTCTTTGCAAAGAGCTGGGACTTAGAAAAGAAGATGATGCTAATAATTCAGGAAAAATTCCTTTAAGAACTTGGGAGCTGTAGAAGATCCTCAGGCAAATAGTCTCACTGTTACAGTATCATAGTAAATTGTTTAACAAGAAAAGATAAGATCTACATAAGACACCTGGATGTAGCAGACTGTCCTCAGGTTAAAAAAAGGGTGAGAAAAATGCTTTGTGTGCCTCTGCTGTCATAAAACAATAGGGAGATCAACACATTTAATGAAGAATCTACCTGTAAGTAGCATATGCAGGTCCCATATCAAGAGGAAGGGGCTGGAATAGTCCTTTCTACACACTCTTTGGTCTGTGCTCTTGAGATATGACTTTCTTTTTAGTTTGACTCTGAATTTTAATAGGCATTGAAATGAATTGTTGCTTCAAATCATTGACACCATTAATTTAAGTAGACCTAAAAGACTTTTCAATGTTAAAACACTTCTTTACCAGTAGAATATGAACAGCACCTGTTTTCATCTACTTTCTCATGTTTTGTTTTATTTTTTGGGATTTTTCCCCCCATGGATGAGTGTAATGTGGTTGAATTGAATTTTAAAATGTAAAATATGTTGATATCTTCATTAGGCAAAACTATTTTGTAAAATGAAATGTATATGATGTATTTTTTAAGATGTTAATGTCATATTAAAGTTCAAATGAATAAATCAGGTAGAAAATATGATATATTTCATTTTATAGTAGCTGGAAAATAAATGTTATATGCATTTCATAGATTTGAATATAAATAGGACTTCCAAACCTTTTACAAATGTTTGACAATGTATTTGAAAAGAAGAATGTGATTGAAATAGTGTCTTTAATCTATTTAAGTGTAATCATAATTTGTATTATGTTCTGCAATTTGACAACACAATTAGTAATAATCTTATGGCTAATTTCTAAAACTATCCAATCCGTGTAAAAAAGCAATAAAGTTTTCATTTTTTTTAAATGTAGGTGAGATTAAAAATTACATCTGAAATTGGGCTTTGATTCATCCTTGCTTTCCATCTTGAAGATACCTAGAATGAGAGGTTTCTAATCTCACTTCTTCTCACTATCCATGAAACTACAAGAACTTTACTTCATAACCAAGGAAAATAAACTCTTTTTTTTCCAGTTCTTCTCTTAAATTTCCTCCTTCAATCACTCCTCTTTTTCCTCTACTAATTTGTGAGGCTGGGGAGGGACAGTTGAATAACTTTGACACAGCTCATTTTATGATGAAAGGAATCTCAGCTAAAAAATTATTTGACATTTTACCTTAAAAGAAAGCCATGTAAAAAAAAAAAAATATATCAATGAAGATATAGCTTAAATTATTTTAATCTGATTTGTTGAAGGTCTTGAAATTCAAACATTTTCAGGCAAAAGTGAAAAATATTTTCATTTTCCAAATGAAGTTAAAACTTGAAAATATTTTGGTTTGTATATAATTAAATATTTTTGTCTCAAACCAAGTTATTTTTCTAATGTTTTCCTTCCTTGTTTATATTTCTTGCAAAATTTGTAAATGAAGCAATAGCTCAAAATGAAAAAGTGTTGTGAAAATATTGAAATTAGCATTTAAGCTGTTTTCTTCTCTCATTTTGCTTTGTCAAATCTGGTAGAAATAGCATGATTTCACCAGCTTTTATTAATCTCATCTATGAATTTAGTAAGAGAGTTCAAAATTCTTAATGGAAAATACTGCAGCTTTCCCTTTGTAATAGATAAAATGTTTCTCTTTCTAATGCCATATTAGAAATGATTTCTTAGAATCAAGCAAGAGATTTAACAAACACATATCTAAAAATGTAGAAGGGCATTTAGGCAGTAAAGTCATTTACTGCTAGATCAGCATGGTTTGTCCTTACTCAAGCATGTAGAAATACTGATTGTTTACTTATGAAGCATTAGTCGATGAAGTAATCATAATATCTAAGTAATTGGATTAAATAACTATTAATGAAATTGTTACTGATTTTACACACATGCTTAGCTGTAAAGCCAGTTTTTTCAAAAAAACATTATTTCTAGTTTTAGCACTATTATTAATTTAGTGACATATCCATCAGCAGAGATAAAATCTATTCCATTCTATTTCTATTTTTATATCACCTTCATTACTGTAATAATGAGCAGCTTTCAGTGGTGCATAAAGTATCATTAGTAATATTTTTCCATGAGTTTTGCTCTCTCTTTTCCTCTATCTAGATAATGATTATTGTGATGTAAGATTTTTTTTAGACTAAAATGCAATACATCCTTGACTAATTATTCACTAAATGGTGATTTCGTTGTTTAACTCCTGTAAATATTTGGAGCTGTGGCTTGTAGGAGGAATAGGTATGTCAACTCTCTTTATGAGTCTTATCACTGCAGAATTCATTGATCTTTTCTAGCAGAGCAGCCACAACAGTAGTTTTATTAAAGCTCTTTTTCAGCTGGATTATTTGTAGTCTTAGTGAGAACTGCTAGCCCAGACTTTCATCCAAAGATTTCTGTGTGAGCCCAGACTAAAAACCCTGTAAACCTAGCAAGAAAATATATCACGTACACCTACTGGAAGGCTGTTGATACATTAATGTCATTTTTTCTCATTTTTTTTTCAGATCTTAATCCACACACATTAAAAAAATATATATAGAGGAAAATAATTAAAAGTTTGGTATCAAGCTTACACCTTGTTATCAAAAGGTTATTATTGTACAAATGAGATAGAAAAATGCGCAGAAATCTGAATATGTCGGTGTTGTGTAATTCCCCTAAAACAGCAATAACAACACTTAAACACTAGCAAGACTTGTGCTGAGCTGAAACACGAATCAGTGAAAGCTGAATTTCAGAAAGCCTTCAGCAGCATGGCAGCTTTATTAATGCCAGGAACATCAGTAGTACAGGCAGCAGCTCAGATGCAAGTTCACTAAATCCTGATGTTCAGAGCAGAAAGCAGCCCAGGGTGATGCCATTTCCTCCGGAGATCCACCTGACAGCTGGTGCAAAGGGTCAGGTTAGAGGAAAGGTGGAATAGTCAGATGGTTTTCTTCTACAAAGAGGAAATAGAAACAAGATCAAACTCCAAAATGAGAGCATAAATATCACTTAATTTTGATTATTTGATGTGAAGAACTGCCTATGCATCTCTTTAATAGAAATAGTTACATGCTTTAGCTCAAATACCTGGAATGGCTTAATTTACTCTAGAAACTCATGTCTTAAAAGGACATCAACTCACTATTTTTTTATAGAGATATATAAAGTAAATCAGGCAGAATGTAATAAATAACTGCACTGGATTCCTGACACAAAAGGAAATTGAGACAGGTTTTTGTCTGAATTGACAAGTGGCCTTTGGTTTTGTAAAGACAATTTTACTCTTTCTAATAAATGTGTCTAAACATCTTATTATGCCTGAAAATCATATCACTCAGCTAACCAATTCTGAAATTTGGAAAGAAAGCTCCCTTCTTCAAAATTATTAAAGTCAGGTTTTTTTTCCTTTTGATATTATTTGCATGCACAATAAATTGAAGATGCAACTATTTGCAGATGAATAATTATTTACAAGACAAAAAGTCATATTGAAGATTTTAATTGAACTGAACAGTCTATGTAGAATTTGTTATACTACCTGAAAAGGAGAAAGTGAGGAAGAAGGAATAGGTTAATTATGACTATGATAATAACTGCTATAAGATTATAGATATAATTTTACGTATTTTGCATAATATAATTTACATATGATTAGAGATATAATTTTTTGTTTTTAAAAGCAATGACTTCATAGTTTTCAACTCTTCCCCAATTTTTTATTATCATGATTGTTGTTGTTTTTCCTAGAGTGTGTACTCCTGAAAAGCAAATCTATCATTAAACACTTGGTTTTGTCTCTTTACATATTCAAGGTCTGACTCCTTTAGTTCCTCCAAGATCACACTGAATTTTTTATAAAGGCTTTTTATAAAGGCTTCTAATGGCAAAGTCCAAGCGTGACTACATACTTGGTTTGGACAAATGGATCTGGAGATTCTTGTCCTGGCTTCGAATCTGAAGAGCCAGATATGTAGCTAAAAGTACGATGACTCTTCATTTGCTTGTTCAATTACCAAGTAATGTAGTACTTCTTTTGACACAAACAGAATTAAGGAAAACTTATTTAAAATCCATACTTCACCTGCATATTTAGATTTCTTCTTTTAGTGATGGTAAAGAATGAAATGTTTGAAAATGTAGAATCTTCAGATCTATGGATAACTACCTCTTAATGTTTTAGCTGTGGAGGAAAAACAACCAAAAACCAGTAAAACAATGACAGTTGAAAATCATTTTTTTTCTTTTTTATTAGCATAAGTATTTGAAGATAAAACAGAAGGAGATTTATTTTTTTTTTTCCCCACAGGGATACATCCTAAATGTTTCATGGAAGATGGGTGTTGCAGCTTCAGAAGGTAACTGGTGTTTATATGAGTAATACTGTCATCACCAGACTGTGCTAAAGAAGTTGTTTAACAGAGAATTTTACTTGATGGGTCATTAAGGAAAGACAGATAGATCTTACTCCTGATTCTTGCCTTAGATGTGATCTTAGAGAGGCTGAATGAAGAGAGATATCTCAGCGAGCACTTGACATGCTCTCGGAACACTGCTCATGCTATGACTAAGTTTACCTTCAAAAGCTTTACTTAAAAACAGTAAAATATATTTTAGGAAATTCATTTTTATCACATAAAATTACTGAGGTATTGCAGGCAATGCAGGCTCTCATTTAACTGTTAAGTGTCCAACTGAATCTATAGTGACTTTAATATACCAAACCAGGTGCTTCATGATGTCATGATCTATTATAATCTTAAGTACAAGAGACATCCTTGTAATCGGAATCACTATTTTTTTTTAGCTGAACACTTTAAATTTTCATTCTACTGCAAAATATACATGCCATTTGCATGTTCTCACAATTTCATATATTCTTAGAGTTTATGTCATAAAATGAACCAGTATAATCACCTCAGTATAAAAATGCATATTATACCACAGAATTGGTAGCTTCTGAAATTGAGATATTTTCAATTCACAAAAATAATTTAACTGTGGCTTCTTCTAGAAATTATAACGCATATTTTCTTAGAGGCTACAAGTGATGAAGCACCTATCATTTGAAGTTCTGAAATTATTTTCAGAATCTAATTTCAGAGCTTGTTAAGAATTTTCTCCTTTTTTTTTTTTTAAATTAATATATTGAAATATTATACTAGATGTCAGGTAACTCAGTAGATTAAAAAAGCACAAACCTGGTGGATACTGAGACCTTGCCTCAGGGCTTCCTACCTGTCTGAGCTGAACTGTGTTTAGTATACTTGGCTCTGGGTCTTTAGGACTGAAAATGTCCAGACACTTTGAATGTGAGCAGAAATTTGGGATAGTTTTCACTTTCATGTGCCTGGGGAAACCAAACCATGAAGTGGTGTCCTCAGTAGCCCACAGTATAATTCATAAAATAAACCTTGTCTTGCATAATTTTAAGAGTTAATCTGGATACCTGCTGTGAAAATGTCCTGCCTAAACTAGAAAAAGGACTGAGGAGGACCTGCCTGGGGCTTCCCTTAGACTGAGTCTCTCTAAAGGTGAAAGCAACTAAGTGAATACAAGATGATGATCTTAAAAATTGCTTCTTTAAAAAAAAACAAACAAAACTGCCCCAAAATTATCAACAACCACAGATATTGTTTGAAACATATATGTTGCACTATATTTATAAGTCAAGACATCCATTATAAGTTTGAAAGAGTCAGCTACACCAGGTATATATTTTTCCTTCAGCATGAGGCAATATTTAGAGAAAATAGGAAGAAGAAACACAATTTATTAAATAACAATTAAGATAGATCCTTCAGGAACCTAAGCATATGTTTGCAAAACTGTAATTTGATAGCATGTTGATGTTCCTTCCCTGGAAGTGTTTAAAGCCAGGTTGGAGGGGGCTCTGAACAACCCAGTCTAGTGAAAGGTGTTGCTGTCCATGGCAGGGGTGTTGGAGCTGGATCATTAAGGCCCCTTCCAACACAGGCCATTATATGGTGTCTATTAGTTCTCATTCTTAAAATTCAAAGCTACAAAGGTGCTGAAGAAATATTTGAATAACTGTGTTTAATTAAAAAAATAAAAATTAAAAAAAATCTTTCTTTTGGTAGACCTGAAACTATTAGTGCAAAGACTCACTTAAGTAGACACAACGGTGCACTCAGGAATTATGCTGGTAATTCTATAATTCTGAGAATATTGAATGTCAAATGTAAAGTGCTGAATATTGTTTTTGATTACTTATAAAAATGTCTTTGGAGAAAAAAAGCATATGTGACTAGAAAATGAAAAAATAGAAACCTGGAATTTGGTCTCCATCATTATTATCATATTGGAGTAAAGAACATGGAAAGTGTGTATATAGAAATTACAGGGGGTTCAGTGTGAATATAAAGATTCAAATTATGGGTACTGCTTCGTGTGTCCCATCACTTTATATTCACTTACTTGGACACACACTAACTTACTTTTAATGTAGACCTATACAGACCACACAATTGTGTCGCACCACAGAAGACATCTCATCTCTACAAAATATGTCACAGCCTTTTTTTGGTACAAACCAGATTTGTGTAAACCTTACCAAAGTCTGTAATTGTTTTATTTTCCACCAGTGAGATGGGATGCAAACAATGGTGTTGTTTAGGACAATAGTTCAGGCACTCCTAATGATGAAATGCGTCAAAAAAGTCCTCCAACACACCCAAACAAAATAACCAAAATAAATGAATAAACAAACAAAACTTCACCAGATTTTGACTTTCCAGGCTATGGTAACAAGTAAGGGTAGTCACTTCTTTTCATCTTGTAGATTAGGTTCAACTTGAGGGCAAAAGGAGTAGCTTAGCAAATTGTGGAACACTTGGGTTTTTCAGCTTTGTTCTTTTCAAAGGCTTCCTTTAATCCCATTTGAGGAAAAAGGTATTTTCTTACTTGAAACTTCAAAGATACAATTTATTTCTGAGACAACAAAATCAATATACTCTTTCTAACTGAACAGAGTATTTTATCCTGATCTTCTCATATGCTCCTTTTTTGTAATTTACCCATCTATTTAATTTTTTTTTTACTTCATGTTTCTTATAGCCTGAAGTCTCATTCGGTTTCTCACTGTTATACCCGGCTACTCTTCTTATGCTACTATGCCTAGAGTTGCTCAAGTCAGAGCTGCAAACAAGTATCCAATTAAGTCACTAATTTTTTTCCATGTGGCATCTTCGATCACATGCCACACATTATTCTTTTCAGAAGTTGCACTTAACCTGTGGCATTCCTGTCATCCTCTACCTCTGAGCAGTTCCAGTTCTCTTGATGCTCTTGAGTTCACTGTAAGGCTGCTTATTTTTTTTTTTTCTTTTCTCTTTCTTCCTTCTTTCTTTTTCCTCCTAAACATGAAGCATAATATTTACTGAGATTTTTTTACATGTACCTATATTTATTTTATTTCATTAACTCCTGTGTCAAATTCAGTGTGTCTTTCTGCCTTGGGTAGGATTTCTTTTTTTGGTCTATTAGCCATACATCTCTTACACTAAGAAGCCATTCACACTTCATATGGTTCAGACTGGACAATATCCTTTAGTTTGTTGTAGTAAAATTAAATGTAGAACTCCAGTTAGTGATTTTTTCCAAATCTTAATCTGAGCTTCCTTTAGCCTTCCTTGTCAGGCAAAAATAAAAATTTATAATGTATCAAAAACTTTGTCCAATATAATGACAGCAGGACAATTAGGAGAAGGGAAGATAACTTATTTAGGATTTTAAAGGCTTCAGTACATGAGCAGAACTAGTTATTTTGAAAATGACCATGACCACACACGTGAAAATTGAAGAAAAATAACTTTACTATATGCAAAAATTTGTAAGTCATTCAAGACCTAATGCTTTCACTGCATCTTTGATTCAATAATAGATATGTTTTCGTTGTGTTCAAAGAAATGTGTGTACAAGTCCTTGTGATTTTTATCCCTCACAAATATGTTTGAGAAGATGGGGGTTTTTCTTGTCTTTTATTTTGTTTATGAGGTTGTGTGAGTGTTTTATTTTCCCTGAAATATGTGATGTTTTGGGAACTTGTTCCTCATGGGAAATGAAAGGAGGGAATAGAGGATAAAATGGGGATAAAAAAAAAAAAGAAAAAAGAAAAAAGAAAAAAGAAAAAAGAAAAAAGAAAAAAGAAAAAAGAAAAAAGAAAAAAGAACAGGCAGCTAAGCAATAGGGCTGTTGGACAATTACTGTAACTACTACAGCATGTTATCCTATTACTGTTAAATACAAAAGTTACTGAGCTTTTCCTTACAAAAGATCATGTCAAAAAATACCTGGATTATTAATTATTAAACAGCTAAAATTTTTTGAATCTTCAGACTAGAGAAGTCCAACATTTTTGTAATAGGATGTGAACAGTGATGCTCTATTGTCCATGACAGTGACAATGCTACAGCTTTTCAGTTAACTCTGGTACTAGCTGCATTTTCTATCTGACATTTCATTTAAACTTCATCCTCTGGAAAGTTTTATTAATATCATATTTCTATGAGATCATATCTTAAACAGTGGTGTATATATTGTTTAAGATGGGGATACAAATCTATTTATGATCTTCTTTCCTGTCTCATTTAATGTTTTGCAGCAACTCCTTATCCAAGCTAAACATGACCAGTACTAGAGATGAAAATCCAAGTACTGCTGGGCTCACTAGAGGTTCTGTATTTTCTCTGAATCATCCGTAGTCCTCTAATGAAAGTTTCAATATTGGAAGACAAGAATTTCACAGCCTCTCAAAGTCTACTGAAAACCAAGACATGAATGTACAAAGGTCATCAGGTGTTTGTAGCAAAAACATTAACCATAACATATTGGCTAGATTTGAAATTTTATATTTATGTGCTCTCTACTTACATGTTCTGCCAGGTAACAACAACTAGACACAGTTGGACAAATTTTATGACCTGTTACTGATAACATCTCTCAAATGTTTACTAAATCAAATTAAAATTACTTTGGGAGAGAGAGTAAAAACAAGAAGAAAGATATATGTTGATGATTATGATCATCACAACAAAATTAGAGAAGTAATTCTCCTCTTATTTTCTGTCCACCTTCCCCATCAAGATGAGCAGCCTGGCCACATGCAGATATATCTTCTGAGGTATCAAATAATTACAAGTAGTTATATGGGGGGAAAAAGGTAATGGAGAAGATTTATGGGTTTTATTGCTCACTATAAAGTATAAAATTTCATGAGGATCTGTTAGTAGGTATATGTAATTGATTTTTTAGATTGAATTGTGTAAAAACCAAAAGAAATGGTGCCAAATAAGACACTCACCTTCCTTAATTTTTCTTTCCTCACTTCTCCCTTTTTTCTTTCTTCTCTGAAAAATTCTGTAAAAGATAGGTATTTTAAGCTTTTCCAAAGCTCTTTATCACCAGTTATGTGATTTGGGGAGAAGAACATTTCAAATCAAATGATCACTATGAAGTTTGAAAACACCTTGAAACAAGCAGAATGTGCGTAAGGATCACTGAAAAACAGTAGACTATACTGCCACCCAAAGGCTCTGTTTAATACGCTGGTTTTGTAATATACTAAAATAAGTCTCAAGGTGAAATGAAGATTTAGTTAGCTATTTCTTGGTTGGTAGTTATTATGACTGATTTTCCAGCACCAGTAATTTAATGAAAGATTCTTTGAGTTTTACTTTTAACTATGAAGTGGCTTGTGACTCTTTAGAAATAATTATTTTTAAATTTTTAAAATCCACTTCCATATTCATTCTTCACTTTTGTCAGCTAGGTTTTTTATTAAGGTGCTATCTGACTTGGATTTAATAATAGTCTTTCACATTATCTAACTTTTCTTTTCACCAAGCAGAGAGTATAAATTGATAGCCTCTTGAGCAGAATTGGTGGTGTCCATTCGGAAATAGGAATGTGTCTCTTAGTTTTCTCTCATTTGTGCAGAGTGGTTGATCTGGATCTCATCCAATAACTTACAAACAATTCACCTCCTTATTTCTAACGGGTGTTTTCATGTCCACAACATATGCATGTCTCATTTACCTAAGTGTGACATATGGCTTTCCAGAATGCTCATTTTGCCTGGAAACTTATGTGTTGTAGACAGATTTGCAAACCCTGCTCCACTCTTTTTTCTGCTGTGTCATTGAGTGATTGTGTGCTGTATAACTTGACAACCTCTTCTATCAGCTCATCAGCATAACCTGCAACATGCATAATAATTACAGCTTCATTTCAGGAAATACATGGGAAGGGGTCAGAAATGTGTCAAACTGTCTAACTTCTTCTTCCACCACATCTGTTCTACTTAGTACTTGGGCAGAGTGGGACTGCCTTATAAAATAATAATGCATTTTTAAAACTGGACTAATCTCTTAGCCATCATACTGCTCATTCAATGTTATTCTATAATGTGTCTTTCTGAAGATTTCTTTATAAAATACGATATTTTAATAATAACATACAAAAATCATTGTGATCAAGCTACCACACACACAGTCCTATCCTCCACCAAGGCTTGAACCACACAAATACAGAAGAAAAAGTTCTGTGTCAATGTTCTGTGTACAATTTAGCATTATTTTGAGGGCCGCAGATAATACTAAAGTGCCTGAAAGAAATTATTTGCAGGTTATTGAAATGTGCTATAATAATTTGATATGTTATAAACATATCACTAAAGTCATATATATAAGTGGTTTAAAATCATAATAATTTTAATTTTTTTTCTAGAATATATAAAAATTGATTTAATAAAATGTCTCTAGCAAGTTTAGTAACATTTTTGTGAATATGGCTTTAAGCTATATTCTCCCCTTTAACGACTTTGTATATGTATGGATTTTATTATTTCTATTTCCTGGGTGATCGTTAAAACATATTTTCAATGTATTCCAGGAAACCATTTTTTATCATTAGACTTAATTTTTCACATTGAACATAATGTAGGTAGACACGCAAATACATCATATGCGCCTTATAATTTATATTATATTAAACATTATTGTTAAAATCGCTGAAGAAATTAATTGTAATTCAGTTTTCTGATAAGCATCAGGAAATTCTGAAGCAAACATTACATGTGGTAGCTCTTTATTTTTCTACTTAAACCATCAAATTCAATTCCCTTTTTTTAAGCAAAAGATCAAAGATGTCTTGCAGAAGCAGCAACAAGCAAGTTGTAATTCATGCCCATAAACTAATATATGCAAATACTCTCAGAAACTGCCAGAGCCTACAGCTCTGATGGAGAGGAACTTCTTAACGTACTTAAAATTAGAGCCCTTTAAAAGTACAGCGGAAACTATCTCACAATAAAGATGCAGAGAGAAAAGCTGACATTGCAATAGACTTGTCAGAGCTGTTTTATAACAGGTGATCTGTTTTCCATTTGATGAGAAAGCAAACATCAAGGACACTGTCCTACTTGGCATTTTTGTCAAAGGTTTCAGAGAAAAAAAATATTTTTAAAGAATAACAAGCTTCTTTTTGGGATTTTGATTTTGACTGAGCAACAAAAATATTAGAAGCTACAGTGAATCAGATGAGGAAAAACTGTCTTCCATACATGTTGCTTTGTGTGAGTCCCCTGGTAGAAAAATAAGTACTGTTGTACTTTTCTTTTTCAAAAAAAAGAGATGAAAAGAAAAAGTGATAAAGGCAAGTTATTTACCAAACACCCAATAGAATAATTAAAATGTATTGATATGTTTCAACAAAAAAGGATTGAACAGAATGTGAGTCTTGTACAGATATCTGAATCACATAATTGGTGAACAAATTCTTACTTCCTTAATTTCATGTAAACAATCATATTAGCATTTTTTTGTTGTTTTTTTTTTTGATAAGGGGAGAGGGCACTATTTCACTTTTTCATATGAGGAACATGCATCCAGACAGGGTGTCATATTTTGTTTTTCAAATGTTGCTGAGCTGAAAGCATTCAAATAAGATCCCTGAATTGTAAAATGGACAATCTGGTACCTGAGAAACTGACTGATAGTCTTCAGAACAAAACCAAAAAATTCCTGCGCAGTATGTGATTGAAAAAAACTGCTTTTCTATCTCTTGTTTGATTATATATAGGTATAGTGTAGTTCTTCTGACTACTGTCTGAAAAACTCAAAATATGTCTATAATATATGCATATATGTAAATGAATGTGTATGATTGGATACATACAATCATAATTTTAAATATGGAAACAAGCTTTATTCCCCAGTGGTCACAAAGTTTCTTTGAACGTATTTTCCTTGGTTTCCTTTTTCCCCACAATCACAAATTTAGAAAATATTGAAGTTTTGGTGCAATTGAGGATTGAGAGGAGGATGTCCAGGGCTAATTTGTTACAATGATGCCATAAAGTTACTTTTAATTACTGTACTGTGTGATATTTTTTTTTTGTCATTATTGGCAGAGATTGCATAATAAACCCAGGGATATGTCTGGCCTTTTTGGTTCCTTTTTGATCCTGAAGGTAAATATATTGCTTAAATTCTCCCACATTTTCTATAAATCGTCATTCTTAGACATATACCTAGGTCAAATATTCATAATGCCCAGAAAACTAGACTAAATTTTCTTTTTTTCCTTCAATATTTTTATCTTTTAATTAATTATACAATAAGCCCCAATATCCTTCTAGTAGATGGGTCTGTCATCAAACAGAAAAATATTTAGCCATATGACTTGAATCAGAAAAATATGTTGAATTAATCTCATCACATTTGATATTTTGCCACACTTAAACAACATTTAATTCCATCTTGAGTTATAGCCTGAAAGTAAATGAAATTTTCATTCTTTTAAGAGAGCAAGGATTTTGGAGTCTGTAATAATAGTGCTGTAAATTAGATTAATGACAATTGTTTTATTTTGATTTACTGATAAAATTTTAATCAGCCCAAGAATAAACTCAGTTCTTATACAGAGTATGCTTGTAACAGGATTTTTTTATGTGAAAGCTGTGACTGTCAGCTCTCCTAGCAATATCAAGTCCAAAAATCAGGAATGTCATTCAGAAGCAAATTTTAAATTCACATTAATTTTGAGGTTAATTGTAGAAATGGATAGTTAAATATTAATTTTCATAAATTCTTCTTAGTAATACATCTTTATGATAAAAATGTATAAAGCTTCTAAAAGCAAAAATTAAGGAAAATTGGTAGTTGGGTCTTAGCTTTGTTCAAGCCTTGATGTATACCTCATATTTTCTGTATTATTCTGTAGTAGAATTAATCATAAAATTAACAGTATTAACATATTAATTAAAATAACTGATAAGTTTTCATGCTCCAGAACAGGAAAAAGCTAAGCACTTTCTTACTTTGTCAATGTGATGGTTTGTAAAGAGCTTGAGTGGCACTTTGCTGTTCTGCTCTTGACTGAGAGCAGTATTCTTTGCTTCTTCAAATCACTAAACCTATTGCAAACTTGATCAGCCTTGAAATCCTAAAGAAATCGGGCTTTGCACTCCCACAGTCCCCTCAGATTAAAAGGAGCCTTCTTGATTTAAACAGGTTTATAGCTCATTGCCTACTCCCTCAACATTCATGCTAAAAATGTCCCCCCAATTTTTGGCAAGGACTCACTCAAATGTGATCAAATTCATTGCAGTTGGACTACCACAAATTTATGGATTAAGAGATTTTGTTTTTTGTACACAACTACTTATCAAATATTTGAAAGCACTTCAATGAAACACTCTCTGGGATGAAGGGAAAGCCAAATTTTGATCCTCTAATTCAATAAAGAAATATGAGTAATTTTTTTCATGGTAGTTTTAACAGTCTGATACCAGATAATTATGTCTGATACCACTCACCACTCATTCTTTGTACAGTGATATGATTGAGTAGTGTTGCTACTCAATGATATGCTTAAGGTGCTTTAATTAAGCTTTTAAGATAAATGTTCCTTAAAATCATAATAAGATTTTGCAAACATATAGTCCTATTTCTTGTCTATACCTCTGTTTCTTCCACTATAGTTTTTTTATTTTAATGATAGCCAATAGTGCAGGAAAGAATAGCCATCTCCTAACACGATTTTAACCAAGGAAAGTGAGTAACATCAAAGGGTTACAGTATAAGACAGTGTAATATTATACAGAGTAATCAGAAGGTTTTTTTTTACAGAAGAGTCCTAAATATGTCATTAGGCATGTAAAAAATTTTCAAAAGCACCTAAGCAGATTATGTATCTAACTCGCATTGACTTTAAGATAGCCAGATGTCTTTGGGAGCTATGAAACTGAAAATATGATAAGACAGACGATGTTTGAATTATTAGAGTGGAGTGGCATCTCTAATATTATACCTAAAAGCTGATGCATTCAGCTGGTGGGGAATGAAAGTTGTTTGGGCAGAAGTGAAAGATCTGTGGAAAGACGGAATAATTTAAATGATAACTAATGAGATCTGTGCATGTAAGTTATGAATCAAATTCCTAACGCTGTTATAAATACACTATGAATACCATGGCAATTGCACAAAGTCAGTATACAGTGCTTCAAGACTTTCACTTTGATCCAGTATAATTTATTTCATGAAATTTTATAAACAATGATAATAGAGAAAATTAAATCAAAACCAGAAATGACAGCTTATCACAGGTAACACAGGATGACTTTTTCATCTTGCTGTAGTGACACTAGCTTAAAACCAAGGACAAAATGCTAACACAGAAGAAAGGGCTTGATAAATTTTTATAATCAGTATTTTGTGAATTTGACTTGCTATAGAAATCATACAACTAGCTTCAGATTAAACAGGCCTAACAGAGAGAATTTTTTCGTGTTGTTTTCAGTGTAATTCATGAAATTGTGCTCTTAGTTCCAAAATAGTGTCCAGATGGGACCATGCTCAAATATTTTCCTTTGCTTAGAAACTTTCTTCAATGCCAGTTGGGAAAAAAAATTAAAATAATCCTGTCTTCAAGATCTGAGTTCTACCCATTTCAACAGTATGTCAGATACTGGAAAATTTCCCACTGGGTTTTTATTTGACTGTAAACCTACCCACTGCCATTGGCATAATCTATAGGATCTTAAAATCATAGTACCATTTGAAAATACAAATTAAAAACTAAGCCAAATCCTCAGGTTTAAAAATTCAAGATTCAAGATCATTTGGATGAATACCTGGAATCCCACATAGACTGTCACCTTCTTCTTCTCCTTACCAGTGGAAGAAATTCCATATGTTTGTCACTGGGAAAATTTTTCTCTCATTGTCAAGGACCATATTTATGTGATATTCATAAATAAGAGATTTCTCTGTGTTTTCTCACCAAAGAAGATACGTCTAGTTGAATACTAATCATTGAATACTAATACAGTGATTTTCTTATTACAATAGTATTTTTAAAAACAGGCAAACAAAACTGTATGAGTAGGGTCAAGGTTTTCATGGTAAAATATTCAGCCAATGAGATACATGAAGCAACTCCATTTCCTGTGTCCTAACCACTGGGTCTACAAATTATATCTTCTTTCTAACAGATCTGTTATCTAACAGTATCTGTTATTCTTACAAAATTAATGAAATGAACGCTTAGAACACAGAAATAAATGAGAAATAGCATAAATTCAGAAGGTTTCTGACAGAAGTTGGTTTGACACCAGAGCCTCTTTTCACTACAGTAGGTCTCCTTTGTAAGAAAGCTAAAAAAATTTGGCCTCGAAATAAGACATGGAAAACAGAAATTCACCCTCACCCCATAAACATGCTCACATCCAGGCTTCTAATGAGCCACATCACTGATGGATTTTACCTGACTTCCTGGTTATTGATGTCATGTGAATACCTGGGGCTGCACAGGAGGCGAGAGGTACCCGTGCTCCTCTAAATTCTTTTGCCACATATTGTTTGACAGAGAATCTACATGTTCTCTGTTTAAGGAAAGAGCACTACCTTCAGACTGAAGAATAATATAAACCTTTGTTATTCTTCCTTTAAAGAGATCATTTTCCAGATAAATCAATAGGGTTTTAATTAGACTATCTTATTTAGCAAACATGATCTCTGTTTTATACTGTCACGATTTTCTTCAAATAATATCTAGCTGTGGGGTCTGGACATACTCAGAAACTCATTAGACAAAGATTCATTTTTACTTTAAAGCAAAGTTTCATACAACTGTCATGAAAATAAGCTGCCATAACTCCAGCTTTTCTTTCACCGGACTTCCCCACCCATAGACCCACATATCTCTAAAAAGAGTAGGAATCTTGTCTTTTATCTGGAATTTTTTCAGATCTTATTGAGCTTCAGAAATCTGGAAGTCTTGCACAAATGGCCATCTGCACAGGTCAAGTTCATTAAGAATGATGTATCTCATGCTTTTGAAGCAGAATCTGTAAATTTAGCGTGCTTGAGCACAACAGAAAAAATAGAGTTCTTGTCATGCTCTGTAGTGACGCAGATAATTTCCTTTGTGGAAAAAGACAAAGTAGACCAACATAGACTATGCAGGTGCAGAACTCTGGTATGAGCTCAGCTGGTTAAAGCAGTGTGCTCATAGCACCAAGGCTGTGGGTTTGATTCCTGTTTTTCTCCCTGTATGTTCTGTTCATTTAAGAGCTGGACTAGAATATCCTCGTGGGTCCCTCCCAACTCAGAATATTCTGTGACTCTGCATAGATGAGTTTCAACCTTGATCTAATAAAGGTGTTCTTTGCATGATTTATATAATCTTTTTTGCCTGTTTTTCTATATTAAGGGTTTTCCCCTCCCCATTCTCAGTAGTAAGAAAATTCATTTGAAGGAAAATGTTTCCCAAAATACTCATATTCTACACTGTCTCAAACAGCCAAAAAGTATTAACAAATTCTTTAAGATTAGGATATTGCCAGCTTGGAGCATTTTATAGATTTCTAGTTTCTCCTTCTTTCTCAGAGCATAACCAGATATGACTTTTTAACAGTTTCTTGGCTTATTTGAAGTTGTTTTGAAAAATGATGTGTTCTATCCTTAAAATTATGTGTTGGTAGATATATGATCACATTTCTTTGTATTTTTTTCTCTTATATCCTGGCTAATTATCTATCTGTAGCAGGGAGTTACATGACCAAACAAATGTACATTCACTGTACTCCCACTGAGAGAAATACAGTTGAATAACTCTGTAACATTTTAGACATCAGGCACAGTTTTCCAAGCAGAGATTTTGCCAGCAAAGACAGGAATGAGAAAAACAATCTATAAGTTTTTCTTTACAGTTAATTAACCATACACAAGTTTTGGGTTTGGTTTGTTTTATTTTCTTTGTTTTGTCTCCGGAAAATCAATAGTGTTGCATGATGAAAATCTTACTGATATATTTTTATTTTAGCTCCACATTTCCACTTGTCTGTATGAATATGATCACATTTTTCATTATCCAATTCAGGTACTTCAGGCTTCAGAATAGCTCTCTGATGCAACAATTAATAGTCAATTTAAATATAAATATCAGGCTATCTCCAGTTGTGGCCAGAATCATTGATTTAATTTCCTAATGACAGAAGAATTAGGTGATAGGCCTTAAGTAGGAATGCAAGCAATCATGTGAAACCATGTGCCAAATTGATATTTTAGCAACTCTGATAACTTATTAGGATGACGGCCATGAGATGTCACAGACCTGAATGATAAATCTTCAGTCTGCTTATTTCCTACTTCTTATTTAAAATAATTTTTCTATTGCAAAATTAATTGTCAATCGTGTTGATGGTCAGTCATCTTTAGCAGTCTTTAAATTAAGAAGCTCACAACGTTACTAAATGTGAAAAGGTATAGCAAATAACTGCACAATAAGCAACTAGAAAAAGGAGGCTGGAATCCCTTTTACATACAGCCAGCCAAAATCTGACACATGATTAAAGTTCATTTCATGGCAGGGCACAGCTCTTAAGCACTGCAGAATTCTATAAATGGAGAGTTTCAAATAAGAGGAGTAAATTGGAAAACTATGTATAGAATTTCAAGCTTAAATGCATAGGTGTCAATAGTAGCATAACAAAAATATCTTAAGGCTGAAATAAACCTCTGGCTGCTAGGAGGATTTTGGGGAAAAAGTCAGAAATACAGAGTAGTGATGAAGCTTCACAGTCATATATATGTTTTCAAGTGACTAAAAAGGGTCAATTAAATTTTAATAAAAAATTCAATGTGACTCATGCTTGTAGTCTAGATTTTATGCTTGCAGATGAACAGAGAGATTCTTTAAATGAATTAATGGCTATGCAGTTTAATTATCTCCCAATATTCTCAGTACCATATTTACCCCTGATTTTAGAAGAATAAGAATATTATATCTTATCTACTTCTGAAAGAATGTCACTGATCCAATGCAATCATAACAGAAGGACTTTTTCCCCCCTTATCCTTGTAGTACTCTAAACATTGACAAAATTGTAGAGGTTTCAGCTAATAGTATCCTTGCCTATACTCTATTTAACTGCCTAACTCTAGATTCTGTTCCAGAAAGCTTCCATAGAGTATGGTTTTTTTCTATTCTTTGTGCTCAAGAAGAGGATGCAGGCTTTTAAGATTGTGTTGAATATCAAACAAGCTGGGAATGTCCCCTGAGAGCAGTGGTGCAGCTGTAATCCAACCTTAGAATCTGAAAACGGACTAAGTGTATAGAGGAAAAAGCTCTGTCCAAAATACAGACAGTGTAATTCCTGAACAATGCTAAGAATCTGGACCAGTGTGGCATGAAGAGGATTTGTGAAACAGTGCATGAAAGCAATATATGTTGTAGAGTATGCTACTGTTGTTCTTCTCCTGCATTCTATGGCTGCTAGTGATTTTCCACATTTTCTAAAGAAACTGGTTTTGGACACATACCTTTGAAAGTTAATGCAGATTATGTGTTTTGAAAATTATACTTTCTGGTACAGAAACAAAGTGGATACTCCAGAAATGAGATGTGTAACTTCCCTGAAGCATTTCTGTCCCAGAACTCATTTACAGGTTTGCAACAATCTTTGTGTAAGGGGACCACACATCTCTTTCACTACAAAAAGAAACCAGGGGCTGGATTGGGAGGATGTGCAATGTATGGTGGCTGAATGCATATTTCAAAAGCTTCACCCCTTCCCCCCACCCCAAATCCTACCAAACTAAACAAATGAACTAAAGAAATCTTAGTTTCTCTAACACTGCATCTCTGGGCAGTTATGACATCTTAACAGATGAGCAAAAAAATTAACCTGCAAATTAAATATACCAGTTATAAAGATTATTCTTTCAGACACATTTTCAGAGATTAAAAAATACAAATAAGGCTGGTAAATCCTATGTGAGTTGAAAAGACATTTGTATTAGTAAAAGATACTTAATGAATCTGAAACAACTGAAACAATTTGAGACATTAATTCTTTCCTCAGATAGGGTTGCATAAGAATTTTCTCTGGGAGTGAGAAAATGAAAATTTTCAAAGAAATTATACCTATAATGTATTATAAGTGAGGCAATTCTAATTAAGCAGAATAATTCAAAATGTGAAGAGCATGAGTTTGAACTTTACTAAAAGGTCAAATTCTGTCTTCTGATACATGAACTTTGAAGGAATGCTTTTGGCCAGAGTTTAAGCCCTGATGTTAATGGTGTATATATTTATATATAATGGTAAATATATTTAGCAAATTTATTATTGAAACTCTGGCTCTTTAAAGACATTTCAGTCATGTGTGTTAATTGTGCTGCATGGAGAATAGGTCTTTGTGAGGGAACTCAAGAGAGCAGAAAGTCATTCAGTGTAGGCAGTGATGAAAGCCCTGAGGATTTCTGACTGTTTATGGTGAAATATAAACTATTACTGAAATAGTTTATTAACATATAGCTTAAAATTACATTTATGAAATAATTTGAGTGTGCAATTATGGAGAGAATTATGGTGAAGACCAGCCTTTGTTTCTCTCACATTGTGGGCCTTAGTGAAGTTCCTGAAAGGAATTCAAAATGGAAGTACAATTATAAAGTCATAAGGTTCTTTTTCACACACCTGTCTCTCATGTGAAACCATGTATTCATTGTTCATCATCATCCATCCATTCATGCCAAATACAGTTAGACAAGTTAGGTGCTCCACTTCTGGGCTCCAGTATCTTAGCTCTGATTAATACAGTGATGTTACTCAGAGACCCTGGGAGAACTTTAGGGTGCTCATTACCTTGCAATGAGGTAATGCATTACCTCTTACCTTACCACTAGCAGAGAGGCAATGTTTGCAGAGCAGAAGACCTCTATTGACAGACAGTACTGACATTAAGACTTTATTTTGAAAGAATTCATGCCGTCAATGTGTTTTAGCAATTTAGTATATCAATCAAAGCCATGAATTAAGGTTCAGCTGAAATAACACTACCTTTAGAACACAACTTCTTTATAGTATAAAAAAATCAAAGGAAAGTCCTTTGTAGAGATCCATGCATTGATTTATAGACAGCATTTAAGTTGTGATGGTGTTTTACCTGCTATGTATTCCTTTCAAGTTGAAGAAATATAAAGTATTTTTTCTTGTATTGATTTTTTTTATTATTTTAAGTCCCAAACAGAGACCAAGGTAGATATTTCTAGTAATAGATAGTACAATTTTAGCATGGTATAATAGTGTGGCAAGAATTGTATATTATGTGATGGTTATGACCAGATATCAGACAAGATGTTATGCGGTTAAAATAATACTATTGCATTATGATACTACAGACTTACCTGGTACTCATATATTATTTCTTACTATGGACTCTTTCTTTGACAAATGTCATAGCCTGTACTTCAGCCTGCCTTCTGCTATAGTAAGCATTCATGTATCACATATTTAATCAAGCAGGAAAACAGAATTTGGAAATATAGTCTGCTGAGACTTTTTATGAGTTAAATTTTGACTCTGTTATTCCTTTGGTTTAACTTGCAGATGTATTAATACATGAACATCACCTTTTTGTTAGTAACATTAGAGGCCTCCAATACAACAGGCTTCATTCAGCCTGCTAGAAAAACATATATTAGGTGTCCTGGAACAAGCTTTTCTTGTACATAATGACAAGATTTATAAACCTGTAAGGCAGTCATATAATTTTTCATAATATTTGGAATAAAAATAAAAAAGAATTGTAGATCTCCAATGGGAACTGACTCAAGGATTGATGTTCTGGAGAGTAATTGTGTAATCCTATAAAAACATAAACATCCTGAAAGGTTAATTTCTGAAGGATTAAGTTTTTATTCCATATGTCCATAAAAAAAGCATAACAATGTGTACAAATTATTTATCCTATAGTAATCAATAAAAATTAATTTCTTTCACTTTGTTCATGAGATACTTTCATATGTAAGATTTGGAGCACAGGATTAATTCTAGGAGCACTACTTACACTTTCATCTATCTGCTATTATATATCTACAGAACTGATCTGTAAATAATGCTAGGATTTTTTTTATCTGCTTCTTTAACAACTGTTGAGAAGCTTTCATAATATTTTTCTGGTCTGCAAAATGATAACTTTGCAATATTTTTGTCTTATTTGAAGATCTGGAACAAGTGCATTAATTATAACCTATATACTCAGGAACAATCTCTTTCACAGTCTTTTCAACATACTCTAATATACTGGATTAATCATAAATACCAGAGACAGGAGAGAGCCTATGTTTTCAATTGCTGTTGCATATTATTTTGCCTAAAACATGTTGAGACATTTAACAACCTCCAGGTATCCAGTTGTCCATGACCCCACTGATTTGCATCTAGCAGGAAAGAGTTCCCCCCCTTCTTAACCTCAGTCATTATGCAGACCACACCAAGCCTGAAAGGAGCGTGGATCTGCTGGAGGGTAGGAAGGCTCTGCAGGGGGATCTGCACAGGCTGGATCGATGAGCCAACAACAATTGTATGAGGTTTAAAAAGGCCAGGTGCCACGTTCCAGGTGCCAGGTGCCAGGCTTTGCACTTGGGTCACAACAACCCTGTGAAACTGAGGCTTGGGGAAAATTAGCTGGAAATTTTCCTGGGGATAAAGGACCTGGGAATGATGTTTGACAGCCAGTTAAAACAGAGTATGCCCAGGTGGCTGAGAAGGTCAGTGGCAGCCTGGTTTGGATCAGCAATAGTGTGGCCAGCAGAAGCAGGGCAGTGATCATCCCTCTGTACCTGGCACTGGCGTGGCCACACCTCAAATCTCGCATCCAGTTTTGGGCTCCTCCTGACAAAAAAACACATCCAGATGTGCTGGAGCACATCAGAGAAGGACAATTGAGCTGATGAAGTATCTGAACACAAGTCCTGTTAAGGAGTGTCTGAGGAAGGTGGGATTATTCAGCCTGGAGAAAAGGAGGCTTGGGAGGGACTTTATAACTCTTCACAGCTACCTGAAAGGAGAGCGTAGCCAGGCAGGAGTGGGTCAGCTCTCACAAGTAACCAGTGACAGGAAAGAGGGAGTGGAGTGCACAAGGGGATGTTTAGATGGGATATTAGGAAAAAAAATCTTCACTGAAAGGGTTGTCAAGTATTGAATCAGTCTGACCAGGGAAGTGGTTGAGTCACTGACTCCAAAGGGATTTAAAATACACGTAGATGTAGCACTTAATGACATGGTTTAGTGGTGGAGGTGTCAGTGCTGGGTTAATGATTTGACTTCATGACCTTAGTGACCTTTTACAACTTAAAACATGATTCATTATACCACTGTGAGAAGTGGCTTAAGAGAAAAAAATCTATTTGGCTTATGCCAGAGATCTGATTAAAAAAATTAACGAAAAACAAGAAATCCAAACTAAAATTGCATGAAAAAACATTTTATGATACGCTTTCATTTTTTTCTGAAAGTATTTAATTTTTAAAACTTTTGAAATGTGCTGTGACAGTAAAATAATGTTATTTCCTTTTAAATAGCTCAATCATTTCACAGAAAAAAATAAAATGTCATGAACTGCTAGTCATTTTAGTACACAGAATCAATATTTTTCAAGCAGTTTCACAGTTCCATCTAATAATATTCTATTTCATTTTATTCTGCCACCTGAAAGTCCTATCTCCATATCATCAGTGAAAAGATGAAAACGCCTCCAGCTAACACTGCAATCAACAATACCATTAAATTAAAAATTTTGCTTCGAAACACACAAGCTGCTGACATTTTTTATGTAACACTAACCAAAAACTATATAAAGATTCAAGTTTCACTCAGATTTGCTAATAAAGGAACTATGAAGGAATAAAGGCGGAAGATTAATTAGGGATCCCTGAGTTGGGAGTGGGTATTTCTGAGAAATTTCAAATCACATACTGGCAATTTATAAAACAGCAGAATGTATGGAAAGTCCTTGCCAGATTTTTCAATTGTCAGGGTAATTCAAGTGTAAATGTGGGGAGCAATATTATATCAGACTTCTACATCAACAAAGCAGTCTAGTGAGACAGCAATTTAAACCCTATATGTTAGTTTGAATATATAGCTGACACTTTAATCACCTGAAGCTATTCCTATAGGATACTATGATCTAATTTTAATTTACCAAAATTAATCTGAAAAATATTTTGTGGTTTTTTTTTTTTATTTCAATGGAACAAACAAGCAAAATGGAATGATTCTCAATTACAATATATTTTACATTCCATTGCACAGAAAAAACAGTGAAATATATTTGATTCTACACTGATGGGGGTCTTTAGAGAAATTAAAACTACAATGCATAGTTGGAATTATGCTGTATGGTACTTCCTTTAGAGCTACTTCTGGGTTTTAAGCAATATCTATCTGAGGTAACCTGCATAAATAAGGGACTGAGTCTTATGCCTTACATGGAAGTTACCTCCTGTAAAAATTTACTCCCTATGAGACATTAAAAAAAAGCAAATTCCCATTTTTTTCTATGTCTTGGTTCAAGGAATTTGCTTGCCTTCAGCAGAGCAGCATAGCTTTAAAGAAAGAGAGTATTTGATGCCATTCTGTTCTTCTCATCTCCATCCTTGTCTTCAACTTGATGGTTACAGCACTCTGTGTTCCACGCAAGTAGGCGTGGGTTCAAATCCTGGCAGACTGAAGTGAGAATAAAATCAAGTCTTCCACCTCCTGGAAAAGTACACTAACCACTATTGTGAAAACAAACTGGTGGTAGTAGCAGCATTCAAAAAGCAGCAGCAGCTACCACAGAGTCGTGTGAAGTGCCCAATCTTGTTGTAATGTGTTAGGGATTCTCTGAACAACACCGTGAGGTCAAGCCCCTGAGGGGACTTGCACACAAACGTGCTGGTTTCTGAGTTGCAGTCAGAGACTCTCATGTGGTGACACAGATCTCAGCAATCTCAAGTTTGAGAGACCCATGGCCATACTCAGGACAAAAACTTTCCTGTACTTAAGTGCTCAAAATTAAAGTAAAAAAAAGATAAGTATGTATATATGATGCTACTAGCCTTAGATGGATCTTTGAGTTTTCAAGATCACAGGTGTTGACATAAAATACTACATTCTATCTAGCCATCAGTATTTATATACATATGAAGATGGGAAAGGGGTAGGGGAGTTAAATGTGTGCCATTGTTTTGCTCTGGAAAAATTTCAAATTCTTTGAAAAATTATTTAATGTAGTTAGCTGAACTCCTAGATTTCATCACCCAGATTGCAACTTGATGGAATAAACCTTTACTTTGAATTTTATTACTTAGATTAAAGTGGCTAACCGAGCAAATATTCACCAAAGCAAGCATATTAGTACAATTAATTAAACTAATTATAGACTGAACAATTTTAATTGAGGTCACAGTAAAAATGGAGCCAAGAAATTACTATTTTCAAATATCTAAATCTTCAAATAAAATAGGTAATCACTGAGTTATGGGTTTGACATGAGAGGCAGTTGTTTTATACTAAGCTTGATTTATGAAATAGAATTCAGAACCTTTAAAACTGGTGAACAAGCAATTCCAGTCACTACAGTTATAATTCCTTACCAGACAATTAGAAAAGAAATTTACAAGATGTATGTGTTCCTCATTTAACTGTCTCCTCTGAGCAAAGCTAATTGAGAAATGTGTTAAATTTTTAATCAAAAGAATTGTCTACTCTTTCTAGATTTGCTAGTTAGTCATTAAAAATATTATTTTCTTCTTAAAATTATTTTAAGTAGTATCATCTTTTAAGTCCTGCATGTATTGATTTATTTATTGGCATATGCATTAATTTTACAAAACTACAAATGGTGTTTTCCTTCTACATACCTGCATTTGTGCATGGCTATGCAAAATAAAAAAAAAAAAATCTGATTAATATAAAGTTTAGGGTTCTTCTGCTTTATTTCTATAAAGAATAGAAGACATTTTTGCAGGTAAAATTTGAAGTTACATTTCTGTACTTGATCAGGGCTGTAAACCTATTTCAAATAATTTCAAGAAATCATGTTAAAATGAGGAAATTTTATTGTTCAGAACTATTTAAATTTAGATATCACAAAGACACTGTCTTTTTCTGACCTTTGTATTAGAAATTCCCTTTAATCATCTTGTTTATTAAGAATTTTTTAAGTAATTGCCAAATAAATTAATGAAAATGTTTGTTAATTTAAATTAATCACTCTGGCTATTTTTGGTGGTTTAATATCTTAAAATTGATTAAATTTTCAAAGCAGTCTAGTATATTGGTGTACTAAGCATTTATCATGATGAAAAAAAGGCCTGCATTTACATTTACTACATCTCAGTGAAAGGCTAGGCTGCTTTAAAAGTTTAAAGAAACAAACTCTTTTTCTTAGGCAAGTAAAAATATTATTATTTTTATGAAAAAGAAGAAGAATTAACAGAGAATCTTAATGTGCCCACGACATATTTGTGATGTCACTAAAAAAATTATTGTGGCTTACTGGAGCCACTGAAAGTTGTTGCAAGGAGCAAAATGGGACCAAGTAGAAGAGGGTGAATATGTCTGCAGAAGAGGGAATCTAGCATAACACCTGTGTACCTCATGCTATGTCCTCTCTGTCTAACCTGTCCACTCAGAGAATTATGAATCTGACACATGGAATAAGTTTAAAGCATCTGTTAAGGCTCATTTTGGAAAGACAATGTAATTCTTTTAAATTAAAAATTTTCACTGACATAGACAATACTAATTTATTTAGTTCTGTATTAGTAATACAATGTAATATAGTGGATTCATTGCCATGTACAATAAATTTCAAGAGTAGGATTCACATCTGCAAAACCTCAGATAAAATTCTGACCTCAGACTGAAATATAGAGGCTTTATATTTATGTGTCCCAAAGAAAATTATATTTTTAGTATTTCCCCTTGCCTACACAAAACATTATATCTCCTTATACTGGAAATTGAATTTTAGAATGAGAAACACAAAATTTAGCAATTTATTACTCATGACCAACATAAAAAATGTTAAACTTTTTGCCATTATATGGATCCTCCCCTGTTACAAAGTGCCACAAACTTGATTCTTGCCCTGAAGTAAAGCTGACACTTTTAGCTCTGCCCAGGAACAGAAAGGAGGGGGTCCATAATCTCTTAGATAAAACTGTCTGGGGATGAAGGCACTGACAGAGCTGGATTGCAAATACTGGCAACAGAGTGAAGTGTCCAACCTAGAACACTGAATTCTTGCAGTGTTTTTCAACCAATAAACCCTTGGTGAGGATGGGATGACTTTTTTTTTTCACTACCTCTCACTGCAAACATGCCACTGTGAAAAAAATACAAGACCTGAAAAAGCAGAGAATGAATACATGATTTAGTAATCAAGCAGAGGTTGCTGAGGACTCATCCTCATTCTTTTTCCATCAACATAACATGCACGTAAATACTTCCCTTACTCTCCTCTACCTGTTCCTAATTAAAAGCAAATTACTCTGATACAATGATCTTTTAAATGTCACAGTCCTGTAGAATTTCAGCAGTTCTGCATTTTTTAGCAGCTTAGAAGCTCTGCAGAACAATTTCCGATTTGCATTTCATCACTCCTTTAATGGAGGAACAGCAGTAAACTCACGAATTAGAGCTTGCTAGATTAGGGAGTTTGTGCACAAGATTTCAGATCTCTGGTGAATGCCTTGCTGCAGCACTACAAATCATTCTGTCAAACTAAATCGTGGTGTTAAAATACACATTTAAAACAATGCTCCCCAAATAGGTAATATGGAGGTAATTGAAAAACCCAAAGTGCATAAAATAGCTGCAAAAAGTGAGCAGTGAGGGAGTAAGAAACCAAAGGAAAAAAAGAAAAAAAAGAAACAGACCACAAAACCAAGGCAAATGTAAATAAACATTAATGTATAAAAAAAAATAATTTACTTTGTCACCAATTACAAATAAACCACATACTTTGAGGCTTAACATTTCACCTATTGTGCACAAAGTGCTATCTACTGAGAAGTGATGGGGAATCATGGGGAAAAATAGAGAAAACTTTATGCCTCATAAGTCTCCCACTGAAATACACTGAGAAACATAATCTGCAAATGCCCAGAAAACATCCAGCTAGGAGTTCTTCATTTCATTAAAAAGAATCATTTATTTCCATGTGAAGGTACAATTAAAAGAGAAAATAGAGGCCAATGAAAAATGCTAACTCTCTACCAGTTTTTAAATCATTGAGTTAAATATAAAAACCCAAACCTTCAGCACTATATAACTCAACTCAATGCAAATTGTATGAACCTTGCTGTAGGCTAAGATTAATAAAAAGACTTCTTCAAGTGTTGATCCACATGAGCTCCATAAGTTAGTATGTGCTCATACCAGTGACACTCATCATGAACGCCAAGACAGAATAAATTTAAATTAGTCTTCCCTGTTCCCCTCCCCCCAGCATCAATTTATGTATTAACAGGAAGGGGAGATAATTAATAAAATCAGCTTAAGAGATTCTTAGGTTCATATTTTTTAATATTAAAATATGTATACTGAATATCCAGTTCAACTCTATATAATTAAGAACACAAACTTTTAGGTTAGATAAATATGCTAATTAAGAGTTTTGTTGAGTTAATCTTTTTCCATTAAACACCTAGGATAACATGGATTTTTCCTTCATATGCATGAAAGGAAAGGAGAATACCTTAACAGAAAATCCTGAGAAATGTGTTGTTATGGATTCAACTGAATTTTAAAAAAATCCGTCAAAAAACCAAAGCAAATTTTCTTCATAGAATGGAAAATCAATTATCTATACATATCAATGAATTTATATGGAAATTCCCTTCTGTCCCACATGAATGTTTGACACTTCATTCAAAATTTAAAAAAAAAAAAGAACTAAATTAATCCTTTGTGACCTTTTATCCCAAGAGTTCTTAATCAATCATCTTGATTGATTAATAGGTCTTTATATAGCTTTAAATTATAGTGCTCAAATCCTGTCCTTTTCTTCACTCTCTTTAAATATCAAATAATAAGAGCAAAAAGGCTATCACCAAATGTTTTCCCATGGTCTAAGACAAGCCTCATCCCTTAAAGCAAGCTTAGTGAAATACAGACAATGTAAATTCTGATTTTTTTTTATTACAATCACTTTAGCAAAGTTGTCAGAAGATTTTTGCTAAAAGTAAAGGACACACATTGTTCTTTCTATCCTCAGGAGTGCATATTTCATATTTCACATATTGCATATTTTGGTCATCAGAATTTAAAGATGAATTCTTTTGGTTTTGTTGTTTTGTGAGTATTGGCAGAGTTGGCATACTAAAATTTCCTTATTAAGAAAATAATGTGATTAAAAGATATAGCAAGAATTACAACTTCTACATCTGTAAACACTTCTACTTGAATGACTTTGAAAGTCCAGTCCTTCATTATAATTTAAAACTGGATATCTCTTATGCATGTAGGAAATAGTAGCCTAAGGATTTTGGAACCTCTTCCTCCCGTTTCCTTTACACTGATAAATAAGGTATAAAACATGAAAGAAACATGTCTCGTTTGGTTTTTCATATCAACTTCACTTTTCTTATAATTACAGAACAAAGCTTGCATGAAATGAATTCTTTTACAAAATCTGCTGGCAAATCTGTGGATCTTGTAATAACCCAAAATTTTAACACCTGTAATTGATAATTTCCAGATGAAGCTATACACAGGAATGTATTATTGATAAGCACATTTTAGCCTTTCCTCTTCAGTGGAGTAACTCTATCTGCCTAACCATCTATTGAACACTGTGCAAGAAGGCAAAATATTTCCATAACTCTTGTAAGCCCACACACTGTTCAGATATGACAGTGAACCACATTTTAGTCATGGCAATATAATTTTAATCCACAGTCCTCTTTCTCCTCCCCTTCTTTTTCCTTCTTACACAGACCATAACCATGATCATATTTGTTTACTAATAATTTCTTTATTTGTGTAGATGCATATTCCCATTTAATCAGAGGCAAAAAGCATATTAAATGTAGCATGAGGAAGAATTCAAATACGGAAAGAATTTGGGTGTAAAGTGAGGGGAAAAAGAAGAGCTTCTATGAATAGTTAATTAATTAATTGATGCATTTCCAGATAGGAGAGGAAGCATAATGAATATTTATAACTGTGGGTTCTGAATTAAATCTATTTTTCTCTTTCCCAGAGGAGCAAAAGTATTTGAACCAAATTTTCTAATGTTTGCAAAAGGGTTTGGTTTTGGCTTGTTTTTTGGGTGTTTTTTTGGTTGAGTGTTTTTTTTTTTTTTCCTCCTACTTTTCTGTGCAATGTACATTTGGTTTATCTCTTCAGATAATTTGTCTTGAAATTTTGCTGAAATGAAAAGTGAAAGTCAAAAACTTAGCCTTTTGTATGGGCAATCTTGAAAAACCAGTGCAGAACAAATGCTTTTTGATAAAGTTTTCAGTTGTGTAACACCTAATAATCAACAGTTAATTTACTGGATGCTTTGTGTTCCTTAGGAGAGATGATGTCTTTGGTAGCACTGAAATCCCATTGTGGGTTTAGCTCTTTGCACTTCTGTAACTATTCACTTTGAAAGGACTTAATGGGATTACAGAAACTGTCAACCACAATCTATTAACATTCTATCAAGAGATAAGGATGTCCATAATGAGACTGTGCTGAAGATGGGGCATTTGTTAATAATGATTTTTAGTGCACTTTATGTTTTGAAGCTATCTCAAAAATATATTTAATTTAGTAGTACTACCTTGAATCTAAAATGCAGGTCCACTCACCATTCTGCGATCAGAATTAAGTTCTTTTTCTATAGCAGATCAGAAAATTGAACTTCATGCTTTAAGCTGCTTTTACTAAGAAAAGCAACATATTGCATCCTTCCTTGGATAACGGTATCAAAGAAAATGATCCTTAGAAATACTTCTGTGATTGGCATTAGAAAGGCTTTGATACATACTACTTATAGAAAAAAACACCCTATTATGCTTCACTTAGCTCCTTTGATGTCCTTGAAAGAGATTGCACATAATTCCTCATGTAGAAAATGTGCACAGCACCTTATTATGAACAGGAACAGTTTTCTTTACACACTGGGGTGTTTCATGTGCAGTCTTTAAGATTTATGCTGGATGTTGAGACTTCAACGTGATGGCAACTTTGCAGTTGGGAAAGAAAGCAAACTGCTGCATAGGCCATGGGACTTCATATCTTCTGGCTCGGCATATGCTTTCATGGCAAGTATGATAAAAGATAATTAAAGAGTGGACAAGTACAATGGTGGAGTATGGTATTTAATTGTGTTTTTTAATATATACTTGCTTGTTAGTTCGTAATAAGATAATTAACCAATTTGAATCGGTAAGTCTACTCAAAATTTACCTTGACCATCTATCACAAGTAGGATAGTTGACTTCACAGATTGTCCAGATTTGTTTGTTTGTTTGTTTGTTTGTTTAATATCTCTCATCTGCATATATGTGACCAAAGAAGAATAAGTGTCACGGAAAATTTTCTATCTTGGCACTACCAAATGTCGGCATCTGTTTCCATGTCCTCTTAATGTGTCAACTGATTTATATATATTTACTAATGATTCACTAAACTGTTTCCCATACAAAGCTGTAGAGGTGACACACATGCCTTTAAATACTGTTATTTTATGTATTATGCTATTACTATTTGAAAAGCTGGTAAAGAGCTAGCTGTGCAGAAACCAGCTGTCTTAGAAGGAATAAAATTAGTTGTTTGAATTCCAGCTAATTCCCACTTGGCTTTTCTTTTCAAAACTCTCCAGAACAGGGCATAACAATATCTAAAAATAGAGAAACAATAAAAGAGAGATGGAGAGATTGCTTAGGATAGTTGCCAGAAAATAAATAAATAAACAAATAATGAAAAACTATGCTGCATGGAAGTATGATGAAAGTACAGAGGGATTATGAAAAGATGAAATATATATACTGAAAAACAGATCACAAAGATCATTCTCAGTGGATGTTAGAGAATTTCATCGTAATTGGAAGCAAGCCTTTGTTATGTTCCACTGTATTTGGGAAAAGCTGTTCCAAGCATTTTGCTCAAGATATGTTTTGGTTTTGCTTTAATAACCCAAACAGTGCTGACTTCATGAGATATATCCTCAAGAGATTTTCTGCTGTAGAGGCTTGAGATTACTATGATGGATTGTGATTTACTGTACACTAAATGGAGCCTCACTAGTGTTGCTATATTCTCACAGAGGTTAAATGATATTCAGTATGGAATACTGTCAAAATGTTTTCTATTGTGACAAGAAAACAATACAGGAAATAAAGGAGCACCCACACACTCACTCTCCCTGTGTCCAGTCTACTTTCTACTAAGCATCAAATTATGGAGACAGCAGTTTGGGAGTGAATTCTCTGGTGCTGGAGAACAATGACTGGTGTGACTTCAATTTTTTTAATACACTTCATGATTCAGTTGAAGAAAAATGGCTGTTAGAAGTATAGAAAATAAAGAATTGCACTGTTAGCTCTATGATCTTAGTTTACTATATTTGCGCTACTCCTGATTGTCAGTATAGTACTTGCTATTTAGTTTTTAACTTAATTTCAGAAGAATCTTATACCTTGAAGAGAGACATTGATTATTTTTTATCTATTCAAGGCTTCAATAGAATGCTTTAGAATATTACTTTGACTGATTTAATTTATAAATAATTATTTTTATGTAGGTTATAAAATTATATTCTATGTATTTTTTAATACATATAATCTTATTTTATTGTTGCAAGAGTAATTAAATCAATTTCAGTACAAAACTGAAGCAGAGAGACTGAAAAACATAAGTGTAATTCAAATTAGTTTTTAGATAAAGCACCAGTTGTATCCAAAGAAAAAAATTGTTCCTAGCACAGTTGTCACAATAACTTGAACCTGAATGGCTTCTGCATGACTCTTGTCATCAAGTGATTCACTTGTGTATTACTTTTAGAAAATCTGTCTGACACTTTTGACATATCATATCCTTTGAGTTTTTCCCTCTTATTTAGAAATCAAGGCAAAAAGTTCACTGCATAAAATATTAATAGGTGCAAGTATTGTCTCTGACCTTACTTGATCAAAGCGATTAGTGTCAAAGTTTAATTGCATTTCATGTGTCTTAGCGACATCTCTAAATTTTTCATGGAGTCAATAAATTATTAGCATCACAGAAAATCTCAGACAGCCATAATATAAAATAGGAAAATTCTGTAAATTGATACTTGAGACCTAATGAAAATTTATTTTATTTAATCTTAGTATTTTTCTTCAGTTCTTACTAAAATTCAAAGATCAAAGCCTGAATAATTCTGTGGACATGGAATATTTAGGGTATTTATCACTAGACTTAGAAAAAGAGTATACCTTAATTTGAAGATACTGGAATAATCTTAAGATCTCAAAGGTTGCTTTCTTCTCTGGAATTTTTTGCAAGACTGTGTTAGGCCTTGTGGTTTACAGTCAGAAGTCAGTTCCTGGTGCTTGTACTGAGCAGGCTTGCTGACATTTTCATGGTTCTTTCTCTTTAGCTTATGTCTTCATGTAGTTGATTTCCTTCTCTAATAATTTTACTAGCAGTATTAGCAGTATTGTACCTCCCTTTCTAATACCCTGTTAGATCTGTGCTCAACAGTGCCAGTCATCCTCAGCCAGCAGTGACAGGCAGTTGCCATTAGGGTCCCAAATCCTTTGTTGGGACAATTATACCACAGTGACTGAGTTCCTGTCTCCTCAATAAGTTTGAATTTTTTTATATGTCTTTCCTGCTCTATGTTCCTGCCTTCTGCCTTCATGGCCCATTTCACAGCCTCCCCAGCCTCAAATCTTCTCCCAGGGCAACGAACCCCTGAGTTTGCTGGACTCTTCCCATGCAGGCATTGGCACTGCTCAGGCTCAGGCAGGCACTTGCCCCCCAGAGCAGAAAGTGAAACCAGACCAGCCCTGATACTGTAGTTCTCAGGGCAGAACCTGTGGCCTTTTACTAGGAATGGCAAAAAATCATATCCCCTGCACTACACCACGGCAAGTGGAACTGCTTTCATGAAAACAAAGCCCTTATATGCTTCAAAAAGATTGCTAGTGGTTCTAGACTGCTCAGTCAGAAAGAATAATATTACTTCCTCACAAGAAGAGTATTTTGTCACAGTCTGCTCATGCTGAAGAATTACAATGAATTAGTCTGGCTAACAATTTGTCTTTTGGCCGTGTCTTCGGCCTGAACTGTGCCTCTATTGGATCACTGACAATAATTTCTCCCCTTAAGAAACCAGTCAGGGAAGGATTCCACCTTCATCTTTTCAGATGGGAGTGCCAATACTTCAACATTTACCTCAGCAGAGAGCTCATCATGCCAGTTTTTCTGGTTTACAAACAGCTGTGCAAGCAAAGGGATCCCCTCTGCAGTCATCAAGATGCAGCCAGCAATGTCTGCTCCTCTTTCTCTAAAATACACTTGTGAATCTCCACCTTATAACTATTGACATTAAGAATTGCAATAGCAAGTACTTGTCTTGTGTGTAGCTTCATTCAGTTGATGGCAACGTTCTTCCACCATAACTGGTAAGCACTTCATTCTCATCTGGTTATGTCCAGCAGAGCTTTATTCCAATGCCATAGACTGGAACAACCCAAATGATAAACAATGTCTGTTTGTCATAGAAGATGAGTAGAATTTGATGTCAGTCACTTGATCACATTTTCAAAATGCACTTTTTTGCCACAAAGTCCATTGCCATAGATCTGTCCTGTCAAAGCAGCAGAGAGGAGTTCTGGTGATCATTGATTTTTGTGGCAGAGATGTACCAGAAGTTCAAAGAATAACTAGAGATCTTGCTTATACTTTAACTAAAAGTAAATTTAATGTTGTCCTGTGAAACTTACATGTATCTATTTAACATCTCCTATAACTGTAGTACTCCAAAGAGTGATTATCCCTCAGTCTATCTTCTGCTTCTCTGCTTTCACTGTTGGTGGACCTCCATAGGATGTGGGGAGACAGCCTGGATCACTGTGGTCTTCTCCCATGTGCTGCTCTCATGCCTGGAGCACCCTCTCCCACTCTTTCACTCATCTGGACTAGTTCATATTTTCTTCACTCCTTCACAGCACCACTGCAGTGTTCTTCGCACTTTCTTAAATATGTTATCACAGAGATGCCACCAGCATCACTGATGGGCTCAGCTGTGGTAGGTGGTAGGTCCATTTTGGAGCTAGCTGGACCTGTCTCTGTCTGACAGATGGGGAGCCTGGTGTCTTCTTACAGAAACCACCTATGTATAGCCCCCACTACCAAAATCTTGCCCCATAAACCCAACACATATCGAGCTGTGCTCTTGTGAAATTTTTGTTCTTGTTCAGCAGTTGGGACATGGTTTCACACATTACCTCCTGCATTGGATGAAGCTCAATAGTCTCTGTTGTTTATTCTGAAACTTGAGCAGATGATTTCCATTCTTGTAAACAGATATTGCAGTTTTGGTTCTGCAACAGACTTCATAGTGCTGAAGTTCATCAAGTGAATGGAATTCATTATGCTAACTGACCACATGAACAGTCACACACAGTGGGACCACCTGATTTTCTCTGTCTGCTACCAATTAAATAGGGTAAGAGAGGGAGCAGACATGATCCCAGTTCTTTCTTCAACAACCTCCTCTGATCAATTCATACTGCACAAAATGAGTACAGCAAAGTGTGTGTCCTTGAGCAAATACAGCATGCATGCTCATGGGACATAAAGCAGAGACTTGTGCTCTACCATTAGGAAGCACAAAAAGATAGTTACAGGCATGCACTGCAATATTGATTATCCACTGCAATATTCCTCCTCTCCTACATATCTTCTCAATATATAATTCATTTAAATATAGCTACTATAGCCAATATGAAATAGTGTCTTCCAGCACCATGTTTATCTGGTAGAGGAAATTTCCATTGCTAAAACCACAATCCAGCTAGAATGTAAAAGTTTTTACAACTTTGTAGCTCTTTGCTGATTTGGGGTATTTCTGACAGTCATGTGAAAACTCTTTTCCTTATTTAACAGTGGTGCTTTTGTTTTATTTTTTAAAATAGATTGTTCAAAAAATAGAAGGAATTGGTGAAGAGACTTCAGAAATTCTGTACATCATTACCTTTTAACTGAAAGATTTTGACTGATTCTTCTTGACTTATGCTGAAGGATAATACAAGCATTAGAAACAGGGAACCAAGTAGACCTTTTTTACTCACACAGCCATAAATACTGGTTTCATGGGTTAGAAATACTGACCATGTGGCAGGTTTAAAACCTATTTTAGTATTTCAGATTCTTTTTTATTCGAGTTTTTTTCTTCAAGCAACAGATTTGTGCATTTTTCACTCTGAAAGTTGATATTTCAGACTGTTTTCATTCTTTTGAAGAATAGATATGCAGAAACATATATGACTAAAACCCAATTACATCAAAATAGAATAAAATTCCAATTGTGAAATATAATTTATAATATATAATCATATAAGTTAAATAATATATTATATATAATATATATTATATATTTATTAATGTCAGAGAAGCCTAGAGTATTCACAGCACCATTCTAAGTGACTATTTCTTTTGTTTTAGTTCATGTCATGTTTAGTTCAGTAATGCTAATGGATTTCTATATATCCTGTGAGCAATTTAAACATTGGTCAATGCTCCAATAAATGCTAAAGTGAATTACTTGCATGTGATTCTCTATGGGCTAAAGCAAAAGCAAAGCAAAGAGAAACCATTCAGTGCCTACAAAATTGATGTGACCACAAAATCTAAAAAGTGTTATGTGGATATATATGTTATATCTATATATATGTTATATATGAGAGATATATATGTATTATATATATATATGTATATAGTGTTATATGGATTTGTTCAATATCTGATCTCTATGTCTCCAGAGATTTCTAGACTACTAGATTTCTATCTAGTATTTCTATCAGCTCAGAACAGAATGCTTGTAATCCATGTAGTATCTCAAGAATAAAATATAGCTAGTCTTGAGAATATATTTTTCCAGTTATGTTTTATTTACATGAAAGTCATTCTGAAAAACAGACACAGCTTGACAGTTGCTCAAACACCCTAAAGGCTTCTCTTCCCAATCTTCCCTCATACTAAAACCCTTACCTGCAATGAATAAAAATGCTTGCAGCTATAATAATTGTACATAAATTGAATCTATTATCTTCAAAACCAGCTCATATTCAATTTCTTTTCTAAGCTTTTGTTAGCTTTAAGTACACTTGAGACATATTTGTACAAGTCTGTGCTCAGGCAACTTAAAGACAATTAGGTAGATATAGGAAAGGGAATTTAACACTAGAATGGTACTTGTCTGTTGCCTAGAAGTACTATGACATGTCAGTTTTACTAAAAATACACAGTGCTTGATCTTAGACTTCATAGAGTGAAGACATATTTGGCCAGACCCAAGTGTTTCATCCTGAACCTGAATTTATTTAAGACTCCATGTTATGCTGCATGTTGATAGAGAAATATTTAATTTCAGTTCTATCTCTAACTGCATGAAGTATTTAATCTGGGATCCCAGAGCTTGAACTTCTGTTTTCATTTCCAATAGAGGGGACATTTGCAAGTGGGAGGGAGAGAGGGAGGTGAGGGGAGGGGAAGGAAGGGGAGGGGAAGGGAGGGGAGGGCAGGAAGGCAGGAAGGCAGGAAGGCAGGCAGGAAGGCAGGCAGGAAGGAAGGAAGACAGGAAGGCAGGAAGGCAGGAAGGCAGGAAGGCAGGCAGGAAGGAAGGAAGACAGGAAGGCAGGAAGGCAGGAAGGCAGGAAGGAAGGAAGGAAGGAAGGAAGGAAGGAAGGAAGGAAGGAAGGAAGGAAGGAAGGAAGGAAGGAAGGAAGGAAGGAAGGAAGGAAGGAAGGAAGGAAGGAAGGAAGGAAGGAAGGAAGGAAGGAAGGAAGGATAGATATATGGTGTTTTTACTCACTACTAGTAAAGAAAATGTAATAAAGACAGTATGAAAAGGTTATTAGAAAAAACATTAAATCTTCTAGAAATATAATCATTATTAAATGAAGAATGTGTGGGCAAACCTATATTCTATGGAATGTGTTTTGTAAGTGTGGTGTAATAAAATGAAGAAAGAAGAGAATTTATTAAAAAACTCAGTTCTATTGGTTGACAACAGGCAATTTGGAGTGAAGTTTGTGCCAACTCTAATAACAGACCAATGAATTTAAAAACTATTTTAAGCTCTTCAAAACATTTTATTTTATAAAACTATAGAACTCTTTTAATTCAAATCCGATTATTTTTTCTTTTGAAAATGTTATATGTATATATGCTTTGCTAATTCATAATTACAAAATATACAATTAGTCAATGAATATTTTGATTTGGTCAAATCTATTATTGTGACAATAATGCAGCAGCTTTACCTATCACCTTCAGTAAAGTTGTGAATTTACATCGCTTCCCACATTAAAAATCATGCATGAAAGAGGGAGGGAAAGAGAACTGCAGAGAAATGGCTGTTGAGTCACACAATGGTGTTAGTCAAAAATTAGCAGTGTTTGGTGAAGGCACCTATGTCAAAGCAGCCTCAAAGGAAAGAGCTGCTTTCTGATTGAAGGAAACAGCACGAGTCCTGTTTTGGTGGAGACAGAAGCTTCCTCTTTGCATTGACAAGTATTCCTGAGCTCAAAGCCGTGTCTCCCACTGCCTTGATTTCTGTATAATGTAATGTTGTCAGATCTTTCTATTCCAGACAGGTTTTTTCAACTGCACTCACTTAGAAGCAGGCAGAAATAGAAGTCTGTTTAGCAACAACAGTTAGCTGAGCTATTCTGCTCCCTAAATTCCTGCTCATCTCTCTTGACATGCTGGCAGATGCATTTTTAATTGCTATTTAGTGACAATGGCATTTAGTCAGAATTTTATAATTGTCAGAAGGCTTTTTTAAATTTTACAATACCTTGTCTTACCAACTAGTTATAGCTTTGTCAAGCAGTGAAATTAGAGTACAAGTTAATTTACATTTCAGCAAATGTGGTAAGATTTTTGCAAAAATATCTCGGTAACTCAACCTTAATTTTGTCCAAACTGTTCCACACTGGAATATCATCATTCAACAGATGCTGTAAAACCAGTTCACATGCTGTGGAAATGCAAAAAAAGGAAATGCACTCTTTGTGCCGTATGGGAGATGAAGTGTGTGCACAAAGCAGGACTGCACAAATCTTACTTACTGTCAGTATTGAAGCCAGTACTAGACAAAAGCAGGTGATGCGAGTGGGAGAGAGCAGAGAACTCACAGTAAATAGGTACCGACAGATGATGCTAGAAATTATTTCTGTCACTGAGTCCTAAATGACTTAGAGTTGGATTGGGTGTCTGTGTTTCTGTCTTGCTGTCTATATCCTGCCAATGCCTACATGGTAAGAAAATGTAAAATAAAATTGAAGGAAAAGGTAAGTATCCATACATAAGCCACAAAGATAAACATTTAAAAAGAAATATGAAAATAAGGAGGAAGTTTATATAAGGAAAAGTGAGTTATTAAAATAAATAAAAAGAAGTTTAAAAGGAAAATTATTTACATGGTTAAGATGTCAAATATAAATTTTAAATCAATGTTTAGCAAGAAAAATAAATAAAGCATTTTGTAACTCATGAAAAGTTCTAAAAAAGGCTTTTGAAAGAAGAGTAGTGGAAATGATTAAAGGGATGAATAGACTTACTTATTAGAAAAGATTAAAAGCATAAATACAAATAGTTTAGTGAAGTAATTAGGTTAGGGAAGAAAGGAGGACATAATAAACTACAAACATCTGAAGGCAGTAAACACAAAGGAAGGAGAGGAATAATTTAGCCTGATGCAAGAGAGTGTAATTAGAAGTAAAGGAATTAAAGTTTAAAGGGAAAAAAATGCACTGAGCAGAAGAGAAAAGCACTTGCCTACTAGATGAAAAAAGATCGAAGTGGTGAGAGTCTATAGCTGAGAGCAAGTAGATAAAAGGATTGTAAAGTATAACAAAGCAAAACAATAGCAAAAAGGTAAAATACAAGTTCTAGAGGGCTGCATGCAACTGTCTGATTACAAAATTTACATTCCAGGACATTGCTTACCTTCTAAAAGCAATACTTTTTACAAATAACTGGAAAGATCCTTTTAAAGATAATTTTCACTCCTGTGTAAGTCCTTATGATGCCTGTCATCTCACTGAGCAGCTTTATTTGGAAAGTCCTCTGGGAGAGTGAAGAAAGATACCTGTACAATCACAGTGAGCACCTTCACCAAAGAGAAAGAGGTTTATTTCCAAAATCATTGATGAAGCAATGATCAGGGAGATGTGTGAGAGGCTCAGTGCTTGATCTTCAATTTGCTTAGTTTTAAAAGTTAGGGCTTAATGGGAGGCTGTGTCAGCATTTCAGATTTGGATTCCACTGTTCCTTGACCAAGTCTACTCCACAGTCTTTCCATGTCTCTTTCCTATTTTCTGTCAATTTCCTATCAATTTTAGACTATCACAATTCCTGTTGCTTTCTTTCAGAGCTCTCTTCTTGTCTTCTTGCCTCTCTTCACAAATAATTTTCTGCAAGTTTCCTTTTACTTTCCTTGCAAGCACACTAGTTTCTCTCTGCCTCCTTTCCACTAATACTTCTCCCAGCAGTCCTAATTCCTGCCTCCTAATTTTCTACGTGTCTCCCTAAGGGACAAATGACATGGAACATCTCAGTCCCACACTCTCTCCCTTAGCCTTCTTCTTCACCTTCCAAATTTTCTCATTCAAATAACAGCTCTTATGATAGGAGAAAAGAGAGGACAGTACATAGTTTTTTACTTATATGTAGAAATAATTTACAACTTATGTAATTTCTGATATAATATGAAAAGTAAAAAGTAGATTCAAAAAGAAAGACACAGGTCTGATTTTAAATTGTAATTTTCAATCCTTTTCTCCTTTTCTGATTTTAACAAGAATAAGGTGTGTCTTGAGACACTTGCTAGAACTCAATTTCATTTTAGAGACAGAGGAAAGCAGTGTTTTAAAGTGAATAACCTCATATTACCATGAGTTCTAACTGAAGCACAAATAGTGTAGCTGTTATTAGAGAACAGCCATGTATGTATTGGCATGAGGTTGAGCTCTAATCTTTCTTTCTGTCTTTAGCTTCTGTTCCCAGGACATTTGATCCAGTGCTAAAGGCAGTAAAATATATTCCTACTGTCTGTTATGCTTCCCCAGTGTTCTACATCAATCCTGATACTCCTTTTCCTAGGTAATGGGGGTTGTTATACTGTCTATCATTATTCAGACTTGTAATTATATTTTTAAAGCATCCTACTTTGTAGTGCTTTTAAAAACAGTCTACATATTTAATGCTTATCTTCCAATTGAGAGATTTAAGGTATACACTTACCTTATACACTATAAGGTATAACCAGATATACAAAAGAAAAAATAATTATTTAAGACTCCTTTTCCTATTTCTAGATTTGGATGGTGATTTTTTCTACTTTTTTTCAGGTGTACTGTAACAATTATGACAAAGAATATCAGAACTATATATGATAACTTTTAAAGGAATTGCATGCACTGTTCAGATTGATTTATCAGTTTACTATCAGATCAATTTCAAAACAAACTTTAAAATAAAGAACATCTTCCAAATTCTCTGACTGGTTTGATTGTTAAAGAGGCTAGACTGGCTTTGCTATGATACATAAAAGAAATAGAGTGTCTTATGAAAGGACTCTAGAAGACTCTGCCCGTTCCTTTAGTTTGAGCAATTGGAAAATATCTGCAAGAATGCCCCACAGAATTATTACACACAAAGTGTCTCAAATTTGTTTCAAATAGCATAGCTATACAGTTCCTTTCTTGAAACTCTGCTTTGCATACTGAAGCTTTAGAAGATCATTTTCCTAAGCTTCACTGAAACCCTCAGGGAAAAAAAAAAACAAAACCAAAACACTCTAAAAGCAGTCCCTGAAGTCACTTGCTTTGGACAATGATACCCAAAGTATAAAATTCAGAGGATCACATTATTTTTTTCACTTTGTCTCATTTTAAAAATCAAAACTAATGTCATAAGTTTCCTGATTCAAGTTCTATTACTCAGTTATTACTCTAAAGCTCAGAAATATTTACCCATAGCCTAAAAGTAAAGTGTGCTTATGTTCTTCTGAGGGAGTCACTGGTTTTGTGGATTCACACTAAAATGTACATATGTGTAAGAGCATATGCACGTGATTTTGCATATGATAATTATAATTTTTAAAAATGAATATTCATTTTTTAATCAGCTTTCTTTATTGATGAAAAGCTATGAACAGGAAACAGCATTAGAAAACCCCCTAACCGTAAAATGATCAGATTCTGTTAAAAAATTTAATAATTGTTTTCCTTTCCATTTCCCAGTCTGTCGTTTTCTGATGGCTCAGGTAATCCTTTTTTCATCTTGCTCTTGATGAGATGGCTAATAGATAACTCACAATGCATTTTAGAAAGAAAATTATTTTGCAAGTCATGGGCTAATTATACAATCCAAATATCTCAAATTGTTCAGCACAGGTCCATTTGGCAACACTGAGTTGGTTTTAGTGACATCTTATAATCAAACTATCAGGCATGATGACAAGTCTCACATTTGTTAAGTATCTATTTACTTACTAAAAGGTGTCCATTCTTTTATGACTGGACACATTAACAGGTCACAGGTCAAGTGCTAAAGGAAAAGTTACTGTGAAAAGCAACACACAGCTGTTTGCTTTGGTTTGGCACTTTAAGAATAGTGAGCAATTAATAGAGTTATCAATATCAACCAGTCCAACTGGAGCTAAATTGTCGTGTGGGGTAGAGGCTAACAACACTAAATAACAGTTGTAATAGGACAGTAAAGTATCAGACTGAACCTTATTGATTTGAATTTTTGCAAGAAAAGCAAATAGAAAATTTCAGAAAAGTGGTATGGAAGAAGCAGAAAATGTGTCTTTATAACCAAATAACAGCTTTCTTTTTTTTTTGTTTCTGTGATTGCACTTAAACATTCATCAGACTGGTATATGTTTCTTTTTTTTAGGTGTTTTTTATCCCATGCCATCAGGAGTAACAGCTAAATATTAGCCATATAACTGAATCTATGCACTGCCTTATCACACAGTTCCACACCATTATATCTCCATAAGCCAGGACAGCACAAAGAGAGTGTTAATAAAAGTGCTTTTTCACTGAACCACAAGGTTCATCTCTGGACTAGTACAATTTAGATATCATTGTTTCTGTCAGTAGGACTCTGATTTGTTCAGGGTCACACCCACTTGAGTCCTATGGATCAGAGCACATTCTGGGGCACAAAATGTGTCTTAAAAGCCTCTTCATCCTCTCAAAGATTTTTCTCAAAAAAAAAAAACCTCTTCACCATCTCAAAGCTCTGGACTATCTCCTCTGATGCAGACAATAGATGTAATTAGTAAAACCAGAAACAGTTTCACCACCCTGATACTTCTCAGCAGTTGCACTGAGCTCTTTAAAAGGCTTCTTAAAACAACTTTATGCCTGATAAACATAAATGTAGTTACAAAATCCAAAGGACAGAATGTCAGTTTAAAGCTGCTTTTAGTTAAATGCCTCTCACATCTCCTTCCAAGCACTTCTTTGTGGGACCAGCAGATAGCAGGAGCACATGTTGTCGCTCTCTCCCTTTTAATATTTTTGATATGGTAGTAGAACATGTCAGAATCTATTTATGAGTGGCTGCCACTACTGACCTTTTTTATCCAGTGTGTTTTCTAATAAGTAAAGAATTAGCACCCAAAGAGTAGCAGTTTGTAATTTCCTGGCTTAACTGTGATATGAGTATTACCCTTTTGAACTCTATCATTACCCTCTTACTCATCTGAAAATTATACATAAAATTAAAATCAGTAGCTGAGAATATAATTTGTTCCATTCAAGCAATAGAAAAAAAAAAAAATCTGTAAGAGAGTTTGAATTCCAACAACAAATTTCAATAACACCTTTCATTCAGGTAAGTCTAGATCCATCTGAATAATAGCTTTGTCTGTCCTAAATCAGACACAATCAGTTATGTTAACGTGTTATGTTAAAAAATACTGCTTTCCATGTCCTTACAAAATTATGAATGAAAAGATGAAAAAAGTTATGTTTTTGTGTGCTATATGTGTTCTACTATACATTGTGTCTCATCCCATTGGTAATAAGGTCCTTATTTTTAGTCAAACTCATTTAAATATGTCCACTGTTTTGTTTTGCTTTGTATTGTTTTATTTCCCCCTGTATTTAACATTTACTCTTCACTTTTTTATTAACCAGTCTGATTTGTTAATTGCTACCTCTTTTACTAAAAAGGTTTAATATTTGGCATTAATATTGTTCAAGCATTTATATTGTTCAAAGTTTAAATCTTCTTATCCTTAAATATGTAACATAATCTTTGAAAGGCTTTTCAATTTTTCCTCTCATTAAAAGATTCACTACATTTTGTCACCCTCCTGCTATTCAGAAAATTGGACAAATGTACAGCTGAGAGACACCTGAAGCTCTCTTCCTCACCAAGTTCAGCTTCATTCCTAACTTCTCTACTTCTCCCCTGAGCAGTTCAGGAGGACTGGGAGGAACTGAGTTGTAATATCAAACCCTATATCGAACAGCCTATACTTAGTTCCAGAAATCAATACTTTAATTTATCCCTCTGGCTAATCATCACAATCCAAACTGCCCATCAAGAGGGACAGAATAATGCAAGAAAAGGTAAAAAAACCCTGCTCACTTTCCTGGGAGAAGGCTGAATTTCATCTGCGTAAGGAAAGCCCCCAGAGGTCAGCATTTCAAACAGGTGATAAAAACACAGCTGTTACATGCAGCTGTTGTGAAATGATAGAATTTTTGGCAGTACCTTTCCGTTTCAAAATTAACATACAGCAATTTAAAATGGAAGATCCAGGCAAGTTTTAAAAGTAACCAGAAGCAATGAAGTGAAAATGCCACTTACATAAATGTCGCTAACTGGGTATTTTGAGATTCTTAGAAGAAGCTGGAAGTGTTACTTTATAATTTTAGGATCTATTATCCAGAATAATTTTGAAATCTGTTTACCTCAGGTGTCCATGATATATACCATTGACACTAATTGTTATAGTGTAAATACTTAAAACTTATATACACATTTAAGGCATAGGAACAACATATACAATTTTTTTTCATAATTTTTATATAATGAGTATGCTTCAAGTAGCCTCATTCACAAAAATATTTTCGTATTAATAAAAAATCTTTAATTTTTGGACACTTAAAATATTACTATAAATAACATTATCATTAATATTAACACCAGCATAAAACTAAAAGAAAATGTCACTTATAATTGTCTTGATTATGGTTTTTTAGGTCTGTGTAACAGAAAATAATCGATACTCTTTTTTCTAATTAGTGGATGTTACTAGAAGAATACAATTAGGATAAAAAGGAAAAAAAAAAGAAGGAAAAAAGATTTCTTAGAAATGCTGCCTTAATCATTAGCAGACAAAGTCTGAGAGGGAATAGAAAGATCTGTTGCATGAGTAACTCTTCTCCAGGTTTGACACTAGCAGCAGTAGGTGACACATCTACCTGTGGTAATAAATCAGTAGCTGCTTCTGTGCTAACTCATGTTGTCTATTTGAGTGGTATGCATGCCATAAGAAGATGTACACAATCCTTCAAGAAATAATGAGTTAGAACAAAATGAGACATGTCCAGATGTTGGTGCTCCTTATTTTTATTTTTTCAGTCAGTCTCTGAGAGTCTGAACTAAGTTAGGCCCAAAGGCTTGTACATATTTTGTAATAGCTTTCATTTGAACTTTGCAGAACTCTCCTTTCTTGAGACAGATAAATAGACAGATGATAAATAGATAGATAGATGATTGATAGAAAGATGATAGATAGATAGATAGATAGATAGATAGATAGATAGATAGATAGATAGATAGATAGATAGATAAAACAAACCCTATATATCTATGTACTTACCTACCTACCTATCTACCTATCTCAGAGTATATATATTACTGTCTGAGAACAGAGGAGTTATTTCCCTGTATTTATTCATTCATGAAAGAACATTCCCAAAATTCTCATAGATGTAAATGGTTCTATGAAATCTCAGCAGCTTCTTGGATACTTTGAGACACTCAACACCACCCTTTACTTCTTCAGCAAATTGCAGAGTTGGTTCCTTTCTAATTTTAGCATGTTATTTCAGTATCTCAGCACTAGCTTTCTTTCCTCTGGTCCTCTGACACTGATTCTTCCTTTGAACCATGTAGTGTATTAGCAAAAGTTGTCATAATATTGATTTGATATAATTTAAAGCAGGGCACACTGCAAAGTACAGTCCTTCACAGGGGCAGGTAATTCCTTTAGTTTCATTAGAGTCTTTGGTTACTATTATTGGCAGATTTGTTGTTGTTGTTACCAAATTTATGAAGTAATGAAATAATCTCTGGGGATAATTATTAAAACTGTTTGTGATAAATAATTATATATCTCACATATTATTATATTATAATGTATAATAGATATATAATATTATATTGTAAATATATATTATATATTATAAATAGATACTGAATAATATATAATATTATATAATATATAATATATAATATAATATAGAATATAGAATATATTTTATATAATATATAATATAGAATATATAATGTATAATATGCAATATATAATATGTGATATATAATATGTAATATATGTAATACATAATGTAAAATATTATATAATATTATATATATATATTATATAACTATATGGCAGAAATAATTTTAATTACTTTACATCACATGGAAAGGCTGAGTGTTTCCTGTTTCCAGAATTATCTTTACCCATGTTCTCCAATCCTCGGTTATGATTTCCTCTTAAAAGGACTTTTAATTTTCAGCTCAATTCATATTACTGATTTTGTTCCAGCTAGTAAAGGAGTAGTGGAAAGGAAAGGAAAGGAAAACATGATTAAATTTCTTTGCAACATATAAAATACTAAAATAGCTTTGTTGCTAAGAGCTTCTGTATCTAGGTTCACTTTTGCAGCCTAGTGCGTGAGTTTGGTAGGTTTGATTTTTATTGTTTTCTTTTTTTTCTCTCCTGTCATTTCTCAGCACTAAGTTGTTTGGATTCCCATTACTCTAATTGCTTTAAAAAGAGTGGTCTTCCTGCAGAGGATGAATTTGGCCACAAATGTCTAATTAGCAAGATGTAGTGGTTGCCCATAAAATGCCCTGTTAAAAAAAGACCTACAGCCTGTATTTATGTCAAGTTAAAACAACCAAAAGGACAGGCACCACAATCCAACAACCTGGAAATCATATAGAATTAATATAATCACTTATTTTGATTTTTTTTATTTTTCATTCTGTATTGTTTTGGAGGATTTTGCTGCAAATCATCAAGAATTTTTTGCACGTGTAATTTAACAAGGCAACTGCCAAGCTTCATGATTCCTTATCTTAACAGTAATTTTCATAAAGAACAAAAAGTTGCAGATTTTTGGATTAAGATGAATAAAGAAATGGTTTTATAGCAAAGAGCTAAATGTATGTGTGGTTCTTGTTAATTAAAATAGATCTGAGGAATGATACATAGCTAGAAATTTTGCATGAGTATGACTGTGTTCGTGCATATCTGCCTATGGTGAGAAAGGGGAAGTTATGGTACCAAACTTCTTCAGACAACTAGAAACAAACCCTCATACCTGTAGGGGACTTTAACTCAATATCTGCTCTCAGGACAATACTGGGCACAATCCAGGTGGGTTTTGGAGAGTTGAAAATAATCTCTAGACACAGTGAATTCATGGTCCCAGTGAGGCACTGTATTGGACTTTTTGCATCAGATGATGTACAGTGTCCTTCCAAATTTACTTGAAAATCCTCACAACAGACAATGTGAAGAACCAAGTATTTTGTGTTATCTAATTAAAATAAGCATATACGTATGTATATGCATACATAAATATACATATTTCCACTTTTTCAAGTATAAGTTTTGTAAAAGGAGTTAAATTATTTCACCATCCTGATTTTTTTTTCCACAGTTTTTGTCATTTTCATTATAGATTTTATTATGTCTGCTTGAACTTTGACAGATCTATATTTTAGTTTTTCAGTTATTCATTTTTTTCATCCCTAAAGCATCACAGAATCAAAAGATACCTGTGGTTGACAGGGACTTCTGGGCATTGCTTAATCCAATTTATCTGCTCAAAGCAAATTCAGTCAGAGCAGGTTGTCCAGAGCTGTGTCCAGCTGGGTCTTGAATATCTCTGCAGATGGAGCCTGCCCAACTCTCAACAATCTCTTCAGCCGCTGTCTGATGAACTTCACATTAGAAACGTCTTTTTCTTATGATTAAACCAAGTTTGCTGCATTTCTATTTGTGCATATTGCATTTTGTCCTGTCACTGGACACCACTGGGAAGACACTCTTTGCAACATCCTACCAGATATTTTTTATTTATATAGCAAAGAATGCTTGAATAATAATATATTGCAAAGCTTTATGTAAATTCTATTTTTAAATTTCATAATAAAATTATAAAGAGAGGGAATGAAGGAAACTATGTGGATTTTTTAGATTTTTTTCTTTTTTTTTTCTTTAATCAAATCATCCTGACCAAAAACCAACTCAGAAATACAAATTAAATTCATTCAAATTCTTTCAGTTAATTTTACAAATTAAAATATTTTGGAGGTTAATGGGGAGGGAGTATTCTGCATATATTCCTTGTGTGCTTGTGCAGAACTTCCTGCAGAGTTAGATTAATAGTATTTAATTTCAGAGAACATATTCCAGATAGTTGAACAGATATTAAATTTATTATTTTTTGATAATGTGCTAATAAGTTTTAATTGCGTGCTTTGAGGCAAGTGTAGTTCAAGGTCAGTGTTACAATTTTTGATTACTATTTTTAAATATCCCATCAAACAAATAGGTAATACTTTGGTGTAGTTTTATAATCAATGATTGTTATACTACTTTCATTTGCAAAATCCTGACTCTTCACAGAAAGCAAACTTTACCGAGAATGAATAGAGTAATATGTAGATAAAAAACCAAGAGTTTGTTAGTAATTCTCTGTTACCAAGAGAAAGAATGAGCTGTTCATGCCTAGCATTTAATTTCTCTGAAACCTTTTCTGTGTGATGTTATGTAGAAATGAATAATAAACAGTGCAGACCCACATATTCTTTTTATCAGATCTGCCTGAAGAGCTGTCTAACCATTCCTACAGTAAGAGTCAAAAACCTCACTATGTGTCCAGGCTGTGAAGTCTTGTGGCACAGCTTATATTCAGTCTGGCACTTCTTACTCGCTGAGATTGGTCATTTGCTGCATTTAGGCATCCCAAGGTTTTGCTGGACTTTATTGATCATCTGTTCCTAGATAAGACAGCCTTTAGGCAGGAGCCTGGTTCTCCTGTCCCTTTAGGAATCCAGACTAAAAGATCAAACAGAAACTGGCCCAAGAAATGAAAGCAACATCTTAAAAATTGTATGCTCAAAATGATAGATGGTCATCCCAGTTTCTGGTTTCTGTTAGTGAGGCACACAAAATCTCTGTTGATTTGCATGGAATTTCAGTCTTCTGATGTAACTGAAAATTAATCTTGCTTGTACATTTTGTATAAACAACTTCATATCCTATATAGGGAAATAAAGGCTGAAGGTTTTGTAAGGAGAGTGGACACTGCTTCAAATACTGGTCTTGCTTCCTTTTCAGCTTAATAGACTTAATACATACATCCTAATGAGACTGTTGTCCTTAGCTTTAAAGCAATTTTATTTAATTGTAACAAATATTCCGCATATCCTTATAAGAACAAGAAAATTGCCATCACACTAATCATCTTTTTTTTTGTGAGCAGATATGTTTTACTAGCAGATACTTTAAACAGAGGAAAACAATCTGTCACCAGATAATTGCTAAAAGGATGGGAATAAATCATACTCTTTGTCTAATTCTTATGTTACTGGCTTGTGGCCTAATTTAATCTACTCCGAATGCACAGTAAATGCAAACCAGTAATTTTAAAATCATAAACCTCTCAAAAAAGCCAGGCAGAGGTCTGCTATAATGTGTTAGTGATGGATATCCTATTTACTATTGATCTCTGAATTTAGAACCAATCCATTCTGTACTAGCAAACATTTTTCATATATTTTTAGAAAATATTGAATGGCTCTTAATCAGTGACAAGACTGTTTTGTGTGTTACTGCTCAAAGTAGATTAGCAACATTGCACAAGCATTTCACCAGGAAAACAAAGTTTGTAGAGGCTGAATCTTGCGTGGTATAACCCAAATGAACTGACTTCATACTGAGATGCCCTTAAATTAAAGGAAACTTCAGAGTTAGCAATCCAGATGTAATGAGAGATGTGCTGCAGGAGTTATATATGGAGAACCACCTAAGCCTGTATTGTATGGACACAGCATTCATTGTAATTTGAATCATTGCTGGGGAGGATTTAATTTAATGAGCTAGTTATTATAGTTGGTTTCTGTGTTATCTGTCTCAAGAAGCTTCTGCTACATCCTACTCTCTACTCATTCTATTTTCTTTTCTTCAAATTACTGCATTCTAATGATCAAGTTCCTGCATCTCCTTCTTTATTATTTTTCTATTCAAGTTTGGATGCAGAAATCCCCAATACACTAACCTTATCTCACTTTTGTGTTCATGGGCCACTGGTCCAGGCTTGAATGACATTGAAAGAGTATCACACATCTGGTCTAACCAAATATGGAATGCAAGTGGGTATGTACTGGTATTTAAAAAAATAATACCATCAGGTTTTGACTATTAAAATCTTTTATTTCAGAAACTTGTCCTGCTCTTGAAGCCTATTACTTCCTCCTTTACATCTCCTTAGCATCCTTTTCCTATAAAGACTGTGTTATTACACTCCCACAAGACCCAGAAGTGGCTAAGAATAGAGGGTATGAATATAAGAATGTGATTCAGTTCACTGATTAAAGACTCTCATTTTAAGCATCTAGCAGCACATCTTTGGTAGATGTTTATCCTCCTATTACAGTCAACAGAAGTTGAGGGTAGGGCTGAATTGTGTAAAATCAGGTATATAACACCACACAATTTTCCATAAGGTGTTCATGATATCCACACAGGACTGGCAGGTAAGAGAGGTAACAGACAGGAAGCCTCAGCCCTTCTGAAGCAGCAGGAGAATGCCACACAGTATGTTTTATGGCATTTCACATGCACTTCCATGCTTGCTTTTATTTCCCTTGTTCTCAGTACATCCAGTTTACCATGGAAAATCTTCCGGGACATTATCCCCTAGATAATATCTACCTCAGAATAAAAAATATCCCCTCAATGAATTTCAGAACAAAGCAACAACCCCTTAAAACAATAATCAGTACTGGTGGAACACCAGCCTCTTTCCAAGGCTTGTATAAATGACACATTTCTTTCAATTATCCTCTTATTTGTAGAGAAAGGTTTGCATCTCTGCGCAAAGAATGACAGATTCTGACTGAAAAACAACCAAACTACAGATGCTATGTAAGAAAGGGAAATTCAGTGAAATGTTTCCGGTTAGTTATCACATGACACTCAATTACAGGGGAGTCAGGCTGTGTCTCTGAAGGTATTTCAGTTACACTTCTTACACTGGTATTGACATTCATTAAAAGTACCAACTTCTAGCCCTAGTTTAGTGAGAAAATATTTTCTGCCACCAGTCCATAGTCAATTCATTACAATTTTTGTAGTTTCTGACAATTTAGTTTTCAGAATATCATTCACAAGGCCTATGCACATTAATAGTAAGTGCTTACAGTCAGGAAAATAAGTATCATGAATGTTTTGCAAATATGAAATCTTCAAAAAAGTTCTGGTCTGTCTTACTGACTTTTTAACTCATTTCTAAAACAAATAAAAATAGAAAAATTTTGAAAATCCTGTAGCAGACATATGAAAAACATTTAAATGTCAGTCCTTAATTTTTATTCTTTTTATATATTGAAGATATGCCAAATTTAATTGATTATATATTACTTTTTTTTCTCATAAATGTCATGCTCACAAAAAACCTACTTCATTTTTATCATTGACATTAAATCCCATGAAAGAAATAGCACCATTGCTGGCTCGAAAATTCCTCTAAATCAGCCCACAGAGTAACTGTTCTCTCTACTGTTAAATAGATGAAGCAGAAATTCGTTCTTCATCTCCCAGCTATATAACTATTCCAAAATAAATGCCAGCTAGTATCAGCACTTTCTTTTTTGACTCTTCCATTCATTAAACACTGAAAGAAAGTTTTCAGGTTGAAAGAATGCAGGTGCCACAATAACCGGAGTTTTCATTACCTTTCATCACGCTGTCTTTTTTTCTGTCTCAAAAATGCATTTTCTTTTAATTTTCTCTGAAAAATAAAATTCCTGAAAGACAAATCAATTAAATAGTTTTGTTGTCATAGAATGAAAAAATTTGAAATTTTTTAAAGTATTTTGTCAAAATATATATAAAAATTACCTTTCCAAAGTAATTTAGAAGGATTTAGAAGGAGAAAAAAAAAATGAAATCTTTTTTCTAGAGTGGCAAAACATGATGTTTCAATACTGAAACATTACAGATTTTTTCCTGCTTTCCTCTTAACTTATGGATTATCTATTAGGAGAATACATTTTACGTTGTCAAAACAATTTAATACAAAATGATCGGTACTGCCTAGACTTATTTCAAATAAATTTGAAAGCCTGTGAAGATTGCAATCTAAGCAGGCTGCAAAAAATAATTCATGGTGTGATGCCCTGAATAACAAAGGACAGTTATCTCTGCTGATACGGCTGAACGTGTCAGAAGCTGTTGCCACAATTTCTCAATTACCTGTATGCAAGATAATGTGAGGCTGGGCTTGGCTGTCCCTCTGACTGGCAGCCAGTCATTTACACCCTTTCCATAAGAGAGCTGACCCTCAGGACACTGAGGTGTCTCTCTTTTGCAGGACTTCCATTTACTGTCCATTCCATGGACTGAAGAGAGACCATTACACACAAATTACAGACATGGCACCAGGCAGTGGAGGGCTCCTCCAACAAGGTATTGAAAACAGCAGTGGGGAGAGGAAAATTTTTTCAGAAACTTGGAAGATTTTAATTCAGTATAGCTCCTCATTATAAAAGTAAAATAGATTTAAAGGGTTATTGAGTTCATCACTGGACCATGACAAATAAACATTCATTTTTTTCCACTGTGTGTCCTCTGTGATAGACATTTTTTTCACCCTTAATTTGACTATTAAAATGCTTTCTCATGTAGATAATGCAACAGACAATTGGAAAGTCCAAATGCATACTATGGACAAACTCGACAATGAGATCTAGAAGAAAACAGTCTAAAAAGTCCTTTTCTTTTTTTCTGATTTCCTTGTTTATCTAGGATTCTTACTCTGCTTCCCAAAGAGAGTACAATCTGGAATGAGATGATGCTACAGAAAGACTTAATATCAAACTTGGAATCATAACTCTTTGTATGGCACTGCAGGACTCGTATTTATACAAATTGCCTCCAACCCAATGAGTAATGTCATACTTTGAATAAACATATGATGATGTAATTAATACAATTTAATTAATAAATTGTTTGTGAGGTTGAGGACTGAGGGGGTGGGAAGACAGAGTATGTTTTAAATATTGTCCCCTCCTCAAAGGCATCAGAAGCTGCAGAAGAATTGATATGGGTATTTTACTGGTTGGTGCCTCTAAAATTTTCATGTAGGCTAAATTGTAGTGCCATGTTTTTCAAAGTTGTTGTAATTGCATCCACATTATGATTCTGCCCAGACATGACATAAAGAAAAGGAGGAAATAAAAACATTATCAATGCTATGAATCCTGTACAGCCATGAACATAATGTGTTAATAATTTCCTTATAAACTATTTGTACATACAAAGACATTTTTCATTATATGTATGTTCTGTGTTTCATTTGATCTTCATTCTGTCTCCACTCTTCTTCTTCTGGGTAATTTTTCTAGGTCAGAAGTAGTTCATGAACTGTGAGATTTAACAGTAATGATTTTAATGGAAAGATATTTTATTTGAAAGATTAGGAAATCTGGTTAACAGAAAGTGTACTTGAGCATTGTTACAAGAATAAACCTCTCAGCTGGATGACTGATTGTGCCCAGATCATAGATTACTAAACCAATATGTGTTGACATGGTCAAATTGTTTATTGCCTTGCAGATAGTGAAAAGGGTGGTATTTGTTATTAGAACACTTTTTTACAAGGAATGAAACATCCTTATAAAGAAAGGATAAAATAGAGCAAAATGGAAGAACAGAGATGTGAAAGGCAATGAAAGAGAAAACAGAGTTCAAGTTAACCTGTTTTTCATCATAAAATAAGATATTTTGGTCAGAACACATCCTAATGTTTACTAATGACTAAACTCTTAAATGAGAAAACTATGTTCTCTTCAAAAATGCATAAAGTACATTTGATCTGCTTTAAAAAAAAAAAGGGTTTGGGATATATAACATCAGAGTACAGTTTCACTGATTTAAGAGAAAAACAATATAAAAAATAGCTTTTTTTTTATCAATTTGAAAATTCAGAGTAAAATCTTTTGTTGATTTACTGAACATTTTTAAAGTTCAGTCCATTGAAAAATGCCACGAGTAGCCATTATGAGGACTTTGGTCTGGAACCTGCAACATAAGAAGGACATGGGCCTGGTGAAATGAGTCCAGAGAAGGCCATGAAGTTGATCTGAGGGCTAGAACACCTCTCCTATGAAGACAGGCTGGGAGAGTTGGGGCCATTCAGCCTGGATAAGAGAAGGCTCTGGGGTGACCTCCTTGCAGCTTTACAGTGCCTAAATGGGACTACGAGAGAGCTAGAGGACTTTTTATAGTGTATGTAGACAAGAGGGAGTAGCTTTAAACTGAAAGAGGGAAGATTTAGATTACATAATAGAAGGAAATTCTCTGCTGTGACATTGATGAGACACTGGAACAGGTTGTCCAGAGAAATTGTGGATGCCCCATTCCTGGATGAGCTCAAGGCCAGGTTGAACAGGCTGCTGAGCATGAAAGGCTCATGGCACTGGGTTGGAACTAGATGATCTTTGTGTCTGGAATAAACTACAATTTGTGACATCTTACATGATCTGAACTTTGCACTATCAAAGATACAGTGTTTTGCAACATTCACATAGTTCACAGACATCAAATCATGAAACTAATTATGTATAGGTCATCCAAGTAGAAGTTATGACTTCCTGCACACTTCACAGTAGATAAGTTAAAATACTGTTGTTCATTTCTTGGGCTTAATGTTGTTCATTTCTGTGGTAAAATTTTTACCAAATCCAGGAAAGTTACAGATAAATTTGTCTATTCTGCTCGGACCTTGTCTTTTTGCAGAAAAAATTCTGTTACCATAAATGAGTAATTTTGTACATACTATGTATTTTTTCATTATTGAAATTAAAATTAATTTTAAAAAACTTGTTCATTGTATATATCAGTTTCAACACAACCCACAGTGATAGCTTTTATGAAGACTACTATTCTCAACTTCAAAACTAGGACTTTCTGTGATAGTATAAGAAGTGAAAAATGGCCAGCACAGGTCTTAGACTTTTCACATCTCTTGAACTGGATGTGAGACCTGGATTATTTTCGCATTCCATAGAGATAACCTCTCCTGGTTAAATAAACTTAAATTTTACAAGCACCCCCTTGGAAATAGGGGGGGGACTTGTAAAAAATTGTAAAAAAGTGCATAGAAAAATACATGGAAAGCCATGAAATATTGTTTGCTACTGAGCTTTCTTCACAAATCCTAAAAAAGAAAATCCTAAAAAAGAAAAAAAAAAAAAATCTACATTTTATAGCTTAGCTTTGTAAATATTATGATTGTATAACCATAATATTATAATTATAATAATATAATTGTATAATATTATGATTGTACTTGTTATATAACTTGATTTGACCATACTGACACATATTGTTTTCATAATCTATGATCTAGGGACAAATGAGCGAGCTACAGGCTTTATTCTTGCAATAGCATACAAGTGCAGTACTCATTAACCTTAACAAGTGCCATGTAAGCATGTCAGGTGCTGAAAAGTCTCCCTGAAATCTTAGCAAAGGACAAAGCAAACAAACAAACAAACAAACAAAGCTACAATATGACTGCAGTTGTTATTCTATGAATAAAAATTACCATTGCAAAACTGGATAATTGGAAAGCATGCACACATACAATCAGACCTCACAATCAAGTTTTCTTTCCTTTTAGCATTAGTACTACTAATTAATTTCATAATGTAATTTAATTTTATGTACAAAATTTTTGAAAGGCAAAAATGCATTTTAGCAGTGGTAATTCAGTTTTAAACCATGCATAAAAACCCAATAAAGAGCAAAATGTTAATAGATTGTAAATGGCCTATGACCTTTCCTAGTTATTTTCCAATATTTTTCAACAGTTAAGAAACAGTCACTGAAGTAAGTCAAGAGTCTCTTAGTCTATAATTTACTTTTGAAAAATGAATGTTTATCAAATGGACTTGAATTGATAATAACATGATAGTTCATGCTTGAGAAGCTTCACAATCACCAGTGTGAAGAACTGGATATTGTCTTTCTGGCATAATCACATGGAGAGTGGATTGCATTTACACCTTCCATGACCTTGAAAACAGCTTCCCATACCAATGTCAGAAACAATTTTTTTTTGATACTCATGCTGCTGCTGCCAAGTTTATAGATTAGACAAATAAAATTAAAAGCTATAGTAAACATACTGGTAGTATGTTACATAGCTATGCTATTTTTTCAGTTTTAGGATGAAAAAATCCTCAAAATTATGAGTTACATTTTAAATTGCAGATTTTTTAATACATTTCATAAAGAGAATTTTATATTGCTGAATTCTTATATATTGTAAACTGAAATTTAAATTGCTAGTGCTTGTAAAATGTGCTTTTAAATATTCACTGAGATTCCTTGATTCCATGATCCTAAGTTTCAAATATGTTAGATTTGATTCACAAGTTGTTGCATATTAAATGCTTTCAGTAGATTTGACTTCTTTGTTCCACTATATATTCCTAAATTTAGCAAAAAATATTTTTCTTTGTTTTCATGGCATTCTTCTCTTACATGTCTTCTAGATCTGCATATTTTTGTCATTCTCTGCATGTTTTACTTCTATATTGGACATATGCTAATTCAACTGTTATAAATTACAAAAATATTCCCTGAATCTTAAAATCAATATTTATCTATACTGTATTTATTGATCTGTCACTCAGCAGTTCCAATGTCCTCTAAAGAAGACCAAGGAAGTCTTTATTTTCCCTCTCTTCATACCTCAACCTTACTATAAGATACAGAATTCTAAAATGTTGCAACCATAACTAGGAGAAGGTGCATGCTCTATGTGAATAAAAGAAAAACCTTGCTTCTTGATAGAGTGAACAAGAAGGCTCCACTGGTTTTTCCAATGGAAGAAAGGAAACTGGGCTTATGTACAATTATGAAATTCCTAAGCCCTACAAAGTCATCTGTTTCATCTTTGGATTTCACTGGTCTATTTTTCAACTGAATTTTTATTTCACCTGTTTACATTGCAGTCATAACAGGTCACCTTATCTATCTGTAATTATATCCATATACCCCATATTTTTATTTTATTCAAATTCTCAACACCATTACATTTTAGAAAGGCTCCATTGTATTTAAAAATCTAATAGATTACCTTATTACTTAAAACACATTTTTGATTTGAAATGGGGATTGGAGTTACTGGCATGTTCAAGCTTTGCTGGTTTTGGACAAGAATATAAAGCGGGTCAGTGTTTCTGAATTATATCACCATTCAGTAGAAAACAAGCCCTTTGAGAAACAACAATCTACTTCACAATCATGTTACAGCTATAGTTACAGTTTAAGATGATTTATTAATGCAGTCTGGTTTGGGTTGTTCAAGCATTTTATTTTGCTTGATCTGAGTGCTACCTTTGACACTGCTGATTATAACACTCTGCTTTATCATTTATGAAATTATGTAGAATAATCTGGCAGTGTTTTGAAATGGTGTCGTTCTTATTTATTAAAACACATGTCCATCTGTGTCATTACATATTAGATTTTTTCTATACTACCTTGTCAGCTCCTTCAGTTTTTATTCATTTTTACTTAGCAAATGATATAGTATTTTCTTTAGGTAGCTCCATTCATCATTTAGGTATTTCTTCCTTCATGTAAGGTACTAAGGAATGTGGGATAATGACTTTATACAGTTGTATAGAAAACTACAAAACACTGGAAAGAAGGTATTTGCAGTTTAAAGATGTATACAAACACAGAGGAATTTGTGTGCATGTCCTGGGGCAATGGTAAAAATATTTTTCTTCTTTAGATTAAGTTAATCAAGAAAATATTATGAATCTGTGATATACCACAGGACAATATCATTAATCTGGGATTTGTCACAGCTGCAAGAGACTTTATCAGAGGAAATTAGGAGAGTTTCCACAATTCTATACCTATATGTTTATGATTCTTCTGAATATTTTTCATTACAAATAAAATCTTTATTGATAAATAAGGTAAAATTAACTGCTGTAGCAATGCATATGGGACTGTAGAGGACAATTGAGATTCATTTACATTATCACGGTGTTTATTTACAGAAAAATCTTCATGCATGGCTTCAATTTGGTTTACATAAAGTATTTACAGGGATTTCACTTCAAGAATTTAATTGCATATGTAACTTAGAGGTAAAACACTGTTTTTCATTGTTCCTCTTGAACAACAAAATATTTAAGACAGATAATTATTTTCACATGGCAGTCTTTTTAACTTTGTGAAACTGACAAAAATGATCTTGTGCCCGGGACATGAACGGTCACTTAGGAAATGTCTTTGCCTTCTTCAAGTTTCTAAACTGTGGTAGACCACTCAAGCAGAACATGAGGGTGACCTGAGATGTGTATGATAACAAAAATAACTCCAAGATCCTTTGTCCCTGTGGTAAATATGTCTTGGGTCTACCCCAGAAACTTTGCCCGGCACAACATTGTCAACTATAGACATTTGGAAATTTTTTTATGATACTGCTTAGACCACTCAAGGGCCTAAAAGTAGACACAGCAATTCTGAACAAAGAAAAGACTCTCTTTCTCACATAGCTTATTTTCTGTGGGAACCTGGTATCTGCTACATCCAAAGAAACATATTTTTATCAGTAAAAGCTGCATCTCCTTTTAGAGCTTTTGCTGAGATAGATGTTTTAGCAATCCCCCTCTAGTTTAGACTAGCCCTTAGCAGTATAAAGCAATTAAAGATAATCCTGGCATGCCTTGAAAAAGGATGTTTTCTGCAGCCCTTTTGTTCATGATTTTCAGGTGTGTGCTTTTCTCTACTGCCCCTGCAGATCGTGTAATATAGATTGCATACTGATAATGCGGGCTGTTATCTGTAGGTGTTCCTAAATAATGAATAGCCCACTGTAACAGCTTTTCTTACAAATAACTGGCAAAATCTGGCTTCAGTCTTTTTTTTGAACAAAATAATTTATAACATTTCTAAAATAGGAGCCTACCTCTAGGCTTTTAAACCCATTCTTGGGCACCTAAGGGTGTCTTTCAAATTCCATTCATTTCAACTTTTAAATTATATTTAGTCCAAAAATGGAGATACTTCTTTAGACCACACTGTGCCTGGACAAGCACAAACTCTTGTTCTGAAGTGTATTGGATTTGTATGGCCTGTTTTTTTATTAGCAGGGTGTCAACAGTGAGAAGCTGCTGAAAGTTTTCACCATGTCCAGCAGAGCCAATCCCTGATGGCTCTGGAGATGGACACACTGCTGGCCAAAACTGGGCCAGTGAGAGATGATGGTAACACCTCTGTGATAACAGATTTAAGAGGAAATCTAAACAGAGGTGGCGGCACAGTTTTGATTCCAGGCAGAGAAGAGGAGGAGATGAGAACATATGAGCAGAACAACGTGGTGACACCAGGTCAGTGGAGAAGGAGGGCAGGAGGTGCTCCAGGCACCGGAGCTGAGATTCCTCTGCAGGCCGTGGTGAGATCATGGTGAAGCAGCTGTGCCCCTGCAGCCCAGGGATCCATGGGGAATGTAGAGATCCACCCACAGCCCCTGGGGGAGGTGTTCACACCAGAGTGGGTGGATCCCTGGAGGAGGCTGTGGTCCTGGTGGAGACACAGGGCCCTGCTCCTAGGCTGGAGCAGCCTGTCCTTGGGGGACTGCAACCTATGGCAGAGTGATCCACACCACAGCAGTTTTGGGACATTGTTGCCCATAGGATGAACTAACATTGCAGCAGTTCACACAAAACTGTTTTTCTCATGTTGGAGAAGTCTGTGAAGAACTTTCTCCTGTGGGAGGGACCCAGTGCTGCAGCAAAGGAACAACCTCTCTCCCTGAGCTGTGGAAGGCATAGATGGTGCACTGACCGTCACCCCTGTTCCCTGTCTCCTTGAACTGCTGGGGTAGGCAGTAGAGCTGGGAAGGAGGGAGGGGTAGGAAGATGGTGTTTTTAAGGATTTATGTTACTTCTCATTATCCTGTTCTGATTTTGTCAGTAATAAACCCATTTCAAATCTCTACGTTGAGCCTGTTTTGCTCTTGATGGTATTTGATGCTCAAATTCTCACAGTCCTTACCTCAACCTAACCTCTCCTCTGTCCAGCTGCAGAACAGTCAGTGAGTGACTTTGGTGGGTGCCTGACATCTGACCTGGGTCAACCCATGGCATGAAGCTACAAGGAGCTTTATACAATATTTCAGTCCCCTAGGAAACAAATCTAGGCACGGCATTCTCTAAATATTCCTATCTTACATATCCATATGTGAGAGGAAGACGAATACTAGAAACATGTTTTATTCTCTCTTGAGTGTAAATGTATGTCTCCATAACATTGCAATAATATTTGTGTCTTACCACATTCTCTGGGAATTACTATAAAACATATTTGTAATGTGCAGGTTAGTGAAAGTTCTGTGTTTCTTCTTAGCTTGAGGTTGCTTTAGCTACTTTCTCAGCAGGAGCTCCCTTGTTATTACTGGCCATGACTCTGTACATATTAAGAGAAATCTCAAACAGTGGAACACAGTGTGTTTAGTATTGTTTTTGCCCCCTAATCCACTGCCCTGTCCTTTATTCCATCAGTGTGACTCATGGGGTTTCTCTCAGAAAAGACTAATTGCTGAAAAAGCTGTACTCATTCTGCTCTGTCTGTTACTATAAACTAAAGCTGTAACTTTTTGTAGTCCTTGGTGCTTAATTGATCCACATCTAACAGAAGATTTTCCTTATGGAAATTATGCTTGCATTGACTCAGATACTGTGAATAATTCAGGATGAGACGATCAGTTTCAAATGATAGTTTGCACAATTGGAAATTGATGATCAGAATTTCTTCGAGCTGTAATTTACCATCAGATAGATCCAATTAAGTACACCAGTAGTTATGGCATCACTATTTTCATTTGTTTGTCTTTATATAACCATGATTCATGATTCCATGGGAACATAAAGAAGGACATAATGTCCTTTTTTTTTTTTTTTTTTGGTCACAGTCTTGCCTCTGTCTACCCAAGGAATTCAATACCTCATTAGTCATCTTGGAATGAATTTAAAAGTTCTTCCTGGGTGACCATAAGGGATTTCAGCACACTTAATTTATTGATTCGTTTCTCTTTTATTCTCATCGGACTAAAATACATACCATATGAACAGCCCTTCTCACCACCCTTGTTTTTAAAAGAAAGCATTGCAAATTATATTTTTTTACATTCCCTATAAAAAATAGTTTTAACACAAGCACAAGTGTCTCAGAATGAACTTAGAGCATATATACAGTATATATATAGTATATGTGCTGTGTATATGTATATACAGTGTACATATTAGAAGAAAGGAAATCAAATAACAAATTAAGTAAAAAGTGAAATAAGTGAGAAAAAATTCAAAATGTCAGAATTTTCATTTTATATCCTTATTTTTAGAGGTTTTATTCCATGCTAAAAACTATGTAAAGACTAAAAACTGATATATGAAATATGACATTTCTGCCTAGAAATAATTTTATCTCATATATATTGCAAACAGTTCATTTGTGGCATCATGATAATATTATAGGATTGAATGAAATATGACATTACAAGCTGGAATAATGGAATAATTTTGTAGAATTTAGATAAATGTTAGCTTAAAAATTATCTCTAAGAGGAATATCACATCTTTAAATTCAGGTTTCCTTAATAAGTTTTGAGGTTTATGTTTGGAACTCTGGTATCTTTTTTTTTTTCTATCACTATAGTATTGCTCAGTATATTGTTAATGTATAGTTAATTATAGTTTAAACTGTGCTTATTTTGCTTATTTTTTGTGTTTTAAATTGTGCTTTAAATTCAAGTTGTTCTCACAGTTAATGAGTTATATGTGTACATGTACGTACATGGTATATGATGCTTGACAATATGTTTTCATTTTAATTCAATTTTCTTTTCCAATAGTCTTGTATTTGACTGCTGTATTGCTGAAGAGAAGCCAGGATATTAGAAAGCCTTCTGGTGTGTTATGAACAGAGCCATCACGTCTCACAACATGAGCATGAGACTTAGACAAGTGGCATTTGGTTTGCACCTTCTCACAGTAACACTTCTGTACCATATGTTTTTACAGCACAAAACCAGATCATTTGTCATACTTTGTGATCCCACATGACAATCACAACTGCATGCCTTAGCTGTGATCTGTCAAACCATTACGCCTGTCACACAGGGGTCAGAAGAAGGAGGAATACCTTGCTGCTGTGACTCAGCCAGAGGGAAGAAGGAGAGATGTCAATGCAACATCTCAAAGGAGCTCCACCAGAGGGTAACAATACCCATCTCCAAGTGAGTGCTATTACACTCCTTCACCACTTGAATGTCTTGAAGGCAAATTTTAGGTTTTTTTTTTTAGGCAAAAAATTTTAGGCAAAAAATAAAGACGTATTTTATTTCCATGCAATCCCTTAAAGAATCTGCTTATGCAGATGCACTACAGGGCTTTGAATGGAGTTTCAAATTTTCGTTTTTGAAACACCACAGAAACTTCCATCTATTGATCCTTTGGCTGAAGCTGAAATATAAAAAAGGAATTTAGCTTTTCACAGAATATTGAAAGCACGGTTTTCTGTGCAGATTAACACATGATTGCTAGCATAGCTACGCATCCATTTTACTCCATTTCCTGGAGTATGGCAATCAAATATTTCTGTCAAACATGGCAGGCAGAATTCACAGAGAAGCAGATAAACACAGGAAATTTCTTTCTGTCCACCCAAAGAAGTAATATACATAATCCTGAGATGTCTGATTATGTTCCTAGTTTTGTTCTTCATCAGTTAACATCTCCTGCCTTTACCTTTTCCCTCCAACTGTATACAAAATAACACCTTTTCCTTTATGATAAATGTTACTTCCTCGGCTCTAAAATTTTCCTTTGAAAGGTCTGAAATACTCTGAATCTACTTGATAATTACATGAAAGTATGAGCTGATTCACTGTTATTCCTCTGTTCCTTTAAGTATACATATAAAAAATTAAAAGGAAAAGAAAAATCTCCAAAACAAAATAGAGCAAACAAAAAAAAACTCAAAGAAACAAACAAATAAAAATAGGACAATGCAGACATAGCTTTAAAAAGTCCATATCTCCAAAGGACATCTGGAACTCATTTCTCAAAGAATGGAAAACAGCTGCCATATATGCCTCAATATAGGACAGTACAGAGAGTCACAAATGCTTTGCTGAATGATTGGTTCCATGCTCCTGACCATTCAGAAGTGTTTGGTGCATTCTAAATAATTCAAAACCCTTTTAGTATGAGGATTTGAACTGCTGAGTTTAGTAACTCTGCAGTGGTTTTCCCAGAAAAGTTTAGGTGATTAAAAAGAAAAACTACTATTGATACTACAAATAATAAAA